>NC_041005.1:9377500-10002500 GCF_004193775.1 Glycine soja
GTTGCATTAGTCGTTGGTATGTAGCGCCTGTGTTTTTTAGGTCGAATGACATGACCCTACAACAAAAGTTGGCATCTTTACTGATAAATGTCATTTTCTCCTCGTATGAAGGATGCATTCTGATCTAGTTGTATCCAGAGTATATGACCAGGAAACTTAGCACCTGGAACCCGGACACTCCATCAACTAGCCTGCTAATGCTAAGCCGAGGGTATGCGTCTTTGGGGCACACCCTGTTCAGATCAATGTAGTTGATGCACATTTTCCATTTGCCGTTGGCCTTTTTGACCATGACGACATTGGCGAGCCAGGTAGAAAACCTGACTTCTCTGATGAAGTTTGCATTCAGGAGTTTGTCGACTTCTTCTTTGACGGCTTTACGTTGTTCTTCTCCTATCTTCCTTTTCCTCTGTGATATTGGTTTGGCCTTGGGACATATAGCTAGCTTGTGGTAGATTATGCTGGGATGAATTCCCGACATGTCATACAGCTGCCAAGAAAATAAATATATGTTTCTGTGTAGCACGTTGGCGATGTGCCGGTGCTCATAACTGGTGAGGTCCCTACTGAGCCACGTGCATTGTTCGGGTTTAGGTCCGAGTTGCAGCTTGAAAAGCCCTTCGATGGGTTTCGGGCCTCTTTTGGAAGTGTCATCTCACGGATCTATGTCAAATCCATCGCCCAGGCTTGCTTGGTAGACGGTCAGGGCTTGGATTTGAGACCCTTCGTCCATGCTCATGACTTGAGTGCCTTTAGCCGTTGTGGGGTGAGGCATGGTAGGCTCCTTGGTTGGAGAATATGGTGCTACCGTCAGGCTTTCTATGTAGCATTGTCGTGCTAGCTTTTGGTCAGCCTTGACGATTACGATTTCCCTTATCAAGGTAGGGAATTTCATTTTCAAATGGGGTGTGTTGACTATGGCTCCATGCTCGTTAAGTGTCTGTATGTCGATTAAAGCAAAGTACAATGTGTCTACGTCAACTAGTAGATATCTTATGGTGAAGATCCTGGAGAGCTTGCCTTAACTGAAGGTGGTCATCAAGTCCACAAGCCTCTGGTCTCTACTTTCTCCCCTGCAAAGTCGAGGAGTGGACTGGCGTGAGGATGAACAATGTCAGGGGAGACCTCAAGTCTCTGGAAATTTTTCCAATACAGGATATCAATGGAACTGTCTTGGTCGATAAGGACCCTGAACACCATGAAGTTTGCAATAATGATGGAGACGACCACGAGGCCGTCTTGGTTGACGGGGTTGATGCCCTTGAAGTCCCTATCCGTAAAGGTGATAGGAGGGAGACTTCGTTGTAGTGGTCTGTTGAAAACATTAATGTCGATGTCTTGGATGGCGTGGAGATGACATCTTCAAGACTGGCTGGACTGTCCTCCATAGGAAAATCCGCCCGCAATGGTGTTGATTACACCTTTAATGTGCTGGGCGGGTTCATGTTCTTATGGAGGTTGTCACTCGGGCTGTTGTTATTGGTGTCTTTGTCTACCTTGGTCTTCCGCTCTTCTTTTGTCTGCTCCGTGGTTCCTATGTTTCTCCTCTTGGTGTCCTCTAGGTTTTGTTCCTGCTTGGTGGTTGTCTGGTCTCTTAACAAACTGAGCTAAGTACCCAGCCTGTATAAGTTCTTCTATCTTGTCTTTTAAGGCCCAACAGTCTTCTATGTTATGACCAATACTGCGATGATACCTACAATATTTGGTTGTGTTTGATCCTGGCCTGGGAGGTTTCGTCGGGGGTAGCGAGATGGGTACCTCTAGATTGAAAGCTTCATCTAGAATTGTAGTGTGATTGACCGTTAGGGGTGTGTAACGCTCGTACCTGACCCTTTTTGGGAGAGGCTGGTGCTTGTTTGGCTTGTGCCTCTTATGTGACTTGTGTAAGTTGGTCTTGGTGCTTCCTTTGCGCTTGTCGTGCTTCTATCCAACTTATTAGACTTCATTCCTGAATCTAGAAATTTCTTTCATCTAGATGTTGTCCTTGGCTCGTTCGCGCAACTCGTCCATGCTACCGAGGGGTTTTTTGCACAGACTATCCGCGAACTTGTTGGGGATTAAGGCGAGGAGCATGGAATGCAATGCTACCTTGGGGTTAAGATTTCAGATTTGGACGGCAGTGCGCCCAAATCTATCCATGAATTTTTTGAGGAACCCGTTGTCTACTTGTGGCAGACTGGCCAAGGTGGCCGAGGTCATATAGTGAGACCTGCTGGTGGCGTATTACAGACTAAATCATTCGATGAGGGTGTCAAAGCTATCTATGGTCCTAGGTGGGAGTTCAACGTACCAGGTCAATGTCTCCCCCTTGAGAGACATTGGAAAGACACAAAATAGAATTGTGTCGTTATTAGTGTAGAGGGTCACCCAAGTCAGGAAGGCGTCCAGATGCTCGTCTAGATTTGTTGTCCCATTTGTACCACTCGAGGTTGAGTGGTTTCCACCCCAAGGGTATGTCTGTCTTCGTAATTAGTCCGCCCTGTTGGACGGTGCATGTAGGGAGAATTAAGTCATCTGCATTGTTGACTGTGCGTCGGGGGGGGGGGGTGATTCCCCTTAGGTGCGCTCAAGCAATGTGTGAGCGGAGTGCTCGTCACCCTAGGGACGTCTAACACTGTAGAAGCATACTTAATATGAAGTTTTGATGATGCCATAAGACAAGCACTTCTCAAGTTTCATCTAAGTCAAGGACTCAAAAATTCAAGATAAATGATGAAGTTAGTCCTTAGAGTCTTAGACAACATTCTTTACTTGATGATGCAAAAGGTTTGGCCAAAGGAAATTTTCCAAAAAGTTTTATGAAATTTCAAAAATATAGTATTTACTCTCTGATAATCGATTACTAGTGGCCAAAGTAGTTTCTGAAATGCTCTTAAAATTTTGAATTTGATTTTAAAAGCCTATAATTGATTACACAAGGCTTGTAATCGATTACCAGAAGTTTTAAACGTTTAATAAAAGTCTTTAGAAATTTGAATTTAAATTCAAAGCCTGTAATTGATTACAGCTTGTGTGTAATCGATTACCAGAACTTAAAATTCAAATTTCAAGTCTGAAGAGTCACAACTCTTCAGAAAAATAACTGTGTAATCAATTATGTCATTTTGGTAATCGATTACCAGTAAAGAATTTTCAAAAAATAACTCCCAACAGTCACATCTATTCAAATGTTTTTGAATGGCCATCAAAGGCCTATATATAGATTAGTAGGGACACGAAATTTCTTAGAGATTTTGCTACACAAAAAGTCTCATCCTCTCAAAAAGTAAATTGTCTTCTCCTCTAAAATATTCCTTGGCCAAGCACTTGTAAATTCAATAAGGAATCTTGAGTGATCTTCAATTGTTATATTTTTCTCTTAAAAGAGAGAATTCTTCTTCTTCCTCTTCTTATTCGAAGAGATTCATTAAGGGACCAAGAGTCTCTTAAATTATAAGGAATTCTGAACATAGGGGAAGGGTTGTCCCTGTGTGGTTCAGACTTTGTAAAAGACATTTTACAAGATGATGGAAATCTCAAGTGGGTTGCTTGAGGACTGGACGTAGGCACAGGGCGTGGCCGAACCAGTATAAAAACTGAGTTTGCATTCTCTCTTCCCTTAAACTTCTTTTATTTATTGTCATTTATCTTTTGCTTTAAAGAAGTTTACTTTGAATTATCTTTTGAGTAATTCATATTAAGGGTAAATTATTAATTCAAGTAGAGAGTTAAAATTTTAATTAGGGAATAGTCTTTGATATCTTAATTCAACCTCCCCTTCTTAAAGATATTTGAGGTCACTTGTCTAACAAACACGAGCCTCCAGCTGATCATGGTCAGCCTTTAGCTTTCTTAGTTCTTCCTTATGGCGTCGCTCCATCTCCACAATGCGGGTTTGGAGTTATTGTAGAGTATTTGTGTCTGTCATAGCTGCTGGATGAAAATATGAGTCTTCAAGAGGGATCTTACGTTTGAGGCGAGACCGAGTGCTAACCACGGATGAAAAAGAGAGAGTTGATGAGAAACCACGGGGTATGTTTTACTACAGCCCCGCAGTGGGCACCAAATATACTTACCAAAATCCGAAGCTAGGGCACGTCAGGGTGGATGTGGCCAAAGTAGGCTCTAGGACTTTACATGTCGGCTTTGAGGATGGCCTTTGTTGAGCGGACAAGAGAGGGGACTTGCAAAACAAAGGACTCTGACGCTCAAGTAAGAATATTAGTTAGGAGATAAAGTAAGTATATGCTTAAATAAGGCTCGAGTGAGCGAGAAAGAGAGAGAGAGGCACATGCTTGTTGCTCGTGTGTAAAAGATGTGTACAGGGTTTGATGGAACCTGGTATCTATAGGAGTGGAGCGTAGCTGCGGATCCTTAATTGTAGGTATTGTTATAGCCTTTGCAGATAATTCCTAGCTTATAGATAATAGTCAGGAGCTTGTAGATAATGTTAGAGATAAATTGTAGCTTATAGATAAAAGTTAGAAGATAAATGTACCTTGTAGATAATGTGTGGCTTTGTAGATAATTAACTACCTACCAATAAATAAACATATTCAAATATATTTTGATTATTAATAGGTTAGAGATAACATGTTAGTTGGGGAGCCCAGCTGCTAAAAGTCGAGTGTCGGCACTCCTGTTGTAGGGCTGGCGTGGAGGGTTGACATGTGCCTTAAAGTGCCATGTAGGACGCCATGTGTATTTTGTGGGTTCTAGACATTACAATTATAAAATAAAAATATAATTTATATATTTAAATATAAGTTGAAGTGAATTTTTCCAAAAGTTTTTTGGCTCAGTTTACCCAGGAATCCCTTGGTTTGCAAAGGCTGGGAGGTATGTTCAATCAATGTAGGGGACACTAACAGGTTCACTAATACAAGTTTGCACGCACATGCTAGCATGTGTGATGGGAGTGGACAGGTGGAGCGTTTCTGGATTTTATTATTCTCATAAGTCCATAGGCATTAGCTAGTTTCATTGGAATTGAAGGTTGGTAATAGTAGGTTGGCCTTTTTCCTCCATAAAGCACGTAGCAATAACTCTACAACTAAACTACAAGTCAAATAAGGATTACGGGAGAATTTCTCCCTCAACACAACACACTGAACACGAGAGTGTTTTTATTCCCTTGTATTTTCATTTTATTTGATTATTAAAAAAAAATTGAAATTAAAAAAAACATATGTAACCAATGACATACAAAATATTTTACAATTACCAACAACGGAACAAAATATATAAATTTGAATTAAGACCACAAAATTTTACAAATACAAACAATATGGCATACATTCAACATTGTTGGCTTGAACCTACACAGTGAAGATAATTTTTCTTTGAATGACCTACTATGCGACATATAAATTTGAATATCCATTTTGGTGTGGATATGAGTGGAGACAAGACTACGCTTAGTACTTCTTTTCTTTCATGGGTTGGGGGAGATCATTGGCTCGTGACATGATGACCAATAGGTTTCGCTGCGTAATTCTCCAAACAATGTTTTGTATATGTTGCAGACACTTTCCAACCTATACATAGGATGTATGTAGTTATTGTGCCCATGATGAGTATGCTTACAAGTAGCAACAACATGAGAACAAGGCATGTGCAACTTCTGAAATTTGTCACAGTCACACCACCTTTCATCCAACTTGACCTTGAAATCTCCAGTGAGCTGAACCTCTCTAAGGTTTGTTGTCTCTTGGACCAAGAATCGTGTGTTGTGTAAATCAAACTCAATAAAATTGTGAGTGTTTTCCTTTCTAAGTGCGTCTTCGATGATCTTGTTTTGTACTTCCTTATAAACTTGGCGAGATGCAAGGATTGCTGTGACTTCTCGCCCTTTTTTGTTAAACAATGCATTACACCTTACAAATGTAGGTTTTACCAGTGCACCTATTAGCATATTTCTTGATTTCTTGAGTACCAAATTAATTGACTCAACAAGATTGGTGGTCATGTGCCCCTACCATCGGTAACCATCCCATGCAAGAGTCTATTTTTCTCGCAAAATCTCACTAAGCCAATTAGTTGCTCGATCAACATTTGCGTCCATCTTTGAATATGCTGAGTAGTTATCAACATACTATTTCATTATTGTGAATAATACAAAATGAAGTGATATTTACTATGAAGAGAAAGAAGTTTGGCACTCACCCATATTGATAATTAATTTTTGGTGGGTTGCTCTTGTACCTTCTCATGTAATTTTGTGCAATGTGTCGAACACAGAACATATGCACAAGATTCTTTGTCGTCCATCCACTATCACATTTTGAGTATACACTTTTGATTGACTTATGGTTGTTTGAAATCAAACACAGACCATGTTATGGGGTGATACGCCTTTTTAGATTTCGGAGGAAGAACAATCATGTTCCCGCTTATTCACTCTCAACAACAGCAAAGGCTATCAAAAAGATTTTGTTGTTTTCATCTTGTGCAACTGCCACAAGGAGGGTCCCCTTGTACTTACTGTACAACAATATTGAAATCCACCGATACATGGTCTGAAACTCCAAAAAAGATGATGGAACATGACGAAACCCTTTACTGGTTGACCTCTTTGTGGTGGCATTGTAGTGTTTCCCTTCTTCACCACCATACCAAGAAGAAATTGATGCATAGCTTGCAGCAATCTCGGTAGATCGTGGTACGATCTTTCTCAATTGTTGTAGATATCTTTAATAGCCTTTTTCTTTGCCAACCATGCTTTGCGGTACGTGGTGGTGTATCCTTCAGTGCTTTTGATGTGTGCTATCAAGGTTGGCACTAAAGTTGATGGATTGTTTTCGATCAAGCTATGGATGCTTTTACTAATCAACAAATATGATAGCTTTGCATGATCTTGTGAAATTGAAGGACTTGAACATGTGTGGGGTTCATGGAGCTTTCTTATTTCCCACTACTTGGAGGCAAGGATGTATGATGCTCTACACCTCCAAGCCTAACTATTGTCATTACAAATGACAATTACCTTTTTTGGGTTTGATAGTTGTGTCTTGTAGTTAGTCCATTTGCTCACATGATACTGCAACAAAGCATTTTGTACATCTTGTTTTGTCAGGAAACACATCCTTTTGAAGAGAGTCCCCACTGGATGTTGGACTTCTTTGCAATCCAAGCTATGCTCGTATTCAAAATCTTGAAAATAGGATTCTTCAAAATTTTGCATAAGGGGTGATATGTAGTATGGTGGTACGATTGTGATTGGTGAAACAGACTGAGCTTCTTCCTCAACATCTTTCTCTTGGGGTTGATTGTGAAGAACTTCATCTTCATCCTCACTAAAGGGACTGAGTTCTCCATTAGGTAAGTTTGGCTTTGTTGTGAAGTTAGGCTCGTTTGGTCGAGTTGATGAGGAAGACTATAATGTAGGGGTACTGATGTTCGGGTGAAGATGATCTTCAGTAGCATCAAATGGTTGTGACTCAAAAAAATTGGTGGAAAATGGTGCAAAAAAAAAATTAGTAAAAGAAGATGTTGTTGGTTCAAATATGTTTTGTTCTGGTTGGGTTAAAGTAAAAGTGTCTGAGGTTGCATTAGATAATTGTGAATAATGGGACTAAGAATAATATTGTGGTTGATAAGGTACTGGTTCAAGGTTTGGGATAGGAACTATATTGCACTCAATGTTTGCATACAATTCATAGCATTGAAAAATCTAAGTTTGATGAATAACTGAAATCATACCTTTCATGTCTTTGTTGTCAACAAGTTGGGCTGATGTAAACTTTAGCATTCGGCGTCCCACTACTTGTGGGCATCAGAATGAAATATTGCATAATTGATCCAATGTTCGTTGTCAATTTTCCCTTATTGATTGAATGAATAGTAAACAACATCAATTGATCGAGCACTGTATTTTTTTATATGAATTGTCTGGATATTTATTTCTTATTTCTTCGAGATGATTTGATCTCACGTTATTAGTATCGAGACAATGTGATTACACAATGCTTTGTAAACGATAATTTCACTACACACAAATTTTTTTGAATAACGCAAACCAAACATAATAAATTAAGATTTAATCTAAACCATTTATATAACTTTTTTTTATGCATCTTCTTCAAACTAGATAAATTTAATTTCGTTTAAGAATTAATTATTTTAAAAAAATACTATTTAAGTGATAATAGTTTTACATGAATTAATGCTTACTATTAAAATTGAACGGGTTCTATTTATTTAATTTGTTTAGGTAAAATAATTAAATCACTTAAATATATGTATTGTTAATAAATATTTAACTAAATTGTATTTATATTGAGTATTCAAATATATGCATTTTTCTATATAATAAAGTCATTTTAAAAAAAAACATTGTGAAATAAAAAAAAATTAACACAGGTGAGAAATTGATTTGGAAAAACCGATTTCTCACCTTGTATAATGACGTTGTGAAATAATTTTTTATCCTTCCTTTTATTTTGGCAAAACAATATAAATGATCATTCCACTTTTCACTAATTTCTTTTTCCCTTTGCATCTAATCTCTTTCTTATTGCTTTCCTCCATGACCATATATAATCCACAAACCATAAATAATTATCTTTCATTCCCTTCTACTGTAATTTATGCAATCCGAACCATAGAATTTGTTAAAATTGTATTTCATTAATTCCACATTCTATCAACCCAAACAAAAAAGAAAAAAAACCATATTAATGGGTCCAACGCAGAATAGGGCCCATCTCTAGGTACGAAAGCAAGTAAGCAACAAAGACGACATTGACAATTTATTAGTTTCATCAGAACTGAGAGTGGAAGAAGGTAAACCTTGCCTCTGTTGCATTAATACGTCTCCCACGATTTATTAGTCACCGATTTTGGTACAAAGTACAACATTTATTTAAAAGAAATTTGGACCTTATAGTAAAATTGAAACTTCACATCCTTTTAGATGTTTCTCTTTTTGGTGGACCTTACGGTAAAATTGAAACATGCAGATACAGGTTTTTGTACCTTGAAAGTTGAATCCCACTGCTCAATTACTCTATTAGCAAAGAATGTTTTAACCTGTGGATTGAAATAGGATATAAGAAAATGAGTGAATGTAAAGTTAACAAGTACAGATACTTGGCTTCTTTTTTATTTGTGATAATTTATTTTGCAGAATCTTCAATCTTCAAACACTGAGGAAGAAAGCCTGAGAAGAGAGTTGTCACAGACCAAGGAAAAGAAAGAAGCTTCAGATAGAGATAAGACTTAGGATTTCGTTTTGATTTTTAACCAGTATCGTAATAGAGTTTAATAGCTATGGATTATGTAGTGAAAATTTAAAGTCATTTTACATTATTTAATCACATATTATCATTAATATGATTTTCATGTGATAATTATAAAATTTAACAAATTTATTATATATGCATAATCTTTTTTCTCATTTTAATATGAGGTAACTTTCATATTCTATTAATATTTTTGATAAAATTAGTATAAATATTATGTATTTTAAAATTTATATAAAAATATTCAATAGATAAGAAAATATTTTAATTTATTATTTATTTTTTATTATAAATTAAAATAAAAATTTACGTGAATAGTGTTATATAAGAAGAAATTTAAACTTGTGTTAAGAGTTATTTTAATTATTATAATATTTTTTAATTAAATATTATATACATAACATTAGATGAGAATAACATTAAATTTTTGTATTGATAAGAGACTTTTTAATATATTAATATTTTTTCTACAATTTTATAATTTGAAATAAAATCACATAAAACTATAGAAGTAAAGAGAGTGGGAAAATAGTTAGTTCTAGTAATTCTATCTCAGTATAAATTATAATAATTATCTATGATAGTTTTTTGGACATTATTTTTCTATAAGAGTGTTTTTAAGTTAATTTTTATATTTTTCAAACTATTATTTTTATATTTATTTTTAAATTAAATTTTAATATTTTAAAAATTAAAAATAACCTTGTATCATATATAATTTTTTAATCATACATCTAAAATATAATTTATATACTCAAAAAATGTATATTTATTTGTTTTAAATTTTAATTATGTTATGATTTATATATTAAAAGTATTTATTTATTATAAATTTTAATTTTTTAAAATAAAAATTTATCTTTTTATTTATTGGCTTTTTTTTTGTAGAGTTTTTTTATTGTATAGATTTTATAGGCTAAATACTGGTTATGAATGAAACCCATACTATAAAGAAAGAAAATAAAGAATGAACTAATTGAGTAAATCGGAAAAGTAAAAGTCTCGCTACTCTTTAACTGGAAGTTTTTTTTTAAGATTTTAATTATTTTTCTCATTAAATAATTTAATAACATTAATGTAGTATTTTTATTGCAGTAAAACTTTTTTTCTTGATTACAAAATGTTAGATATGTTCTCACCTCCTCGTGAGAACAATTTTGTGGTAAGTATTTATTTGAATGAGTTTTTAAATAATATTTCTTGAGAATGTTTTTTTCAAATAACAAACCAAAGATAAAAAAAAAAGAAAAATTTCAAATTTCTAAGAAATTATTTTTTTTACCAAATGCCTCTTAGTTTGTCACCTATTAAAAATTTAAAATTATTATAAGTATGACTTTAAAATTAATTATTATATTATCTAAAAAAATTATTATAATTTTCTTAGTACATTAAAATTCAATAATTTTATCACATGTAATTTAAGCATATAGTTTAGAATAAAAAATTATAATAAATAAATATTTTAATATAATTAAAATTATAATAACTAACAATTTTAACATATAAAATATTTTAGATTTATAATAAATAACTTAAATTATAATATAAGTTTACTTTTAACTATTGATTTTTAAAAAAAATATTTAGATTTAAGTTATAAATAAAGATAAAAGAGGATAGATTGAAAGTGATAAGAAAAATAATAAGATTAAGTATATAAACAAAAATAAAATAAAACAATATAAATTGATATGATTGGGATATTTTTTATGGTTGTAGTGTGTATCAAAGAAGAGAAGAGTGAGAATATTGAAAGAGTGAAAATAATAAGAATCTTACTTTTCAAGTTGTTCATTTTAATTTATAATATATATATATATATATATATATATATATATATATATATATATAAGATTTGTTAATTAATTTATTTTTTTAGAAGAAATACGTTAGTAGTCAATATCTTAGTATTTTAATAAAATCAAAGTTATAATTTTTTAAAGTACTTATTTTAAAGTGGTGTATGTCAACAAATTATACAAACATTTGTTGATATATACTCACTTGTTTTTAGAAGAAATAAGTAAGTAAGCTACAATTACTCATTGGATGCATTTTAAAATAATTATAGCTATATCTCGCTAATGTATTCTTTTTTTAAAAAAAAAAAAAAAGTGGATCTATCATACTAAATTCACACTTAATAAGATAAACATGAAACCTAATTAAGTAACATATTTTAGGATATAGTAAATGTAATATTTTTAGGATAGTAATTCTCACACTTTTCTGTTATGTAAGCTAAATAATTTCCATGTTTATTTTTATTAAAAGGTAGTTTTCAATTTAGAATTGTCAGCAAAAAATTGAAGAGGATTTGTGAAATTTGAAAGACACCAAATACAGAGTTTGGTAGTGACATATTTTTGTGTGTGTGCGTGTGAATGGAATCTGAGTTAAGAGGAATAAAGGGCCACCAGAAAGGAGTAAAAGCCTAAACCGAGTAGTCGGCGCTTATCCACATCTGATAAGTGATATCTCTGAGGCTTGTCGACTTGTTCTGTTGTTCCTTCCAAACACCCTTGGCCCTAGCTAGCTAGCTTTATATTCAACTATAAATGAAAAACTCCACCATTCATTAAAATGGAAGTGAAAAATAAGAAAAAGACCTCAACTAGAAAAATGGAAAATGACCTTAGAATCAGATACGACTAATGATTGATAATGATCAAAACATATATTTAATGATATCTAACCGGAAACATGAATCAACGCGCTGGACTGTCAAACTATGGCTTAATTTCATCCAGGAAAGTTGTCTTAATGGTGGGATTACACTAGTATGTACGAGATTATAGTTGTTTTTCTTTTCTTTTTTTTAATAAAATGTAAGTTTTTTTTTATGAAAGACAATCTTATTCGAACTAAATAATAATTTAAATTAAAATAATTTTATATCAAATTATACATGTGCTCCATTATTAAGATTGTAGATTTTATCCTTATTATCATTATTATAAAAAAATACTGGTTAAATTTGTGGTGCAGTAGTGATTGAATCAAACCATATACAAATTAAAAATATAATTGATTAGTTCAATTTGTCGATTTTTTTAAAAACAATATTTCTTCAACGTGAAAGATACTTCAATTTGATATAACATGAAGATTTAATCAAACATGGAAAACAAATTTAAAATTAAATCTAAATTGAAGTTGAAATTAAGTAATAGTATTAAAAAGATTTTATTTTTTAAATAGGCAAAGAAAGCTTGATTAATGAAAACTAGCCTAAAAAACACAAGCTGATTTCCATTTTTTTTTATCATTTTGGATATTTTTGACAAACAATTATAAAAAATGAGTTGATAAACAAATTATTTATCTATCATGATTTTTGTCACGTAGGATCAAAGAGGCGTTAGTCAAAGTGATACCTCCTTATCAATGTTTGTCCTTATCGAAGATGCCCTATTTTGTAGTGTGACACCGGTGTGGTGTCAGAATAAGAAGCGCTAGTGAGACCTACTTCTCCCTTTTATCATTTTTGCGGCTCATTTTACACGGATTTTAATAGTAATTGAGGACGCGTGAATGATAACAGTAGATAGACCAATATGAATACTAATTGCATAAACATCATTTCATATACTCATAACGCATTTAAGTGACTACAATTGAGGTTAAGGTTTTTTTTTTTTTTTTTGCCCCCCTAAAAGCGAATCTATTATTTTCAAATTTGTCAAATCCATCGACGTATATTATGTACTAGATACTACTGCTACGAGTGCTGTGTATGGCCATTAATATAGAAGCTATCATGCATATATGATTTGTCTACAAATAAGCTGATCCTCCATATTATGCAACGTGTCTGTAAGAAAAAGCCATGATGGAGGGGGCCTCTTGCCCTCTAGCGTGGTTGTAAAAGGATTTTTTTTTTTGTATAAAATTATACACGGAAAATTCATTTCGAAAGAAACGAATAGTAAAATACTACTACATTAATGTTATAAAAGGAAATTTTGAATTCACATCTTGTTGGAGTAAGTAAATAGACATAAGAAAGATGGAAATAAAAGATAGAAGAAAAGAAAAAAAATATAGTTATATATAGATATAATATCTAAAATAAATAATTTTCAAAAATAATATCTATTATAAATAATGTGATAAGAAATACGGAGAAATAAAAAAAATGAAGTTAAAGTAGATTAACAAATAACCATTGTAAAATATATACGGTTGATTGAAGACGTAGGGAAGTACGTACAAATGTGAGACGACATCTTCCTCTTCGTAACACATGACATGCAGAGAAGAAAGACTGCCGCGTCGTTGTCGCTCTCTCTGGTCTTGAATCAAAACACATATACAAAATCAGTCAGCAGTCATCATCTCATTATTGATTGCAATAATTATAGATATTCATTTCTTCTATGATTGAATAGGCAATTTAGTCCCTGAGATTGTACCTATTTTGCATATTAGTTCCTAACTTAATATTAAATTCAAAATAGTCCCTATCTTTGCATAAGTGTTGCAAAATAGTCATTCCGTTAAATTTTAAAGTAACGCCGTTAGTGAGGTCAATTTAGTGTCACGTGGACTATTCACGTGGCACTAAAGGATGACGTGGCATGACACGTGGACGTGCCTGATGCCATGTCATTTGATGATAACAAAACGACTAAATAGGCAATTTAGTCCCTGACTTTGTACCCCTGTTGCATATTAGTTCCTAACTTAATGAAAAATTCAAAATAGTCCCTATCTTTTACATAAGTATTGCAAAATAGTCCTTCCGTTAAATGACGTGACATTGAAATTGACCTCACTAACAACATTACTTTAAAATTTAACGGAAGGACTATTTTACAATACTTATGTAAAAGATAGGGACTATTTTGAATTTTTCATTAAGTTAGGGACTAATATGCAACAGGGGTACAAAGTCAGGGACTAAATTGCCTATTTACTCGTTTTGTTATCATCAAATGACATGGCATCAGGCACGTCCACGTGTCATGCCACGTCATCCTTTAGTGCCACGTGGATAGTCCACGTGACACTAAAATTGACCTCATTAACGGCGTTACTTTAAAATTTAACGAAATGACTATTTTGCAACATTTATGCAAAGATAGAGACTATTTTGAATTTAATATTAAGTTAGAGACTAATATGCAAAATAGGTACAATCTCAGGGACTAAATTACCTATTCACTCAGAGAAGAAATGAATATCTATAAGTATTGCAATCAATAATGAGATGATGACTGCTGACTGGTTTTGTATATGTGATTTGATTCAAGACCAGAGAGAGCGACAACGACGCGGCAGGCGAAGTATTTGTTATCTAGGAAGGAAACCATAGTTTCAACAATATTAACATTTAGCTTGAAGTTGTTCCTTTACTCTATCCAATATGATATACTACTAATATTACACACTATGAGAAGTCAAGTCCAAATCCCTCAAATATAAATCACCTAGCTAGCTTATTTAGCGTGTTTTTTTTTTATTTATTTAAAAAAAAGTCCAACAAAGATGTACTTAAGTGTGTTTGTTTTTTCATTGAAGACCTGTCAACGAATGTTTATGGAGAAATAATAATTGGTTGCTTTTCAAAAAAGGATGCATCGGAATTAATTCATGCCCACGGAATGATAAAACAAACACATTGTTAGTAGTTCAGTGGGGATTAACCCCCTCTCCCATATGTAGGCCTGCCTATATCAAATGCTATGAAATTTCAACAAGACGACATGTTTTATTAGTCTAGCAAAATGCTCGCCCTAGGCTCCTAGCTAGTATATGCGTAGCTTTAGCTAGTTAGAAAGATAGTTCCTAGCTATCTATAACCATGACTAATTAACCTTAGCATATTAGCTTTCCTTGTGTATTTTAATTAATCAAGTTTTATTCCTGCTTTGAAGCCTATCAGGTGGGGTTAATGGAAAAGTTTAGGCCACTGTAACAGTTGCTCCATAGTCCATATTCGTTCTTAGGCAATTCGGAGATGCACACTTTTAGATTAATTAATCAACTAGTACAATTAAAGAAAGGACCAATAATGAACCATTAAATTTTCCTAGCTAATAACTCTAAGATAGTAATTAAGATGTATAGAAAGCTATGTCGAGGCTTTACTCAAAATTATTGATATAATAACGATCGCGCGCTTAGAGTTTTCTTTAATTCGATCCCATGAGCAACATAGGTTTCAAGTGTGAAAGTGTAACCATAATAAATTAAATATCCTGCAACATTGCAGACAGCGCGCAATCCTTTATAATTAATAGTGCCATGGCGGATGAACATCTCGGTTGATTTGCTACTTGACGCATACTCAAGGGTAACGAACCTTTAAGAGGGGGAAAAACCAATTCTAATAATACAGTTTTTAACACAAGATCTATTAATCTTAATAAAAACATGACAACAGAAGTTTGTATAGATATTAACGAATACCCACATGAAAGTTATGGCCATGAATAAAATATAGAATATAAAAGAGATAAACTGAGCTACCTCAAAGCCATAATTCTTGATAAGTGTGTAAAACATTTCATGCGCCTTTAGAAAATAAAAACGATCACAATCCATGCTCCGTAGTAGACTTGTGTTTTCTGGATGTAGGTCATTATTTGGTTGTTTTCTCTTTAAACAGGGGAAGGAAATGATTTATATATGAGAACAACTTGCCCATTTGTGAGATTGAAGTTTCTACCATGGTTAGATAGCCTATTTTTGGATTGTTTTTTATTAAGATAAAAGTTGATTTTGCCTTACAAATTAAAATTATTAGTACATTTTTTTCCCAAGCAACTTCCTAATGATATCAAGATCACCTTGATGAGAAAAGTATAACTCAAAATATGATCTCGTCTTTTTCATGCATCCTAACATAAAAAAATGAAGCCATTAACCTATTAATTTGAAAATTTTAAAATTGCTTTATTTTATAAAAAAAAAAGTTGGGACACAAACCTTTAAGGAAGAAAATAAAAATCATATTTTTGGGTTCAGTTTTAAATTGAAGTAAAGTAAATGATACATTTTATTCATTAGACACGTTTAAATTTGCATAAGTTTAACTAATTTAATAATTTCACGACTACGATGAAGAATATCAAGATAAGGCTATGATAAATTTTATTAATTAAAAATTTAATTAAATGACTAGTTTCAGTATAATAAATTAGTAATTTTTTCTTTAAAAATTGTGATAATGATAGTTTATTTCATTTCTTATTTGTATTATTTACTATGAAATGCGTATTATATATTGTACACCCCCAAAAATTATATGCATATTCTAATCATATCAACTATCTTAACCAGTTTTCATACTCGATTTTACTCAGAGGAAATGGAAAGATAGAGAAATTATTTTTTATAATAAGTTTGTACAAACTTTTTTGTAAACATGACAATAGAAAATGAAAAAAAAAGGAAATATAAGATAAAATAAGTAACGTGAGAGATAGATAAAAAAAAAGTTATAAATAATATTTGATACAAATTTATTGTATGAATAACATAATTCAAATAAATAAAATATAAAAAATATTACATTAGCAATATATCTAAATAAAAATAAATATATAGTAAGTGCATGTGTCAGTGTACTATAAGATAACACTCACAAACATAGTGAGAGGAGGATGATTGATAAAAAAAAGTGGTCTATAAACCTAGAGAGAGATGAGTATCTTTCGTGAAAGATCTTGAACTCAAGATTTAGTTTTGTCAAGATTTTTCACTAAAGAGAGACTTGAGATCTCCAACATGAAGGATGTGGTCTTCCAGAAGACCTCTTAAGGTTCTCACCATTTCTCTTCCTATCAGATTGTGGAGGGAAGTAACAGAAATGAAAAAGGAAGAGGGGAAGAAGATGAAGAGGAGAATGAACTCAAAAATCCAGATCAAACAATAAACAACACCAACAACAAATTGCAGTTGAAAAATAAGAAAATAAACAAATCCAATGACAAATTAATAAATACAAGAACAAATAAAAAATAAAAATGAAATCTTGTGGACGTTGAGGTTTGTGGAGGGGCATGGTTGTGCGCTGCAGAGGGGGAGTGTGGTGGCATCGCGCACCGCAGAGGGGGGTGGGGGTGGTGCCGCCCGTCGTGGAAGGGGAGGTTGGTGGTGTCGTACGCCTCGCCAAGGTAGAGGTTGGTGCACTGCGCAAAGGTGGAGGGTGAGGGAGGGGTGGAGGGGAAAGGGAAGAGGATTGTGTGGTTGAGAGTGAAGAGAAAAGTGAGGAGAGGGTGAAAGTAAGTGTTGGTTGTTGAGTTGAGAGAAAAAATAATTAAAAACATAAAAAAATGAAAAAAAAAATGAACATGGCAAGTAACTCAAATTTAAACGTTGTCTTTCAATCACAACAAAAATTACCATTGCCTTTCAATCAGTAGGCAACCAGTATTGTTGTTAATTTTTCAGTCTATCTACAATAGATTGTGTATTTATTATTTTTAAAATTCAAATATTTTAAAATAAAGTTTGCACTCCAATTGAATCCTATAAATTGAGCACATAGATGATCATATTTTGCATACCAATTCTCCTTACCATTCTTTATTTCTCAATCTCTTATTTGCAATCTTAATCTCTTCCTTTAGTATGGATCCAAATTAGTATAATTGACAAGTTTATTATAATTTTTTTTTGCAAAATTATCAAATTCCTCATTCGAACAAAAATTTTCAAAATCCTCCTCCATTTTTTCCCTATTTACCACCACCCCCATCAATGAATTTTATGAAAAATAATCAATCTCTTTCTATAAAAAATTCTCAAAATCCTCCTCAACTTTTTCCCTACTTGCCACCACCACCATCAATGAATTTTATGCAAAATAATCAATATTTTTCACTAAAAATTCTCAAAGTTCTCAAACTTTTCCTTCAATGCCACAAAACAATTCTCCCATATTTTGTAAGCCTCCCAATTGTTCTAGTGGTCCACAAACTCCTTCCAATGATGACGTTGAAACATAATTTTCATAATTTTCTACTCAAATTGGGTTAGAAAACATCACCCTCGTGGAACGAGGAGAGAATTCTACAAAAATGAAGTCGTGAGTTTTCTTTTCTATTGAAGAGGATACACATCTTATTGGTCTGTGGCTTAATGTCTCAATTAATCTAATTGTTGGTGATGGTCAAGAAAGAGACCATTTTTGGATGAGAATAATAGAAAATTACAACAACTTTCGTAGCAATCTACTAGAGATAACATTGAATAAAGTGAAATCTTGATGGCAAAAAATTAATGCGGGCATTCAAAAGTTCAAGGGCCACTACAAACAAGCTGTTGATTTGAAGAAAAAATAGGTATGTAGAGAACAATGTAATGGTTCATGCATATGTCATTTGGAAGGAAGATGAGGGAAGCGATTTTACTTTAGAACATGCATGGCGACTACTGAAAAATCAACCTAAATAGTTAGATCAAATCAAAGAAACTAGTTCCAAAAGAACAAAGATTTCTACTAAAGGGGATTAACACATCATCGTCTAATATGGAGAAATCGATTAAGGCTACAGATAGTGACACACCATCATGAATCCCCCGCCCAATAGGGCAAAAGTCAACGAAGAGGAAGATGAAGGGGAAATGAGCTACAACGTCTTCATCGATTGTGGACTTGATGGGCATGGAAGCAGCAATAAGGGAAAAAAAGTGAAGTCGCCAAACAGGTAGTAGAGGCAAAGGATAAGGAGAGTGTAGCGGTGTTATACGAAATTCTAATGAAAAACACATCTACCATGTTTGAAGAACAACACAAGAAACACGAAATCACTTGTAATTATATTTTGCATAAGTGTACAATTTAGTTATTATGTTGTAAGTTAGTTTTAATTAGTCACTATCTTGTAGGATTTTTTCAATTTGTCATTATGTTGTAAGAGTCTTTTAACTATGTTGAATGTTGAATTTAGTTTTAATTTCTCTAATTAATTATGATCCACCACCAATTATTAACTTTTCATTATGTTGGTTGTTGTTATAAAGTAGCTGTTAGAAAGTAGTCATTATAAAAGTATCAGTTATAAAAGTAGTTGTTAGAAAGTAGTCATTATAAAAGTATCCGTTATAAAAGTAATTGTTAGAAAGTAAACGTTATAAAAATAGTTGTTAGAAAATAACCGTTGTTAAAAAATAGGTGTTGTGGAACTAGATGTTAAAAACTAGCTGGTAGTGGAAATGATGCTATTTAATTGGTAAATTTTCTTTCAGACATGCTCATTTTGTACAAACTCTGCAATATTCTTCTTCTTTTTTTCTAGCTCTACTCACACATAAAATAGATCCAAACTCTGACTTCAATAGAATTTGGAAAGAAATTGTTAATGAAACATTCAAAGAGAACATTGAAGAAGAAATCATGAGGTACTTATGCAAGGTGAAACAACAAGCAGAGAATAACAATCGATCGAGACAAAGAAGATGCCATATAAATCGCCATCGTGAAGATGGACATAGTCACTTGTTGAATGACTACTTCTTTAAAAATTCTGTATACACATAGAGGCTTTTTTTTATGAAGGTTTCGAATGTGGAAGCTGTTATTCCTTTGAATTGTACTCTTAGTAATCATGATCCATTTCCAAATGAGATTCGATGCAACAGGTAGAAGGGGTCTTTGACCATTGTAGAAGTGCATTGCAATAATTCGTATACTGGCATACAGATCACCTGCCGATAGTGTCAATGAGTACGTAGAATTTCTGAATGCACTGTAATTGAATGCTTAGAAACTTTTGTAAAATGTGTGAACGAGATATTTAGGAATGAGTACTTGAGAAGCCCGAAAAACAACGACATCAATCGCCTGCTACAAATTGGAAAGGCATGGGGTTTCCAGGTATGTTGGGTTCTATTGATTGCATGCATTAGGAATGAAAAAAATTTCCTAGTTGCTTCATAGGACTTATGGATTTGGCATGCATATTATGGAGTTGCAGGTTCAAACAATGACATTAATATGTTAAACCAACCATCCGTATTTAATTACGTTTTGCAAGATCGAACTCTTCCAATGCAATTTACAATTAATGAAACCCTATATAATATGGGATACTATCTTGTAGATGACATTTATCCTGATTGGGCTACTTTTTTGAAAACCATCCCTATGTCACAAGGAGAGAAAAAAAAGTTATTTACAAAATGTCAAGAATAGGCAAGAAAGGATACAGAGAGAGCATTTGGTGTGTTAAAATCTTAATTTGTAATTATGTGGTCTATTGCGTAATTGGTACATCGATACGATAAAGAATATTATATTGGCATGCATTATATTGTATAACATGATTATTGAAGACGAACGAGATACATACAATGGTAATGTTAATGTTGACTATGATCATGTAGACGAAGAGATTTCAAACATTGGAGTATCTGGTGGTGCTCCTTGTGACTTTGCTGCATACCTACAAATAAGATATTATATGCATACAAGAAGAGTTCATCAATAACTTCAACTAGACTTGATGGGGCATATTTAGGCATATTTTAAACATTGTCAATGTTTTGTATTTTGTTATTTTTTGTCGTTTTAACTTTAAGTCAAATAAAAATTTTGATTATCAAAATATTTATTTTTTAACATTAATTATTTAGTAATTAAATATTTATAATTAATTACTTAAATTTAATTTTAAAAAAATTAATAAAATCTATTTAAGTGGTGTCCATTGTAAGATCCACAAAAAGTAGGTGAAGATCTCAAATTGAAATTTACCATTAGAGAAAAAAGAAGATGTTAATGCATATGTGATATTATGAATCTACCAAAATGTGATTTAAGATCTTAAAATTAAATTCATTATTAAAGATATTCTAATGAATGATGAATGAAATGTTGGTCCTCTCAGGGGCAATGTCCCAACAACAATTTCTACGAAGCTATATATACAACATGCATGTATTTTGTCAATGGCAATACAACAAGGAAGAATAAAGACCTTAATCCCTTTCCCACGTGCACTCTTCCAGACACGCAAGTTATGAAGTTAAAGATGAATTATTGGAGATAAAGATAGAGTGATGACTGGTGAGAGCATGTGACAGCTTTTTCACCAAAATGGTGTAATTTTTTAATTAATTATTGAAATGGATAAATTTAAAAAATTTAGGAGAATGAATAAATTGTATTCTTGTCTTAAAACCAACTTCATATAAAAAAAATCGTGTTTTAAAACGTGATTTTTTAGTCTTTTTTTTAAAATAATTTGAGCTGTTACAAATTGCTTTTAAGTTGTCACGGTGGACTTGAACATTGTCTTGGGATTAAACAAGCAATTACTTAGCATCCCATGAAAATTAAAAACAAATTGAATGGGCAAAAAGTTCCCTCGACTGTCTCTTATACCTCCACCTCCTTCCTTTTCCTTTATGTCTCGAGACCTTTCTCACCCCTTCTTTTTTTTCTTCTTTCAAAATATGAAGGCAACAACAAATAGAGTTGTAAAAATTGGATTAGTATGATTCACCTTTACCTATCCTATAAATGGATTAACTCAATTTAACTCATTTAAGATTGAGTCTTGAAAAAAATTGATCTAGTTCGGCAGAGCATAGGTTGGCGAGTTAAACGACTCGACCCACCGCTCACCTAAAATTTAAAAA
The DNA here is from genome assembly GCF_004193775.1 of Glycine soja. NCBI lineage: Eukaryota > Viridiplantae > Streptophyta > Magnoliopsida > Fabales > Fabaceae > Glycine > Glycine soja. Next base: position 9,399,319 of record NC_041005.1, read on the forward strand.
ATCATTACAAAAATCAACAAAAATAATTTTTTTTAGAAATATAAATTTGAATAAATTAAAAATGTTAATTAAATTAAATCTTGCACTTCACACCACACCTACAACAAGACATATTATCATAAACTAAAAATATAATAACAAAAATTTAGAAAAATGACAAACTTAATCTAGAATAAAATAGTCTTAAACAAGACACCAAATAAATATAATTGAAGTCTAGAACTTTGAGTTCTTAAAAATAATTTTTTAAAATAAAAGTTTAGAATTTGAAGTCTTAAAACAACATTACAAAATATCAAAATAATAAAATAGACTTATGTAATGTGTATGTTTTTTTAGGTGGATTGATGAGTCAACAAATGAGGTTGAATTTTGAAACTAACTGTGTATTTGATTTTTTTTATTGACCTAATCTAAATCTGTGATAAGTCAAATTAATGGACAAGTTTAGATTCATTTTGACGGCTCTGACAACGAATGACTTTAATAATCGGCAAAGGCTTTGTGGCACTTATGGGCAGACGAACCAATCTGTAAGGTAGTTGATTTAAACATGCTTTGAAATACGTAATCCGAAACAGTCTCCAATACTTTCGGAAATGCATTTTCAAAATTAACTAAGAGTATGTTTGGATGGAGAAATTTAATAGGGTAATTCAATTTTTTAAAGGATTTTAATTACTTTTTAATTAAATAAGATGTTTGGATAAAAATTTGAAAAGCAATTGAAATTTGAGTATTTTGATCAGGGATTTTAGTTAACTTAAATATTAGCATTTCAAATTCTTTCATTTTATGAAAGAATTTGAAATTCTTTTGTGCTGTAGGATACCACAGCTTCTCCTGAAAACCTCCTTCATTCTATCACTATTCTCTCTCTTGTAACAGCTTCATCGCTGCGATGAACTCCTTTGTCTTTAGCTTCTCGGCGAACTCCGCTGCGAAGTCCTCCACCACAACGGCACTGGCGACGACGTTGGCAACAGCGGTGGAGATGGCGAGGCGCTTCTCCTTGCAGTTGATCTTGATGCACCAGTCGTGGGCCTTCGGGCCGAAGATGACGCCTCCGCAGGGCCGGTAGGCGCGACTGGTTTTTTTCTGCGGGAAGGGCTTCCGGCCGCCGCCTCGGACCTCGCCGCGGGTGAGGGTGGAGGCGGTGCCGCGGCGCTTGTTCTGGAGGTCGGTGACGACGGCATGGTGGACGACGACACGAGCGGTGTCGGGAGGGGCGAAGCGGAGGTCGAGGAAGGACTCGCCGACCTTCTCGCCAGAGAAGTTGAGGACGGGAAGAGGAGGGGAGGCCTTGCAGGAAATGGAGAGGGGGTTTTTGGAGGGTAAAATGGGAAAGTTGTTGGACTTGAAAGAATTATTGTGTGTGTGGAATTGGTGTGAAGAGAAGAAGATGGAGGATGATGTGAAGGAAAGAGAGGTTGGTGTTGTTGGTGTGGAGAGAGAGAGGGAAAGTGAAGCCATTGTTGTTTCAAGTTCTCTCAAACTCAAAGAGTTTTGTTCTTTTCTATCCTATCCGTTAGAATGATTGGATATGGTATGCTGGTGTATCACAACAAACACTCTTTTCTTTTTAGGTCTTTTCTTTTCTTTTCCTGTAAATTAAATAATAATAATAATATGATTACTGTGTAGGAAAAAATTATTCATTAAAAAAAATATCTTTCAACTACAACTTATCATAAATAATAAATTTTATGGGGAAAAACTTTATAAATACAACTTGAACCCTGTTAAGGATTGGTATGATGCCAACACAAAAGGCCTTGACATATGCATAGCTAGCTTTGGAGCTTCTTTTCTAGCCATAGCAACATCCAAAGGGTTCATGGAAGCCAAGTAGCCTCCGTCCCTTGTTTGAATTACATCCAAAGGGTGACTGAGGTCATTAATAAAATGAAGGAATTTTAAAAATGAAGAAATCTAATTTTTTATCCAAACACAAAATTTTAGAAATGAAGGAATTTAAATTGAAGCATTTGAAATTCTCAGAATTTTAAATTCTTTAGAATTTTAAATTTCCTCATCCAAACACACTCTAACATAATTCTAGAAAGGCATTCCCGGAAACGTTTCTTTTGTATCTTACGAATTCATCGATCCATAAATATATGCAAATAAAAAAATATCATACCCACTTCGTCAGAAATATATGTGAACCATGCCTTCTGCACCTCAAGAGCACTCAACTAAGGAGAAATAACAAAGCAAGGAAACTATAAAAAGCAAGGACAATTTGGAAAAATTCAAAATTATGGAGGTGCAAAAAGTATTTTAGGAGGTGCAGGAAGTAATTCCTGATTAAGCATTGCTTCCCAGGTCCTATACATGTCAATTTATAATCAAGTGTTTGTCCTTACCAAGTTGCCATGGTAGAAATATTACATGTACTTCCCATCTGATTTTATGAAAGTCGAACAATGACAAAAAGAATTAAAAAAGTGAATAAAATTTACATTAAATTTAAATTAACATTTTTTATGATTATAATAATATTATTAAATTTATAGTATCCAAACAAATATCTTCGATTTGATCATTTGCTGTAGTGTATCAATAAATTAAAATTTAAAATTTACATTGAAAATCAATTTGAAATTGAAATCAAATTTAAGTAATAATATGTGAAACGAATGCAAAATTATAAACTATAAAACAAAATCAATTGCTTAATGTAAAAGAAGTCACGTGAATTAATAAAAAAATAATTCTTAAAAATATTTTTATTTTTTTATTGATAAATATGTTAGCAAATTATGTTATGTTAATGGAAGGATTTGAATTCATGACTTTTTCATCACTCCAATTTTTATATCTTTTTCTCAATCATCAAATCACTTTTTTACACCGTTTAAAATTAAAATGCTTTTATTTAAGAGTGAAAATTTAGATTTTTACAATATATATATATATGTATATATATATATATATATATATATATATATACTACAAGAAAAAAAATTATTACCGATGGAAAATTTCCCATGGAAAATAATTCGTCGGAAATTTCAAAATTACCAAAGGATTATATTCTGTTGGAAAATTTTGAAATACTGATGGAATTTACTGACGGACAATTTTTCTAGAGGAAATCATAATTTTCCAACCGATTTAATTCTTTCAGAAATTTTAATAACATCGATGGACTTTTTCGACAAAATATCTGTTTGCCAAAAATTGAAATTTTCCCTAACAGAAATGACCCAACCCTAGCCCTCCTTAGTTACCTAGCGTCGCTGCCATTAAGCCCTTAGTCACCTTGCATTGTGCTTTCACACTGCCGTTGAGCTTTCACACTACCATTGCCATTGATCCCAACCCACGCCGTTGAGCATACCGTCGTCCTCACTCTGGTCGTTCAACCTGTAGCCATTATTGGCTTCACCTTCATCCAATTGTTGTTCATCTTCACTCTGTTCATCTTTGAATCCGCATGGAATTTTTCTTTGCTTCCAAATTGTAAGATAATCGCTACCCACACTCTTCGTTCACCTTCGTCCTATCTTTTTGTGTTTGGTGATGAATAATCTGAATATTTGGATGAATAATCTGAATCATCCTTTTATTAGCTATCTTTGTTTTGTTTGGTTTCATCTTTGTTCAATTTTCCACTCCTTTTATGAATAATCTGCTATCTTCATGAACGTTGTTTCTTTGAAATAATTTGCATTGAATGAGGGAGGCAGACTTACAACGCTTCTTTGTGGATATAAACTCTTGCTTCTATGCTTAACAACCTTATACCGACTTTCACCATCATACCAACAATCATTTTCAGTTGAATATCAACGTAACTCTCTTCATTCAATCTTGAAAATTAAGTGTCAAAACATATATCTTGCTTGAACACAGTTTTTTCAAGTTAATTTGTGAATTCATTGTGATTTTGAGCATTACATGCACTCATTTGGTTAGGGATTAACCAAGATTAATATATTTTAAGGATATTAATATTAAGGACTTAAAGTTTTATACTTTTATTGGATACTAGAAAAGTGTGTTTTTACCTCATTCAATCTAGGACGGTTTTCAAATAACCGATGTAAAAAAAAACAGTGGTATTTTTTAAATTAAGTCTAACTTTTTATAAAAGCTCCCTTAATTTTACGCTAACAAAGACGGTTTTTTTTTAAAAAACCGTCTTTAATTTCACAGTTACTTTAAATTTTTTATCTCTCTACACGAACCCTAAGTCTCGCGTCCTTACTCTTATGCCCTCACAGTCATCCCCTTCAGTCTATTGTGACCTCTGAAGATTGCCGCAACAATCATTTCGCTTGATTCTATCGCCACAACCACCAATGATTTTGCCCTCGAGGTCCTCGACAAGAATGGCTGCCTCATTGAGGGCGTCCACCACCTCCTCGGCAACCCCCTGTCAAGCTTGATTCCCAAGATTTCCTCCAGATTGGGGACAAGAAGTTCTATTTTCTCATGCCCGTTTGCAGCATCTTGGGTAGGCCCGTGGGCCCAAGGAATTACCGTAACCACGCTACTCCGGCCGGGTTGTTTCTCACTATAATAATTACCATTTATGCCCTAGCCCCGTGAAGAAGGCGCCATAGATGGAGTATTATGAGGAGGAGTTTGACGATGAAGATGATGTTGGTGGAAGGAAGATGCGAAGGGATGGGTATGATGGCTACGGCTACACTGGTGGCAAGTCTTCGTTGTCGGCACCTATGGGTTAGTTAGTGTTTTCTGGAAATTTTGCTTCAGTTGATTGTGTTTGTTGTTGTATGGATTGCGTTGTTGTTGCTTGTAGTACTATTTGGAATTTTAATTGCTAATTTAGGTTTTTTTTTTTGTGCAATCAAAATTGGAGTGTCCAATACTTGGAACCTTACTATTGTTCATATTGAAGGGAAACAATCTTATTCATTGGGTATGCTCTTGTTCCATGTCTCCATGAAGTTCTGTTCCACTAAAGATTGAATTCCATACCATCTTGTTAAACTTGAGTCTGATATATATATATATATATATATATATATATATATATATATATATATATATATATATATATATATATATATATATATGTATGTATGTATGTATGTATGTATGTATGTATATTCTATAGAAAATCTGAAAACAAGTATTTTTATTTTATTTCCATAGCTTATCACAAATGCAGAGTTCAAAGAATTGACTCTCTTTGATCCCCTACATGATTTTGAAGGTTTGTGAGATTATGGTCATGAGCATATTTGATTTGATTGTGAAATTTTGACCTTAGGTTGCCTCAAGAGATGATCACAGTTTTTGTTTATTCTTTTAGACTTAAAAGAAAAAGAAGCCAAATGCTTAGATTCTTCTTTATCTCCACTAGAGAAAGTTCAACTTGCTCTAGATTGCTTGCCTAAATCTTCTGAAAAAGAGATACTCATTTGATGCAATACTATTTGTGCAGGGAAACCTATCTCTGTGCTAGACGGAGTTCCTGTTGCTATCAAGGATGAGATAGATTGTTTGATCCAACAAAAGGTAGTGTAATGTGTTATTGTTTTCTTTAGGGTATCTTTTGCTCAAATGATTATGTTGTTGATTTCATGATTCACTTAAGCCTCTAAAAATGGTGTCCTCAAGAAGGTACAACATGGCTGCACAAAGAAAGACCTTGCAGCGATGATGCCTACTGCGTTAAGCGTCTAAGACTATGTGGCGCTATACTTGTTGGGAAAACCAATATGCATGAACTAGGATGTGGGAACCAGTGGGATAAATCCACATTATGGGTAAGAGCAACTTGTGTCAAACTCATATTCACATTTTGTTATATGAACTTTGGCGTTGGACTTGTCTTCTAAATTAAGTATCAAGGAATGTACATTAAACTATTTGGTGACAAGAGTATGTCTGTTTATTTACTTTATAGGCCTGCTAGAAACCCATATGATACCTATAAGATTGTATGAGGTTCTTCTAGTGGATTTGCTTCTCTCGTGTCTGTCAGACTGTGTCCTATTGCCTTTGGCATTGATAGAGGAGGTATTTGATTTATATATGTACATGAAAGACCAGAGAAATCAGCATTCATTATTGCTTTGTAGCATTGAACATATATAAGAATTTTCTAGGTAAATCTATTTCAGTAGTGCATGAATATTAAGAATGCATATAATAGAAAAATTAGTGAGTTACTATGATGTTTGCTCATATGTTCAGGATCTGTAAGGATGCCAGCTGCTCTTTGTGGTGTTGTTGGTCTAAAACCAACTTTTGAACGTATACCTCATGAAGGGTATGTATTCATTTTTTGTTTTATCATGTTTAAATATTTGAGGGTTTAATGACTTGGGAGAATGATCTTTTGCTACATTCAGAGTTCTTCCCCTAAATTGGAATGTTGGGATGGTTGGAATACAAGCAGGTACTATTGAGGATGCATTGATTGTGGTAGTACTCCTTTCCATGATATTTTTTCTTCAAGGAATTTTAAGATTAGTTTTACAGCATCTATTGTTTCACTATTTATAGTTATGCGGCTATTAGTGGTGAAATATAAGTAAAAAAAACTAATTCACGTAGTTGATATCAGGAGAATCAAAGAAATCATTGAAAATTTAAAATATTAATCAAATAAAAAATATTTTGGAAATAATTTTCATCAAATAAGGTAAAATTAGATATTTTGGACCACCATATGTGAAACTAATTAGTACCCTACTTATTGGAACTCTTTTACAATATTCAGTAAATAAGGATCGTCATTTGAAGCATGTTCTTGACAGGAAACTTTGGACAATATCAATCTCTACTTAGTTATAACTATCATTTCCTTTCTGTTGTTGGTCCCATGTGCTATTCTTGTTGAGGGTGTCAAGTTTTCTCTTTTATACTTGCAATCGACTGTATGTATACACTTTTATTTTTATTTTTAAAGTTATATGCTCTTTGCCACAATTTTTCCTTAGGTAATTTATGAAGAGAAAAATCCTCCTAACATGTATTATGCTTTTCATTCCTATACAGGCAAGCCAAGGGTTGAATGTTAGAGAGCTATGTGTCAGATCAATTTTTGCTTCTTTCTGCTCCCATACATACCAGCAGGTGAGGCCTTTCAAATATTTTTTTTTATGATGTGAGTAATATGATTTTCTACATAGACTCTATGTAATAAACTTTTACACAAACACCTATAAGAGAAGAAAAAATAAGAAAAAAATAAAATAAGTTTCTTTTCTAAATTAAAATTAATTTATATATAAGTTAAAATCAGAGTTTAGCTCTTTTAATATATTACTACCTTTTTTGTTGTTTCCATGTTGATTTAATATATTACTACTAGGATGCATATATATATATATATATATATATATATATATATATATATATATATATATATATATATATATATATATATATATATATATATATATATATATATATATATAACTACCTTTTTTGTTGTTTTCATGCTGATTTATTGAAATTTCACATCTAGAATCCTGTATATATTTCCTTTCAGAATATTGGATATGCATATTGAGTCCAATGATATGCATATTTTATATATTTGTGAATTATAATTATTATGAGCATATTTTCATTTTTGTGCATTTATGTGTGTTATAAAATATTCATATTGTATCCATAATGTTTGATCTTGCTAAAACACTTTTGAGGTTGGTCATTTCATGTGGCCAAAAATAAAAAAATAAAATCTACATATAACATTCTAAGACGTTTGTTAGTAGAATCCTCTTAGAAAAATATTTTTCTAAGATAGTTCTTAGCGAGGATACATTTTTCTAAGACAGTTATTTATGAAACCGTCGTCAAAAGTTTAAACATTCAATGATGTTAGCTTCAAAGACGGTTCAACATCATCTTTGAATATACATTACAACCGTTGTGGAATGTAGTTTTTGCAATAGTGATGACAGTGAATCAGATGAATAAATACAAATTTTCAACGTATAATATCCGTAAAAAATCCATCATAAATGTTTTTTTTATAAAAAAATTGTTTATTTCATTTGTTTTTCATTTTTATTATTTATCATCAATAATTTAAGAATTATTTTTTGTATTTATATTATTTAACGCCAAAATTTGAATTAACACATACATGTAATTAATGAAATACTCAAATTCATAAATGCAAAATAAAGTAAAATAAATCATTAAGTTAAATTGAAAATAAATGTAAAAGAAAAACACAATGTAATATGTCAATAGTAATTTTGTGTTGCTTTATTTTATTTATATAATAAAAAATTTATACAAGTAAATCAAAGATAATAAGAAAAAATAAAAATTATAATTGAATAAATCTACTCAAGAACATATCATTATCAAGTGAATCACTACAAGTCTAAAAACTCACTTCGCAAGCATTCTACTTTAATTACATCTTTCTATTTTGATCTATCTTTAATTAATTGAAAAAATAATTTAACCAGACATAAATTCTTAAATCATTTGATAGAACATGCATAACCTAAACCTTAAACCATTATATTATTTTATTTTTTAAATATATAAAAACACAATTTCTTCTCTTCATATTTTTAGCAATAGTTGTCCATGTGGAGTACTCTAACATTACATTTACATTAAACAATGAAATCAACAAATCTACCAGCAGGTAGACAACAAAAGGACATACTTTGTATTTATTCATCTGATTCACTGCCATCCAATAAAAAAACCAATTACTCTATAACAGAAGAAGTGTATTCGAGAGAGTATTCTTATTTGTTCTCTTCCAAGTAAGATTGTTTCAGAAATGTTCATGACAAATCCGATAAAAAAAAACCAATTATTCTATAACAGATGGATCTATAAGTTTGGTATAATACTACATATATAACTACGAGAATGACTGTTTTTATTATGAATATGATTGTTCTAACTACCTTCTTTACATCACTTTCTTCATTGATGTTGCCACTCGCAGGACAGACATCGCTTCCAAGGCGTTACCACTATTTTATTATACAATAATTGCCTATGTTTGTATATGCCATAATCCCCATCAATCAAACAGCGGTCCAGCTTGTAGACGTTAAATTTTTTATTTAAATTAACATAATTGCAATGACATAAGAATCTTTAAGTGGTACACAACGCATGGGGTAGGATTAGGTGGTGAAAATTTTCCCTACACTTAAAAATTAGGAGAGTGTGGAGGCGAACAAACCTAACCACATTGTGATTTTCTTTGCTACTTTGACAACCCATGCCAAACTTGACCTCAACCAATCAAATTATTCAAGTGCCTTTGACAAGGCACACTCCAAAAAGGTACGATTAGTTTAATTACAAGTCCACTGGTGGTGCATTGACATCTGTCAGACATCAGCTTCATTGCGAAGACTTTGTAATCTAAGCTACATTTTTTTATTTCTCTTCCTCAAGGCTTAGCAGTCAACTTCTTAATGGAAAAGGAATCAAATCTAACTGCTCACGATGAAAATTAATAAAGGACTTGTTTTACCTTTTAAGCAGCCATTTCCCTTTATGATGGTTTCGGGTTTTGCAGCATATTTCAAAGATTTCCCAACGTGACTTAGACAAGCCATCATTAAATGACAGATTAATTAATGTCTAAATTAAATAAAACCTCCCACTTTCTCTGTGGAAAGTTAGGGTGCTTACGAAATAATATTTGGGGTGCTTAGATCAGTGTTGTCGATCTGCTCAAGGTGTTTTACTTTCTGGTACTAGGTTAACACATTTTTCAAAGCAATGGGGATGCAATTTTCTCTGGAGATGACAATAAGCAGATAAAGCATTTTACAAAAGCTTCTTTTGTAGATTAGACTAAGATGTATTGTATTGCTGTAATATCCTATATATTCCTAATGCTACTGTACCTTTCTATATACTTTCTATATAAGGAGAACAGACATAATAAAAAATAAATAAAATGAACCAGTTAATTAGATTGAGACTTTCTTCTTGAATTATCCCAGAACACAACATATTTACACTCCAGATAAGAATATTTCCTTATTATCTAGCAGCATTACGGGCCAAACTCTTTTTATGCTATGAATTGTTGACTGGTCCTAGTATGGATTTCTTTGTTGATTTACGAGAGATTGAGCCCTCAGACCCGTTTTACGTATTCGATCTGGTTTAAAAACTTGCTTGAATTATGGCCCCGTAAGTTGGAGAAACAATTCGTAAAATTTGTTTTTAATTTGGCAGAAAAAAATTTAACTTTTGCTCCGCACCTGGAGCCTGGACTAGTAATATTGAACGTGGACAGTGTTCTAGTCCATGATATATATATATATATATATATATATATATGGTAATTCATTCTTGGTAATTCAGTAAGCATGCTTGGTTATTCATGCCGGATATAGTTATTAAAGTAGAGTCTATGGGCAAATCATGAAACATGTTCATGGTTCTTTTCTGCAAGTAAGCTTATAGTCTAGATCTTCGGGTCTCATACTCTTCCTACACCATATTTTTGGATTGTTTAAGTTTTCCCTTTCTTTTCCATAAATAATTTACTTCGAAGCAAAAATTATGCATAACATAAACCAAGCACTTGGACATACATTAAACTAACAAATGAAACAAAAAATAAAAGAAAAAACGTAGAAGCCAAGTTTTATTTGAGCAAAGAGAATTTAGATATATATAACTGCTGAAAACGATACTGTCAAAGTGACATTCAAACTAGCTTGATGTAACTGTCCGGGAGTTATGTACAAAACATGTATTGATCATGTGAATTTATGGATGTAAAAGGGCATACATATCTATATGTACCTATACTAGAGCATATATATATATATATATATATGGGCTAATTAATTAAGTGGGAAGAAGCAAACAAGGCATAACACACACCATAATTCAACCTCTTTGAAATAAAATACTAAGATAGCTCATGCAAGATGGGGTCCTCAAAAAGTAGTTCAGACCAATAAGAAGAGGGTCCTCCTGCATAGCTAGAAGTGCTGCTGCTGGCGTCTCCTGGATTGTTAGCTGAGGTCCCTATTGAATTTGGAGGAGTAATAGATGGAATAATCCAGGAAGAGTAGTCATGATCAACCGTGTGATCCCCTTGACTTATGATTGCAAAGTTAGTACCTTGACCCATCTCGCTATTCAAACATGATTGAGAACTGAAAGAGACTTGTGGGTCTAAAGGGTGAGGTAGCACGTTTGGGTGGTGGAGTGGTTGAGAGCTAGCAATGCCATGAGAAAATGAGGCACCAGGAGTATCATCTTGTTGCAACATGACTGGATCCTCTTTCACATTGGAGATTGAGTTCAACAAACTGAAAGCAGCAGTAGGTTCCATGTTGGTTGTGGTGGTGGCATTTTGGTCATAGGAGTTGGTGGTGCTCAAGGAGTTTGAGGATTGGATTAGATAATGAAGGTATTGAAGCTTTGCCAACTGGACTGCCTCTGCTTGCAACCTCATAGCATGTTCATCCAATGTCTGATGATGATCCATAAGGTCTGTCATATTAGCCAAAGCTAGCAGATATGGCAAGGTGGAAACAAGGTCAGTTCTAGGCTGGTGAGTCATTGGATCAAAACCCATCTGAATCAGCTTTTTCTTTAAGTGAGTGTTCCAGAAATTCTTGATCTCATTGTCTGTCCTGCCTGGAAGGTGGGTTGCAATTGATGACCATCTATTAAAGAAGTTATGTGTGCATATTAAAACTAAGTAATAATTATTATAAAAAAAATAAACAATACAAAAACATAACTGGAACCTAAAAATTAAAAACAGTGCAAATAATCATATGGAGATAAGATTTGAATTGGTTAAATTTTCAAGGAAAAAACTAAATGTAGAAAAAGGAGTTGTGGCAAGGAAAGTACTTGTTTCCAAGGATGGAATGGAGATGCAGAATTGTTTGCTCCTCTTCTTGAGAAAACTTCCCCCTCTTGATATCAGGCCTTAAATAGTTAGTCCACCTTAGCCTACAACTTTTTCCACATCTGTTGAGACCTGCAAAAGTTGCAAGAGAAATAGATGAATGAGGAAACGCTGGAAAGAGAGAACTATATATATAGTTGCTGCAACATATTACTATAAATTATACTAGAGATTAATACACAAACCAGCTTGCTTAGGGAGGGCTCTCCAACTACCATGGCCATGTTTCTGAATATGTTGGACTAGCTTTTGATCTTCTTCGGGAGTCCAGGGACCTTTCTTAAGGCCATTCTCATCGCAGCATGGGGATCTTCCCATATTGTGTGCTACTAGCTAGATCAAAAGCTATTATCCTTTCCTCTGTTTACCACTTACCACCAAATTAAACTGGGGGCTGGAGCATAGTATTTATATATGCATTATTCCAATTGCTTTCTTCTGGTTCTTAATTATCTGGATTAAAATAACATTTCGCAATCTTTATTAGGCCGATAAAAGATTTGACACTTCCATCTAGTTAGTGTGTAAACAACAAAATGTCTCGTATATACCTTGACAATTATGCCCTTCAAAGCAATGAATTCAAAAACAACCGTACCATTTTACTAATTATATAATTAAGTCATGTATAAATGACACAAAAATGATTTTTGGACACACGAAGTGCTTGATGTACACGGTACATCGAGAGAAATAAAAGTGAAAAAAATGTAGATACGATCATATATATGTGGTTGCCAGAATTTGAGAACTTCTGGTAAATGTTTTAACTTTTTTTTTTAATCCTGGAGAGACGAAATTTAAAATCCAATATTAAAAATGCTGGGAGAGACTTTATATTTAATCACTTCTTCCAAATGCGGACATTTTTTTTTATATTTGATTAATTAATTAAATTAACTACTAATAAATTTAATTATATTCTCCGATTTATTAGTAAAAATATATTATTTGCAAATAGCAGCAATCATTTTAGTTTTTACTTATACGTGCATGGCAAATGATTGTTATTTTAGATCTGCTTAAGAACTCAATTTCTTCAGTTAATTTGGAGTACATGCAGCTATTCAGAGCTATAAATTAAATGTTTTCTTCAGTAGGTTTCCCTCTCTGAAAATTTCGAAAATGAATAAAATATGATATTCATCCAAGCAATCAGGACAATTTGGTAATTGCGGACTAAAGTATCGTTAAAAGGACGAACTGCCAAATTAGATTACGTAACACGTGGCGAATGAATGCTTGTCGGAGGAACCCCTCCCATGCACGCAAAGAGGAGGCTGTTTCCCTCTTTCGTCATTGTTTGCATGGCATCAAAAGACTCACGTCCTCTCTTCTTGGATTTCATGCCCCCTTTGCCCCTTAAAGAATCATTTCTCACTCAACAATAACATGAAAAACAATCTCGGAATTATATAATAATTGTTGTAAATCCAACTATATACTGTACTAATCTGCTTACAACAAGTTCTATACACAGACATAAATAGTACAGTAAAATACTCTTTAGTTGTTATTTAGTACTATTAATTTCTTTTTCTTTTTCTACAGATCGATATATTTCATACGAGAAGAAACTATTTTCTTTAAAGTGTGGTTTGTTATTTTGTAAGAAACTAATTCTTTTATCAGACTTAATCCTCTTTTGTATATTTGGTACTAACCTAATAAAACTAAAAAAAAAAAGCATATAATATGTTATAGACTTTTTCATAACATCCTCATTCTAAAGCATTAATTATGCATCTGTAGGTATATTTCTACATGAGTGTATCTATACGTGCATAAACAATAAGCACTTGTGATGCGCGCGGTATATATCAAAGAAAAACTAAGCCTTTTTTTTTTCTTTCTGAATTTCAAATATTTATTCTTCTTGAGATGTGAGAATTAAGCATTACAAAAATTAAAACTGCACGCTTTATGATCATGTCTTGTATTTTAACTAATTGAATTAATTAAAGAAAACAAATTATTCCATTTTTTATATATGAAACATAAGACCGGCATTTCTTGATTAATTTAATCTTCTGGTTATGATACATTTATAATGTAATCATCACCATTCAGAAGACACTCAAACGCACACCAATCCACGTATGCATGTGTCAAGGTCAAATTGGCACGTAAAATATTATAGGCACATGATACACGACTTTATCTGAATATCTAAACAGGTAAACGAAAAAATCTACACAAGTTGTTGAAAATAGTTATAGCTATATGGATAAATAAACCATATGAGTGAAAGAGCCTCAAGGTTAAAAGTCAGGAATCAAATGTACTAGTACAGAATACAGATAGCTGAATGCCTGAAAAGGACATAAAGGATGTGACTCCTTTGACTCGGAGGGTGGTGCAGTTGGAGACGTGAAGGAGAATTTGGTGCAGCAAACGCCCAATTTATTTTTAACCCTTAAGACATTCTTTGCACGGTTGAGAAACCTCCAATGGCGTTTGTTGGAGATTTGTCTTCATGCACCTTGTTCTGTTGCAAATTTTCTTGGTCATGGTATAGGATCTTACATTTTAAAGCCAATACAAAGTAAAAGGTTATCGCTTAATTAGTACAAACTTAGTGTTTCAAAAGTTGGCTAAAATGTGCAAATATGAAATATATATACATGGTATTTGTATCAACCAAGTCTCACGATGCTTCTATAATGACACGCATTTACCTTGTATATATTTTAGATCAGCAGCTCTGTACGTAGTTGGCTTAATATAATTGGTTCCTTATTTGTATCCGAACCATTAATAATTAGGGAAATTATAGGTTGTCAAGAATCAAACTTTAAATATGTCAGCTGGTGACCCCATGTTGCTTCACACATAAGCCATACATTTTCAAACCTAAAATCTATTCAGTTTAAATATAAAGTGTCGACATCTATATGGAGCAATAAAGGGAGCTCACTAGAGAGACTATTTTTTCTTCTTTAACACATTTCCTTCCCAATTTCTTGTTATGTGTCACAAACCTCGTTGTCTTTAACCCCTTGTAAATGCATTTGTTATAGTAAACGATTCATACACTCAAAGACATTGATCTTTCAGCCAAAGGATCCTGTCGGGGACCATTTCTGAGAATAGAAGGGACCAGTGATGTAAGATCAACTTTATAGTTTCAATATAATGTCATCTTTTATTTCAGTGTCAGCTAAACAACTGATTTGCTTGCTGTTATGGGTTTCCAACCAATTCTTCCATAAAACGTTAAAAACAACTTCGAGGGCACCTACTTGGCTTATAAGACCACAATTGCCACGAACTTGTGTGTCTTTGTCCCCTATAAAGGGCATTCTCAACTGGCTTGAAGGACACTCTTCCAACTGAATGATCTGTATCTCGTTCCTTCTAATGCCTTGCAAAGGCTACGGTTGGTTAATTTGGTCAGAGACGCCATGGAAAGTTACTAATTAATGCAACTACGCTGAAAAAGACTCACCGTTAATTATTACAAAAATTAATACGTTAGATAGTACCAGAAACCTAATATATATGGAAAGTTACTAAAACCTTTTTTTGGGGGGGGGGGGGGGGGGGGGGGAATATATATGTAAATCTTAAATTTAAGTACGGACTCTAAAAATATAATTTCTAACAAGATTTAGTTGAAAGAGAAAAAAAAAACTTGATCATGAAAATGTAGATAAAGAGATTCCCTAAATTGAGAACGATCCACAAAATTAACTATACGCGTGATTGGCATTGACATGTTTGAGTAATTAATTGTATAGTTAAGTTAGGACAAGCGATGAAGAAAACAGAAGGGGGACTTTGACAAATTAAGATATATTAGTAACTTGTGTAACGCTTCATTGATAACCTACTCATCACCAAGAGAAATATTTATCTGATCATGCTTTGTCCCTAGGGAAACTCACCAAGGTCTTACCAAATACAGTCAAGCTAACCCCTTTCTAAACTGACTAAAAAACCCTTTTCAAGAAAATAAAATGTTTGATAACCACAATGTTAGTTGTACCTTCACAGGGGTTCTTTGATAATTTTCCTCCTACTGAACGCTGATCCTGTATGTTGAGATATAGGCTTCCCTCCCTCTTGATCCAGTAAGTATTTGGTGGGTGATATAACTATAAAAAAAATAAAAGATATGCTGAATTCAAGTGAGATATCATACCAAGAAGATAAGCATGCACAATGAAAGAGAATGAACAATTATTTTTACCTCAAATTAATTTAACTTTTTTTTTTACACATCTTAATGGGCTAGGGGATGCATGTAGGATCTTTCTTAAGATTACCATCTTTGTTAATCTGGGTTTATTTGGTAGTTATGGGCTTTACATGTGATTAACATCTTTATTTCTTTGGATTTTTTCAATACTTATAATTAGGGGTGTTTATGGATCTAAGTGATTCACGAACTCAACCAGACTTGACTCAACCCAAACAGATTGAGTTAAATTTTTTAAGTGTTTGGATCAAATTTGGTCCAACCCAATTAAATTCGATATTGAACAGATTGGATAATAGGTTTTGTATTTCATACTCGTGACTCAACCCAACGTGGATATATATATTATTTTAATAATAATAATAATAGACACAAAATCAAAATTCAAAAAATACTAAAATAGCAATTAGCTATAGGTTTAGGTTAGAAATGAGAAAACACAAAGCCTTTGCTCTTTCACTGTCTCAACAAATCTTGAACCTCGTCTGAGCCATCTCTCTCACTCATGCCGCAACAACCTCAATGCCCCCAAGTCACCATCACTGCTGTCGTAGGAGTTGTTGGACGTCACGACTTTGTCCCTTCGTCATGCCTTCGCAAAATCGTAGCCTTCGTCGTGCCTTCACGAGTTCCCTTTTGTTCTTCAGAGGTTCGCACGAGTTCCTTTTTCTTCTCCTCTTCTCCCCTTTTCCCCTTCTTCTTCTTCTTCTTCTTATTCTTCTTCTTTTTCTTCTTCTTCTTCTTCTTCTTCTTCTTCTTCTTCTTCTTCTTCTTCTTCTGTTCGTACATGTTTATTGTATTATGATTTTTGCATAAACGCACGAGTTCCCTTCTGTTCTTCATGAGTTCACACGAGGAGTTCCCTTCTTTAGTTCTTCACAGGTTCGCACGAGTTCCCTTCTCTTCTCTTCTTTATTCCATTCTTCTTTTGTTATTACATGTTTATCGTATTTTGATTTTTGCAGGTTGAAGTTGAAGAGGAACTTAAGATTTTTTAGGCTTACTCTATCTCTGTTGTCTCTTTCTTTTCCTTCTACAAGGTATCATTATCAATTATGATGCCTTCTTTCTCAATGGAAATTGTGTTGTTATTGTTATTGTATTGGTATTTCTCATGTTTGTTGTCCCAATAGATTTTTTGTGTTTATTGCTTAGGTAGTGTTAATTTCAAATTAAATGGCAAAGTGGATCCTAAGCCTATTGTTAAAGAACATAATTTTTGTGCTTAGGTAGTGTTAATTTCAAATTAAAGGGCAAAGTGGATCCTGAGCCCAGTGTTGATTTCAAATTTTTGTGCTTATTGCTTAGGTAGTGCTTACTACTTAGGTAGCGTTAAATATTTTCAAGAAAATTGTTAAAGGACATATAGTACTAAATGATTTTCGTTATACTATGGGTCTTAAGTCTTCAATTTGTTACTGTACTAATAAAAAAAATTGATTAAATATACTTCATAAAGGTTATATTCTAGTGTTTTGGCTATATTCACATTTGTTTTGGTTGTATAATAATAATAACCCTATGAGATTTTGGATTATATCTTTGTTTGATTGAGATTTTGGAGTATACCTTGGTTGTTTTTAATTTAGTCAAACTCGGTCCAACCTAACCCATGTATACCCCTAGTTGACTATTTTTAGTGAAATTTTTTAATAACATTTTTTTTCATCCATAATACTCGAATTTAAGTCAATTTCTTAAGAAATTTAAGCCTAGTTCACACCAACTATATGTAATGCAATTGTGTGATTTTCATTCAATGTGAGCAGTTCAAATTGATTTCATGCACTAGTTTTCACCAACTTTAGTTTTTTTTTCCTATGGATTTTATTGGTTTCGAAATGAGATTATATTTTTACAATTAATAAATTGATCGATTCCCAAATCTCAATCAAACAAGACAGTTTGATTCATTTTTTAAAACATTGATCTATATTGAAGACAAAATTTCAATACTGATGTCATTATTGGATTATAGTTTAATAATAATACAATTGCTATATCTATAACTTACACTACTAAAAAAACACTTTTTTACGACACAATATTTACGACGGTCGTAAAAAAACCGTTTTAGTATGTATAACGATGGCAATTTCGTAAATATTGTGAACATTTCTAAGGCGGTTGTGCAAAAAACCGTCTTTGAATGCGGGCCATTTTAATTTTTAACCCCTCGCGTCCATTTCTCTTCTTTCCACAAATGTCATGCTCGTTCATCTCTCCATAAATCTCGGGTCTGCTCATCTCTCCACTCGCTTGCTGTCTTCTCCTCCTCCTCCTCTCTCCTTTTCCCATTACCCTTTCTCCACCTTCTCCCTGGAACCACAAAAAACCTTTTCCTCCAGTGGAACCGCAAAAAACCCTAACTCCCAAAAAAACCCAAACCCCTGTCGCGATGAAATCTCTACCCTGTTGCTCCCCTTCTTCACTTAGTTCAGACTCATGCGTGTTATGATTACGCACACTCGGCTCGTTACCCTGTATTTTCTCCGTCGTGTGACTATTCTAGCTCGAAGTCATCGTCTCCGCCGCCTCTTTCCAGCTCCAATTGGGATTTCCTTCCAGCTCCACCTGGGATTTCCAGCACAACGCTCACAACGCACTGGATCACCCTGCAAAATCCAATCACTCATTAGCAATACAAGCATCAACTTTGAACCACAATGTCATGTCAGAAAGTAGCGTACACACTTCCGCAAGCAAAAGTGGATGCAATTATGTGTGTAAATCCTATTGCACATTT
Source organism: Glycine soja (assembly GCF_004193775.1). Classification (NCBI taxonomy): domain Eukaryota; kingdom Viridiplantae; phylum Streptophyta; class Magnoliopsida; order Fabales; family Fabaceae; genus Glycine; species Glycine soja. Next base: position 9,418,138 of record NC_041005.1, read on the forward strand.
CTGAAGTATGGAATTTTACTTGGTTTTTTTCAAGGTTAGCTGACACATTTTGGATCTTATAAAAGTTGAAAGTCTAGTGATGGGATTGGAGTTTAAAGCCATTTCCAAGTCTTCTAAAATTTTTCTTTTAATAATATAGGGGTTGGGGAGTGACTCATTGAAACATTTTTTTCCTTGTATCCTGCTAAGCACAAAATTTTTTCTTTCTATTTTTTAATTTTTCCTTTGTCTGTGTTAAACATGAACCGTAAGCCTTATCTATATGTACTTATTATTATTCTCATCAAATAGAAGCATTTAAAGATTAGATTCTTTTATCAAAAGACTATCATGTGAATTATGATGGGACTTATAATCTTTTAACAGATTGGAAGTTAAGCCGTGAGATATTTGTAATGTCTGTCCACCCGTGCAAACATGCTCGCTCACCCTATTTTCGATTTTATACCAGATGATAGGAATCTCAATTTTTCTTCATATCTTCATATTAAAAAATATCCTTTGTTTTAGTTACCAAAATTTTTGGAGATTAAGAACATTTGGAGGTTGTTCGAGGAGATGGATGTTGGATATGTTTGAAATAAGCATTTTTGGCATTGCCCATTTGAGAAATTAGAAATGATTAAGGGACAAAGAGAAATTCTTGAATTGTATATTATTTCTGAATATAAGGAGTGGGGGGGGGGGGGGGCACAGTCCTAAAGCTTGCCATTTGTTGTCAATTTGCATAAAAAGTTACCATCTAAATTTTCCTTTTACTAAGAAGTGTGGTCTACTTATTGTAATTAATTTAATTTTCCAGTCAATATGCAATTCTTCATAGTTAATGCAAGAAAATATACTATCTGGTAAAAAAATCTGAGTTCATATGAAAGATGTGCAAATTATTATATTATGAATCAGACTATCTGAATAAAATTATTATATTTGTTAAAAAAAAGCCACACTGGGAAGACTTGTTATGTCTGTTGATCCTTTAGAAGAAAAACCTGATTTTGTAAATGCTATGAGATCTCTGGTAAAAGCAATTAGAAGTGTTCATGATACTGTTTCACTTAAGTTCTTAGTTTCTTACACTTGTTTTCCCAAATATTGTGCAAGTATATGAAATAAATAAAAAAAGTTAAACTTTCTAGCATAAGGATAATTAAAATTAAAATTAAAATTTGATTAAAAATTGTTGGAACCTCATTATGTTTGATTCATGGCAAACACATGAATACTCGTTTTGCCTGTCTTTTTATTCAATTTGGATTTTCACAGATTTCTTGAGTTCGATACTATCATTGTTCTACCATTCTTTTAGGCTATTGGACCTTCAAAACATAATTTAGGCTTAATTAATTACAAAAGCAGCTGGTACATATCTGTCTAGAAGCTTGAGAATTGGCTCAGGATCAAGGTCTCTCTCTCTCTCAAGCACACACTTAAGCATGAGAAAAATCACATGTATAGATGAAACTAATATATTGGATATACACACGCATATGCATATTTGTGTTATAGTTCATGCATCCTTGATGATTGTTGTAACTTGTAATTGTATTATTAAAGTCATGTTACAAAATTGCCCACTTGTTCTCTTTTCTTAAAGGAAAATTGAGTGTAAGCATAGGTACCTGTAGTGCTTTTAATACTCGCCTGATAAGTATTTTCATAATTAAACTTCAACATTGTAATAACTTGGAAAAATGTCTATTATGGTACTGATGTCATGGCCAATAAGGAAAATTGGTTAAATTTTGTTTATACAAAGGCATAAGAATTGTCTCTATTGTCAAAGAAAATGAACTAACATTTTTTCCCATCCCATATTTCCAGTGAAGCCCATACACCAAGGAACATTTCATATCTTGTGTCTCCTACTGGGAACCCACTTTTTCCTCCTAGGTTACTGCATGTGAGTGAAAGGTTGTCTCCATCTAGTCCTCACACTGCATCTGGCTCATCTACACCGCTCACTGGTGGCATTGGTGCAGTCCCTTTTCATCAAACAAAGCAGCCAATATTCTCACATGAAGGTATCAGTGTTATACAAAGGCCTCAAAGTTTTCAGGAGCCAATGCATGACCCACTTTGGGGGATTTTGAAAAGCACTCTTACTTGCCCGGATATAGTTTCGTCCAATAATAATAATTTGGACTTGGAGCTGTTGGTCTTGTGGTATGCTATTCGTTGCACATTTTAGTGATTTGTTTAGCAACTAATAAGTGATAATATAGAGGAAAGCTAATTCCCACTCTTACTTTTCATCCAATATTTTAGGCTGACGAAGGTGCAAGAGTTTTAGGTGCTTCAAGAATCATTGGAGTTGATTTACTTTCTGCCCGATTTGAAGAAGGTCTAATGCATTCTTCTTCGATCAGATGTTTAAAGATTCAATGTAGCCTAATTAAATTGCATTTGGTTTGTTGATGGTGGCTTATGATTTTATTTTTGTTGGCAACTAAGAAGTTTGGGATTAATGAGTTTGTGAACCCAAAGGATCATGATAAACCTATGCAATAGGTTAGTTCATCAATAATTTGCTGGAGTTCAATATCTTTCCACAAATAGTTATATTGTTATAGTTTCACCATGTTCTTTTGATGTTGTTATAACTAATTCATTCTACAACTAGCATATTGTCTATAACTAGTTCATTCTACAACTAGACTATTGCTCAATCACTTATTTGTTATCTCCAGAATTGGACCAAAGAGACTCCACCAGAAAGCTTGTGTTGGACTTCAACGTTGCAACATTGGAGTTTGATGTTGGTAAGATATATTTAATTTTGAATTTCATGTGATTCTAGCTAAGACTTGTAGTAAACAACGAAAAACCTCTTATCTTATTTTGAACTCCTAAATCTCTAAATAAAAGAACATCAGTTATTGAGATTGAAAATGGCTTTTACCCTATTTAATACATTTGGGGTTACCAAAATGTTGATGAAATATAAAAATGTATTCCCAAATTCTATAATACCTTGGAATGCTATCCAACATATGCGTGTAAGTGGGACCTCATCATTCTTGTACGAAAAGTCAGCATTTTGTGTGCAACTGCATTGCACCTAACATTTTCTGCACTAGGCCAAGCTTAGTAAACTATTGTTCTAGAGAGATCAGGGAATGTGGAATTCAACATAAATCTTGGTGTAAAGAGAAAAAAAAAAAAAGGAGAAAAGGAGTTAAGTGTTGCAGTAAGCAAAAAGTAAGCTCACGTATGTACCGTCCTAGTACATTAAAAAAATGACTCTTATTTATTAAATATATTGAGGATTCTAAGATGATTCTCTTATAAAACCGTCTTAGAATCCTCAATATATTTTATTTAAAAAAAAAAAAGAAATACATTCTAAGACGGTTCTTCAGACAACCGTCTTAGAATGTGTAGCTTTTTTAAGATAGTTTTTCAAGAACCGTCATAGAAAGTTTTGACTTTCTACGACGTTGGCTACAAAGATGATTCAAAACCATTTTTAAAAGTGTCTTAGAACCGATGTAGAAACATCTTTTTGTAATAGTGTTAAAACTATAATTATACATATAAATTAAAGATAAATACTTTTTTTTACTGTGATAAATACTATAATTAGTCTTTTAAAAAAATTTATTTGTAGACAAATATATAATATGATCCTGTTTAATATATCTATAACACAAAGTAAAAGGTTTTGTTAAAACAAAAAAAATGTGGAAAAAAATCAATGGGGAACAAAGTAAATAGTAAAATGCAAACATTGTCAAATAGTAAGATAGATATATATGATTTGTCTTGGTTTTGCATTTGATATGCTCTAAATTGAAAGGCTGGGAAGCTTTTTTTTAGATTGTAAATTAATAATAATAATAATAAAAGATTATATCTATAACTTATAGCTACAATCTTTTTTGACCCTATCGTATATAAAGTCTATATCTATAGTCTAAAGTAATACTTTTTAGTTTTTAGTAATAAAAAATGTGTGAAAAAAGATAGTAAGAAACAAAGGGGCAATAGAAATTACTTTTTTGAGACAATTGTGAAAGAACATATAGTACTAAATGATTTTCTTTATACCATGGGTCCTGAGCCTTACCATGGGTCTTGAGCCTTCAATTTGTTACTATACCAATAAAAAATTTGACTAAATATATTTCATAAAGGTTATATTCTAGTTTTTTGGTTGTATAACAGTGATAATCCTATGAGATTTTGGATTATATCTCGGTTGTGTTTAGTTGGGGATATTTTATCATTCATATTTTTCCTTTATATTGCACATGTTGTCTTGGACAAATGGCAATTATACCGGAAGTATTAATGCCTCAAGTCCTCTGCCACCACTTACTCCTTCTTGATGTCCTACTAAACCTGCACCTGTTGAAGCTCCAGCATTATCAGAACAAGTGTCAAAGGTTCCTACACAACAAGGGTTAGAAGCCCCATCTTCAAATGCAAAGGTGCTAAAAAGAAAACCCATCAGAACTCCTTCTAGTGTTTGGGTTCATTTTGATAGGGTAAATGATAATTTTTTTGCAAGTATTAATTGCTGCAAATCATATAAGGTTAATAGTTCTAAATTTGGAACCACTAATTTGATAAAGCATGCGAGAGACGGTCGGAAAAACCCTAATAGGCAGGTTGATATGAAACAAAAGACTATTACTCTTAGAAAGGAATGTGAGGGTGACCTTAGTGTTGTTAGAATGAAATTTGTTGAATTCAATCAAGAGCAGACTCCTATAGCATGCAAAGATGATAATTATAGATGAACTTCCTTTTAAATTTTTTGAAAATGAAGGTTTTAGGAAGTTTATGGAAGAAGCTCAACCCTATTTTAAAATTCCTTCTCGTGTGACTCTGGCTAGATATTGCATTTTCGCATTCAATGATGAAAAAAAGAATTTGAAATGCTTGTGCTCTACGAATAAACAAATGGTTTCACATACAATTTATACATAGACATCAACCCAATATGTGAATTACATGTGTGTGACATCTCATTATATTGATGAGGCATTTAGATTGCATAAGAAACTATTGAAATTTTTTTTGATTGTTGACCACAAAGGTGAAACCATAGGGATAACCCTAGAGAATTGCTTGAAAGAATGAGGGATTAAAAAAAATTTGTGTAACAATGGATAATGCAAGTGCTAACAATGTAGCCATTTCATATTTAAGTAGAGATCTATGTGTTTGGAATGGTCATACTTTGTTGAATAAAGAGTTCGTGCACATGTAATGTTCCGTTCACATTTTGAATTTGATTGTAAGTGATGGATTGAAGAAAATTTACTCCTCTATTAGTCAAATATTAGTAAAATAGGGGCTGCATGTAAGTTTATGAGGTCTTCTCGAAGTAGGTTGACAACTTTTAAGTAGTGTGCAGAGGAAGTTAGTGTAAATTCTAAGGCAATGTTAACACTTGATGTGCCAACTAGGTGGAACTCCACTTATTTAATGTTAGATGTTGATGAAAAATTTGAACAAGCTTTTCATCGCTTTGAATATGTTGAGGTTGCATATGTGCTTAGCCTTTTTACTAGTGGAGGAGGATCTCCTAAAGATGTTGACTAGAAACATGCTCATGTTTTTGAGATTTTTTTCTGAAAGTTTTCTATGATGCAACTCTTTCTTTGTCTGGTTCATTGCATTTTACAGCTAACAATTTCTTTAAGATGTTGATTAAAATTCAGAAATATTTGAACCAATGGAGGCACAATGATGATCTAATGATACAAAAAATGACAGCTAATATGCAATTGAAGTTTAATAAGTATTGGAAGAGTAGTGAGATCAACCATCTTTTGTTGTTGTTTTTCTTGATCAACGAAAAAAATTGAGTATATTGAATTTTGTTTTAAGAAAATATATGGTGTTAAGAAAAGCAAAGATATGATGATAAAATTGGATGATCTCATCAAAAAAATTGTTTGCAGAATATGCAATACAACATCCCATTTCCATTGGTAGTAGTACTTCTAGTACTCTAGCTTCAAACAATTGTCTCAACAACGTATGCAAACAATGGTGATGAGGACGAGGATTGGAACGATCAATTTATATTGAAAATGAAGAAAAAAACATGGTGAGGAGAAAAGGAATGAGTTTGAAAGGTATTTAAAGGATGGGCTTGAAGAAGACAGTCTTGGATTTGACATTTTGGCATGGTGGGAAATGAAAGCAACCAAATATCATGTTCTTTCTTTCATGGCTAGAGATATACTTTAGTGAAAAACCAATGACACGAGTCATGAACACTCCTACCTTTATTTACACAATGACACAAGTCATGTGCACTCCCTCATTAGGACACTCCATCACTTTGCTCTATAATATTGTCTTCTGGTTGGCACACAACCATGAAGAACTAGTTTCTCCTAATGCATTTCCATTTCAGACTTTAGATTTTCTGAAATATTATTCACGTCTTTTGGTTCCAAAAATTTCCGATATTTTAAAATTTCGAGAATACATAATGCACTTACGTATTTAATCCAAAAATACAAAGGGGATATTCTTTATTGTAAAATGAAAATTCAAGCATGGCAATAAAAACCCAATCAATATGATTTTCAATAAATTTAAGTATCCAATATTTATTTTTCAACACTCAAGCAAGAATCATCATATAGCAACTAAAACTCAAAACTTTAGTGAAAAACCAATAAAAATTACCAACAAACAGAAAAATCAGCTTCCTCAGTTCCTCCCCACCTTAATTTTTCTTGAATTTCAAAATAAAATTCTTTTTTCCATGCATAGGTTTAGCCGTTGCCTATAAACTTCCCACTGTCGAGCTTTCCCTCACGTAGTTTGTCATTTGTCCAAGCCAAAATTGAAGAGAAGATAATTGGAGATTTTCATTTAGGCTCTTTGATGAGAAGAGAAATGGTGCATGTAAAAGTAAAAGTGAAAATAAGTAGAATTGTATAATATATGAAGGCCAGCTGTGAGTAGAAGGAGTGTGCATGCATGATTCATAAGAAAGGAATTGAAGAAGATAAGGGTATTTTTGAAACATTAAAATAAAAAAAGGAAAAGAATAGAGTAGAAAGTAAACAAGGGAAGTATATTTAGCAAAATTCAGATTAGTTTGCATTATTGTGTGATTCTTAAATGGACCAAGCCTGCATGGGCTAAGATGTTATCAGCCAAATGAGAGAAGATTTTCTTCCTACACGGGAAGAATTTCTTTTGCACCCAACACTTTTTTTAAAATTCCAAAATTAATCCAATTAACTTCTTCCTTTTGTTCATTCATTGTTTTCTTCATACACCATTCATTTTCGTGGGTCGTGGCTAAGCTCCTCCTTCCTTGTTGTGACTGGTCTGGTTAGTTCATTCATTGTTTTCTTCATACATCATTCATTGTCAACATTAGTTTTTTTTTTCTTTGAAACGGATCTGTGCTAATAAACATACAGATTGATAATTCGTATTATTCATACGGATTGACAATCTATAAGAACCATATGGATTATAATCAGTATGAATCTTATGGACTACCAATCCATATGATTCTTACGGACTGTCAATTCGTATGACAATCCGTATAACTTAAACTTTTTTAAAAAAATTAGTTATAGTATTTTATAATATTTGTATAAATATTATTACATTAAGTAGTTTATGTAAGTGTATAAAGTATGAAAATTTAGATATAAATTTTGATATATATGCTTATGAAGTTATACAAATTGTCAATCTGTATAACCTTAATTTTTTTCAAAAAATTAAAAAATAATTTTTAATGTTTTTTTTATAAATTTAGTTATAGTTTTTTTATAATATTTGTGTAAATATTATGACATTAACTAGTTTATACGGGTGTATAAAATATGAAAATTTAGATTTAAATTTTCATATATATGCCTATGAAGTTATACGGAATGTCAAACCGTATAACCTAAAATTTTTTAAACAAATTAAAAAATAATAATTTTTAATGTTTATTTTATAAATTTAGTTATATTTTTTATAATATTTGTGTAAATATTATTACATTAACTAGTTTATGCAAGTGTATAAAATATGAAAATTTAGATATTAATTTTCATATATATGCTTTTGAATTTCAATACAATATATTAGTATATGCAGTAAAAAAAATAATAAAATTATGTGATAGTATATGTTAAAAACATTTATTGATATATTGACATACTTATGTAAGGTAAAAGATTTTAAAATAAATTTAAACATGAAAGTTATTTAAAATAAATAGATTTATTTATAAATAATTAGAATTATATATGGTGTCGTTAGAATTCGTTAGTTTGTCATTGAATTTGTTTTAATATTTTGTTAAGATGGACGAAGATCAGTAAATATATGACAACATAATGTCTGAAGAAGTTAATATGAATGAAGACAATGGAGATGAACCTGGTGTGTTTGAAAATATTGATTGTTCTGATGCCTTCAATACTTCTCAAGTATTGATATGATTTTGTATTTTGTTAAAGTAAGTAAATGAATGTCCCTTGAAGACTAAACATGTATTATCCCTTTTGTAAGTATTTTCTACCCGTGATGACGTTTTGCATTGGACTCGCTCTATTGCGTATGATATTGGTTTTGTGGCAGTGATAATGAGGTCAGACACAGATACTGGAAAGAGAGGAAGGACCTCATATATTTTAATTGGTTGTGAGAGAAGTGGAAAATATATGACATACAAGAAAGATTTAGTACGAACAGTTACTGGCAGTAGAAAATGTGGATGTACCTTTAAGCTGCGAGCGAAACCAGTGTTAGGAGATGAAGGATGGATGGTGAAGTTAATATGTGGGAGTCATAATCATGCATTGGCTAAGTCATTCGTTGGACATCCATATGTTAGTCGACTAACTAAGGATGAGAAGATTATTATTGGTGATACGACAAAGTCAATGGTGAAACCAAAGAATATTCTTCTGACATTGAAGGAGCACAATGCCACCAATTGTACAACAATGAAGCAAGTATACAATGCAAGATATGTTTACCACTCTTCTATAAGAGGTAGTAATAGTGAAATGCAACAACTAATGAAACTTCTTGAACGCGATCAATATATTCATTGGCATAGATTGAAGGATGAAGATGTTGTACGTGATATATTTTGGAGTCATCCTGATGCAGTGGAATTAACCAATGTCTTTAATTTGGTATTTCTCATAGATAGTTCCTACAAAAAAAACAAATACAGGATGCTTTTACTTGACATTGTTGGTGTGACACCAACTGGGATGATATTTTCAGCTACATTTGCCTATTTAGGGGGAAAATGTATAAGCAATGTTGTTTGGGCTCTGGAACGATTTTCAGGTATTCTTTTGAGACGTGACACAATCCCTCAAGTTGTTATTACCAATAGAGATTCAACATTGATGAATGATGTGAAAACTGTTTTCCTTAAGGCAACCAACTTGTTGTGTTGGTTTCACATTGATAAAAATGTGAAGACAAAATGTAAGACCCTTGTAGGTCAAAAAAATGCATGAGATTATGTCATCGAAGCATGGGGGAGTGTGGTGGATTGTCCTTCTGAGCAAGAGTTCGATGATTGCCTTATTCATATTAGAAAAAAAGGCATGTTTACCAAAGATAAAAGGAAGAATAAGTGCTCTAAGTTTGCAAGCAAAAACTACTACAAGATGATTAGGATTTTGGGTTTAGAGATTTTGGGTTATGTTTTAGGATTTATGATTTATGGTTTAGGGTTTATGGTGTATCGTTTAAGGTTTATAGGGTTTAGTGTATAGGATTTAATTATGTTAGGGTTAGGGGTTTAGTTAGGTTAGTGTTGCAGGTAACTTGTTTTAGGGTTTAATGTTTACTTATTTTAGTCTTTAGGATAACTTGTTGTAAAGTTTAGGCTAACTTTTTAAGGGTTTAGGGTTTACATGGTTTAGTGTTTAGGGTTAATATGTTTAGTTAAACAACATAATAGCGAAATACCACATAAACACAGTTGAAAACCATAGTTATAATATACATAGCGAGTCAAATAAGAAAATTGTTAAGCATTGTTCAGTCATATTGCACACAAATATCCTATAGTACTCAGTCAATCGCAAATGTCTTCATCATCGTCTAGCATCATCTTTGTCCTGTGTATCCCTCCTTTATCTGTATTGAACATAAACATTTCTTTGGTTAGTGACACTTCTGGCTAATCTTAGACAGTGCTTAGTTAGAGTGTATGCATCAGTTTCAGCAGTGACCATCCTCTTGTGGATCATGCGTTCCAAACTTTCTAGTATCCTTTGGCAAGTGGCCTATGTCATTCATAACAAAGTAAAAAATACCACATACAAAGCATGACAAAAAATATTACTAATATTGAATTGAAAATATATTATACCATTGCATGCCGAGGCATGTCTGCATTGGCAGCCACAAGTACAAGTGGTTGTGGCATAGTTGCTGACTGAACGGGCAACACAGGTGGATCTGGTACAATAAATGTATCATCATGCACCATGGGTGGATGTCTAGGAGGATCCACAAGTTGAAGCAGACTCGTGAATCAATGAGATATCCTATAGAACTTGTTCATGTAGTCTGTTGCACACTGACCACAAGAACTACAAAATTTGTCCAACCAGTGCAAGGTATTATGAAAATCGAAGCCATTTATCGTCAATATCCTTTATGGACAAGGATGGATCAGTAGGTACTAGAGGAATGGTCTGAACATAATTAAACTGTCACACGACCCTCTCTGGTTAGTGTCTGACAATAGATGAACCACATCTCAGATGTCTAGAAAATAATGAAATTAGCTTAAATTCTCTTAATGCACAATGGTCACCATAAGGTATCCAGCACACAACATATGACGTCAACCTATCCAAGCGCTTACGATACGTCACCACTAGTAATGCCTTCCCAGACTTCCAGCGACAAACACGTGGTTTCCTCTCATGGTAATCCATCAACAATAATGGATGCAATTGAAGGGAAATACTCGTAGATTCATGATGGCACATATAAAAAATACAAATAAAAATTCTAATCATTGTGACAACATATAAAGTTCAAAACATATAACTGGAGGTAAAAATAATTATAATTACCTATAACAGAGTGATATATCATACAAGATGTTTTATCGTATACTCTGACGCAACATTTAGATTGTCATACATATGGACCAATGCAGCCACTCCCCACTAATAGCCTCCAAATTGGCTGAGGTCACGAAATGTGTCCAAGAATACCATATTGATGTGTGTGACACTCTTGTTAGCAAAGAGTGTGCAACCTACTAGGTGCAGTAAATATGCTTGAGCTGCTAGGGTCCACTATCTTGTGTCACATTTGCTACAATAAATGTCTCGCAACTAGGTTAGGCGAACATATGCCCTTTTGCATTGAAATGTGTCATCCTTTGCTTTTTGTGTACTGACATCAAGCAACTCAACTAACAAGTCCACGACTTGGTCTACATCAAGAGCATCAAAGGTATAGAAGGCACTTGTAATGGGCAGATGTTATAAGGATGTCACATCATCAAGGGTTATGGTCAGCTCTCCTATTGGTAGATGAAAACTACTAGTTTCCTTGTATCACCACTCCGCAAAAGCAAATAAAAGTCCCCTGTCACCTGTCTCAAACGAACATGTAATCAGAGAACTTAATCTTGTAGCAACCACTATGCCTTCAATCTCAGCTGCAGGCCTTCCAAAATTTTCTACCTTGCTCCCATGAAAGGCCAACTTTAACTCAGTATGTTCTTGCAAAATAATTAAAATTAATTAGTTCAAATAAAATGATAAATAGTTATTCAAATATGATATATTTAAACAAATAACTACCTCTATTACCCAAACTTTGGTTGTCATATGATTAGCATATGACGTCAACACTAATGTATCATGGGGCTCGCCTGGAAACCCTTTGTATCAACATCAACATGATCCGTAATTGGCTCCTGAGGCTGCTCATGAACCTCTTCAGCAGCATGATCCATATAGTCAGCATCCACGGCAACAGCTGCAACTACTTGTTATCTACGTGCAAATGTTGTCAGCCTTCAATGATGAAAGGTTTCTTCCTCATCACCAGCAACCTCTATACCTAAGGATCTTCCTAAAACTCTACCTAAAGTTTAGCACAATCCTCTGGTTCTAATCATAATCTATAAATTTGCACATAAATATCAGGTAATGTCATCGTTAAAATAATAGTTGACTTTCATATTTCAAAACATTTTTTTCATTTTATTACTCAAAAACTAACTAACAAATTAACTAAAAAATATTCTAAAACCATAATGTATTATTAAATGTAGTATATTTTAACTAATGTATAAAAAAACTTAAATTAACATTAAATGATTAATCTAGCAAACTAAAATACATCATCAAAAACAAACTACAATTTTATTTTAAAAATTATAAATTAATTATTCGTTAATAAATATTTAATTATTTTATAAATAATTGTTTTAATACTTTTATATATTCATAAATCAATGTAGAAATTCATTTTTTAAATTTTTTTAGTTGAAATCATTAATTCTAGCAAACTAAAATATATGATCAAAATCAAAGTACATTTTTTTTATTTCTAATAAATTACTACTTTATTATTTTATAAATAATTATTTTAATAATTTTAAATATTTTTAAATGAATGAAGATATTAAATTTTTAATAGTTTTTTAACTTCCAAACAATATTTATATGAATCTTTAATACTATAAATTTTTTAATATTTATACAATTACATTTATACAAATATATTAATAAAAAAAACATTTTTCTTATACAATATTACCTATTTTTTAACTAAAATTTAAAATATATACATTATAAAAATTTTCAATTTTTGTTATTTAACTATTTACAAAAATAATTATTTTAAATATATAAAATTATTAACATATTTATTTATAAAATAATTAAATAGCAAAACAATTTATAAATTCATTTTTAAATAATTAAATTTATTAAATAAATAATTTATTTATTAAATTTTATTTAAAAATAATTTATTAAATTAAATAATTATATAAAATTAACAACAATAGTTATTTATAAAATAATTAAATAACAAAAAAATTTAAACATTAAATTTTAAATAAAAATTTTACAAAAATATGAATTTGTATAGTTCATGCGGATTGACAATCCATATAGGTTATAGAGGTTACCGATATGTATACATTCAATACACAGAAAAGAAAAAAATAAACGCAGAGGTACAACAGAACTCACAGTAGCTCACGATGGTAATAGCGAGACCATGGCAGACACCAACGACGAGCACACACAGATTAATGAAGATGAACCACAGTTTGATGAAGATCCGCCATGGATTGAAGAGATGAAGATGAGTGAATTCGAGAGGAGAAATGAAGTGAGCATGAGTGAATGAATGGTGCAGTGATGGACGGATTCTCAATCCGTATTTGAGAGGAGAAATGAAGTTAGCATGAGTGAATGAAGGAGGGGTAAAATTGGTTTTTCATTATATATGCGGGGTGTAGAAGAAATGATGTTGGGTATAGGAAGAAAATCTATAATGAGAGGACCTTCAGTATGGGCCGAGATGGTCTCGGTATTTGGTGAACCAATGGGGTATTCGGGCATTCTAAAGAGAAAGAAATAAAAGAGATGATGTATATGATCAGTGGTGCAATTGCAATGTAATAAGAAGAAACAGATATAAGGAAATAATGAATGTTAATTTGGTATTTGATCTATTGGATTGTTGATAAAACGTCACTCTTCAAGAAATCAAAATCACCATTTATATATATCTTGGATTGGAAAGAGGCTGCTAGAAATTTATTACTATTATTAATATGAACTATCATTCGTATAGCAACGTGAAATTGGTGAGGACAACTCAAAGTATAAGGCCCAAAATGTCACGATTTGAAAGTCATGCAATAGATAACTTGGCCGGTAGACCAACAGAAAAAACTTTAACTTGCAAGATCAAGGAGAAGGTAATTGTTTTATTTTTTTCATATGGGAAGGTAGTTGGTATTGGATATATAATAAACAGGGACAACTGGACAAGGGTACCCAGCCTATTTACATGAAAGGAATACAAGTTACATGAGAGAAAGAAAGACAACACGCATTCACTTTCTCAACATAACTAGATCCTTTAACAAAAACCAACGAAAAAAAGAGAAAAATTGTAGAAAGAAAGACCAACACATGCACATTCACTTTCTCAACATAACTAGATCGTATAACAAAAACCAACGAAAACTATACAAAGAGAAAAATTGTAAACTATCCCTTATTCCTTCACACTTGGATCTGTATTCGTAAGAATTGTCCCATTATAACCCATAATCACGTACCAATTATGATTTAGGTATTAATTGTGAAAATTGTATTTATTTCTCGAAAAAAAAATAGTCTTAAGATAGTAAAAGAATTTTTACTGAATAATTCTATTAATAAATAAATATTTGAGAGTGAGATATAAAATTTATTTTCGATTATGAGTTCCTTTTAATCAAACAAGTAAGTTCTTAGTTTTTAACTTAATAGAGAATTGTTTAATATTTAATATAAAATATGATAATAATTTCGATAAATATATCCATTTTAGTTATAATAAGGTTGTAATGCATAGGTTAATAAAATTACTTTTGATAAAAATGTTTTTGATTTAATAATTAGTTTGTAAGTAATTTCGATAATAATAAGTGAGAAATTATATACATACATGATAACCTGCTGAACCGTTGTCAATTTCAATGGTAGGTGTGTTAGTGTTTTAGAAATTAAGTGATTGTGTATCAACCCCCTTTATTACAATATACAAGTTCTATATTTATAGAATACAATTTATAACTACCCGTAATGGGTACAAACTTTCCCTAAATCTTCACCATTGATAATTTTGGTCTTTGATATCTACCATTAAGTATTTTCAATTTTCACCGTCGATAACTTTAGTCTTCAATCTTCACCCTTGATAACTTGTATCTTTAATCTCCACCGTTAATATCTTCTAGTATCTTGATGCTTTCTAAATATTCATTTCTTCTATCACCATACAATTAACCAATATTAAAAGATTATTTCTCGATACTTTATCGAAGATAATTTCTCGATAATAAAAAATGTCAAGTTAATATTAGGACAATCAAAATCCAACTTCCCCTGTATCAACTTTTGCATAAAGATATGAAAATAAACCCTTTAACCACATGCAAGTATGCACCGAAAGAGCCAGTACCGTATCCCATGCACATTTCTTCAAAATACAACAAACCTTAACTAATCACTTCCCTAACTAGGAGTGTAAGCGGGATACCCATGAATCCAAAATAATTCAAATCAATCTAAATAATTTGGATTAGATAATTTTTATGTTTGAGTTAGAGTCAAACCGAACCAATTAAATCTATTGAATTTTAGATTAGATCACAAGTTTTTATATCTTAACTCGTTGATCCATTAATTTGTATTAAATTATTATTATTATTATTATATATTTTTAAATTTTAAGAAAATCAAATGCTAATTTAAGTAAGTGAGAGATTGTCTCCACTCTGAATTTTTTGTGTATAAAAAGAAACTGCAGAATTTTGGATAAGAGAAGGGAGAAACTGGAAGGAGATTAAATTTTGTTTTGTGCTTGGTAATGTGTTAATTGAATGGAGTCACGTGCGTACGGTTGGGTGGTGAGAATTTTTATTAGTCAGCTATGAAGGAAAAATATTATTCAGTGAGAGAACGGATGTGTTGTTTACTTTAGAAACGAAGGAGACCACTCAAAGCTTGCATATGGAGGGGGATCCACATGTGCAACAGTGACACCATCAAAAGAGGGGTATGGAAGAAACAGTTGTGTGTCAACATCATAAAGTTTTTTTTTTTTTAATAAAAAATTTAACAAAAAATATGTGTCTAATTTATTTAATAAAAAATTTAACTTATAAAAAATATTAAATTTTAAAAAATCAAATATTTTGACTCGTATCTAATTTAAATCATTTATAAATAGATTGTTTTATTTTAATTTCATTTTTTTCTTTAATCAATCTAAATTAACTTTTTTAAATTTAATTAAATTGAATCACGAATTTAACTAAACTCAACCTAAACTTCCTTGCTTATACCTCTATTGTAACATATTTATTAGAAGTTATCCTCCCACACCATCCATTACAACATAACATCCAACATATAATTTCAAAATCAATTTGTAGTCATTATGGATCAAAACTACAACTATTACAAAAATGATTTATTACAACGTGCCAATAACGACAGTTGACAAAAAACTTGTTTGAAGAGTGCGTGATGAAAATATTGTAATTAAGTTCATTGACAACCAAGATGATGAAGATGATTTTGATTTCGCGAATTTTTTCTTTTAAATATGACGACGTGCTTGATTATGAGCTCTTGGTGGAATTGGAAGGAGAAATTATCGTCCGTCTGAGTAGTCCCGTCATAAATTTTTTTATATCATATGAGCATGCAATAATTTTTCCAATTGTAAGACAAGAAACGTGTAGATCAATTTTTTTTTTTCCTCTTCTTTTTAGCGTATTCAATTCTCTTAATTTTTTAACTTCCACGGGAATACTGTTGACACTTCCATTTTTCATTTTGAATCAATTATATTTTATTTATAGATTAAATTTGTAATCTTATAATTTTTTGTAATATCATTTAGTATATGATATATATATATGATGGAATTAATAAATTCAAAACTAATAGTTTCACTTAATTAATACTGATAAGATTAGTTATGAAAGAATAAAAAGACCCAGCACCTAACTAAATTCGATCATTATCACTCACAAGTCACACCAGTAAGTACTCTTTATTGTCTAGTCAAGCTCACACACTTCACATGCATTTGTTGCACCTTGAACTCGCTCTAATGGATCATGAAAAGTTCATTGACCTCCTTAACCTGCTATTTTTTAGTACCCCCCTAGCTTACAATATCAACCTGGTACGCATTGTCCAAATATCTGAATATTACTCTATTGAATTGAATTCTAATCTGAATGTTGGAGTTTTCTTAACTTAGGTACACCTCCTCCTCCTCCTAGCAAACACAAACACCAGGGGGGCAATTATAAAAATTTAAATAAATCATTCAATAAATATATACCATTAAATGTTATACAACATACTTGTAGTTATAAATTCTAAAATATTAATTAACTAATAATATATCAAAAGATTAATAAAAAAAATTAATTATATTTATACATATGACGAATTAAACATTTTTTAAAATTACAAATGTCAATCATTAATTTCATAAGTCAAGACTCTTTATAAACTTTTGAAAAAATTAGTTTCTATATTAAACATAATTTTTACAAAAATGCCTTATTAATTATTTTCTAAAATCGACTAAATAAATTGTGTGTTCGCTAGATTAACTATCTTTGACTTGAAAAAATAATTATCTTTTTTATAGCAATAACACATATTATCTACCATTAATTTGTTTCATCAATGATGTATCTGAACTCATGTAATCAAGGTAAGAAATTTGCTAGAACCTCACAAGCAATGGTCATAATGACAAAGAGGAGAAGAGAAAAATAAAATATATACACAAATAATAATGTTAAGAAGAGAGAATAGTTATTGGTAGTATATGTTATTGCTCCATTCACAAAGTTAATAAAAATCTTTAATTCTCAAATTAATTATTGCTATTATGAATTTAATATAAAGGAAATCTTAATTAATAAAAACATTTTATAGCAATTGCAATAACTTTTACTTTTAAAATAGCAATAATGAACTTATAAGGAAGAAACAAATAGCTAATAAAATTAAAAAATGATACACGAATATTAATTTGTTTACAAAATGAAACAATGTTATTTCCACAATAAAGATTGTAAACCAGAATATATAATATTTGTCTAAATTAATTTCCTTAAGACTATATGGTAAATAAAATATTTTGCCAAAAAAAGAATACCACATGAAAATAAATAACATCATGTTAAGCATCATACATCATGTTATCATATATATATATATATATATATACCATCCCATGCCCCAACACTCAAGGACTGCAACAAGAGCCCCTTCAAGAACCTAGTGCCGAATATACCGCTTAGTCACAAGATTCATTTTAAAAAGAAAAAAAAATCAAAATGTCAAAAAATAAATAAATTAAAGACATAAAAATCAATTTTATAGAAATTAAAATTATATTTTATTACTATCAGATAAGCATTTACCAACTCATTGCTCATTATCATACTTTTTGTCTATGCAGCCTTTCTCGATACCTGCTGGTCCCTAAATTCATTTATTTTAAAAGAAAAAAACGGTATTTCGAATCCGAAATCAGGTGGACGGTAAATAACAACCGTTAGATATATTAATAAAATATTCAGAAGAAGGAACACTTGCTTAATTGGTATTTTTTAATATATTTGAATTATTTTTTTATGTATAATATTTTTTTTACCTTTTTTTTGTTTCTAATTTCATCCGTGCCACGTTAATTTTCTGTTGGTGGTTTCTTCAATTCTTTCCAAGTACCAAATCAAAATCTCTATTCATAATTTCAAAACCTCAAATTTAAGAATTAAAATCATTATCTTAAAATTAACATATTTCTCAACAAAAAATAAACAACCAATTCATTCCAAATTTCAAATCCTCCAACTCAATTGAGAGCAACCGAAGAAAGATCAACAAAAAAATCAAGCAACTTCATGATTGTGATCAACTAAACAAACTAACCAGAATCCAACAAATAACACAAAACAAAAATGAAACAAATCGTGCTACTGATTTCTTCAATTTGCCATATCAGAAAACGTACAACAAATAAATAAAAAAGGAAACGAGAACATTAACCACTCACTGTAGTTGACGACGAAGGTTAATTTACGTCATGCAGAGGAGGAAGCAATGGATTGTGAAATCAAAGCAAGGCAAAGGGCAACACTAAGCACCGTAGTGATTCTCCCATCAGTGACGGTTTCGAGGGAGAAGAGGTTGTGGTAGGTTGAGGCAAAGTCCAAAGTGAGATTTAAAGTAAAAATTTAAAGTCTTTTTTTTTTATTTTAAAGAAAATAGTGATAGTGGAGTGTTTTGGTCAACACGTATGACCTTTTTGCTTTAAAAAATTAATAAAAAAAATGTTGATAAATCTAAAGTGCAATTTTTGTTTATTTTATCCTTGCACTGATCTTGGAGAAAGGAAGATGACGAAGTGGATCCGTAAAAAATTCAGAGAAAATGAAAGAGAAAGAGGATTCAGATTAAAAAAAAATTAAAACTTTTAGTAATTATTTATTATTTTAAAATTTATCTTTTTTAATGATTTTAATTTTTTTTTCTTCAGGTTATTTTTTAACCTTCCACATGTTAGACACGTTTTTAGATCTTCACCTTAGCCAGCACCATAAATGACATAATATACATGATTGGGTGAGTTTTATTATGAACACGTGTGTTAAATTTTCTCGTGGATGGAGATGATTAAATTTTATTGATGAAAATAAAAAAAAATATATCAAAATATTTATAATAACTTACACACTTAATTAATTAAGTTAGATTTCTTTGACGAGATAGATAAATATTTGTTATATGAAGTTATAACTAGAGGAAATGGATCCTAGTGACTAGGTTTTATATATTGATATTTTTGTAAAAAGTAACATTCTATTGAATAATTGAATTCTAATACTTGTTATCAACCGTTAAGTTGCATGGAGGAGAATCTTTTAGTATTGCTAAAACGAATTAGTGGGAAGCAGAGAGTTGCATGGGAAGGTTTGGGTGAGGAAATGAAGAGGATCATTGACATAGAATGGCCTATGGTGGTTGTGACGGCTGCTTCCCAGGCTAATTGTGGAGTAATATATTGAATGCAAATATAAAAGAGATCAGATAGAGAATATTGTGAATGTTTAATTGAAAGCCGGGACTCTCGCATTCTCTCCAAATTGTGTATTATAATTTATAATATAAGAATATATGTTTGAAGTATATTTATTAATAATACATTTTTTATATTTTCACAATTCATAATTTTATGAGTTTGATGGTCATATATTGATATAACATAAAAATATATTGAGTTTTTTGTGTAGTTATTATAAAAGTCAATAGATTTATCATGATGATTTGTAATTGAATGATGATATAAAATTCATATACATTATCATAGCATCACCTATTTTCTCTAATTTTGTTTCTCTAATATTTTATTTGAATATTTATTTTACATTTCAATGTAATAATATTATTTTATCAATGAGGTATTTTAACATTAATGATATTTTTAATAATATTTTAAATCAAATTTCATCTTATTATAGTTTTATTGCAAGAAAAATATCTTCATTTTGATGAGAAGTATTAAGATTTAGAATTTAATTTGAATTTAAAATTGAGAATAAACGATGTGACTTAAGAGGCGAATAGGGCTAGGATATTAGAGCTAACAATATAAGTTCGGCACGATGGGACAAACTAAACAACCTATAATTAAGATTGAGTTGCGCAATTAAAATTTAGCTTAAGAAAAGGTTGTGGGTCAAGCCAATCTAGACTCATAAAATTTAAGCCTGAAAAACCTGGCTTTTATGACCCAACTCAATTAACCATTTTAGTTTTTTTTTTTTTTTGTTAATTTATATACATTTCTTAGCATTTTGTATATTAAGTATGATTAATTTTATGTTTTATGGTTATTCTTAATTAGGAATGATTTGACTTGTTGGCCCGCTAGCCTTACACAAGGCTGGTCCAGGTCAACAAATTTGCAGCCCAAAGGGTTTTATTTGATTAATAGCCATTTCACACTTATGTCTGATGGGCCAAACAACCCAATTTATCTTCTTTATTTAGCTCAGTACGATTAAGTCCGTCTTTTTCATCAATTATTTCTCACATGTTAGCTTGCTCAAAATCATCATTATTTTACTCTCCAATAACTTTGGTGCATTCTTAATTTGCACATGTTAATAGATGGGAATGGCTAGTGGACTGGAAACTATTTTTTGACAAGCTTATGGAGCTCAACAATATAAAAAAAATTGGAGTGCAAACATACACTGCTATATTCGCTCTCACATTCGTTTGTCTTCCTTTCACTTTCCTTTGGATCAACAGGGAAAAGATACTAGTTTTCACAGGTCAGGACCCTCTAATTGCAAAAGAAGCAGGAAAATTCATAATTTGGCTTATTCCAGCACTTTTTGCATATGCAATTCTACAACCATTAGTTCGATATTTTAAAGTGTAAAGTTTGCTTCTTCCGATGCTTATAACATCTTGTGTCACTCTATGTGTCCGCATACCCCTTTGTTGGGTTTTGGTGTTCAAGACTAGACAGAATAATGTTGGTGGAGCATTAGCAATGAGCATTTCAATATGGTCAAATGTGTTTTTTCATGGATTATACATGAGATATTCTCCTACATGTGCAAAAACTGGTGCACCCATTTTTATGGAATTGTTCCAAAGACTTTGGGAGTTCTTTCGTTTTGCTATCCCTTCTGCAGTAATGATTTGGTGATTTATCCTTCTGTCCACTTGAAGTTGTATATATTCAGTTTATGAAATTATAAATTGCTTCCTTTTCTAAAAAAATTCTATAATGTATTTTTTTCATGTTGATGATTGCAGCCTTGAATGGTGGCCATTTGAGCTGATTATCTTGTTGTCTGGGCTGTTACTAAATCCACAACTTGAAACTTCTGTTTTATCCGTTTGGTATGTTTGCTACATTCTTTTTTTTTTAATCTTTCTTTTCAGCATGTAAGATTTTTCTGGCCCTCCTTGAACTGCAACTAACGACCTAACAATTTTATGAGATTTTGTAATTAATGTGGGCCTGCTAATTCTTCATCATTTTTCTACAGTCTTAACACCACTTCAACTCTCTATGCAATACCTTTTGGAATTGGTGCTGCAGCAAGCTGACATCATAAACATGTTCTTTCTAAATATTTTACATGTCCTAAGCTATGTAGATAGCCACCTTAATTTGCACATATACCTAAACTAGTTATTCATTTCCTCTCTGATTGTAGCACAAGAATTTCAAATGAATTAGGAGTGGGGAATCCACGTGGTGCCCGTGTTTCTGTGAGGGCTGCAATGTCTTTTGCGGTCGTTGAGACAACTATAGTTAGCGGAACCCTCTTTGCTTGTCGCCATGTTTTTGGCTATATTTTTAGCAATGAGAAGGAAGTTGTAGATTCTGTCACTCTCATGGCTCCTTTGGTTTGCATATGGGTTATACTTGACAACATACAAGGTGTTCTCGCAGGTAAACTTCCTTCTTGTCTATTTACATTTTATATTGAAGAGAATTATTCTCTCAATTTGATTTACAATTCTTTGGCTTAGGGGTTGCTAGAGGTTGTTGATGGCAACACATAGGGGTTTATGTCAATATAGGAGCATTTTACCTATGCGGGATTCCAATGGCAGTCTTATTGTCATTTTTGGCAAAACTAAGAGGAAAAGGACTTTGGATTGGTGTACAAGTTGGTTCTTTTGTTGAATGTGTTCTACTTTCTACCATAACCAGTTGCATAAATTGGGAACAACAGGTATTTATCATTTAAAAGGACAATAAAATATTGTCCTCCAATGGATCTTTTAGATATCTCAAATGTATAATTTTAGTCTTTCAAGTTCTAATTCAGTCAATTAAGTTTTCACATAGCACAATTATGTGATTTTAATAAATATTTATGGATACCATATATACTTGTAAATATTGACAAAAATATGTAAATATAATATTTATCCAACAAAATATACTAAAGGATTATTGTCTTTACCCGCCCCATTTTGTTATCATCCAAAGTTCTAACCCAAATGATTTAAAGTGACAAGGTCAATAATGTATTGGGACTCGAGTGCTTCAACGCAAGAGTCTAAAGGTATTACCATTGTACATAAACGAAAAAGACTTAGAATGTGTTTGTAAAAAAGTTGAACTCAAGGTCAACAAACTTTCACCCAACCAAAGGATAGTTTCCCCTTTTTCATTTTCTGCCTATAGGATAGTGTGAAAGTTAATTTGTTTTCTCGTCTTCCTACATACTGTGTGTTTAGACTTTAGATGGCCTTTCCATCCAACATAATTTCAATCCATCTTTAGCATTTGAAAGTGAAAATTTTTGTTTAACATCAAAACACTCTTAAGCCAAATTGCCAGAACTACATCTTAAAGATTGGTTTTATAATATTGTAAACAAAATATAAAATGCAAATAGAAGATTATTTCATAAAGGGAAAGGAATTTGGGTAATTTGGAGTTTAATTATGAAATAAATAAAATATGAATAAGAATTATTTTTGGTAAAAATCTAATTCGAATACTACTTAAACGATTTAATTTTAACTTCAGCATATTAATTACTTATGTATAATTATTTAATTAAGAGATGAGCCTAAGTGATACATATCATAAAAAGCCATCGTAAAATAATTGATTTCATAAATAACTTATTATACTAATTAAAAAAACAAACTTAAAAAAAAATGCAAACTTCACATTCCACAATAAAAAAAAAATGCAAGAATCTTATCACGATATCTAACAACCTTAAACATGAAGATCATATTAGTTCTTCAACACCAAAAACATATTTGTTCTATATTTGCATTGTCAATATTAGTGCGTTTATTGTTAAAATCAATAGATGAATTAAAAAGTAGTTATATCTACTACTTAAATACCACTTCATTGTTAGCCTTGAATCCTTGATTACATTAGTTTTCATAGGAAAACAAAGAAATTGTTAAACGATAACAATCCCAAAGACAGAAATTGTGAATTTCCTCAGGTATTAACAGTGTCAGAGAAAGTGCAGACATGAGCATTTGGCAAGAAGCAATATAATAATACTATTAGCACCCGCCAAAGTCCAAGTGGTGTGACGAAAGGACATTAAAGAGAACATTTAGAGTAGAGGGAGCGTTGGGATGGCATTTAAAGCTGATACGCCTAACCAAGTATTATTAGCTCACTCACTAGTGTTGCTGTAAATTGCATAGTATGGACCCTCCCTTCATTTAACCATTTACCATCATCACATCACCAACTTGAATGAAAATCTAATCCCAACTCTCTCCAAAACCAAGTCTTAGTTAGAGACTTAAGACTCTCTCTCTATCACTATATCTAACTTTGGCGGTGGCATTCACCACTCACTGACTCGGGCATGGCAAACGACGCTGCTCTGAGAACCTCTCTGCTCTGGCTTGCAGCAGTTATATTGGTGGTTGGAATATGCACCCACTCTTTCAAGAAGATGATGGCCACCTATGTCTTGGGTGTTCTTGGGATTGCTGCTCTGCTTCTTCCTGATTGGGATTACTTCAACCGAGATTTCTCTCGTTGGCCTTACCCTGTCACTGCTGAGGAAAGGGCCAATTCTTCTATTCATGCCCAAGGATCTGGTTTTTTAAGGTGCCCCCTCTTTACTCTTTCACCAATACATGTAATATAATATCCTATATATATATCTTTGCCCCTAGGTATGATTTTGATTTATCACTTAACAGCAAAGGAATTCAATTTATTTATTTATTTCAGTTTTGAAAGGATCTACTCTATCATGTTGGGTGTATTATTATTTTTGGTCATAAGATTAGTTAGCCATAGCCCATAGGATAGGTGTAGAGAGGGTGATTAAATTAATTAAGACTTGTCTAACCTGAGGTGACCTAGGAGTATTAATTACTTGAATAATTTGGTACAGGTTTGCGAATTCTCCTCTGAGGGTGATTGCTTATAGCGTGGTTTATGGATATGCTATGTACAAATGGTGGGAGTATGTATCAACCTAATGAATGATTAACGAGTTTTAATTGTTTAGCAGCAGCAGCAGCAGCAGCAACTGTTGGTTCCTCTGAATCCCAATTTTTAGCTGTAAGCTTAATTTTTTTGTTGATTTAATTTGTTTAAGTTTGGAGGAATCCACAAACCTCATCAGTGATTGCTGAAGAGGTGCTTCGTTTTTTCTGCGGAGTAGGAAATCAAAAGGGATGACGGAAATGAGTTCATCCCCTTTTGCGTCTTATGATTGATTAGTAATGCTAAGGATTCCTCCATAACTAGCTAGCGCTATATTTTCAACATTAAAAAATAAGGATCTTGAGAACCCTGAGTTATTGAGGACAAAAAAGTTTATTTCTCGCTGACTGAGAAATTAGAGAGTAATGAGTTCAAATATAATAAACTAAGAGGGTAAAATACATAAATTTAAGACGTTTAGATGTCACTTATCCAATTCAGCGGTATTTACATATTCTAAATTATATATAGGTCGCCAATGGATCTTATTAATCGGTATTCTAAGAACATTAATTGATTAAAAAATTAATGTGTAAATTATAAGAGGATGAAAAAAAATCATAAAAAACTAATTTTGTCTCTCATAATTAAAAAATTTATATATTTTTAATTTTTTAAGGGCACTTGTTAACATTTTGTAAAAAAAAAAAATTACATTTTAAAAATATGCCGTAAAATCAAGGATAATTTTTTGTACTCTTATTTGGCTTCAATATTCTGTAGTCTTATTTTGATGTTTGTAAAACATTTTCATGTGATAAAAGATGAAGATGCATTCTACTCAGCTCGAGCCAACGTGATTAGACGGAGCCTTCTTCTTCAGGCAGGGCATGTTTTTGTCAACCAGCTGAAAATTCTAGAGTATAGACATACGACTTTTCTTATCGAATACGTGCTTTAAAATCGATTAAATGTCATGAGTCATGACATCAAAATATAATCACAAAACATTTTCCTAAATTTTGATGATTATATATTTTTAGTTATTTAGCATAAATTGAGGATGCGACAAGTGTAAAAGTGCCCAAAAGTGCCCCTTGCTGAGGCATAGATATTAGATAATATTGCCTTACCGCATGCTGTTTTCTTGT
This sequence comes from Glycine soja, assembly GCF_004193775.1. NCBI lineage: Eukaryota > Viridiplantae > Streptophyta > Magnoliopsida > Fabales > Fabaceae > Glycine > Glycine soja. The sequence continues at coordinate 9,444,003 of NC_041005.1, forward strand.
GAACATCGGTTGCTAATAGAGGAGCTTATTTTTTTAATTAGTTTTGAAATTTTAAATAGGCCATTTATTTAAATTTAAATTCGATCAAATTAACACTTGATAGTATATAAAATAAAATCCAAGTCAATTTAAATTATTTCCATAATATATCAATATTAAAATTATCTTATTGAAATATACAATATAAAATCAAAATTTAGGAATATTTTAGGTATTGATATGTTTTAAAATAATATAAATATAATCATATATATTATATAAAATATTATTGATTAATTTAAAAATTATTATTAATAAATGATTATTAAGAAAAAATATAGGAGATTAAGTCAGAGTAGTGGGACTAAATAAACTAGATTTAATTACTAAAATATAAATTCGTCAAAATTTTGTAACGAGCCAACTTAAAGGAATATAACGGATTATAAACATCCGTAGAAACACGAGCAATGTTCTTTATATCACAAATTTTACTATAATTTTTATATAAGAGAGATAAGAAAACAAAAGAGAAAAATATAAAACAAATAATATGATAGAAATAACCAAAGAAAAAAAGTAAGTTCATTTTTTTTTTTAATCTAAGATCACATGTATTTTTTATTGGAAGTAATTGTGTTTGGGTTGAATAGAATGACTATTAACATCAAAGCTAAGTTCTTTTTTTTTATCATCATATTATAGGTACAAGAATGAGAGAATGAGAGTTTCTTTTTTTAATTTTTTTTATCATGTTGGGATAGTGAGAATGTGTGAAAATGAAAAAAACTTTTAGTGTGTTGGAATATTGGGTTTTGTCCAAGTGAGTATTTTGTGTGAATATGAAGATAATGGATATGAGAGTTAGGGAAATAAAAAAGTTAGTATGAGAAGATAAAAAATTGATATGTACATTGAACATTTTGTAATTTTAATGATAAGAAATTGGTGAAGTAGTTAAAGGAAAGAAAACAAAAATCTTCCAATTCATATTTACAGAATGCATTTATCTTTTGGGTGAACCAAAAATATATATCTTTTAATCAAAAGTTACAAATTGATCTTCCTTTTTTGACAAAACAAATTAACCTTAAATTAAAGTATCGAAATTCAATTTAAAAATTAAATTCTGATGACAAATTCTTTTCCATACATAATAAATATGACAACTACTTAGATAATGCATTTATGTAACCGTGCTGGGCGTTATTAGTGATTATCAAAATGTTTGTTATACTTTTACAAATTCAAAGCATTTAATAAGAAAAAACACTTAATAAATATTGAAGAAAATAGCAGGCACGAGTGCCATAGAATTTCAGATACAGTACTAACTAAGTTATCATTATCTTAATGCCAACATTTGGGGTAGGGGCAGTTACATTCAATGCTTTTCCAATTCATCGACCTACAAAACATGAGCCAGATAGTTAATTGAAATGAATAACATGCTCGAGTTTACAGTATACTTATAGTGCTGCTTTATATTTTATTCATAAGTTTTCTCTTATAACTCATTTAAGTTCTTTTCTTTTTATTCATGATTAGATACAATAGAATAAAATAGAAGGTTAAAAAAAGTGTACGGTAATTCCTCCATTCCAAATTATACTAAGTTTAAGATTTTTACACAAATATTAAAAAACATAATTAATTTATTGATTTCATAAAAAATATTAGATAATTTCTTAATATATTTTTTACTTTTCTAATTAATAACTTGTTTAGTTTTCTTATACATTAGTCTCATTAATAAGGATAATTTAAAAAAAAATATTTGATGCAACATTAATTTTGTAAAATAATATATTTGTTAGATATTTTTTCTCTCTAAAATCTGGTATTGATATAATCTGAAATGAATAAAGTATAACAATAGGATATAATTTAGCTTATTCTACAGTTTATCTTGTTGGTGTATCATATCTTTTATTCTGAGAAAAAACTAAGTTAGAAAATAACATAGGATAATCTCTCTCCTTATTATATTATAAATTAAACTTTTTCTAAAAAGTAACTTTTAATTTTATTTTTTATTTTTCACAAAATTATTCATAAATTTAAAATAACCAAACTTTACTAAACTTTTTAAATTTATTTAATATAAGTAGTTATGTTTCTTAAAATTATAAATACATAAATAGGTCTGATTTGTCCTATTTGCAAGTCTAATTTATTTTAAAAGGTTTACATAAATAGGTGTTGGTTTTATAGAACAAGCCTGTTAGGACATACTTATAGTTGCAAGGAAAAATTATTTTTGAACGTCTAACTTGACTTAAAAATCTACTTACATGACTTGACCAGTTTAAAAGGCTTTTGATGGTGATACCATGATTTTGTTTCTCCATCTTCCCAGTATAAATCTAATCCTTAGTGTCATCCTTCAACCATTGTAATGTATGACTATCACCTAAAAAGCCCGTGGTGCCTAGATCATGTTGCATTTCATTGAGTCACACTTGGCTTAAATAAGTTTGTATTGTTAAAAAATATAAAATCTAAGACAGACTAGTACCTATCATAAGTTATTTTTTAGGCTTGACCTGATCATCTTCAAAGCCTAACTTCAAACAACCTATTATTAGTTTAAATAGACTTTTAAGTTAGCTTGACCTTCAAATAAATTAGATCAAACTTTAAAAGTTGGCTTGTAACATGTAAGTAGATTAGACTCAACTTTAAAATTATGAATCATATTTAAGTGTTTATTTTATATTAATATTTACTTTTTTTAGTTCCTTCAAATTATATTTTTATTTTTAGTTCATGTAAATTATATCGTGTTTGTTTTTATTTCCTGCAATTTATTGTTTTGTTTTTAATTTTCCTTATGACTTGACATTTTTATTGACATGATATTTTTTTTTTGTTGATATGGCACATGTCGCATGATATTTTAATCGACATAACACTTGTTGATGTCGGCAATTGTTAGCCTCATCAGACAACAAGGTTTAGCGACACAAAAAAATGAATTTTAGGAATGATTCTTTTTAAAAAAAATTGTTTTTATTTCTTGTAATTTATTGTTTTGTTTTTAATTTCCCTTATGACTTGACATTTTTACTTACGCGATATTTTTTTTTATTGATATGGCACTTGTGGCATGACATTTTTATTGACACGACACTTGTTGATGTCAACAACCGTTTTTAATGCCAAAGATTAACGAAACAAAGGAATTTCAAGAATGAATTTAAAAAAGAAATTAAAAGGACTAAAAAAATCAAATAAATTATAGACTAAGTTTATTTAAGCTTATTATGCTTTTTTTTCTTCTAATTTTGTACCTTTTTTTAAAATTATGTAAGTCATGTCTTGAGTCTTTCCACTTAATCCACTAACCCATAATGAATTAAATTGACTAATGTATTTTTTTCCTCAAAAAAAAGTGAACCAAATTAAGTTGACTCACTTTTTGAATAATCTATGGTGAGCCAACCTAGAATAAATTGAGTTGACTTATTTTGACACTTCTAAATCTTATAGTATCATATCATTGACTGCCAAACAAATCCTTAAGGATGATATTCATCTTGTTTTTCTTTGAAGTGCACGATTAATTTTGATTATTTTAGGCTGAAAAAAGTATTTGAGATTTTGATTATTTTAGGCTGAAAAAGTATTGAGACTAAAAGCTCTCTTGATCCTTTTAATGAAAAGCTCTTTAGCCCATCTTTGATGAAACCACAAATGAATGAGATCTAAGATTTACGTGTACCTCAACCACCCACAAGATTATGAAAATTGTTAGTTTTATTAAAAATGTCATATGGAGAAATTGGTACTCACAACCTCTTCCCCTTCCCCAAAGAGACTTGAGGCTGACGTAATTGAGAGTTCGAAAACCTGTTAGTTAAGTACTCCTCGCTAAAGAATATCCAGAGTTACTCAACTGAAAAACGCCTTCAAATCTGTAATCACTGTGGTTTCCAAATTCTTCAGGCAGTATAACAGCATGCTCCTTTCTCTAGTGTCATTTATGCACTACCTCAAGGGGAAATTTTCTTCTCAAATAAATTCATTATATCCTCCGTGGTTTTCACTTTCTCATGGAAGAGGCACTTAAAAACAATAATTGAGAAAGTCAAATATTTGCATCTAAATTCTAAAAACTTTCTTCTCCTGTACATAACAGTGCATTTTGATGGCAGCTAACCAGCTGAAAACCACCTCACAGCGGCACTTTTTAACTCTCTTGATTGGAGCATATACACTGCAATCAACCACACATATGAAGAAGTTTTCAATGTCCCACACAAAGCTGTGGGAGATCTCTTTTTCCTGATTTGGCTAAACCTTTTTGATTAAAACCCCCAAGATAACGTGCAGTCACAAGTAGATGATCTAGTTAGGTGTAATGCAAGCAATGCACTGATGCACAAGAATAATTTATAAGCTACATTTCAGGTTATAACTTATAAAGTAATTGGACTTTGCTTGTACGCCCCATGATAATGATCAAGACTTACTGCCAGATGGAAAAAAAAAAACTAACAAAATTGTGTAAACCTAATGAGAATAGGATTCAAGATCTGGGAGTAACAAAATAAATTTATTTTCACTTTGCAGACTTGAAGCCTGGGTATATTGAGTGTAGAGTCAATCCAAAAATTCTGTTGATACTGTGATCAGTTGTACGGGATAGCAGACCTGAATTATCCTTTCACCCTCAAAGGCAGACATCAAATATGATTGCCAATTAAAATTGAATGTTACTATTCTGTAACTATTTTAGCAGCTTGCCCGTAAATCATGGTGCAGCTTCTTAGCGGTATATACCTGGGAATTTGTTCATTGCCTACTCCACTTTCAGAACAATCTTCATGAACTCATAGACAAAGAAACTTATGGAAGCTGAAGGAAGCACCTGAACATAGGAAATTAATATATGAAATTTGATCAATAAAAAGCAACCTTAAGCAGTATGGAAATCAAAAAGGAAAAAAATGGCAGATGAGTCATCATAATTTATAAGCTATATGAAAATAATGAAAGCAAATATCTATTAAATATCTAAATTTAACACTGAGGAAGGCAATCTTAAAGCAGCATAGATTTTTCGTTATGGTTCAATCCCTAATCTACACATCCACAATAAACAGATAAATGGTTTCTGTTTTGGAATATACAACCTACATCATGGACATGGAGTATTACAGTGGTAAATATTCCTAATAAAAATTGTAAAAACATTTTATAAACAAGACATTGCATTGTTGAAAGAATTAGAGAAGGATGATATACAAGCAAAGCCAACTTGTGATCACCACATAGTACAACGAAAAATGAATTTAGATTATGTGAGAAAATAGAAATATCACCCTCTATGTCCCTTAATCTATATCAATATTCTGTACATTAGAAACTTTAAGCAGTTCTAATTTAGCGAATCACTGATATGAATAGATTGCAAACCAGAACACAAGACTCCTGATTTCTAGGGAGGGGACTCCAGTAAGCCCAATAAAAATACAAGTAGGGCATGCCAAGAAGTTTAGAATTCAAATACCTGTAATAAGCTGGGAATAAGTCCTGCATAGAGAGCTGGAATGCCTCCCTGTTCAACTATTTTGGCAAATGTTGCAAAAGAACTTAATTTTGTAGCCTGGACTTGCAATTGAAGTTGCCTTCTCACCACTTCAAATGGGTATGTAGCAGCTTCTGCACAAGCACCAGCAATAGCCCCATTCAACAATGTCCTTACCGGTCCCAACTCAAGTTGGTCAAAGGCACTCAGTTCCTGACCCTGTTTATGCATATTCTGGATTCTCTTCATTCCTTCTGGTGAATGCAGATAAGCTGACTTCAGTATATCATATACACCATAAAAAACTGCCCCAGAAGGTGCCATACTTATAATTGATGGTACTAAACCCTTGTAAAGAGAAAAGAATCCTTCAGTTCGAATCATGTATCTGAAAGCACCAATTACACCGCCCAAAGCTTCTCCACCAGGTGCCACCAACTTGGTTCGGATCTGTAAGGAACCACATAGTAAATTTTTCCAAGTGATTACACTGTGAAATAGCTAAAAGTTTATGCTTCTCTTTTTATTAACTCCAAAGCCTAAGTTTCTTTTATATATGATTCAGGTGTTCAAACTGATTGAAGAAAACATAAACAGACTAATTTACCTCATATTGCACCATTTTCCAACAAGTCAGATTTAGAAATAGAACAAATATGCCATTAAGAAATTACTTGAAAGGGCACACAAAATGAATTTCGATACTATCAATTCAGCTTCTAACATGACCTTGTATTTCCTAGACAGGGACCTATTGTTGTATCTATCATTCCATCTATACTAAAATGATATGACCATGTTAGGACTTAGGAGCTAATCTGGTAGGATCCATGTCCAAATGAAAACAAATTATACCAATTAAAGTTTTCTTTTTCATTTAACTTTACACATAACAAAGAAAAATATTCAGGTACAATGGAGCACAGCTGGCTAGACACGAAGAAAGAAACAACGATGCTTTACTGAAGGACTATATATATATAGGTGGGGGTTAAGATTTACATCACCAAAGCAATAAAATTACTAGCTTTTTTTTTCCCTTTCATATTATTCATTTGTAATCATGACATATCTAGTCGACCAGTCCCAATGTTTCATTCACTAAAAAAAAGTAAAAAAGAAAGTTAAGAACTTAAAATGTTCGGTTGAACACATAAACACACAGATGTTCACACTGTGGCCAGGAGACTGTAACACAGGTAACAGAAAGGTTGCTATTTAGTTCCTAAAGCTGAAAATGACAAACAGTTAAACACTATAATATTAATTGGAGTAGTTGAAACTTGAAAGCTAACAGGTAGAGGTTGAGCCCATACAAAACTATGAATTCAAAGACCTCTCAATCAACATTAGTGCATAAATTAGTGTCTCTGCTTTACTTTTCACATGCATGCAAGTTTGTTCAATTGGGGATGCAACAGAGAAAATCATAATAACTGAAAATCCCACATACAGTGTCAAGAGGGAGGCAGATAATGGTAGCAGTAATCCCAGCAGCAGCACCAGCAATAAACCTCTCAAAATTGGTAGTTTCCTCATTCCCAGAAAACCTAAGCAGCTGCTTTCTATAAGTATCGTAAGCACAAAAATTAACCGCTTTGAATGGAGCTGTCCGCAGAATATTCACAAGGTTGCCTTTCCAAAATCCTCTCAACCCTTGAGAAGAAGCAATTTTGCTAATAAGCTCGAATATGCTCCTCTTCTCACCACGGACTATGTACTCCAACTTAAGCCTTTCAAGTGGAGCCACACAAGTTCTGATAAAACAAAACAAAACAAAATAAATAAATGTCACACAAATAAATTAACTGAATTGGTGAAATTAAATATACCTAGAGACCATAGCGGCTACAGCACCGGCCCAGAGATGTTTGGTGGTGTTGACGGCATTGCCTCCTCGTACCCTAACCTTTCTTTGCAGAACGACACCGTTTGAGGTTGTCTCCTGGTCTGACACGTGTTCGCCATTTTGCAGTTTGGGTTCGGTAACGAGATTTGCACTCGGCAAGCTCACCGATAGAAAGCACGCTGCCGGAACCCTTCTCCGGTGGCGGCGAGGATTGGATTCTGAAAAGGGAGTGGAGTGGATCTTCAGCGAAATGGAACGAACGAAGGAATCGGGGATTTTGGGCTCGAGAAACAACCCTCCGCTGAAGGAACCAAAATCGGGAATCGGGTTGAAGAAAATGAGAGGGCAATGTGGACTTTGGTGCTGACAGAGTTCCCCTGCCTGCATTGCCATTCTCAGAGAAAACCAACGTTTTACACTTTACACTCTTACATTATTATTTTCCCAGGAATCCTAAATTAATGACAGCTTACGATGTTGCCACTTTCTTGCCAAAAATTAAATATAAAAGAGAGAGAAAATAATTTATCAATTCTATTTCGCCAGCAAATAACAATTAATCGGACCTTTCTTTCGTTTAAGTTTCAAATAATCTGATTTTTTTTTCAAGTTTAATTTTCCATCAGATCCACCTATTTTTTAGATTAAACAATATTTTTAATAATCACTTCATATTTCAGCTGAAAATTGAATTAACAAATATCAATTATCGAATCACTTGCATCCACAATTGATTCTTTCTGTGGCACAATTAATCCTTTATTTGTTTAGTTCTTTCTTTGTTTTTTAGGACAAACAAATAAAAGAATATTTACGTTATCCCTTTATCTCCTCCTTCTTCCACACTCGACTTCTTCTATTGTTTTTGTTTCTTCAAATACAAGTGGTTTTTATTAAAGGAATTTTATTTAAAATATAAAAAAAATCCATAATATGGTGATATTAGTTCTTTCGGTAATTTTTTTTCCTGCAGACAAAGATTAAAAATCTTGCTTAAGAAAAATATATCAATCACTCTTTGTTCCATTAGTTTTGACAAGGGATGATGAAAATATCGAAATAATGAAACGGTTGAGGAAGTGTTTAATATACAAAAGAATCTTGATTAAATTATTAACAATAAGACTCTTATATTATTATAAATATATTTAATTATTATTTAAATTTCTTAAAGATAATTTGTAAACGATTGTGTTATAAAAAGTTTCATAATCTTACAATTATCTAAGAATATTTTGTAATCATTCTTTATAATGTTCCTTGTACGAAATACATAAGAGTACATGAAGTGGACTAATACATATAGATACTTTGTGAAAATGTTTCACAACTTAAAACAGATTTAAAGAATTGAATTTAATTAGAATGCACTCCATCCTGCCTCTTTTACTTCATCAAGCTCCAAATGCGTGGCTCTACACGTTGTCGTCCCGCGCAAAATTTGTTTGCACCATTCAAGAGTTTTTCACTGAGAGCTTATCGTTGTTGTACCATTCTTGTGGTCTTTGTATGCAGTAGCAGCTGCCAGATGCGGCAAACTAGGAAAAAAAAAAGGGAATTTGGGAGCATCTTAAAAAAAATTGTAAGTTATACTCTTTCTTTTTTAACACTTTATTTATAATTCATCAAAATTTATCTAAAAAATTTGATGGGTCATGTTTATCATTTAATGATTCTTTCTTATTTTTAGAAGATTCTTTTATTTATACAGGACGAAGGGAGTATATTTTTGTATAAAAGAGTTTATTTTTTATTTTTTAATCAATGTAATAATCTTTAACCTATATTTTTACTTCTTAAGCCTTCTCTTTTGTAATTTGAGAGGAGATGTGATGTCATTGGAAAGAAAGCTTCAATCCTTTAGATTAACTATGAGACTAATTTTTAGTTTGAAACTTAATTATACTTAAAGTTCATCATCAACCTTCCTTAAGGATGTATTTTGTAGAAGTCAAACTCAGATTCTTTCCTATAAACTCTGTGTTTTCAACTGAGCTACACCCATTATTAGGTCATGTATATGCATATTGAAAACAACTTGTTCACTATGTCCAAAATCACATGTGCTAATTCTATATAAGATCTTGAAATGGATAAATTTATTTTTCTTCTCCAAACCCGATATCTCATGATCTAGTAAGCTCATAAATTTTGTATGCTTCTTTGGTTGAAATAAGAGCATAATCGAAATTGAGAAGGAATGTGAGAAATTGGGTAATTATTGGCAGTAAAAGGAAGCTAGGTCAATGTTTACATGCCCATGAGACTCAATTTTAGTTTGAAGAGAAGAGAGTGAAAGTTATTAGTGATTTTTTTCTTTAATTTTGTTAAATTTAGAGACCACATGACATTGAGTAGCAATTTCAGGGACTATAGTGATATCATTTTATAATTTCAAAGACAAAAGTAACATCTTGTTATAATTTCAGGAACTAAAGTAACATTACATTATAATTTCAGAGATTCATATAGCATGTGTCACCGAGTGTTATCCATGTGTGTGTCATATGTCATATAGGTGTGTCACATGACACTTAATATCCATGTAAGCACTTCAAAAAACAAATGTCACTTAATGGTTGACCTACATTAAGTGACAAAATTAAAATCAATTTTGAAGATTTTTTTTAATTTCATTAAATTTAAAATTTTAAAGTGAAATTGAAGACACTTTTAAAGATTAAATTGATTATTTACTTATAAGTTTATTTTAAAACTTGTTAGCCAATCACTTCACAATTTTTCTATTGGCAACTTTACCACACTCGATGCTTTATCATGTTCATGCCTAACCCGTAAGTTCGTATACTTCTTTGTCTTCCTTGAGACATGTCGGTGTGTATGTCATGTTCATTTTAGTTTGAGAAAGGAATTTGAGCTAATTAGCTTAGGAGTAGGAACCTATCAAATTAACATTATTGGTTCTTTTGCATTTTACTTTTGCTTCTTGTTTGCAATACTCTATTTCATAACCCTAGCTCCAACTCAAAGGGCTATTTCATGAATTGCTAAATAAATATAGATTGACGGCCAATTCTAAGGTGGACCACCTTGATAGGTGGTCTATTATGGACCATGATTCTAACCATTAAATTAATCTTTTTATTGCCAACCATCTCACACCAAATCCCCCACCCCTTCCTAGCAATCACTATTTATTGGCACCAAAGGTGATTTTCGATGGCGACATTTTTTTTCCATCATTGCACACCCAAAACCCCACCCCCTCTAGCAATTGGTGTATGAATCGGTCCCTTCCCTCCACAACATATGTTCTATGTGACCTCGCCCCTCTCTGTCAAACCCAAGCATGACAGTCGCAGATTGTTGGCATTTCCTTCGTGGTTGTCGCACCATTGTTTTGTTGTCAAAGTAATTCTCCACCTTGATATCGCATCGCTCCACCACAAACCCAAGTGTCACACTCTCAGATTGAGAGTGTTTCTGTTGAAGGCAAATGAGTATGGATTTGAACGATAAACAAGTTTCTTCGGTGAAGGAGGTTTTTGTTGGATTTTTTGGACTCCCTTCCTATGTGGAGTAAAGACCCAAATGAGAATGCTCGTAAATCTCACTTATTTAAGTGGAGAGAGATTAGATTAGAGAGTGAGATACAGTGAGAGAGATTCATTTGAGAGGGAAAAAATAGTTACAAATCATTGAGAGAGAAAGAATGAGAGAGAAAATCATTGTGATTTTTGCATACTCACTAAAGAGCGTTTTTCATATTGCAATTCCGAATTCGTTCACCATTGGATCGGGTTAATTTTTTGACAGCAGGTTCTACGCGCGTGATACTTCAAATTGTTTGGTTGGATCGGAAAAAAGATATCTGAAGAAAGAGATAAGTGTTTTGTATTATCTGTTCTATATTTTGAGGTTTTATCTTCTTGTCTCTCTTGTACCAATTGAGATTTTGTTTTGATTTGACTGTTTGTAGCACGTTTTAGTACATTTGTTGGAAGTTTTCTTGTATCTTAATTGATTATAGTGAAATTATTTCTTTAATCTGTACGACTTGTAATTTTTACTCTTACATTGAGAGATTTTTCACGTTAAACAAATTGTGTCTGTTTTCTTTAATTTTTATCTTGGTTTGTATATAAGTACTAAAAAATAGAGCATGTGGTGTTAGGCCATTGCCATTTATCCTCCATCTATGATATTGGGAATTTATTGGACAACTAATTGTGTGTAGAAAAATGTTAGGAACACATGTTATTTAACAAATTCTTTTGATCATAGATACTTCTTCCTATTTGTCAAAATTTATCGAAAATAAACTTTTGTAATTTCATGTCCTATATATATAATGAATCTCTCTCTTAAATTTCATAGTTTTTCATAAATTTTAATTAATAGAAGAGTATGTGTTAAAAAAGTGTGTTAGTGTGTGTTGCTAGGACTCTTCTTGTTTGTTTTATTGAGTGAAAATCATTGTTGCGGTCTCCTTTTATAGCATTCTCAGCCCCAGCAAGAAAACTATTGTTCTACCTAATTTTTTGGCTAGAATTGCTTTTGGCTCTCATATTCTTCAATGCAATCCTTCCCCGGGGAGACTCCAAATAGTATGCTCAAGGAGATAATAGTATGAGCTAAGCAGTGATTTTGTTTTGAGGAAACAAACTCTTGATGATTATGATTGCTTTTTAGAGTATTTTGGAAATATTTTTATAATTATAAGAGATGCTGATATGGGAGATCTGTGCTTGACGACATGAAAATAGGAACAATGGGTATTTGTATGTACATTTTTTTTAACAAGTACAGGCATTATCATGTGTTCTGCGCAACAAGTTATTAGGATAAGAAAACTTCAGATTTTTTAAAGTCTTGGTTGGATATTGCTTTTTTAGATTAATATTCCTTTTCGAGTATCTGGGAAGCATGGCTTGTTTTTAATCTTGTTTTGGTCATGTCGAATTGTTCAGAATTGAAATGTCTCTTTTTGATTGTAATGCGCACCTACCAGTTAAAACTTAAAAAGGACACAGAATCAAACTTTCTGAGTTTCAGATCAGAGGAAGACATTTCAATATAATATCGTCTTCCAACGACTATCTTCAACGATTTATTGGTAAAAGTAGAATTATAAAGTTAATAGAGTTTGTAACCTAGTATTATGGTCAATACGTACATGAAGAAATTCCTATAAACGTCAGTCATCGTATGATTTAATTTGCAACATATTATGAACCCCAAAAAAAGGTATGACTAAGTTTTTTTTATCTCTTATAAATTTGTAATTTTGTTGTTTGATACTTTAATATATAGCTTTTTAAAAAAAGTCTTCCATAAAATATTTTGTCATCAAATTATTCTTTCTAGTTTATTTTTCATTTTTTATTTAATTCCACCAAATATTATGAGTTTATAATTTGATATTTTGATTTCTTTTAAAAAAAAACATTAAATGAGACATTCGTAATACTATTTAGGAAGATCAAATGCGTTCTTGTAATATTCATAGGAATCAAACAGAAAATTTATAAAAGAGAGATTAAATGAGAAAGAAAACTACATAGACAACATTTGAAAAAGAAAAATAACCAGTTCCGCACCATAGTTATGTCATCAAACCCATTCTAATGGATAACATCGTTTGAAAACATGCACAGACCTAATAAATTGATATTATAAGAACTGTCCCTAAAGTAAGAGATATGTTATAACTGACACATAAATATCCAAGTACTAGTAGGAATAGCATTAGCTGCAGCCACGTATCCCACCATTCGTTCCAAGCCACTTTTGTGTCGAATTACCTTATGTCAAAGGAATATCCTAACTTCACATCCAAAAAAACTTATCTCTACTCTTCGCAGATCGCCTCTTACGATGAAACATTTCATAAATGCAGCTGACATGGTAGTTCCAGCATCCAGGAGTTTGTGAATTGTATATCATAGAAATATGTTTTCTTCATGTGGATTATGTAAGGATTAATTATGTATGTACCTATCTCTCCGTCCCTTTTCCTTTGCATTTATGGAGCATAGAACGTAAATGAGCATGAGGCTACACTGGAACGTTAATGTGCATTCAATGGGATTTGGTTCCTCAACCTAAGAGTGCATCTACCCTTGATTTGAATTAAAGAAGCTTGGCTCACTTTAAATTAGAGATAGATATTGATGCATCTTTATTTACTTTATACATTTTCTCACCTTAGAGAATGCAAATCCCATGCAAAGCGGATATATAGAATGCACTATGGACATAATCTATTTACTTTGGATACTAGGTAATTCAGGTTTCGGGTAGTTTAAAAAGAACACAGCCACGCTATACTAGATAATTTGACTAAATTACGGATTGAATGAAATGTGAATGTTAGATAAGCTATAGCTCCGGCCGGGGACTACTTATATATCTAGAAGTTAATAATGATACCACCGACTTCTGGCTGTATGTTATATTTCTTTTTCAAACCTACTATTAGCCATCATTGTAGAATTGACAGATCTTCATCCGTTTTCTTTGTAGTCTGTAGATTCATATAGATTAATTTTAGGGAACTCAATTTTGCGTTATGTATTTTCTTGAGAAATTTTCTTGCAGAAGCTCTCATTTCGTGAATGTGATTATTAATTTCACTTATTTGTTATTACTCACATATCGTAGATTTTTGGCTTTTGGAGGGAGCAAAAAGAATGAGATCACATCTTATTTATTTATTTTGAAAAACCCCCCATTAACTAACTGTTCTATAAGACGCATGAAGACTATACCATGAGATGAGATTAACAAACTATGTTACACACAACCGAGATTAGTCTTGTTTGAAGACTGGTTACATGTCGAAAGTTATCCCTCTTAAGGGATACCCAGTGATCGTTATTAATTGAAAATGAAAATAACAACAGCGATCAAATTGAACATTTGTTGCAATGAGAAGAAAACCGTTAAATATTAAGAGCCATCACCATCCAAAACAATGGGATGGATGGCTTGTTTTCAAATCCTGAAAGTATGTGCCGAAATTCTGCTCTGGCAACATGGATAGATTTTGGATGATCGAGAATACTATATACACATAAATATATGATGATGATATATTCCAGGTTAGCTTCTACGGTACTCACTTATTCGCATTTGTTCTAACAATGAAATTAAGTACCATATTACTTAGAGCAAGATTAATCATCACCCCACCGTTTTGAACATACACTTGAGCTATATTTGAAGAACTTAGGCTATTCAGAGGGAAAAGTAGAAAGATGGTGAAAGGTGAAAACTTATGTAGTATTTGATCGACGTTCCCAATAATTAAATTAAACTAGCAGAAGAGACTGCATCTTCTCTTTAAGAATTTTGAAGGGTTCTGATCTGGTGGGTGCATGAATTTGCAGTTAGGACATGAAGGAGATGACTTGCATAGCATGACCAACATGTGGCAGCGCATGCAAACTGTTGCAACCATCTCTTTGTAATCATCTTCAGATGATGACAACCACGAGGGAGAAAGAATTTTACCATCTGAATCTTTTTTACACAGATCCTCACGTTCACTCAAACCCCCAGGGGAAGAACCAGAACTCTTTTTCTCATTCATTTCATAACCATAACCTTCTTCTTTTTTCCTCGGTGATTCACACGTCAAATTTAGCTCAAGGTTTAAACTCATGTGATGAGAAGAAGGTGGTTCTTCGGAGCTTTTTTTGGGGTTCTCTGTTGTTGTTCTTGTGTTACACAACTGTATCTGCCCTGACTACACAGAAAAAAAAAGGATCAAAGATTAATTAACATGAAGATCATGCCATGGTTGTGGCTTTAATTTCCAATACAAAGATACCTGAATAGTGAGGTATTGACGCCATTTATCTGAAGAAAAAGGGGTCTCAGGGTGAAGCTCTATATCAAAGACGGATTTCCTTTTCTCTATTTGATCCTTGAAGAAACCTTCGGTTAATGGCTCTTCCCACTTTCTTTTCTTTGATGATGCTTCGAATTCTGCATGAATTTCTGGCTTTGGAGTACTCTCGGCCAGCGCCTTGTGAAACGAGACCATGGCTTCAAATTAAGAGTGGTTTCACCCTCAAAACCTTTTGCTGTTTCTTTGTGATCGAATCTAATACGAGACTGAGGTCTTTATATAGGATGAGCTTCCCTTGGACTTCTGAGTTATAACCGCAAAGGAAAATCTAAATTTGAAGATCGAAATAGAAGGACGTTGCTTATGTAAACGTGCTTACTGGCTTCTCAATAAATGCACAGCTTCAGGCTTGTACTTAACGTCTTGGGCGTGATGTAAAAAAAATGAAAGAAAAAAACTTTTAATCATCCGCTTACTTTTTTTTTTTTTCTTGCAAATGCTAAGAAATGCTTTGAAGGTATTAGTTAAGTAATAGTAATTTTTTTAAAAGATAAAAAATTATGTTTTCATCATTTTTTTTATAATTTTTACAATAAATATTTTTTTTAAAATTCTTTAATATTAGCATGATCTTTTTTTTTTAATCTCATTTTCACTTTAACATCTTTTCTTTCTCTCTGATTTTCTTACATCACATCAATTAATTGCATCTATTTAATACTCTTTTATCTTTTTTATTTTCTTTTTATCCTTCTTCTTCTTGCTTTTTAGGTTGAAAGAGTTTGTTTAAACTTATTTATTAAAATAAATGTTTATTTTAATAAAATAAGTAATTTTTTAAGTAAATTTGTCTAAATTAATTTTACTTAAGAAATAAATTTTTACTTATTTTAAGAAACAAATCCTATTTATTTTTTAGAAAAATACTTACATAAAAAATGATTATTTTAAAATTATTTTTTAAAGTTTAAACAAATTCTAAAAACTATTTTACAGTCCCAAAAGCATTTAATTTGTCGTAGAAATATTTGTGTACTGATAAACTAAACAAATATACTAAAAGTAAAATATCTTCAATATATTAATGAATGAGATAATATAACAAAACGGTCAAATTTTATTAAATATTTGTGTACTGATAAACTAAACTTTAATTCTAGCGGGTGGATATTTCCAATTTCAACAGAATTAAATGATACCTTTAAATCTAGAAGAAATAAAATCTTAAATGATCTGTCATTATTTGAATTTGATATATTAATGCAAATGCTATATTATCGCATCCTTTTTATACACCATTTCTTGCACTCCCTTTTCTGGCAAAGGGAGAAAGAACATCAAATTTTAAGTTAGGAAAAATACTTTGAAAAATTATTGTAGTTTTTTACAAGATGAAACCACATGTTTCTTTTGTCTCTCCTTCCCAAATTTCCAAAGAGAAAAAGAACAAAACTTAGTCTGCATTGGTCATGAATCAAAATTAGAGTTTAATTTTGAAAAATTGCATACTTACTCCATCCCAAAATAAGTATAGTTGTACATTTTTTTACACTAACCAAAAAATCTAATAAATAAATAAAAGAAATAAATAATTTCATAAAATTAATCTTATTAAATAGATGAAAAAGAATAATATTAATATTATATTCAAAAACTAAAATAACATTTATTAGAGGTATTATGGAAAAAGAACAATTAATATTATATTAAAAAAAGTAAAACACAACACATATTTTAAGACAGCAAAAGTAATAAACTAATGTGCATGTTGTTACGTCGAAATAAAACTTTAAATTTGATTGAAAAATAACATAAAGGAAAATTTTCTATATTAAGGAGATCATAGTAATATGTAATTTTAAGGCATTTACGTAAGTGGCAAAACCACATCATCAACTGAACATTTTTTAGAAACAAATTATACGCTTAAAATTTGTTTATTTGTGTTTAATTAAATGAAAAAAATGTTTTAAAAAATATGAGATAAACAAGTATTTTATTTAAAAAAATCAAGAAAAATTTATCTTTATTTTTAAAATTAAAATAAAAAGCATAGTTTATATAATTACAACGATTCTTAGTATGAATTAAATTAAATTAAATGGGCTACATATCTTGACATGACGTAGTACTATATGTAAAGGCAAGCCAAAAGGCGAGAGAGAGGAAGCTTTGACAGTTATGAAAGGCGGTGAGAAGTGGAAGAAGAGAGGTATGGCATGGTCATTAATGTTGTGAGTGTGTACAGTTGAAGGGAAAGGTCTTGAATGCAAATGGCTCTTTAATGTAAATAATAACTCCAACTTCCCCAATTGGGTCACTCAAAAAACTAAAATCTTTAAAGCTCTCAACACCCTCTTCAGCCATTAAAACGAACCACGCCATAGATGACCTATGCTATTAAACACCCCAGAAGAAAGGCTTTAAAGCCTCTCAACACCCCTCCCTCCCCCATTAAACCAACCAAGTCCTATGAGTTACCAAAAAATATAAACGCCAATTTAATGTTCCGTTCCCTTCTCTCTCTCTCTCTCTCTCTCTTAAATAACTCTTCCAAACAACCGCTCCTCCCTTTCCTTCCTCTCTTGACATCACCTCCATCATCCCCTTCGTTATATGCTGACTTCTTCGCTAGAACTTGACAATTTTGCTTTAGTATCACTTACTACCCTTGTAACATCAGAACGATATGTCGTTTTATACGTACATACTACAACAACTTGCATTGGTATAGTTGTAGGAAATGGATGGATCCATGCATTCCTGATAAAAATTATAATAATAAAACCTAGCTTTTTTCGAATCTTATGTCTATCTCTTTCTTTCTCCTCACATTAATTAAATAGTAGGCCCAGTAAAAGAGTAATTAAACACAATGTTTAAACATAATTAATTCGTTCTATTCATGAAATGATATTCTAGTCCTTAACTTTGTAATGGCTAGGTGGGTCACCGTCTTATATGTCAGAGTGCAAAAGTATGGCTTCACTTTATGTAATATATCTCTATCCTAGCATGAGATCTAGTTTAAATAATTAAATAAGATACGTGAGTATTATAATTTTTTTATTTTTTATTTTTCCAGATAAAAAATATTAATCTTCAGGTATGTTATTCATACAAAATAAGTTAGAGCATTCTGATTCTCATTATCATAGACCCTGCATTAAGGTAATCTGGCCATCATATATAAAACTGAAATCAAGTAATTTCAAATAGTTGATCATTATGTTTCTCTTGGTTGATAAAAAAAATCCTATTTTCTGTTCCAATTGTTTTATAAATGTTTCAATTCAGATTATAAAATTAAATCACTATTTCAAAAAAGGAAAATGTAAATGTAACAAAACATATATATATATATATATATATATATATATATATATATGTTAATTTGTGTGTTTTTAGAGGATTTTGGGTGATGTTTGTATACATGGAAAATCGAAGAGCCATACACTTGCCCTGTTAGGTTTCAAGTGGTGTTCATTGCTTAATGTAGCCAATTACAAAATTTATTGAGGTGTGCCCTAAATGGACTTGATTGCTAATTCAAATACGCTAGAAATATACTCAAGCGCTTATTCGATGAGATTTTTAGACATTGGATCAGCAAAATGAGCATTGAGATGATTTGTGAACACTCAAGCTTACAACAGCATAACTCAAATATTCAATTAGTTTGCTGGTTGTGAAAAAGTCAGGTCATACTGCAAGTGAATTATGTTGGATTTTTTGGACTTTCTTCCTACATAGAGTAAAGACTCAAATGAGAAGGTTTATTTTATCTCACTTATTTAAGTGAAGAGGAATCAGATTAGGGTGAGAGAGACTCATTTGAGAGAGAAAAACAGTTACAAAACATTGAGAGAGAAATAAGAGGGAAAATCATTGTGATTTTCGCATACCCACCAGAGTGTTTTTCAAATTGTAATTACGGATTCGTTCACCGATGGATCAGACTGAGTTTAGGACAGCATGTTCTACACATGTGATATTTCAAATTGTCAGGTTGGATTGTCAAAAAGTTATCTGGAGAGGGAGATAAGTGTTTCGTATTCTCTACTCTATATTTTGAGGTTTGATCTTGTCTCTGTTGTAAGCATTGGTGTTCTGTTTTGATTTGGTTGTTTGTAACATATTTCAGTGCATTTGTTGGAGACTCTCTTGTACCTTTATTGATTATAGTGAAGTTATTTCTTTGATTTGTACGACCCATGGTTTCATTTTTTCATTGAAGGGTTTTTCATGTTAAACAAATTGTATCTCTTACGTGCTCTTGATTTTTCTTTTGTGTTTTATTTTTATTGGTGTTCCTCACATATTCTTACACGTTTTGCGGAATTTATTTCCATTGCCTATTATTTTTTTATTGAGTTTGTTATTGTGTTAGTCTACATCAGAATGCAAGTAAATTATGTATTATGGAAAAAATTTAGATAAAATTTTTGGATTCACTTATGTATAATATTGGTCTCTCTATTATGTTTAATTTACAATTTTGATTTCTCTATCTCAAAATACAAACATTTAATCCTTTCATTTTTAAAAAAAGTTCATAATTTTGATCTAGTTGTCAATTTTTTTTAATGTTTTTTAATATAATTAAATTATAAACTTAACATATTTCATTCGATTAAGATACCATCAAAAAAATTATTTAATTAATTAAAATTTAATAAATAAAAAAATATAGACAAAATTATGAATTTTCTAAAATAAGATATCAAATATGTCTATTTCAAAATTAATAGAAAGAATGAAATAACAAATTAGACAAAATAAGAAGACTAAAGTTGTATTTAAATCATTTGCTTTATAGTGCTAATTTCTTGTTAGGGTTGAAGTTAGTTTTTTTATGTCAAGTTTCACTTAGTTAGTACTTAGTACATTAATAAATATTTGCATTAAAACTTTTCAACTAAAAGTTAGTAACATACATTTTTGAGATAGAACTCTAGTTCTAATTATATAACAATACTAAAAACACATAAATAAAACTTTATCCAAGTTTTTTCCGTTAATTATCTCAATTATTTGCCCTACTTCATGGGGCAAATAATGACAAAATAAGAGGGATAAAGGTAAGTGTACGTCTGAAGAGAATTACTAGCTAGCTAATATTGACCTAAAGAGTGAAAGACAATATTAGAAAATGGGGCTAATGGAAAATTGAAAGAGAAGAAATACGTACAATAAGCTATTGAAAAAAGGGCCCCAACTACCAATTAAACCATTAAAGGCATTGAGAGATAGATGGAGGGTTCAATTTCAAGTAAGTCCACCTGCCTTCATTAAACCTCCTTGAATTCACTTAAATGCAGACTTCAAAAGCGACCAAATTAAAACAACTCTGTTTTCTTGGTCATCTTTCTTCTTCATTATCAACACAGTTTTCTTCTGTTAAATGCCCCCAACCCACCCTGCCTTCCCTTCATTTATGTTCCCCTCTTACTTCCTGTTTCAATCACTTCCCAAATACTAGAAACTGTCAGAATCTACTTATCGAGCTACCTTAGCTCAAACCCACAACCATTTCCCTTCCTTCTCCTTCAATCTACATTCAACCATTACCACAGCACGAAAGAAGCACTTAATCTACAAGTGATTTTGAAGAAGAATTTATACCCACGTGTAACTTTTAGAATAAAAATTAGATACAGATATTAATTATAAGTATTTTTTGTGAGGTTTTTCATTTATGCTAATATTTAAAGCAATTTTCGTATTATCTACCTTCAATTATTGGTACATAACAAATAAATAATTAATTCATCAAAATTAATAAAAACAGTTAAATTAGTTATTTCAATTAATAATATCTTACATTTGAATTTTATTCCACAAAACTCACAATTATTATTTTTAGTGGTAATTATATTTAATGACACTATACTTGTAATTTAAAGAGATAACTTTTTCACCAATGAAAATAACACTTAAATTATTACTAGGTTAATGAATTCATTCACTTGCAGGAAAAAAATAAGTAAGAATTCCACTAATGAAACTTTACAAAAAATATTGGAAGAATAAAAGAAAATTAATAATTAATACATTTAAAAAAGAGTTTATGTTTCTTATAATTAATTAATTAATTAGAAAAAAAGACACATATTTGTTAACTATATAAATGCTAGAAGTAATATGAATTAGTGGGATAAATTCATGAAATTCCTATATATTACGTGACATGTAATAATTTACATATTGATAACACAATAGGAAATAAAATTCTTCTTCAAAATACCTGTGATGCGTCTTACTTAAGTATGTCGTTGCATTAACATTCAAAAGAAACAATTTGTTAACTATCGTGATTCTATCTTTTTCGAATGAGACACTTATTTCCAAGAAAAGACTACAGTGCTCACTTTTAAGATGAAGGATACAAATAAAAATTATAATTAATTTGATATGTTTATAAATACTAACAACATACCGTATTAAAGTCAAGTCTTTAGAATTATTTTGGATAAATAATTTAATTAACTAAATTTAATTGGATTAATTTAGTTTAGTACTTATCAAATAAATATTTATGATGCAAGTATTTATGTAGTTATTTTTTAATAAAAAGAAAATAGAATTGAATTGTAAGAGTTTCTATGGTGCACCTCTTTAGAGAATTTTGATACGCTTAATTTTTTAACCAATCAAATTATATGTAATCTTCTCATGAATTTTTTTTTCAAATTAATCATTGATTATTATTTTTTTAAATTTTAAAATTGCAACGTTTTAAAATTATAACGTATAATTAAAAATGACTTTAAAATTTCTACATCACCGTTTTGACTTCATGATATGTTTGAGCTTTTGATCATATTTATATTTTGTCAGTTTGAAAAGTAACTTGAAGTTGGTCAATGATGATCTGATGGAAGTAGCTGAGACAATTTGGAGAGGTCGCAAACTCCTGAATATCTGTTGGGACTCATTGTAGTTTTTGAGCGAAATTACTGCCACAGTTGCTCATAACTTCCCACTGCACATCCATTTATCCATAGAAAACATATTCTATGCTCTCTTTTTTTCTTTGTATTAATTGATCGAGCGTTACTTAATTTAATTTGCACACTCAATACACACAGTTTCTGATGGGTCGTCAAAAATGTGTCACGGTCCTCATGCATACGTTTTGATGATATATGTAAGAGTACTTGGAGACGAAACCATATATAGTTGAACATCAGGATGAATGACTGAAAACTATTCGCTTTGAGTATGATAAAGATGTTAATTTGGATAGGTTTCTATTTTGCACAGGATCACGAGTGCTCAGGAAAATCTATTAGGGGTCCCATTTTTTCTTGGTAAATTTACGTGTCCGGGGTGGTTCATTAGTTCATAGGCAATAGTTCTCAGTCCGGTTGGTGGAGTGTAATGATTAATAGTTATTAAGAAGGAGCTATGCATACCAGAAAAATTAAATGGACAACATTTCATGCTTGATTATTTATACGATCAGACTTGTATATATCCAGTTGCAATCTCTAGGACAATATTTGGCTGACCTACGGTACTAAAACTTCAGTAAAACAATGGATAATGTAAGTTATGAAACTAGCAGCCAAAAAGGATAATTAAGGGTGATTTAATGAGTAGAAATAAATATTTCCTCCCTACCAATACGAATTGTGTGTATTATAAGTGATCCATCTTGGTTTCTTTACCAATCTATATTATATCTCTTCAAATAATTTTCAATTTACACTACTTTTTAAATTAATTTCTAAACTACACTACTTTATTTTTTAGTTAAAAAATCGGACTGGATCAACCCGACTTTTCAGCTGATTTTTCTTTTTAAATAATATTTTATTAATTTTAATATTTTTATAATATTTATTTTTTTTAAAATAATGATATTATTTGTTTAATAATTTATTTATATCAGAATACATTATAAATAAAATACAATATACAATGATTCTTGACCGCACATAACTGACTTCTAAACAAAAAAAAAAATTCCAACATATATTTATCTTTAAATTTTTTTTAGACAAATATTATTCTTCATATATTTTATTTATGATGTATTGTAATATAAATAAATTATTAAACCAAACATATTATCATTTTTATATTAAAATAACTAAAATTAAATTTAATGAAATAACATTAAAAAAAACTCAAGTGGAAAATCAAGTTGATTCAACCCGACTTCTTAACTAAAAAAAATAATGTATTTTGAAAATTAATTTAAAAAGTAATATAGATTGAGAATTATTAGGAGACATAATGTACATTAGTTAAAAAACCGATCAGTCCTTCACAACATGTCAAATTAATATTTGAATTTTTATTTAAAATATTTAATTTAGTCTCTAATTGTGTTTTGAACAAAATTGTTTTTCAAGAAAGATATATGTAGAAAAAAAAAATCTCACTCTCAACCGATTTTCAATAAAAAGGAGAGTGCTAATATATTCCTTCAAGAAACTAATTAAGAAAGTACAAGTAATTTCTGTTAAATATATTTAATGTTACCAATAACTTTCATAATCTTAAATCAAAATCTTTCATCATATTACAAACTACCATACATAAATATCATATCATTTTGCTACCTCAAAAAAAAAAAACTTTCTTATATAATAAAATTATTGACTTTTATAATCAAACGTCTCAAAATCATATATCAATATTAATTTTTAATTGATTAATAATGTAAAATATTTAATACGTATAATCATTAATCCTTTTTTTAATAACTTTGTCTTATATATAAGATTTATTTTAACTATATTATAAAAGTAAAAAATATTTAGTGTAGTTAATTAGTAATATTAAATTTATCAATAATTAATTTAATTATATTTAAGATTAGTTTATTAAAAAGAGAGAGCAATTATTAAAAAAATTATTAAATATAAAAAAAGACTATAGATAGTAATTTGTTGCTAATGAACAAACATCATTCTTTAATAAAACTATAAGAAAAAAATTGTTAAATATAAGATCTACATCATGACCACTATTACCAACATCATACATCCACTCATAAACAGAGTAATTTATTAAAGGTTAAAATTCTCTCTCCAAAAATTTTAAAAAAATACAATTTTTTTAAAGGCTTGATTACTCTTTTAGGATAAAATACATAAAAATTTGAAATTGAATGAAAAAAAGTGTAATTAAATATATTATACTGTCGGGTCAATTGTCATGCCAATCATAATGTTAGGACAATATTCGCAAAACTATATAAGTGGTCAAAATGTGGGAGGAAAATCCTTGTGAAGGTATAACTCATGAAATTTTAAAGTTAGTGGGCAGAAAGCAATGGCAATTAAGTGTTTTTCATTTTAGAGATTAATTTGATCACTATTACAATTTCAAGGACCAAACTCATGAGCAATTTAAAATTCTAGGAACATTTGTACTCCTTTAATTGATTTCAAGGATTTCGGTATTCAATACAAGTTCAAGGATTTGATTAATTGATAATATATAATTTTATCAATTATTTTATCATTTTATTAATTTTAATTAATGTTTGATTTCATCAACTATGATTATGTTCGGTAAGGTATTTTGGTTAATTTTTAATTTTTTTACTATCTAAAAAATTTGTTTTACTGTTCAGTAAATAAGTTATTTTTAGTAATTGTCACTTGAAGTAATATTTTTTAAAATGTTAATTTTTAATTTTTTTTTATTTTTTTTCATTTTTATCCTTGCCAGACCCTAATTTCATCTAGATATAATGTTTTTATCATTCAGATATGATGTTTTGATCATTACTAATTGAATTACGGTGTTTGACACTAGTTACAATGCAAGGCCAAGGGGTAGCACAGGATTTTGATGGTTGTTTGTCAGTTCCAAAAATAATAGCCACAAGGACGGGGCAAAATGGTCATTTCCTAGATTTTTTATAGACCTAAACTCACCCAGGCTAGCAATCTGACTCTCTTGGGCCATGAAATTTTTTCAACCCTAAGCAAGCCACTCGCCTGGGCAAGTTGATACCTTCAGCTTTACGCAACCCGCTCGCCTGGGCAAGCTTCCCCTGCACCAAATGTGTCGTAAACGACGAGTAAAGTTGAATAGACATTTGATTGACTGTGCTTCCAAATCAAAAATAAGAAGTATAGACATTCATGTGACCTTATCTTATCATTCTTAAAAGTTGTCTTTCTCGAGAGAAAAATGAGTTGTAAAGAACAAGAGTCATCTGACTTAATCTGTCAATTGAAAATCCTTTAAATATTTTCTTGTCCTTGAAATTTCTTTTTCGAGAACCTGGATAGTTTCTTTTATTTCTTCTTGCTACAAGGTCATGCCAAACGACAACAACATATACCTCTGAACCTTACACTAGGGCAATGACAGGCACCATGCATGAGCTTTAAGCGAACCTAGGGGCAGACAAGAAGTCCTCACCCGATAGGTTGAAAACCAAAAAGGGTGGCCTAGGCAAAAGTAAAAAAAAAAAACAAAAAACAATCAGGAAAGTGTTTATCAGAGGTTTTGTCCCAAAATCCAAACTGTAAGAGTTTCTAGTCAAGATTTAAAATGACACATGATCGTGTTTCTTCATCCCAAACACTAATTTATCCCTTGTTACCCCCTCCGAGCCAAAGTATAATTGTTTTCTTCAAAAAACTAATAAAAAAAATCAAAATCCTAAGCAGGAACCACCGCTAAACTGGTGGGAAGAGCAATGCAAACAGCACATGCATGAGGTTTACCAAGCTCTAGGTTGGGCAACAATGATGTTAAGAAAAAAAAAGTAGAAAGCAAATCCGCCAAAGGCGAGTGAAAAAAAAGATAATTGTGATAGTATGGTACATTTGATGTAAGTCCCTCATGCAAACTCCTTAGGATTCTTTTTGAATCCAATGGTAGCCTTCGTTATATAAATTCTTTCACGATCAGCCCATGTCATCAAGTTTCACTGGGATCAACAAGCCCTTGGCATCACTCTATGACCTTAAATCAGGAAAGTTTCACTTGATCATATAACAAAGTGTAACAATCCATTGCCATCCTTCAATGGTGCACGCGATCGGTCTCAAAGCCTTATATTTTCTTGTTGTGTAGAATAATCGAGGTTTTTAAACAAAAATGTACGAATCCTAAGATCAATATTTCATTTGATTGAATAAAAAGTCAAATGGCTCTACTGTCGTCATCCAAAATTGTCAAGTGATTAAGTAAAAAAAAAAATACACTATGAGGGAGTCTCCGAAGGGATCTGCAAAAGATAGGATGAGATTGCATGAATTATCACGTCCTTCAGAAAGAGGCGGTCAATCTGTGTTTTTCACAAAACAAAAAACAAAAAAATCACAAAAGAGGGAAAGAATGTCATGAGCATTGCACAGTTTTCATGATTCAAAACCTTTTGCATTGCTAGATACAAAGCCTACATTTACTGCATTTCAAGATGAAATTTGCACGCCTCTGCATTCCATAACTCATGCTCCATATCAAGCTATAAGTGCATATATTTCTCTTTATATGCTAGCTTCCAAAATCCCATGTCCTATCTTTTAAGTTTGGGATGAGTGACCCTTTTAAAGAGTCAACCTCTTGCTTTCTTATACGGTTGAGCCTTTAGGTACTAGTACCTATTGGCATCTTTCATAGGACTCAACGTCCTCACCTTTATCTTTTAATAGGATTCAACGTCCTCGCCTTTACCTTTCATAGAACTCAACGTCCTCACCTTTATCTTTCCATATGACTCAACATCCTCACTTTTATTTTTCATAGGACTCAACGTGCTCGCCTTTATGTTTCCATAGGACTCAATGTCCTTGCCTCTATTTTTCATAGGACTCAACATCCTCGGTCTTTATGTTTGCATAGGACTCAACGTCCTCATCTTTATGCTTCACAGGACTCAACGTCTTTGCTTTTATGTTTCCATAGGACTCAACGTTCTCGCCTTTATTTTTCATAGGACTCAACGTCCTCTATCTTTATGTTTGCATAGGACTCAATGTCCTCGTCTTTATGTTTCATAGGACTCAATGTCCTCCGTCTTTATGTTTCCTTGGACTCAATATCCTCTGTCTTTATGTTTCCATAGGACTCAACGTCCTCCGTCTTTATGTTTGCATAGGACTCAATGTCCTCCATCTTTATGTTTCCTTGGACTCAATGTCCTTTATCTTTATGTTTCCATAGGACTCAACGTCCTCACCTTTATTTTTCATAGGACTCAACGTCCTCTATCTTTATGCTTTCATAGGACTCAACGTCCTCGCCTTTATCTTTCATAGGACTCAATGTCCTCACTTTATCTTTCCATAGGACTCAACATCCTCGCCTTTATTTTTCATAGGACTCAACATCCTAACCTTTATCTTTCCACAGGACTCAACGTCCTCGCCTTTATCTTTCCATAGGACTCAATGTCCTCGCCTTTATTTTTCATAAGACTCAACATCCTCGCCTTTATCTTTCCATAGGACTCAACATCCTCACCTTTATTTTTCATAGGACTCAACATCCTCGCCTTTATGTTTCCATAGGACTCAACATCCTCGCCTTTATTTTTCATAGGACTCAATGTCCTCTGTCTTTATGTTTTCATAAAACTCAACGTCCTTACCTTTATGCTTCATAGGATTCAACGTCCTCTGTCTTTTACGTTTTCGTAGGATTCAACGTCCTCGCCTCTATGTTTTCATAGGACTCAACATCCTCTGTCTTTATGTTTTCATAAGACTCAATGTCCTCCGCCTTTATCTTCCATAGGACTCAACATCCTCTATCTTTATGTTTTCATAGGACTCAATGTCCTTTGTCTTTATGCTTTTCAAAGACTACAATATCTTCTGCTTTTATGTTTTTCAAAGACTTCAATGTCTTCTACTTTTATATTTTTCAAAGACTTCAATGTCTTCTACTTTTATATTTTTCAAAGACTTCAATGTCTTCTATTTTTACGCTTTACAATACTTCAATGTCAATGTCCTCTGCTTTTATGTCCTATAGGACTCCAATGTCCTCCATTTTTATGTTTTATAGGACTTCAAGGTCCTCTGCTTGGTGTTACAGGACTTCAATGTCCTTTTGTTTTTTTGGTTTCATTTTTTTTGTTTGGCGTCTGGTTTTGAATAGCTAGATCGCTCGAATGAAATTAGTATCATTATCTTTACTTATCTTTTATTTTCAATAAAAGATAAGTAAAGAAAGGCAACTGTCAAACCCTAATTTCATCCGGGTATAATATTTTTATCATTCGGATATGATATTTTGATCATTGCAAATCAAATTATGGTGTTTGGCACCGATTACAGCACAAGGCCAAGGGGTCACACAGGGTTTTGATGGTTGTTTGTCAGTTCCAAAAAAAAGCCACAAGGAAGGGGCAAAATGGTTATTTCATAGACTTTTTTGGACCTAAACTCGCCCAGGCTAGCATCTAGCTCGCTTGGGCCATGAAATTTCTTTAGCCCTAAGCAAGCCACTCGCCTGGGCGAGCTGATACCTTCAGCTTTAAGCAACACCAAATGGCATTTTCCTATAAATAGCCATACATGGGAAGAGTTTAAGGGTATGAGAACTGAAGAAAGAGAGAAAAATGCAAAAAGGAGAAAGAGAAGAAGAAGAAAAAAAGCTGAGGCACTTCTGAATCAAACCGTGGATCGTTTCCTACATTATTTATCTTGCAAGCCTTGTACCCTATGCAACAGTCGATTAGTTTTTCTTAAGATTTTGATGTGATCTTTGTACCCTTATGTATCCTTCTTGATATTATATCTTTTCTACTCAAATATCACTTGAGATCGTTTCAAGGTCCAACACCTTAACGACTCCATCCGCTTTTCAAAATCTAAAACGTTGTTTCAAGGTCCAACACCTTAACGACTCTTTCTTTGCAATTAAAATAAATCTTTCAAAAAAAACATAAAATCAATTCAACACACAAACATTCAGACTTAAAGAACTATGTAGGTCTGATTTCCTCATTGTACTTGACGATATGTAGGAGCAATGACAACATCCTTGTCGATTCAAAAAAATATTAAATAAATAAAAATGATATAGTAAGAGAAAAGAAATTCACCGCTCTTAGAAAAATAATTAATTTTGTAGTCACGTTATTTTTATTGCACACTCGATTAAAGGCTGTCGTTCTTCGTGACGGGCACATGGGGTGCTAATACCTTCCCTATGCGTAAACAACTCCTGAACCCTTCTTTTCAAATTTCACAAACCTTTTTTTGGTTTTTCTAACGTTTTCCTTAAATAAATGTTGGTGACGACTCTCACTCGTTTTCTCCCTAGGAGACGAACGTGCTTTCTTTTATTTGCTTTCGTTGTCCCGTCGTAAGGTAGGTTGCGACATTCCTCAATATATTTATCTAATTTTCTAGTTATCCTTTTTAAATAAATTTTTATTTTATTATTTTTTGTTATTTTATATTTTTCAATTACTTCACCAACTAATTTTATAAATATTTATAATTTAATAAATTAGTTTTTCAACTTTTAACTTTTGATTATGAGCTGACTTTTTAGTTTCTACTAGTTTTTCAAAGATAGGATATATATTTCAGAAACTAAATTTAGTAATTCACTCAATTGCTAATTCTATATCCAAAAGTTATAATGTATGGTATTGAAACTAAATATGATGAAATAGTATCATATTTATGAATAAGCTTGAGAGAATTAATACATAAATTTAAAGTCAATAATTATAATTAATCTATATATAGAAATATTGATCACTACTAAAATAATAGTATTCAACGATAGTCCACCGACGACGATTTCTAAAAAACCATTGTTGAAGAAAATACGGTGGCAAAATTGTAATTAAAATGAAAAAACGACGCTGGTTTAACAAAACCATCGTCATTGATTATGTTCAACAAAGTTTTTGCACTTCAACCGTCGTGGTCTATTCACATTCTGCTAGCTACATGTGATATCTTTTTTTCATTCTTTTTCTTCTTTCTTGTAGCGTATGGAAAAGAAATTCCTCTGTTTCGTCCATCTCCCTCTTTTTCTCTCTCTCACCTATGAAGACGTCGCTCGACGTAACCGTTTTCTCAAACAGCTACTCATGCGCTTTTGCATCGTAGACACCGCTCGACACGGTACCATCACGACAATGCCTACCACCGTGCGTGCTATGTTAGAGCTTGTCGTTGTAGGTGTGCTTGTGGAGTCTATCGATGATGTCAAACTTGGAATACGAGTTGAGGAACTCGAACTCAGTGTTATTGGTGGATACAGCGACGGTAGAAGGCTTAAAGTTTGTGAAAGTGTCGTAGCCACGAAAGCGTTGCGCGACAATGTCGTAGGCTCTAGCGGCTTCGTCTTCCTCGTTGAAAGTGTAGAGCCACACACACTGGTGCTTCTCATAAATCTGTGCTCCCCCGCAACCGTTTGGTCACGACACAATGCCTTTGTATTTCAACGACAGGAGTTTCCAGGATTCGGCCTCGTCGAAAATGTAACAACCATGGGGGGTCGATGACGGTGCTTGCGCTATTGCTGATGCGGCTGGGCGACAACAGAGAAAGATTTGCTAGCTGCGCATCGCCACTGTGCTCCTCCACCCTTAGATCTATTATCTTGTGGCTCCCTGATGGCGGCGAGCATCGTGGACCATTACACATGTAACTTTGCATGAGAAGGGGCAAAATTTTGGAATTTGAAAGAGAAAATATTAATTGTAGTTGAGTTCTAATGAGTAACAAATAGTAAGTGTTTGGAAGTGTTTTGTTTGAGCTTGATTGAGAGTGAGAGGAAGTGTTACTAATTTAATTTGGGGTTTTGGTTTGGTTTGGTTTGATTTAAGCGATTACTTGTTCAAGCTTCTCCTAATCGGAGACTCTTCCGTTGGAAAAAACTGCTTGCTTGTCGAATTTGTTGTGATTCATCATTCCGTTCACTTTCATCTCTCTTGTTCTTGTTCTCCACTTCCTTTGTTTCTTTGTTTCGTTTCAGGATGACTCCTATGTCGACAGCTACGTAAGTACCATTGGATTTGATTTCGTAATTATCACTCTTCTTCTTCTTCTTCTTCTTCTTTTGTTACTTGTATTTATGGCCCAACAGTTAAGACTAATTATTTTTATTTTATTTTTTTCTTCAAAAAATCAGAATAGTGGAGCTGGAAGGGAAAATTCTCAAGCTACTAATTGTGAGTATTCACAGGACATGAATCAATGTCTTTTACCTACTAGTTCATTTATATTATTATGTTTTAAAGAAAACTACTCAACTTTTCTCACTTCTCCATTTTTGATTTGTTGGGTCATAGGTGTAATCTACCCTAATTTCTGCATTCACCTTGTTAGATTCATTTATTATGTTTTGTTGAGTGGGATACAGCTGGACAGGAGCGATTCAAGGCTATAACAAGTAGTTATTATAGAAGAGCACATGGAATTATTGTAAGTTTGACAGCTTCATCCTATCATTATCATCTTATATTAGAACTTTTGTTCCTCACAAAACTATCTTAGAAAAACTTTCTAAGACGGTTTTTGGCAGAATCCTGAGGATTCTAAGACGGTTTTTCAGAAAATCGTCTTAGAAAGTCTATTTTTAAGAAGGTTTTTAGGAAACCGTCCCAAAATTCTCGTTTTGTTTTTCATTTTTTATTTTAAAAAAAATATATTTTAAGACGATTTTCAAGTTAAAATCATATTAGAATTATATCCTTCTAAGACGGTTTTGAAGTCAAAATTATCTTGGAAAAACTGTCATTCTAAGATTGTTTTAACTTGAAAATCATCTTAGAATGATATCATTCTAAGACGGTTTTTTGCTTGAAAACTATCTTAGAATAGTAGCTTTTTAAAGATGACTTTTTAGGAACCGTCATAAAAAGTCTTTATTTTCTAAAAGGTTGGTTTCAAAGACGATCCAAAATCATCTTTAAATGTATGAAAAAACCGTCATTAAATATGTTTTTTCTAGTAGTGGATGAACATCTAGAATATAGAATTTTCTTAGTCACATAGATATTTTTAATTTTATCAAAATATCTCATCAATATTTTTCACAATATCTTAACACTCCTTGCATGTATTACAGCCTACTAAGTTTCTTTACGCCAAAAATGATTTTAGATAACGACATTTAAATAACATTTTTGGCAAAAATATTAATTGATAAGATAGTTTTTAAATAAGCACTATCTCGTATCCATCCTCATATAGCAATTATTAAAGTGTGCTTTCTTTGATTATATATAATTTCTGTTTTTTTATAAAAAAAATCAGATGATAACGCTAATTTGTATACAAAGATCAATTTAAACTTCTGAATAAATTATACAAAAAGAAAGTTTAATTATATTTTTTGTTTATGTAGTTACAAATTTTTCTTCTAGTTCTCATAGTTTAAAATATTTCATTTTGATGTCTGTATTACAATTTTTTTAACTCCTTCATTCCTAGCTATCTAAAATTACCCAAAATCATTATGCAAACCCTTCAAAACTGTTACAAAACTGAAATTATCTTCTTCTTCTTTTCATTGTCAATCTCAATTTTGTAACAATTTTATTTTTAGGTGCATAATTTTTTAGTGAAACTGAACTTTCAATATATGATCACTACCATTGGGCGCTATTATTTGTTATAGCACAATTTTTATGTGCAAATATATAATGTAGTGATGACGTTTTCTTATTCCACCTATTTCTTTTTTATATTTCTTATGTCCTTAATTTTAGAATATCAGAATTAAGATTGGGTTACCTTTTTTATGAGGTATCAATGGATGTCAAAGGAAATAATTTCTAAAAAATATTCTCGTTCAAGAATAATTCCTAAAAATGTTTATGTTGAAGAATAATTCTTAAAAATGTTTTCAAAGATATGGGTTCAAATTTATAATATAGAAGAAACTATAAAATTAATGATTATGTATCAATAATGTAAAATATTTTTTTACTATCATCCAATCACATATTATGATTAATATAATTTTTAAATTAGTTATTATAAAGCACTTTATATTTTTCAGTGGATGAGAATGGAGAAGTTTGTTATCTGTGGTTATTGTAAAGGCTCTGTCACCTTTTCTCTGATTTATATTATATTTTTCCTGTAATACACTCTACTATCAATAATATTCAATGGATGAGAATGAAGGAGTTTGTTGTCCATGGTTATTATAAAGGTTCTGTCAACTTTCCTGATTTATATTATATTTTTTCTATGATACACTCTACTATCAATAATATTCAATGGATGAGAATGGAGGAGTTTGTTGTTCGTGGTTATTATAAAGCACTTTATATTTTTCCTCTAATACGCTTTAGAAGCATTTAAACTCTCTTTCTGATCAATAAAAGCGAAATCACCATAAGAACTGGTTTTGAAACAATAGTAACTTATGGTAGTCAACAGATAAATACTGATAAAAACCTCACAAAAGATTACTTTTATTCCAATAATATGTTTATCATAATGGATTAAAAATAAATTTTGAACATATAAAAGGAGTTAAGAATGTTGTTGCTGATATTCTTTCTCGTTTTGCAGGTATCCGACAAAATGAAAGCCTCCAAGGTTTCTTATCAAAATATAAAACATAAAATGAAGTTTGGTAATAAAGAATTACTAGTACTTACAAATGAGTTTCACTACCTTGGTAGGGAAGCTGTCAATGATAAATTTAATTGTCTTATTGACAATATTTGGAATATTCCAAAGCATACAAACAACAATGAACAATTTGTTTGTTCTATTAAAAAATGTATAATTTATGTTCTATACAATTTCTGCATAACAGATAATCAAGGAATTCCTCTCCTTACCAAAGCCTCTCCTTTTGGGAAAGGATATACAACTTTTGTCTTGTTATCAGGATCCCATAAAGGTGTTTATACCAACTTCAAAGACCTTTGTTTAGCAAATGAGGGTATTCAAAGCCCAATCTACAAAGGATTTTATTCAAAAGAAGAAGCTGAAAAAACCCTTGAATTAAATACTACCGATATAAATAAAATAAAAGAAGCCCTCAAACCTAAGTCCACGACTGTAGTCATAAATGCTGACCAAATCAAAACAACTTACGAGACTCTGTTGACCCAAATGTTCCTAGACCAACAAACCATTTGAACCTTGATCATTTCAAGAAAATCTAAAGATTATTGTTCAAGGTTCACACCAGCCAAACCCAAATTCCTGCTCTTTACATAGGTGTCCATGCCGACTTCAACCAGAAATTTGTGTGTACTAATAAAACTCTATTTATTGAGGATAAAATTAATTGTCCTTGTAAAATAAAATTCCTTTTCAAAAAAGCCAAATTAGACCTAGACCAATTCAAATCCTTCGGATTCGAAGACTAAACAATTACCACAAAAAGTCTTCTCCATTATGGCTGTCTAGAATCAATTTTAATCCCTCCCTCTGACAGATTTGAAGGGTTTAATCCCTCTATAAATGAAGCCATAAACCTTATACAGGCTGAAATGATGAACTATATCTCCATCAAAATTGTAACCTGCCCGAGTAATTTTACCTCACAAAATTATCTCACTCATGTTATGAAACTATTGCCAGAAGACCACAGGGATTTTCCTTGTCTGTTTAATAATGAATATGAGAACTGAGATCTGTAAGGCAATATACAATACTAATACAGCCTTATGAGAGCACAGACACAAGGTTATCAATGGTTTTTCTCAGAATCCGATATATGGGATTTTGATCTAATAAGCGAGACCTTTGACACAACTTTTTCTACTTGCATACAATGGGAAGATTTTCATACCTTTTCTGGTAGAACACAACAATAAATTAGTACAATTTTTCCAAAAAGAAAAGAAAGATAAAGAAATATATGAGGCTAGTGGTTGCCACAAACAATAAACTCCTCCATTCCCATCCATTGATCTTTCTATGGAAGATTCATCAGACTTTTTTGTTCATTTTCAGGAAACATCCAAGAAGAAGAAGGTGTTAACATTACAAAGTCTTCAAAAAATTAAAGATAAGGCATAGACACATCCTGCCAAAACACAACTATAATTTAAGGCTAGAATCTTTCCTTTATTTGTTGGCAACATCTTATGCTTTCACTCTTTTCCAGCTTTTGTAAAAGTAGACCCTCTGATAGAGTAAAAGAATAATAATCTTACTGTTCTTGACTGAAGGGGTCTTTTGTCTTCTTCTTTCTTATCTTCTCTATATAAAGAGCTTTAGAGCTCAGTTGTAAGCAGAAGGAGAAGAAATAGAAAGAACTTGTAATACACTCTACTATTAATAATATTCAGTGTTCTTCGGATTGCCCCCTCTCCCTCCTTTTTCTTTCTTATTGTAAGTATGATATTTACCATGAATGGCTAAGTTCTTCGAAGGTACCCTCAAGGGGCCTTGGTTATTTCATTTAGAAAATGCGAATATGATTTAGAACCCGGACATTTTTTTTCTTTCTTTCTTTCAAAAATCTGGGATTTATAAGTCTGAAAAGGTGTGTCCTTGATATTTGTTTATAAAATATAGAAGTCGTTTATGGTTAGGCTGATATTTCGAAAAAAATAAGATCTTTGTAAGATCAAAAGAGTGTGGGCTATTAGTGATCTTCAGTACTCGACTTACTATCCAGAAAACCTATAAAAAATTTCTTGAAAAAAAGAGAGTCTAGATTCATCATATTCTATATATATATTTTTAAATGTTATAACTTATAGTGTCCATATGAGGAGTACCGTATATTTATCTAATTTGATCCTTCCTTCCACCTGTTTTGATATTCATTAATTGTATTTTTTTTAATTTTTACTAAATATAATATAATCTAATTAGAAGGCTCTGCCACCTTTCTTAATTTATATTATATTTTTCCTTTTCTTATTTATTTTTATATTATCAAGCATTTTATAGTTTTTTTTTATATTATCAAGCGCTCTCGGTACCTGTACCTCTATTGCTCTATTTTATAATATCAGTGCATAATTTTTCCCCCCTAAATAAATTGTATTTTGTCTCTTTAAAAAGCGTTGAAATTTGTAAAATAAGTAGAAAGACAATTCTCCGTCTATGTAAATTAGAATAACATGTTAATGATATTACTTTTCAAACTATTATTTAACTAGAGTTTTTTCTAAAGAGAGCATTTGTATAAATTTTACTTACCTCTTAATAATTTCTTTCAACTTATCCTTTTTTCTTCATTTTAAAATTGAATTTAAATATTTTTAAGAAAATATCAAATTAAAAAAAACCTTATATAAAAAAAAAAACTTAATTCTCAAAGATGATGTTACAGGATGCTCCCTCATGCGCAACGTTGCTCTATAGTCTTTTGTTTTCTTTTCTAAGTATAAAAAATCTAGTATCATGATATAAATTGTTTATTATAAATTTAAAATATAATTTATATACTTAAAAGTATTTATTTATTAGAAATTCACTTATATATATAAATTATATATTTAAAAATATTTATTATAAATTTTAATTATATAAAATGAATATTTATTTTGTACTTATTGCAGAAATTAAAATACTAAAATAATTTAAGTATGAGGAGTACATAATTTATCCAACAAAATAATATACTAGTAAGCTCTATATTTATGCCAACCGTACTAGGAACCCAAAAGAAAACGACTAAAAAAAGTGCCATTTTTATTAGCATACAATTAATGGCCGCATCGCTTGTTGAATCTAAACGTCAAGGGTTGCTTTAAATATCATTTTTTTTAATTGCATTTTTGTTCTTTAATATTTTAATTTCATGAATTTCGTCTTCCGATTCATTTTTGCAATTTGATCTCACTATTTTTATCGTAAAATTTTGATCTATTTATTAACTTAACATTTAACTAGTCAAAAAAGGAATATCTACTACCTTCGTCCTAAAATGTCCATCGTGAAAAAAAATTTCAAATTAACTTATGTTTTTATTTTTCAATGAGATATTGGAACATTTATCCTAGTTTTTCTTGAAAAATTTAATAATTTATTTATTAAAATTAAGAAAGAGAATAAAATATTTTAGTAAATTTTTTTCCTAATAAATACTTTTCTCCTGAAATACTTATTTTTTTCGAGCTGTGTGAACTTTTTAAGGAAGTAATATCTCACAGAAATACTGGCATGACACTCAAATTCACTACGATATCAACATTTTTATTAAACAGTTAATGCAAAGTTACTAGATGAATCATATTTGCACAATTAAAAAAATAAAGGTATAAAATTCGTAAAATGAAGAAAACCAGAAGATTAACGTACAATATAGTTTGTTTTCTGTAAGGAATAACCAACGAAATTTGAACATCCGAACTCTGGCAAGATCTTTCTTATAAAAAAATATAAAATATTTTTTATCCTTATAAAATATTTAAAGTTTATTTTTAATCTCTATAATTTATTTTTATTTTTCCTCTTTACAAATTTATAATGTAAAACTTTTTAGCTCAAGATTTGGTTTGAATAAATTTAAACCTACATTATATTTTTTTAACTTAGGGGGGTGTATTGGATTGGGATTTTGAGAGAATATTTTGACAAAAATAATCTTGAAGATTTTAAAAGATTATGTGGGATTGTATTGATTTTGTGGGATTTTAAAAGATTTTTTTTAAAAGACTTTTTACAATCAGGATTCTTAACCCAAGATTTTAATGGATTTCTAACACAAATTTTTAAGATTTCAAAGTACTTTATGGATTTTTAAGATTTTGAAAGATTAATACATTTTAAACAAAAAAATAACGGAAGTTACAAAAGTGAATGAAAAAGATGATAAATAAATTATAATGTTTGAATAAAGAAAATAAAAATGATAGAAATTTTAAACCTTTTAATAACAAAGTCATTATTGCCTAAAAAAATAATAACAAAGTGATTCTCACTTCATGTTCGCCTAATTATTAGCATTTCTCCACATATCTGAACCTATATTAGTCCTCCATATATTAGCATCTTCTCGTTCCTGCTCTTGTGTTTGAACAATGGGTTCATGATCATTGTCTTCGTAATTTGATAACACTGAAGATGAAGATGAAGACTCGTCAGTAGGTTCCACTGAAAATTCATCAGAACGACATTCTTTGCGAAGAAAATTATGAAGTGCTGCACATGCCAACACAAGCTCTGCTTGTGTTTTAAATAGAAATGGAGGTGCTGACTTAAAAATTGTGAACCGCGATTTAAAAATACCAAATATCCTCTCAATCACATTCCTTAAGGATGCATGCCGAAGATTAAATAATTCCTTTTCATTTTCAGGGTCATTACCGTGACCTGCAAAATCTTGTAGATGATATCGTACACCTCGATATGGGGCTAAAAATTTGCGTCGATTAGGAAATCCACAATCCACCAGATAATACTTACCTTGGGGCACTTTAAGTCCATTCTTCCTTGCCAAAGCATCACTTAACACCTTGGAATCATGTGCTGAACCCTCCCACCCGCTAAGAACGTACATGAATTCCAAATCAAAGTTACAAGCAACTAATACATTTTGTGATATATTTCCATGACGATCACGATAACTGCTTACATCTCGTCCTTTTACTGATGCGGGAATATGTGTACCATCAATAGCTCCAATGCAATCCTAAAGTGTGTGTATCAATAATCATAAATATTATTATAATAATCACAATTATAATTATAATTTTGTTATAATTAGATAATGATCACATACCTTAAAATAAGGATAAAACCTTGTGCTTTCCCTTATTTTTGCAGGCACAGTTGAGCCTGGTCTAACCATTAAATCAGGTGCTAATGAGTTCAGAGCTTTCAAAATCTTGTGAAAATTTTCACTTGTAGCAAATTGTGATCGGCCAAATGTATTGCGGATTACACAATATCGAGTGTTCTGGCCGACAATCTGTAGGAATGATGCAAGCATTTCTTCAACACAAATAAATCTTGTATCCTCCAAAGGTGTTTTTTCTCTTATAATCGTGCACAACTTTCGAAATACATCAGGATACATCCTATATACTTGTCGAAAGATTGCAGGATCATCATTTAATGCTTTGTGTATATAGTCATATCCCCGACTAGTAATTTGTCATCGAGTTAATGGACGTTCAATATGTTCACCACGCATCATATTCAAAAACTGATTTAATATATCTATTAAAGCATAAATTGCCATCACATATGTGTATGTGGCTTCATAAAATTCTTCATTTGTTTCCTCGTCATCTATATCTTCATCATTTGTATCTTCATTATATATATCTCCATCCATTTCTTCGTTCTTTATGTCATGGTCATGGTTATAAGTCAATATCAAAGTTAATATCAAAGTTAATACAAATTCATATATAAAATAAATATAACTAAAGTTTAACCACAACAATTTCACAAAATATATAACCTAAATACTTCAACCATAATAGTTCGACAAAAAAACAAACCAAATATTTCAACCAAAATACAACCATAATAGTTCGACCAAAAGATATAGTTCAACAAACTCACGATGTTTAAAATAATATGTTAATAATAGATGATCAAAATATTAATTATTCCCTAACTTAAAGTTTATCCAAGATGAGCGTTCTTCCGGTGACATCTTCAAGAAAAAATCCTTTTTTGCTTTAGTATTTAACAATTCAGCTGTCTTGAAACGCGTTATGTCATCCAAATTTGGAATTTCTTTTATAACATCCCAAATAATACCCTCGAGCTCTCTATCTCTATCTCTATCTTTTTCTCTTTTCTCCATCATGTTGGATATTTTTTCAAAATTCACAGCAATAGTCCCAATGCCAACAGAAAGATTTTCCAGAACGTTGCCTTGATTGTTGATCCCAACAGCGCTTGAACTCCCTCCATACTCGGATCTCCTTCGCTTGTGACAGTTTTATTTTTCTATGGGAACCTCTGAATCTAAAGGGGGGTGGGATGGTGGACTTGGTTGGTTTGGTGATGGAGGCTGATATGCTGGTTCATAGTTATTTGGTGTTATGAATGTATCACTATTAGGATCATATAAAAATTCTTCTATCCCAACAGTTCTATTTTCTAGCTCAAAAGTTGTTGCATCAGTATCATCTGGATCGACTGATATAGAATTATTCCCGCTAGAAACTCCACCCCCAACAACGATCTTCAAATACTCATAATCAACCATACTTTTTCCTCGAAGTTTGTTGTGACTTGGGTGGGACTAAAAAAAAAATCATTGTTAATATACTACAAATATTATAATTTACTAAATTTATAACTATTAATATATTTAAAAGATTATGAACTTAGCTCACCTTTAAGTAATCTTTCCATACATCCTCATGAGCAGTGAAAGTTTTTCCAATTGGGTCCCATCCAAAGCCAGAGTTGTTGCGCATAAGGGTTGACATCATGTTATACTGGTTTCGAAACCACTTCATCCGACTCAAATAATGACTATAAGTTTTAAGGAATTTAGTTTTTGCATTGAGTTGAGGAAGTATTATTCGTTCTACATTTTGTTTGCTAAGTGACCCATTGGCATCACGCAATCCCCTATTCATAGCATCCACCAAGAGGTGCAACAACTCATTGGTATCCTCCATAGTCCAAGATACATAATTATCTTTGTCTCTACTCTTTCCTTTGTTATTTTGTTGTGAATCCCTCATTTGATCGCTAATATATATATAAGAAACTAGTTATTTGACAAAAATAGTTATTGTTTCCTAATTGTCAAAAGTATAGTGACTATATCCCGAATAATATACAATTCAATAGAAAAACCAATAAAAAACTACCTAATAATAAAATAAGGGTCATGCTAACATGCGCACTTAGGGCACATGTTAAGGATACTTCCAATAGTAACTATGTCTTAAAAACAACAATTTTTGACTTTTAAAAAAGTAAATTGCACAACTTTCAATACAAAATTTCTATACATAATACACTAACAAGTGTCTTAAGGGCACATGTTAGCATTTTCCATAAAAATAATACTCATATATCATAAAATCATTTAAAAAAAAACTATTAACAAAATAACAATAATAATAACACAATAACAATTAAAAAATTATTAACACAATAATAATAATAATAACACGCTGTCAAAAAAATAATAATAACACATTAATAATTAACATTTTAATAATAACACAAGAAAATAATAATAATAATAATGGACGTTGTAAAAAAACAAGTTGAAGAAACAGAAAAAAAAAAGAGTTTTTTATTTTGATTTGCATATACAGTACTAAAAAAAAGCAATATGAAATCTTGATGCATATCAATTGCCATTCTTTTGATGCATATTCATTGCCTGGACGTTGAAAACAATATGAATACGAAATCTTGAAGCATATACAACACCCTTTTCTTTTGATTTGCGTAATATACATATAGTATGAACAATATTGACTATCGATTGCCATTAAAAAAATAGGTAAAATTGATTGAAAAGTTGTAAGAGAATGAACCTGGTAGTGGTTTGTGTCTTGTTCGGCAGGAGAAGAAAAAGTCTTTGGAAGATTATGAAAAGTCTCAAGGGTTTGGGTGAGATTGTTGGAGGAGTATTTTATGTGTATTTCTAACTAAAAAGTCTCTCAAAATCCATTCCACAAAAGAATCCATCAAAATCTATTTACTTTTGAATACCAAAAGACATTTTAAATGTGGTAAGAAATCTCAATTGAATACCAACAGATTTTGTTGCCCTGAAAAAAAAATCTTTATTGTCTTAATTGAATACCACAAGATTTGTTTATATTTTATAAAAGTCTTGATTGAATACCACAAGACTTTTTAATCATAAAAAAGTCTTTTAAAATCCTTTGAAATCTTAATCCAATACACCCCCCTTAAACTTTAAAATATGATTTATGGAGGTTAAAACCCCCCATAAATTGCAGAATAAATTTTAAAAAAAAATCAAAATGCCATTTGTGGAGGTTAGAAATCGCCATAAAGTTTAGAAAAAATATAAAAAAAAAATTGTGGAACCATCGAAACCCATTAAAACACAGCCCCAAAATCACAAATCAAAACAATTTTTCGCATATTCAACAACTCAGATTTTTGCCCATTCCAATTCTCAAACACCAAAACACAAATTACCATTAAATTGGCTCTAAGTGCAACAATGCTCAATTTCACATAAGAAAATTACAAAAGCACAATTGGCGACAAGACTAACTGATAAGTGTTAATTATGAGTATGTTTTGGGGGTTAAATTATATAAAAATTTGTAATTTTTCTCTCTTAATTTTTCTTTTTTAAGAAAATAATTGTTAAATTAACATCATTTAAGTTTTTGTGTAAAAAATATTAAAAGTGATGAATTTATGATACTTAATGAGTAAAATAAAGCTAAAAAAAGTAGGATAATTTAGAAAGGCATGAATAATTAAAGAAAACAGAATAATTAAGAAAAGCATGGCTAATTTAGGAAAGTAAAGACAGACTTAGTGTAAAAAGTTCGTTAATCTGCACTTATAAAAGAAGAACACAGAAATTTCAAGAGAATAAAATTCCTTATAGAAGGCAAAGACTAAAAGAAGGAGAAGCAAGCATTCAGAGTTATTCTTTCCCTCCATTCCATTTCTTATCTTTTTTCCTTTACTAAATATTCCCCTCTTGCAATTGTAAAGTTTCCATGACAATGTGAGGCTAAACCCCCTTTGTTGGAAACTTGACAGCCAACTACTCTTGATGTAATTTCTCTTATTATTTATTTATGAATATTATATTTGTATTATTTTTTTCCGTGCTTAATATTATTGCTTGTGACTTGATCATCCATTTGTATGATAAGTTTTAGGAGTAATGTTGCGAAACGTTATGTTCTAATAGAACTGGGAAAGTGTATCTAAATAAAGTCATCATTAGGAATATGTTGATATTTGTTTAGCCTGTTATACATCTATATTCTTAATGTAATTTACTATTTTAGCTCTGCAAAGAGATTTTGAAGAGAAAATAGATAAATTAGGCTCTTTCATGCCAAGGACCAAAGTTAAAGTATACTAATAGATGCAGGTGTAAATTAGAATAATTATAAATAGAGAAAAATCATTCACATTACATCAAAGAGTAACTCTGGTAGGCTAAGTTTCCAACATTCTCATTTTCTGAATTTCCTTCTACAATAATATTGGATTTTCTCATCTTTTCTGTCTTTAATTAATTAATTTAAATTCTTGTTTAATTTCTCCTCTTGTCTAATTTAATTTTTTGCCAATTTAAATTACTATTTTTCTCATAACCTTTTCAAGTCAATTTTCTTTAACTTCTTTTATTAATAAAATATTCATCTACCTAAGTATAAGCAAAGTTTCTGTGGATTCGACACTCGGACTTCCATTTTAACTTTACTACTTGGGACACATTGGTGTACTTGCCAATTCATCAACACCAACACAGGAGAATCCAAACTCACATTCACAAAAGAGTTCCTTTGGTTCAAATACATTGTGTTATTGTTCCACTTTAAGGTCAAATTCCCATTTGAACTAAGACTAAAAGAATAACATTCAGATTCAACAAACAAAGCAAAAAAAAAAGAGTAACTTTTAGAAGTTAGAACTATACCAACACTAAAATTCTGAGAGGACATAAGGGAATCGGTGTGGTGGTCAAAGCTTGACCAAAGGTTGTCGGAGCGGAGGAACTAGAAGGACTTGAAAGAGTCCACAATGGCGTCGTTGCTAGCTAACTAGACCACAAAAGCTTTGTCAGATGAAACGATGTTGGCGATGAAGGAATGAGGAGTGGTTGGTGGCTGAACGAAGATGAATTTGAAGGAGGTAGTTAGGCAGCATGATGCGGAGGCATCTGCTGCAGAGGAAAAGGTAGTGGTGCACGGTGTCGAGGTCAAGCCAATGAGGGAGGTGGAAGGTGGCCTTAATGAGGGGGAATTCATCGTTGGAGTCCCATATTCGAAGGAAGAGTGAGGGGAAGGCGAACCACTCGTTGTCGAGGTTGTCATGGAGGTGGAAGGATGAGGGGCACGAGCAAAAAAGGTACAATGGAGTAGAAATGGAGATGGCGAAGGGCGAATGGAGAGAAGGAAGAGAGGCTAGGATCGCCTACTTAAAGAGAAAAAGAGAAAAAGAAAAATGGAAAGAAAAAGTAGGACACATGTCTAGTTTTGGGTGGGCATGCATACACATAGGTTTGAATGAATCCGAATCTAATTTCGAGCAAAAAAGTAGCACATTATAAATTACAGGGGACGAAAAAATGACCAAAAATTTTGCAAAACTAAATATGAACTTTGGATATTTTATAAGAATGAAAAATATATTTTAGAAAGAAAAAAAAACTCCTAAAGACTTTTTTTAAGGGAAGGAAGATAAAGGTTGAGATTAAGGAATCATCTTGTGTAGGTAACTAGGTATCTCGATTTTGTGTACTCTCATGTTAAAATTTGATATCACTATTTTGATTATTGGCCCAACCTAACTATTTACCTTTACAAATCCAACTAATGTAGAATGGGCAATTACTTTCTTATTTCTATACCTTTCAAATTGCTTCCTACACCTAATTTGAAATGAAAAATTACATTTTGGAAAAACCTTTCCAGAATATAAATTTATATAAAAAATTACATTCTAAAAAAATAATATAATTATCAAAAGTTGTTGACACAAATAATTTGACACTTGAGTTCCTTAATCAAAGTCTGGGATTCGATCCCTAACTTGGGTATGGAGTCTGGAGGTACTACTTTACCCCAAAGTGAATCGACCCGATGAGAGATAATTAGTTGGGTAGCAAATAAAAAATCTCAGATTTAAACTAATATATATATATATATATATATATATATATATATATATATGTATATATAATTTTA
The DNA here is from genome assembly GCF_004193775.1 of Glycine soja. NCBI lineage: Eukaryota > Viridiplantae > Streptophyta > Magnoliopsida > Fabales > Fabaceae > Glycine > Glycine soja. The sequence continues at coordinate 9,488,911 of NC_041005.1, forward strand.
CTGAATAAGTGTTTTAGAAGCTTAAAAAAGTGTACGAAACAAAATTGAGGGTGCAAGAGGCAACTGCCCGAAGAATGCTACCCCAGGTCCCGAAATGCATGTCTTGGTCTGGGTAAATTATTTACATAATGACCATTGCTCTAGTGGACCACTTCATTATACACCATTATTTTCAACTCTCAGATCAATCAAGGTGCAATTTATTATATACCCTCCTATATTATAACTTTCCCTTTCTTCATCTTCTTTGTAATCCTTTCCTTCTCTTCCTATAACCTTCTCCGGCAACCTCTGACGGAACCTCCAAGCCACTACTCGCACCTTCACTTTCTCTCTCTTTGAAAATCAAAACTCATCCACTATCTCTGAAAATCAAAACTCAATTCTTATTCTTATTCAATCAACAAAAAAACCCATACATTTAAAACCCACCCCATTACAGTGCATCATATTTTTCATTCCTTTTTCTTATCTCGCCAAATCAATGTAAATCAAGAATTTGAAAAGAATGGTATGGCGTCAAGCAGAAACTGAGCGTATCAAACATCTAAACCATAAATTAGGGATTCAAATTCACATTTGTCTCCCTCACTGCGGTAACTAATGAAATTGAGGTAGGAGACGATGGAGGACATTATTCTCCCTTCATTATTCAGAACCTTGTTGAAAAATGCATATCCATTGGAAAAAAACTTGCATCCAAACAATAAGGTTTTATTTTTATGAACAGAAGAACCAAATTGTTGAAAAAGTTTTCGATTTTTTACATGCCGGTGTTGTTGTTGATAAGTCACTTGATGTCGCTGGAAGTGTCGTTTCAAAGTTGTCGGAGACCAAGATCAGCAATTACTAGGATCACATTGCGAGCGGTCAAGATGACGGTGTTGATGCTGTCGCGAATGTCATCATGAATGGCATGGTTTCGGAGTGGTTAAAGGCTAAGAGCTTGCAATTACAGGAAGAATTCATGGTCAATGTTGTGAAGTGGAAGTGATGAATCTGAAGGAGATGTGAAGACATTAAAAGAGAAAACATACGTCGCCGCCATCGGTAGTTGCCTCCGATGGGAGTGTACGACAAAGAGTGGCAAAGGCATCATGGAGGTTGCAGAAGAGGGAGATGATTAAAAAGAAGATGAAGATGGGAAAAGTTATAATACATGATGAGGGTGTATAATAAAACTTTGCACCTTGATTGATTTGAGGACTGAAAAAAATGGTGTATAGTGTATCACGTATGACGTGGACCACCAAAGTAGTGAAGTGACGTACAGATTGAGCTTCTTCCCAAGTTTGTATTGAAAATTTTATGTACTAGAATTGCTATTCTCACTACCACTTTTGCTATTCCCACTCATTTTTTGAAAAGTAGTAGAAATAGACAAAAGTGTTGATCTGCACATATTTCCCACCCTTTACCTTCCATCTTCCCCTATTATTCTCACCACCTTCTCCCCTTTTTCATGTATTTTTTTTTCCATTTTTTGTACACTCATTGTAATTTTCAACCTAGAATACAATTGAATCACACTTCCATCGTTATTTTTTTTGTTTTGAAAAACAACACCCATTATATTATTGGATTAATAACACAACGAAATCATACTTCCTTTATGTTGACTATCACAACGGATTCATGATGTTGTTGTATAGTGGGGGTGAAAGTAAAATTACAAAGCAGAATATGATTTCGTTGTATTATTTGGAAGTAAAATCAAATAACACAACAAAATTATAATTCTGTTATGCTATCTTGGAGTGATGAAAAATTGCACAACAAAATTATATTTTCATTGTGCAATTGGGGGTGAAAAAAATAGACAACAAAAACACAATTCTATTGTACACTTATATAATAGAAATTGTATATTTTTTTACTCCTAATTGCACAATAAAAACACAATGCCGATATACAATTTTCAAGAAATAATTTTGAAATATATGTAAAATACACCCACGTGAATAATGCAATTAATAAAAAGTGACAGTAGCAATAGTAATACCCTTTTATGCGCACATATAGAAGACTAGCTTTGCATTCTAATCCAACAGGGGAAACTGGGAGGCGGGAGCGAACATTAGTATAGTTAGTCACATAATTTACACACAACCCTATACTTGTCAGCAACTCATTCTATCGTATTGGACTTTTGGGCCGGGTAAGATTTAAATTAACGTTTAGGACCTAAAATTATAGATTGAAATCAACGTTTCGTTACATTGTTTTACATATTTAATACTTTATTGGCTTGAATTGTTATTAATTAACAGTTGTGATATTTTTTATCGACCCTTACAATTTTTCATTAGTAAGAAACTATTACCACGACTTCGTGGTTTAAGAACAAACATATTTCACATCTCTTTATAGCTGTCAGGAATACACTATATCATCATTGGACTGCAACTCCTGTGAGCGTGTGTGTACAACATGTTAATGAATTTAAAGTTGATTGACGCGAACTTAATTAATTAATTTATGCACAAGACGTGAAACAATGAAGACATCATTACCCTAAACCCTGTATCTTCAAATGAGTTGTCGCAGTAAAGAAAAATAGACGTACTAGACCTAGTGCCAAACAAGTAGTTATATTAATGCTCTTGAACCACGCTGACTGCGCAGCCTTAGTATATCCACGATGGAATTTTTTTAGGAATACTTATTTAATTTGAACCTAAACTTTGAAGCTAGAAGTTGAAAGCAGCTAAGGAAAGATAATGCTCTTGAAAACAACTCCAAAATATTTAGCTAAGGAAAAATAATGCACTTGAAAATGGTATATAATTTCTTGATTGAAACCTTTATAACGTGACAGAGCGAACTTGTGTCATATAGACAATGTTCAGTTAAACGTGCATACGCAAATTTCAGTTCACATCTTATAGCTAGCTATCACCAATACGCTATATCATTGGCTGCGCCGTGGGATCTTATTATTTGAATATAAAATAGGCTTGACTTTTATTGATGTAAAAAAATTAACATGTGTATAAATATTGCCGGGACATTTTAAAAGTGGGCACCCTCCTGAAGGCAAAAACATGAATTTGGGGGTCTTTTTTCAAATTATTTACTAGAAAGAGATTATTTTCAAACTATTTACGAAGGGATTTGTTTTTATTTACGTTACGTCAAAGGCAGGGGCACAATTCAACGGAAAGCTAATATGTGACATTGAGCTATTGTGTTAAAAACTTTGTGCAATGGGTTGCTACAGCTGCAGTGGCGCAACCACTTTTAGAGAAGTTATGTCAGCGTGTGTAGTGTTGACTGCTTTCGGCAGCGTGTGACCAGCTGATGCCATGTCAGTTGGAGCAACCCTTTGCTCAAATTACCTAAATACAACGTATTGTGCCATTATTATCGGTGCAATACATGCCTATATAAATCCTCATTCCCTTTCCATCCAGACACACTTTCTGGTACATTCTATGGGGTAAAAATTAGTAATATATTTATTAATTTTTTTTTATTAATTTGTATTATTTTTTGATGTTATTATTGTTAATGAAAATTATTTCTTCTGTAGGTTTTATTATAAAAATGAAATTTATTTTAATACACTGCATATTACAAACATAATTAAATTTATTTCTTCTGTAGGTTTTATTTCTTTCCACTGGATGAGGAGGATGATGGACTTCCCATATCAAATACACTGCATATTACAAACATAATTAAATTTATTTAAAACCTTATTAATAACAACAAATATCACAAACAATTTAAAAATTTCATTTACAATCCCGCATATAATAATTAAGTTACATGACAGCTTAAAAAAAATCACAATATCATATATTACAAAAAATTGTAAAAAGCTAATATTCTAAATAAATTTCTAAACCCAAATCATAATTATTTTAAAACATGTAAGTGTCATTTAATGTCATTAAATGTACTCATTAAATATTTTAAATATAAATATAATATCACATATTTTAATACATGTAAGTGTCATTAGCAATAATAAAAAATATGAAATAAAATTATTATGAGAGAGAACAAACTACAAGAGAGAGAGAGCAAGTTGGGATGGAAGGGAGCAACAAAATACTTATCGAGAAGAAGGAAGCTGCTGGATGAGGGGGGTGTTTGCTGCAAGTGAGGGAAGTGAGGAAACAACATGTATTTTCAATTTATAAGCGGGGGAAGGAGTAAGGAGTATTGTGCCAGGAAGGTTGACGCAACACCCTCACGTGCGTACTTGCGCCACTGTGCCTGTGCAGCACCTGCGCCCTACACCCTGTGCCTATGCTGACCAAAAGTGGTTGTGCCACTACAGCTGTAGCAACCCATTGCGCAAAGCTTTTGGCACAACAGCTCAATGTCACATGTTAGCTCCCCGTTAAATTGCCCCCCTGCCTTTGACGCAATGCAAATAAAAACAGACGTTCTTAGTAAATAGTTTGAAAACAACCCCCTTTTGATAAATAGTTTGGAAAAGGAACCCAAATTGGTGTTTTTGCCCCCTCCTGCATTAAAGCCTGAATTCCTCAACCAGATTTTAATGATACTAACATAATCAATTATTGATTAATTAACGCTCTTACAAATAAAATTACACATACCCACAAAGGATAATAAGAACACAACAAAGATTACACCATAAGAAAATAATAACAAACACAAGAATTTAACGTGGTTCGACACCTCTTGCTTACGTTCACGAAATCGTCTCAAAAAATATTTTTCTATAACAAAAATGATTACAAGATTGTAACTCATTCCAAATATTGTATCACTCTACAAACCGGAGTATCCTATTCAATGGTTACAAGAAATGATAACACTCTCATACAAAAGTACTTTTCTATCAATAAAGTGACTTTGTTTCACAATCTTTCTTCTCACACACACTCTCTCTTCATGTGTATTTTTTCCACTAATTCTCTTCTCTATTTATAGTGAAAATTACCATAAACTATAATAAATAAGCTCACTTGGAAGTTGAAACAAAAATGATTTTCAATGCATCTATTCAAATAAATTTCATATAGTAAAATACAATCTTCTACTTTACATTTAAACCATCCAAACCTTAGTGATAAAAATTCAATATTCACTATGCATTAAATGTATCTTATCTTTTTGGCTTGAAACTCTACAATTTTCCCCCTCAAGCCAAAAGAGAAATATCATTTGATCAATTTGAAAGTGAACAAACTTCCCCTCCAACGGAAGTCTCTCCAAACACTTCTACAACATTAGAAAACTTCACTTTCTTCTTCACTTTGCTATCATGGTTGCTCTTCAAGGCTTGTTCATCCAAATAGCAAAAATTATCTTTATTTTTCTGTCCTCGCAACACCAAATGTCTCCCTTTGTACACCTTGCATCTCCACTTTGAACCAACATACTTGTACCCTTGTTGACTATTTGACAAGTGTACCAAAATGTCAAAGTAGTAAAGAATCGGAAGTCCGAGTGTCGATTGTCACATGGACTTTGTTTTGTACTTGTGTTGGATAATTTCCAATTTATAAAAATAGAAGATGAGATGAGGTATGACATATGAGTTTAAAAGAATAGGAAAATAATAGCTATTAATAGAAGACAGGAAATAACAGGGAATTCAATGAGATAAGAATGTTAGGACCTAACATGCCTTATTTGTCTAAGATGTATATTTTATATTTTTCTCTACCAATCAGGTAAATTTTTCCTACCCACATCTATTAGAATACTTGCTCTGATGTCTCATGATGACAAACATATTTTACCTATCTATCACCCAAATGTTTTTGCAAAGACTCAATAGATAAAATTTGCTTTGATGCATGGGCATACTGCAATCACTCTATGTCTAGCAATGATTTTATTAAGATACCTCTTCCTTTTCGTTCTATTAGAAATTACCCTCTGTTAGGCGACTAATCCCTAAAATTGATGCATGTAAGACCTTTCTTGTATTTCTATTAAGGATTACCCTCTGTCCAGTACCTAACCCCTAAAGATGATGTAAGGATGAATGATACATGAAATTAAAATAAAAATGGATAATAGTTAAGGAAACACCTGTTTGCATTGATAGATATGAAACATACAATATATCTTTTAGCTTTTTAGGTCTGCTAGACCCTAACTAAGGGTTTAGCCCATAAGAACCTTACACTTGAAAATGAGTATAAAAACTGATGGAGGAGAAGGGATGGAAAAGGGAATAGAAAATAATGAAAGAGAAGAAAGAATTTCCTAAGGGAGAGTTCTCAGGCTTTAGGTGTGTATTAGAGTGCTTTGAGACTCGGTGTGTCTTTTCTCCTTGGCTTGACTCCCTTTTTATAGTTGCTGGAGTGGACTTGGGCTTGCGTACTCGAGTTAAGCTTGCGCTACTCACTTAGCGTGAGTGTCTGTTTTCGGGTTTAGTGTGACTCTTCTCGCTTAGCGCCAGTGCGTGTTTTCATGCTTAGCGTGCCTCTTCTCGCTTAGCAACGGTACCTGTATTCGCATTGGGCACATGTTGCATTCTAAGCGCGTCTTGGGCTGAGCCTTTTTCATATTATTGCTATTTTCTGCATCTTTTTGTCTTTTAATCCCTCCTTTTCATATCTACAAGCCATGAATGAAAAAAACATCTTTTATTAACAATTAAGCATAAATAACTGCTAAATAAACATTTTTAAGGATATTTCCATTATATTTTTATTATAAAAAATAACTCATATTTAGAAGTTATCACCTTGTGATGTCATCCGCCCCATAGAAATCATATTGACAACAACAAAAGGTATAAACCTCACATTTGAGAAAGTTCGGATAACGCCATCATGGAGTTTCATCCTCATGCTCCCTATCCCTTCAACCTTAATTTTTCTCCCATTCCCTAACTTAAAATGGCCGAATTCTCCATCGATTTTCAAAGTATCAAACACCCCTCAATCTCTACAAATGTGCTTTGAGGCAGCAAAATCCATCACCCATTTTGTTTTAGCAACCTCATCATTTGTTGCCAAAAACACATCATCTTAATCTTCAACACTTTTTACTACATTAGTTTGGAAGTTGGTGCCATCTTTGTTCATATCTTTTAATTTCTTCAAGTTCTCATTCATTTGTTTACACCTCACTTGCACATGACCATTCTCACTAGAATAGTAACATTAAATGTTACTCATATATCGTTGCAGACGCGATTGTGATTTTGATCTTCCTCTTGGTCCATCATGTCTCCTTGAATGATTTCTCCCTCGCTCAGACTCCACCACAACTATTGCATTGTGTTCATCATCATATTTTCAGTTTTCATCATTCTCTCATTTTCCCTAAGAGCGGCGGTCACCTCATCCAACTTCAAAGATGATCTTCCCACAAGCAACATTTGAACCGAAACTTTGAAGGACCTTAGTAGTGAATCCAACAACAACAACGCCTGCTCCTCATTAGAGAATTTATTATCTACATTCAACAATTGACTTACTAGCTGATTGAACTTGTTGATGTGGTCATGGGGATCTCCTTCCATCTCCATTTTGAGTTGATACAATTCTATCTTCAACTAAAGGCAATTGGTTAGCGACTTTGACGCATAGATATTCTCGAGCTTCTCCCACAATGCCTTCGGTATTGTTTCCTTCAACACGTTGTGTTTTATCTCGGGAACAAGGGTTAATCGAATCATGCTTACAGCCCTTCTTGGGATCTTAGTCCACTCGGTTTCATTTATAAAAGCTGGTCTTTCATCTTCTAACGCTTGATCAAGATCTTGCTGCACCAAAAGGTCTTGAATAGTACTATGTCAAATCATAAAATTTATTTTTCCATCAAACAATGGTATCTTGAACCTTTGTGTGCTCTTGGCCTTAGCTCTGATACCACTGTTGGGTAATCAACGCTTCCACAAACAAAATTATCTACACCCACAAAGGATCTTGAGAACACAACTAAGATTACACCGTAAAAAAATAATAATAAACACAAAAATTTAACATGGTTCGATACCTCTTACCTACATCCACAAAATCGTCTCAAAAGTATTTTCCTATCACAAAACTAATTACGAGATTGTAACTCATCCCAAATAATGTGTCACTCTACAAATCCGAGTATTACACTCAATGATTATAAGAAACGATAACACTCTCACACAAAGATACTTTTCTCTCAACAAAGTGACTTTATTTCACAATTTCTCTTCTCACACACTCTCTCTTTATGTGTATTTTCTCCACTAATTCTTTTCTCTATAGTGAAAATTGTCACAAATTATAATTAATAAATTATCTTAAAAATTGAAACAAAAACAACTTTCAATGCATCCATTCAAATAAGTTTCATATAGTAATAATATGTAATATTTTACTTTGCATTTAAATGCATCTTGTCTTTGTCTTTTGACTTACAACTCTACCTAAATTTAGAAAAATTCGATTGACGCGAAACATATGCATCAGGTGTGAAACGATGAAATGCTCATAACCCTACAAAGTTGTTGCAGACTCGCATTAAAGAAAAATAGAGGCACAACTGACATACATTAAACTTCCCTTATAGGAGTGCCATACAAATAGTTTTAACTAGAAGAGTTTATTATGGTAGAGATTTTCTACATATACTCAGCACCTTATATATCTGTAGGAAGGGAAAGTCAATAATTTTTAGTGGTTTCTTACAAACAAAGTGATATTTATAGTTCATGGAAGATTTTCTTGCTCAACATCTTTCACATACCGACGCCAAAACCAGTGTTTGCCCCATATGGTGTACATTGACTCCAAAGGAATTCCTTTAGTCTCTGGCACGAAGAATATAACAAAGATTGTCATCACTATAATCCAACCCGCGTAGAACACGAAAGAGGCAAACTTAAAGTGGCATAGCATAGACAAGAATGTCTGGGATAATATAAATATGATTATGAACTGCACACCAACAGCAATGCTTTGTCCAGTGGTTCTGATTTTTAAGGGGAAAATTTCACTTGGAATTAGCCACGTCAGAGGTCCCCACGACCAACCAAAACCTGCTGTGTAGCAACAGAGTAGCACCAACACCACAATTGCACTGCCATTAGACATGTCCTTTGTACCATGAACACCAGTCACCACTGCTAGCAAAATTGACACCGCAATCTTCACGGTAGCCATCACAAAAATTATCATTAGTGCCATACACGTGTCAAAGAGTGAAATAGAAAATATGTTATTAAGATTTATCTTTCTTTATGAGAAATTATACTGTCATCCTGGACCATCACGTCAGCGGTGATCCCAATAATTTCTCTAAGAGACATTGATAATTAGACACATAATGTAAAGAAGATAATTAAATAATTTTGTTCACCTGGCAAACAAGCATGCATATGCCACCGGTTACGAACAAGAACCTTCGACCAAAGCGATCAACAATAGCAGTGGAGACGAGGAGAGAAACAAGGTTGACTGCTCCAAGTATAATGGCAGAAAGTAAAGCCGCATCGTGTCCCAAACCCACAGATTGGAAGATGTTAGGAGCATAGAATGCGACGATGTTAATCCCTGTCATCTGCTGAAAAAATGGGATAGCAATTGCCATGACCAAGTGTGGTCGATACTGCCTCTCAAATATGGTCTTGAAGGGCTCCTGCTTCATAGATTTAGCAATTTGTGACCACTTAATGAGTTCTTCCAATTCAGGTTCCACATCAATGGAGGACCCTCTTGCTTTGCGTAGGGCTTTTCTGGCTTGCTCTATTTTGCCACGTTCAACCAAGCTGCTGGGGGTGTCAGTTATGAGCAATGCACCAATTGTCATAACTGATGCAGGCACCACTGCAAGGCCAAGAGAGACTCGCCATCCCCACGTGTGTTTCGCGGTTGCGAAGTTTATGCAGCCAGCGATAAGCGCTCCAACTCCTAAGAAGAATTGGAAGCCTGTGTTGAATGCTCCTCGCCATTTCGGTGGTGCGATTTCAGAGAGATACAACGGTGCAGCCTTTTCCAAATTGATTAATGCAACATGTCAATATCATATCATATACTAGTTAATAAATTAATAAGGTGGCATGACCATCTTTGTTTTTCTAGTTTTTATTTTCTTGACTTGCGGAGTAATTTAATTTCGTGCATGTGTTCTTTACTATTACGCTATAAAGATAATGATGTGATGGAAGGTTGGACTTTTTGGTTGTAATAAATTTTGAGGACAATACTACATCAATCATAGTTAGCTTACGGTTGCATGATTGTGCCGGCTCTATATGTGGGATATTTTTTTCCCAATATAAAATGGAAAAATAATGGCCTACTTGTTAGCAGTCAAAGTAAAACACTGAACGCGGATATATATGGTAGGGTATGAACTTGATAATTGATAAACAGACACTTATTTTGGAGTGTGGGGAAGAAGGCGAGAAAGATTGAAAAAGAAAGTGATAATATTATAAATAGTGAGACAGAAGAGACAAGATTTAAATAAAAAAATGAGGTAAAAGGGAGATAAAAAATAATATATATATATATATATATATATATATATATATATATATATATGCTAAGTATTTTCTATTATGAATATGAATAGAGAAAATATATTGTTAAAATCCATTTTATATAATTCAGAAAAAATAAGAAGAGATCATAAAATACATGCTTATTTTTTCCCTAAACTTTTACCATGTGATAAGTTTTGTTCACAATATTTTTTTTAATTTTATTCCCAATTTATAAAATATCATGAATTTCGTTCCCAAGTTAATTAAAAACGCTCTACAGTCAATAAAATTCATCACAAAATTATCTTAATATTGATCGTTTAAAGAAAAAGCCATCACAAAATATCATAATCGTTACATTTTTTACTGTGAGAAAAAATTCAGGTATTTTGCATAGACAAAATTTGTGAAAATTTGAGGAGAAAAAATGCAATTGCCTAAATTATGTGTTAGAAAGATTCATTAAAAAAACTAAAATGACATATATTCTTTTATTTTAGACTATGTAAATTAATATATTATTAGGGGAAAATATATATTTATAACACACACTAACTTTTTTTTCTCTTCTACTTCTTTATTTCTCTCAAACCAAATCTACTTAAAAATCTACCCGTTTCTATTCATTTTCTATTCTCTTATACTTCTTTTTACTCCACTTCATTCTTCTCAAAATCTTTAATCATCCAATTAAAACATAAAGAAACTTAGGGCTACACATACGATTTTCATGTGTATGAATTGGTAATGATAAGCATTTCGTTAATAAAAAGCAGTAGTACTAGTAGTGTATGAAATTTAAAAAATGTAGTGGTTTGACTCACTTGATTAGTGAAACCGACCCCAAAACCAAGTAGCACACGACCCAAAATGAGCATGCCAATATTTTCAGCACCTCCATTAAGGGCACCACCAATAAGAAATGTAACGCCACCAATTAAGATGGTGTTTCGCCGACCCCATGCTGCTGTGACTCGACTAGCTGCGAGAGATGACACTAACCCAGCAAGGTATAGAGAAGATGTGAACAATGTCAACACTTGACTATCATACACACAGTACATGTTCACTTCAGTACCAGCAACTTTTCTCAATATATCTGGGAAGAATTTTTCCAGAAATGGTACCATTGTTGTGACACCTCCTGTAATTTGTTAACATTTTTATTGAAAGGAAAGGGTGAGCTTTACACATTAAATTTAATCGGATCCTTCAATACTACATATATCTATGCAAATGTTTGTTAAACGTCTCTTGTTCTAAAAAATATCTCAAGACTTCTTATCTAGGCGCTTTTGCTCCTTTGTACTCGAGTCTCATAGACTCAATTCACTTTTTTTTTTTTTTGGATCAATACATGTTGCTAGGCATTGGGTGGATTATAATACTATGCTTAATTCAGCACAAACCCAATGTGACGAATGCAGACTTCAGTAAATTATATACAAATGTAAGGACTGGTCTAATTTTTTAAAAATATTCTTAAACTCAGAAACCCAACTTATATATAACTTTCTTATATTCATTTTTGCCGATGTAAGGCTTTATTTTTCAATATATACACTTAAAGATGATTGCAATACTTTGAAATTCAAACCCCGTGTGAACCACACAAAGACGGCCTTTCGACTTCGTGTGACCATTTGACATTTACTATTACTATCTACGACGGAATTTCTCTTTTAAAAGTATTTTTTACGCTTACTTGTTTAAGAATTTTTTTCAATATTTTTAAAATACCTTCTTTTAAATCCTTCTTATAGTTAATATATTTTATTTTCAAATATTAAATATATTTAATTTTTTATAAAATAATAATTAATAAAACATATTGTAAGAGAAAACAGTATTATTATTATTATTATTATCATTATTATTATTATAACAGTAATATTAGGCTAGGCTTGTCTTTGGTAGGTATAATTAAGCATCGATGTTCATGGTTGAAAAATGCAAATTTTCTTCTCTATTTTTAGAAACAATAGGTTCCTTTTGGGCAAAGACAAGTCTCCAGTAAAAATTTAGTGGAAACTGATCTCTTTGAATTTAGCGATAATTACATTTGAATTTTATACTTGATTCAAAAATTATATTTACATATTTAATTTTATGTTACTTTTTTAGATTAACACCCTTTATTTATTTATTTTTTAAAAAAAGACATGTCTTATGAATAATAATGTAATTTAAGAGTAAAATCGGTGTTATCTCCTATTTTTGCTATATCTTGTTCTTCTTGATTTTCAGCCATATGTCTAAAATCACCGAAGTCAATTTATCCTTGAGAATTTAAAAGCAAATATCATGCTTGTATATATAAGAAGCTTTAGAAAGGAATTATGATCACAAATTAAAGCCAAGTTTGCGTTTGCTTTCATAAGAAACATATGATATATGCAAGCTGTAAGAAGAATAAGAAAAGGAGGGAAAACAAATGAACCTGAAATTCCGAGGTCATATCCGAAAAGGAGTCCACTGGATGCAGCAACGATGCAAGTGATGATAACTGAGAGCGTTATCTTGCCAACGAAGCCATTTCCAATTGGTGATGCATCCACAGGAACCACCCCACCGGCCATTTTGAAAATGAACTTCTCAGCTGTGTTGTGGATATTTCTGATAGCTGCTCAGCTTCTAACTCTGCTATATGTGATTATTTCTCTCTGTGCAATACCACTCTTATATAATTTCAAGAGAGTGGCAAGTGCCAATTGATTTATAGGCCTAACCATGTTGTATGGACGCTGTCTTTTGCAAGTGGATCGAACGGTGATGACTATAAATTTATTATTATTATTATATACTGATTAAGTTAATTATACACGGCAACGTTAACTAAATTCAGGATGAAATGTGTTCTAAGTTACTTTGAGTTGGTTTTAATTTCAACATCTTTTATATATATTAATTAGAATAATTATATTCGAAGAGCGTTGAGTTATTTTTTCAGCTAGTGTTTTTTTAGTAAATTTGGGAATTAGGGTATTTTTAAATGTTTTTTTAAGAGAGCATTTTAATAATTTTTTTCTTAGTTTCATGTTACTTTTAATTTATCATTCTCATATTTATTTCTTAATTGAATTTAAATATTATTGGAAAAATATTATGAATAGTGAAAAATAATCTTGTATCATAATATAATTAAATTGTTTATCATAAATCTAATATATAATTATTATGTTCAAATTTATTTACTACAAATTTTAATTATAATATAATTTATACATCTACAAAATATTTGTTTATTATAAAACTTATATAATTTTTTTTATCTTGTGTATTATTGTTTAAAAATGACAGTTTTTGTTTCTTGTATTAATAAATATAGTGAATTTTGTCTTTAGCTTTGTACGGACTTTACTAAAAATAAAATCTAACACGTTCCAAATAAAAAGATAAAATCACTATTTTTAAAATATGAGAATTATATAACCAACAAGTTGACTATATACACAAATAGGCAGATACACGATATGCCACGTGATAATAATTAAGTTTTCAATATTTACTTTATCATTTATTAGCCATGTAGTATAAAAGTCTTCTATATATAGCACAGTACATCAGTGTTTATTAAACTAAATCGCAATTTTTTTTTTCGAGGAATTGAACCGCAAATTAGGGATGCCAATTCGGGTTTGTACGTGGCTTCTAATCACAATTCAAATTAATAAATTGTTGGTCAAATAAGGTACTCAGCGTCTCTCATCCTATGGTAGCTTCAGTACAAAAACAGAAAGCCCTATGCCAGCTTCAGTAAAAAAAAAAAAAACCCTATGCCAGCTGTGTTGTTCAAGTCCATATTTTTATAAATTTGTTTATATATGAAATTCAAAATAAATTATTTGGTCTTAACTTATATAAAAATTTAAAGTAATTAAATTTAAATATTTAAAATTATATTCTACCTGAAAAATATGAATATTTATTTTGAAAAAAAGGTAGACTTAATTATTACTATAACTTAAATTAAGGTTATATACAGCTGGCCTAATCCACTGTAAGTTGCCTTGCGATCAAGATAAGTCATTTTTTTATAAACAAGATGTGTCAAATTAGATCAAAATCATTTTCTAAAAAAAGATTGATGATAAAAATAATTTTTTGACAAAATTATTTACGAAAATTAATTAACAACAATTGATGGATGTTATCAAGTACAACCTCTTTGCAACCTAATTTGAGAATCAATCACGATTTCTTTTTACAAGTTCAGGCATATTCTTCTTAGAGCTAATCCTACTCGAATTAAGTATAATATAACTCTTATTGACGATAGAATTTTTCCTTTAAACATTTAACTAATTACATACAAAAGTTTAAATTTGAAATCATTAATAAGTTTAAATAACTCAATATTAGTTAACTCATACATTCAATAATAATAAATTGTGATTTAATTACATTGTCACAATGAGGATGGTGGTGATCTGACAAAAATATTTAGAAAACAGAGTCATAGCCAAGGTTTTTTTAAGAAAATATTGAAAAAACTAGGCCAATTGAAAAAGTAGAAGACTTTTGAAACTAACTTTTGGATTTGATAAAGTAGTAGGAAATTTGTTAGTAACTTATGACATCCATTAAATAATGGTCACCTCTAATTAATAAAATATAAATTAATTTTAAAACATTTATCTCTTCCGCGCCCTATAGTACTCAATAATTAATCACAACTAATTGATTCATAAAGATTTAATTTATTCAATTATTTTTTGTCTCAACAGAAGTTGTTCCTACTCTTACATATCTCTTGGAGTAATGAAAAATGAAAATTACATAATTCTTTTATAAAAAAATTATGTAGTATTATTCTTAATATTTTTTTATTAATTTTAAGATTTCTGAACCGTCAAAATTCATATATCCTAAAATATAAAGTTCATCAAGATGTACACCTAAATAATTTTTTAAGCAATTTTAATTTTGATTTAACACTTTTACTTTGGTGAGGAGTTTCAAGACCTCAAGTTATCAAAACATGAATCTTAAAACCTATGTATTAAAAGATGTTACATTCAATTTTCCATTTTCTTTATTAAAATATTTCACTACTGTAACTTTATTAGTATTAGTTAAATTTAAATCTAGCTAAATTAAGATTGTATTATTATTTTAACGGTTGTCATTGTTGAAGAATTTTATTATATATGAATGAAATTATTGTTTTTGAGTACACAAGGTAGTCACAATTTATCAATAAAAGAGTACTCACAATTCTTGTGTCTTTAATTTTTTTTTTGAAGGGACAAAAATGTCATATATCTAATCAATTCACTTTATTATTGGAAATCCTTTTATTTTTATCTTTGATTGTAAAAGAATTTATTTAAGTTAACCCTTTTTTTTAAATAAGAAAACAACAAGAAGTTTCTTCCTGTTTTATTTCCTTCTTCCTTAAAAAAATGAATAATATACGCATCTTTGTACAGCCATTTCATGATCAAAATGAATAAAAAAGGAAACTCTATCCTAATCAACCCATGAATTATTGAATACGAAAGTCAACTCACAATGAATAAAGCTATAACACTATAACAACAAGAACATCACATCCAGTTGTCTACGTGGAAATAATAATCAGAAAAAAAACAAAATAACAATAATAAAACATCATATGGATTAGTTGACACTACATAACACTTCCGAAAGCAATAAAACACAATCAGATCCTACAATATTCCCTTAATTAATTTAAGATAAGAGCCATCACGTATTCAAAATTAGGAACGTCATTTTATGGAAATTGGAATTGATGAAGTATATCGAGACAAACAAGTCAGTGAAATATCAGTTAAAAAAAAATAGACCAGAGCAACCATTGAGACACATATGTGAGATGAAAGAAACTAAAAAAGCCACATAAAATAAAATACGATAACAACGAAGCTCTCATACCATGTCATATGAGAAAGTGGATTTTTCATGAACTTAATTTAACTTTATTAAATCAGTTTGTAAAGTGAAGATTACTTTCCACTTATATAATTTTATTTTGACATTATCTTTATTCGATATGGGACTTTAACTTATCCTATCACCACATCTCTCCTCACACTCGGTAAGACTACATGCCTAAAACGTGATAATTATAGGGATTCTTCCACAGCAATGTGAGCTTATGATCTTAATTATCTATATTTGTAAGGAGTGATGCCAAATAGGTGAAGAAAATGATTAAATGTCAAACAAAAAATATAGATAAAAAATGTTTGTCATTTGTTCAAAAAAGACACTATCACACTAACATAGTAATAGATTCAACAACGACGGGAAGAGGGCAGCATACTAGACAGCACAACTTGCAACATAGAAGGTAATTCTAAAACTCACCCCAAAACCCAATGCTGAAAAGCAACTCCAAAAATGCTATCTAGCTAATTTGTTGATTTGAGAGCTTTACAAAATGACAGACCGAACATGGAACTGAGGAGTTAAAGCTAAAAGCCGGGGGCTAGGGTCTCCTCCACTTATAAAATATATCGACAATATTTTTAAACATGTTAATTTTTTTATATCATTAATTAAAAAGTCAAACCTATTTTAGATTCATATAATAGATCTCACCACGCAGCTAATTAATGATGTAATGTATTCCCCGACAGCTATAGAATTACATTGTGAAGTTCACACACAAATATAATGAGAGTCATAAAATCTAAGTCCTAATTAATTATACATTTATATCAATCCCCCACCACTACTTATTAAGAGATCTAGTGGATTAATGAAATGGTCATATCCCTGTACCTTCAAAGAAGTTGTTGCAGTAAAGAACAGATACATTAAGCTTCGCTGACTGGGCCACTGCCATACAAATAGTTATAAGTACTATATAGATAACATGCTAATTTTTCTACATATACAGAAAACCTTGTAGGGTATATAGGAGGGGAAAGCTAGTATTTTTCAACGTACTATTTCTTACAAACAACAGCACCTAACTTGTTATTTAGTTCAGGGAAGATTTTCTTGGGCAACTTCTCCTTTAACAAACCGGCGCCAAAACCAGTGTTTACCCCATATGGTGTCCATTGACTCCAAAGGAATTCCTTTAGTCTCTGGCACGAAGAATATAACAAAGATTGTCATGATTACAATCCAACCCCCGTAGAACAAGAAGGCACCAAACTTAAAGTGGCATAGCATTGACAAGAATGTCTGGGATAATATAAACACAATTATGAACTGTACACCAACAGCTATGCTTTGTCCAGTGGTTCTGATTTTTAAGGGGAAAATTTCACTCGGAATTAGCCACGTCAGAGGCCCCCACGACCAACCAAAACCTGCCGAGTAGAAACAGAGTAACACCAACACCACAATTGCACTGCCCTTCGACACGTCCTTTGTACCATGAACACCAGTCACCGCTGCTAGCAGAACCGACACCGCAATCTTCAATTCATAGCAGTAGTCACAAAAAAATTGTCATCATTTGTACCAGCCACGTGTCAAATAATTTCAATAAATAATTTACCTCAACATTAAACTCAATTCTTAAAATAATGATACTTCCTCGTCCAATTATTTTAAATATTCCAATAATATTTATTATTTTCTCTATTTCTCTTCCTATCATATAATAGAAAAATAATTTTGAAACTTAAATGTAAACATCTTAAAAAAAATAAAAAGAAAAAAACAAATGTTCTAAGAAGAACGGTAATATTTAAACATCTCAAATTTATTAACATCCAATCAACATCTTTTTATTATTTTTATCTTTCTTCTTATCATATTATACATAAATTTTATTAATTACTTATTTTTCTTCTCTTTCTTTGTGATTCAAGGTGTCAACATTTTAGTATAAAAAATATTTTTTTTGATAAAATAATAATATGATATAATAAAAAGAGAAAGATATAAAAAATATTGATAAAGTGTTTATGAATTTGAGATGTTCGAAATTAATATTATCACTTTACTTCATATCATTCATTATACCTATATATTTTTTCTTTATTATTAAGTGTGAATTAGCATGTAGACGGCCCAATATATTTATCCTAATTCTTACATGTAATGTATAGAATAAATAAATAAAATAAAATAAATCAGTCAATATACTAAATTAGGATATAACATGTGATTCGATTAATAAGAATGACAAGTAGTATAACTCTTAAAAATACCGTTGTTAAAGAACAAACTCCGATGAATGGACTTAAAGAAGTTAAATGACTTTTGCTTACCTGGCAAACAAACATGCATATGCCACCGGTTATGAACAAAAACCTTCGACCAAAGCGATCAACAATAGCGGTAGAGACGAGGAGAGAAACAAGGTTGACTGCTCCAAGTATAACGGCAGAAAGTAAAGCGGCATCGTGTCCCAAACCCACAGACTGAAAGAGGTTAGGTGAATAGAATGCAACGATGTTAATCCCTGTCATCTGCTGAAAAAATGGGATAGCAATTGCCATGGCCAAGTGGGGTCGATACTGCCTCTCAAATATGGTCTTGAAGGGTTCCTGCTCCACAGATTTAGCAATTTGTGACCACTTAATGAGTTCTTCCAATTCGGGTTCAACATCGATGGAGGATCCTCTTGCTTTGCGTAGGGCTTTTCTGGCTTGCTCTATTTTGCCACGCTCAACCAAGCTGTTGGGGGTGTCGGTTATGAGGAAAGCACCAATTGTCATAACTGCTGCAGGCACCACTGCAAGGCCCAGAGAGACACGCCACCCCCAAGTTTTCTTTGCGGTTCCGAAGTTGATGCAACCTGCAACCAGCACTCCAAGTGATAGGAAGAATTGGAACCCTGTGTTGAATGCTCCTCGCCATTTCGGTGGTGCGATTTCAGAAAGGTACAACGGCGCAGCCTTTGCCCAACGTCATCAAATTAATTAGTAATCATTAACAATGACTACATTAAAATAAACAAAAAAGAATCCAAATGAAATACCCATGAGTATTGCTGAGTTGGCAATGCTGAATTTTTATGACAAGACCTAGCTTAATAACCCATCGAAAAGATTAAAGCTTATGATTACAAAAACAAATAATAAATGAAGCGGAAAACATGTTCTCATTTACTTTTCTAGTTTTGACTTTCTTTATTTGCGGAGTAATTTAGTTTGTGCATGTGTATGTACGCTATAAAGACAATGATGGGATAGAAGGTTGGACTCAATACGTTGTTCCTGTTTTTTTTTGGAAAATGGTTTTTGAAGATGGTATTAGTTTTGAAAGTTATTAGATGTCCTTATATATATCACTCGTTTTTAATATTTTGGTTGTTATAAAGTGAAGGATGAGACTACTTAATTATTATATAGTTCGTTTACGTTTGGATGATTGTGGTGGTTCTATATTTTATTTCAATATAGAATGGAAATTAACTGGCCTACTTGTTGGAATATTCAAAGTAAAACACTAAATGCTGACGAGCTCTTGCTTATTTCAGTTATTTGGTAGGGTACGTGTGAATATGAATAGAGAAACTACATTTTTTACAACCATTTTCTATTATTATATTTACAATTAGGAAAATGATAAAAAAAAATTTAAATAAGTTATGTGATGGAGAAAAATTGAATAAAAAGTACTTATTATATAAAAAAATGTGTGAGAATAATAAAATCAGTAGGAATGTGTTTTCGTTTAATAAGGCTTCCCAGAATCGTAGTGCGATATTTTTTGCCCCACATATTTTTATGGCGGGACTTCCTATCCCTTTACCCATGGGACCTGGTACCAGGGTGGGTCTAGACGGTGAGTTTTGGGGTAATTGCACCCATTAACAGATTATGACATAATTAATTTGATATATTATATAATATTAATCCATAGAGTATTTGCCTTCCACAAGTTTATGTATACGAGTATTGTCTTCCTAACATAAAATTTCTATATCCATAACATGTGTTTAATACTAAAGATACAAATCACCAAGTATGATTTATGATTTTTTTTTTTTATAATTGATTTGTGAATTATTGACAAGTAATTATAGTGTATGAAACATGTATGCTTTGACTCACTTGATTAGTGAAACCGACCCCAAACCCGAGTAGGATACGACCCAAAATGAGCATAGCAATATTTTCAGCACCTCCATTAAGGGCACCACCAACAACAAAGATGACACCACCCAAGATGATGGTGTTTCTCCGACCCAATGCCGCCGTGACTCGACTAGCTGCAAGAGATGACACTAACCCGGCAAGGTACAGAGAAGATGTAAACAATGTTAACACTTGACTGTCATACACACAGTACATGTTTACTTCGGTGGCAGCAGCCTTTCTTAATATATGTGGAAAGAATTTTTCCAGAAATGGTACCATTGTTGTGACACCTCCTGGAAATTTTTGACATGTTCGTTGAAAGAAATGGGTGAGCTTTACACGTCCAATTTATTTAAAACCTTCAATACTGTATAAATTTAAGCAAATACTAGTGTTTAATTTGCTTCTTAAAATCGCGAACTGCAATTAAAAATTAAAGGTTTGTTAAGCTAGACTTTAGTTTCTGGGCACACATGCATATACAGTTAATGTGCAAATTTAAGGACGGTTGTTTGACTTCGTGTGACCGCTGGCATTTGCTATTACTATCCACGATGAAATTTCTTTTTTAAGAATATTTTTTTATTTTTACTTTTAAGAATAAATTTGAATATTTTAAAAATATTTTCTTCTTAATTTTTTTTATTATTTTATATATGAAGATATTAAATATAGTTACATAAGATAAGAGGATAAAGTATTATTATTATTAGTTTTTAAAAATTAGGTTTTCCTTTGGTAAGCAATATAAATTGGATCAATAGTGTGTTAATTGTTCTGAGTGGAACTAATTTCTAATCTTTTAATTAACATCTTAAATTTAAATTTTATAAATAAAAAAGATATAACTAGAAGTTAAAAAGTGAGATTTCACTAATTAATCAGACTTGTGGATAAAGATTTATTACAAAGTTAACTGATACTTTATTCTTATAATATGATAATAAAAAATGACATACCACAAATACGTGATGGGTGAACTATTTTGATTAAACACCAATGCCTCATGCTTAGAAATTACTTCCAATAAAATATAACTGTCATCCATATATAAAAAAAGTCATTTTTCTTTTCCTTGTGGATCCTTTTGGGCAAAGATTAGTCTTAAGTAAAAATTTACTAGAAAATCATAAAACATAAGTGTACTTACACTATTAATTAACACCCTTATTTTTTTATTAAAAAAAATAAACATGTTATTTTTTTATTTGCAACCATATGCTATTTTTTGTACTAAAAAGTTTAGATGAGTTAAATCTTTAGGATTTATTAAGATCAAAATATATCTTTAAGACTTAATAAACACAAATAGAAATATTTACGGAATTTTTTTACTTACAAATGAATAATATTTTTTATAGTAAAAAGAATAGGTTTTTTTCCGTAAATACATCTTCTCTTTCCTATCTATACTACTTTGTAATTTAATTCTCAATACATACTACTTAACACTTTCTCTCCTTTTTGTTTATCATTTTCTTTTAAAAAATTAAAAAATAAAATTATAAAATTTAATTTAATAAATAAATAATTTTAAAACCAATTAAAAAGTTATATAATATAATATTTTAAATTAAAAAAAAAACAAAAAGGAGAGAGAAAGTCCCAAGTAATATATATTGGGAATTAAATTGCAAAATATTGTAGATCGAAAAAAAACAAGATAAAAAAGGTGTATTTACTAAAAAAAAACCAAAAAGATTAAATGAGTTATGTTTTGAAAGTAATCATAATGAATCTCAAAGACTCAATGATCATTTACAAAAAGTTCTTACAAGTTATCCATCATTTTCATATGCAAACTAAACAATGCAAGACATCCTTATTAAAAATAATAAAACACTTATCTTGGAAGGAATGTAGATATAATTTCTAAAATAAGTAAGATTCAGGTGTAATTATAATATAAATAATTTTATAGAATTCCCATATAATGATTCTCAAATTCTATGAATAATGTTATTTAAGAGTAAGATCGTGGTATCTCCTAATTTTGCTATATCTTTTACATCATAACTTTCAACCATGTGTCAGATCACGAGAGTCAAATTATGGTTGAGAACTAGTAGGAGACTTCTTAAGAGCAAATATCATGCTCTAATAAGAAGCTGTAGAAAGTGATCATTAAGAACAAAAACAAACAAATTAACCTGAAATTCCGATGTCATATCCAAAAAGGAGTCCACTGGATGCAGCAACGATGCAAGTGATGATAACTGAGAGCGTTATCTTGCCAGCAAAGCCATTGGAAAATGGTGATGAATCGACAGGAACCACCCCACCGGCCATTTTGAAAGTGAACCTCTCTGTGTATTGTGTATATCTGCTCCTCAGTTTCTAAGCAGCAGCTATGCTATATATTTGTGTTACTCAGTCTAACTCTGCGCAATGGTGCTCATAGTAATGAGAGCCTGGCAACTAATTTATATAGGCTAAGGGTGGAGTTGTTTGGACGCAGTCTAACGCAAGTTGCCCCAAATTAATGAAAGAAATGCGGCTAGAAGGAAGGTATACAGATGTATTTTTTTTCCTATAAAAAAATTGTCATTATATTATATACAGATGTATTTTTTTCCCCTAGAAGGAAGGTATTCTGATGACCCAAATTTATGAGATTAACATTTGAGGAAATTAAATCTCTATTTGTATACTTAAAAAAATTTAATCATTTATCAATTACGTTAGACTTACTGACTCTTGTTAATCTACACGCCAAAGTTAATCAAATTTATTTATTTTAGTATTTGTTCACTGTGATACATTCTTTTAGCTAAGCTTGACTTTATACATAAGATAAGTACGACAAACACACCATATGTCATGTCTTAATTAGCAATGAACTGTTCAATCTTTACTTATCATTTTTTAGCCAGGTAGTAAGTAGTTAACTCTTCATTGTTTCGATATGGGGATGGATATGCTACTATTAGTCTTCGCAAGCACAGTACCACCTATGTTTATTAAATTGAACTGGAAATAAAGGATGTCAATTCAGGTTAATTTGTATGTGGCTAATCACAACTCAAATTAATAACTGTTAGTCAACTTCATATTCAAGTACTCAACCCTTGTGCAGCTATGCAACCTGTGTTAATCAAGTCCGTATTTTTTTTATTAAAAAAATACTTATATAATGAAATTTTAAATACGTTATTTAATTGTACAGAAAAAAATACGTTATTTAATTAACTTATATATAAAAAATTAATTAATTTATATTAAGTATTTGAAATTATGTTTACTTAAAAAACAAGAATGTTTATTTTGGAAAAAAGATAAACTTAATTAATTACGATAGGTTATAGCTGGCCTACTTCATTACAAGTTAGCTTGCGTCCAAGTGTGAATTTTTTTTATTAGCAAGATGTGTTAAATTAGATCGTAACCATTTTCTAATAAAAAAATTGGTGATAAAAATTACTTTTTGACAAAAATATTTACGAAAAAAAGACAACCGTTAATGGAATGTTATCGAATGTAACCTCTTTGCTACTTAATTTGATAATCAATCTCGATTAAATTAAATTACTATCAATCACAATTTAATCTGTAGACATACCAAACTGCATTACCCAGTCCTCCAATATCGTTTGGTGTAAGATCTGATAATATATCATTACCATAATGAATTACGAATGGATCAATGAAAACGGTCCAACTCGTAGTACGCATCAATTTTATTTTTTATTTTTTTAAAAAGGTGTTTACTTGGTCAAGTACAATAATTTTTTAATAAGGGGCTTTAATTTGCTCATATAGCTAAGCAAGCAGTCACCTAACGTTATCTTCCAAAGTCAGAGCTACAAAAAGACAAACTTAATTACGATAGTTATGTGAAGGGAAAATTTTAAATAGAATATTATAAATATTGTTAATATTATTAATTAACTAAAATTGACATTTTATTTAAATAGTCACTGTTAAATGTTAGTTTTCAAGATAAAGACACAGCACTATATTAAGCAAGGTGTGATGTAATGCAGATTTGGATTAGGAAATAACACTAACAACAATAAAGTAAAAAACAGAAAAGAAACAGTAGCATGGCTGTCTTACAGAATCTGCACAATATATTGGTGAGCTCAATGGCGGTAGAAATAGTTAGGGGTGATATGGCCCAACCTGGCCCGTTAACTCGTCCCGAAATAGTTAGGCTTTTTTTAATAAATAGTTAAATAAATTTAGGTTTTGAAAATAGATTGGTATTTTTTTAATTAATTAGGATGATTTATGTTATATTTCAAGTCGTATTAATCTAGTTTAATGTCTAATACTCTCTTAAAAAGTATAATTTTTTTGAGCAATTGTGTATCAATAATAATTTTTTTATTTCATAGTTAACATGATATTATATTTATAATCAAATAATTTTATTTTAAAATTTATATTGTAAAATAAACCTTCATTTACGTTTTGTACTTTATTCTATGATAACTATACATAATGTTAAATTTAGTATTTCAAGTCAAAATTTTGTTTAATATGATCTGGTATTACTCCATATATTTCAGGTTTTTATCTAGTTGAGTTTCAGTTTAAATAAATGGTCTGATTAAAATTTCAGGACGGGTTGTGGCAAGAATAAATCCACGATTCTCACCCTTAAATAGTTAATTAGTAAAAATGACTTATAGGCTTTGGTGAGAAAGGAGAAGGAAAGGGTGAAGGGTTTAAATCACACCTTTAATATTTTACCATTTTTAGACTGTTTAGTTGTACCTTAGAAGTAAAATGTGTGAAATTTTGAAATTACAGGGGGGAAAATTTCATAGTTAACTAGTTTGGATAAAATTTGTGAAATCATGCAAGTTTAGAATCAAAATGTGCCTGAGAAAAATTTTAGGGGTATAATTTAAACTTTAATAGTTGGGGGAAAACATGCAATTGAACTTTTTTAATTTTAGGAATCAATTTGACTGATCATTATAATTTCAGTGATTAAATTGATTGATAGTTTATAATTTGTGGACTATTTTGTTATTTTATTTATTTGAAGGACCAATTTGATAGTATATTATAATTTTAAGGATTAAATTTAATTGATAGTGTACAATTTTAAAAGATCATTTTTTTTAATTGTAAGAACCAATTTAACTAATTATTACGATTTGAAGGATGATTCCCTAACAAATGGTGACAATTGATTCCAGCTCAAGAGAATTTATAGAAATTATTTTCTGACATTTTATTCTTGGACTTTAGCTCCATGCTTATTGCCCTCGACCAATGATGGTAATTATCGCCATTTAACAAAGCAAATACTACTAGCACAAATCCAGGGTTCTTCATTCGGATGCATGAAGTCTAGACTTGATGCATCAATGACTTTGTTAACAATAGCCTCTGCCATGATCCACGTTGGGTATGGATCGGAAGGTTCGAAGAATGGAAGATCAGATAGAGAGACAGCGACAAAAAGTCCCTGAGAAAAGAGTTCTGAAACCATGTCAAGGTGATAGTGAGCACGATCGATGTTGCTCTTGAGAAAGAAAAAAAGAAAGAGAAGTCGCCATAGAAGAGAGAATAACTTGTATATTGTTGTATTGAGAAGACGACATTTCAAGTATTTATGATCGATGAAATTTTATATCTGAATCTGAGTTCAGTGAGGAGAGTAGCTATTACTAATTGTGTGTAACTAACTACTAACTAACTCGGAGAATAGACTTACTAGATAAACTAAAATTAAAGTGATATGTAGTACACTTTAACATACGAACTTACAAAAAACTACTACTGGTACATAGGATATTCTGATATAGTATTATTGTGGTAAAAGTAAAGTACAAGTCCAAATAAAACATCGTAGTTGTAAGCAGGGAGTTCCAATGATTAATGATCATCTTTTGAGACTTACAAACAGAAGGTTAAGAAGGGAGTGCCCAAAATGTAGTCATGGAAGATTATCTTGCTTAACTGCTCCTCCAACAAACCTCCCCCAAAACCAGTGTTTGCCCCATATGGTGTACATTGACTCCAATGGAATTCCTTTCGTCTCGGGCAAGAAAAACATAATAAAGAGAGTCATCACTGCAATCCAAACAGTATAGAACAAGAAGGCGCCGAACTTGAAGTGGCACAGCATTGTCAAAAATGTCTGGGATAACGCAAATAGTGCTATAAACTGCACCCCAACTGCTATGCTTTGCCCGGTGGTTCTGATTTTCAAGGGGAAAATTTCACTTGGAATTAGCCAGGTGAGAGGGCCCCATGACCAACCAAAACCTGCATCATAAAAGCACAGTAGGACCAATACCAACATTGCGTTACCCTTTGACATGTCCTTTGTACCATGAACACCAGTCACCATAGCTAGCAAAGCAGACACCGCAATCTTCAACATGCCAACACAAATTATGATTATTAATAGTTTAACACTGATCTTGAACTAGTTTATAAAATACTGAGTGTCTTGCATGAATGTAACTGAGGTAAATCACGATAAAAAAATAAACGATTAATTAAGTAGGAGATGAGAATGTTTTGTTAGACGTTTTGCAGATAAGTGACATTTTTTGTTTTTTTTTTTATCCCGTAACAAAATATATTTGTTTGTCATTTTCTACTTTTTACATCAACCATATATATAATGGATGTAAAATAGATTTTTAGATTTTTTACATTGATTATAAAAAGTAGAAAATGACACCTCTTCTTACATTTGAAGGCAGAAAATGATATTCAGAGTGGTATCTCTTACAGCGAAAAAAAATCATGTCATAAAAATTGTTTTCATATTACATCTAGGTAAATTGTTGTTTTTTTTTTTACCAGTTAGGTCAAAAAGTCGCTTAATTAATTACCTGACAGAAAAGCATGAGAATGCCACCAGTAATGAACAAGAACCTTCGACCAAAGCGATCAACAACAGCAGTGGATAAGATGAGAGAAGCAAGGTTGACAATTCCAAGTATTACAGTTGAAAGTAAAGCAGCATCGTGTCCCATACCCACAGACTGAAAGAGGTTAGGTGAATAGAATGCGACGATGTTGATGCCCGTAAGCTGCTGAAAAAGTGGGATAGCAATTGCCATGACCAAGTGGGGTCGATAGCGTCTCTCAAATATGGTCATGAAGGACTCCTGCACCATAGATTTCGCATTATGCGACCAATTAATTAGCTCTTCCAACTCGGGTTCAACGTCGATGTTGGACCCTCTGACTTTGCTCAAGGCGTTTCTGGCTTGGTCTATTTTCCCGCGCTCAACCAAGCTGCTGGGGGTGTCGGTTATGAGGAATGCGCCAACTGTCATAACGGTTGCGGGCACCACGGCGAGGCCAAGGGAGATTCGCCACCCCCACGGGTGCTTCGCGGTGGCGTAGTTTATGCAGCCGGCGGCAAGCACTCCAACTCCTAGGAAAAATTGGAAGCCTGTGTTGAAAGCCCCTCGCCATTTTGGTGGTGCGATTTCAGAGAGGTATAGTGGCGCAGCCTTTTTCAAATTAATGCAACATCATACTGTTACTGATAAAAAATATGAAATACAGTAGTACAAATTAAGGTGCTTACTGTCACGGTGATGGTGTTTAAGTTGTTTTTATTGTGTGTATGAACAGAGTATTGATGTTTAAGGTTGGCACTGACCACACTTCTACACTAGCCAACTAGAACTGTTGCACTAGTATTTGAAATATAATTGTTAAATTGTGTAATTTTTTTTTACACAAAATTATATAAAAAAAAATTGAATAAATATGAAAGAAAAGTGTGAAATAAATTAGGGTTTAATGTTTATGAATTGATAAGGTAAATTTTTATCATCATTCAATCATAAATTATTATTTAAATTACTTAAAGATAATTATTTCAAAAGTCAAACAAATTTATCATAGATAATGGTTATGATTGAATGACTGAATAAAACTTTTTACATGTATAATTTTTTTTAATAAATTATTATAAATAAAAACTACTATTTATATCCCATTATAATTATTGTGTAAGAGAAAATAAAATGTTTAGTTTTTAAGTATAACATTAATTATTTTTTTCACTCATATTCCTTGTATATTAATGATGAATTACAAAATCTAGAAATAAGCTAAGGATAAATGGTCATTTTTATCTATGAAAGCATGTGGCGATGACAAATCCGTTCTTGAAAGAGGAAAATACAAAAATTAATTTCTAAAAATATAAAAAGTGAGACGAACTTGTCTCATTGTTAACTATCCGTTAACGTTACGAAATTTGCTTATGTGACACGTAGGGACAAAAATGACATGAAATAATTGTTAACGTGAACATATAGAATTAATTTGTCAATATATTTTCTTTATCATTTCTCCTTTTGACCGTTAGACTTACAACAATTACTTCTTATTCTTCCATTTTATATATTGTTCTCCATGAATGAAACACTAAACTACTTGTTCTTCTCTCTTCTTCCTCCTTGAGTGTTTCTTATTTTTTATCTCACCTCGATTCATTTAAGATATTGACAAATACATCCTTAAATTAAACAATTTATTGATATTTTTATCCTTCAAAGACATAACTTAGTGATAGATATATTCACTATTATAATTATTATGATTAATTAAACTCTCCAATTCATTGTAAAAATTAACTTTAAATTTGACAATAACATTGAAAGGCAAAAGTCATGACTAAGGAAGTATAAAAAGCATAATAATTACTACAAAGTTCCTGAAATTTCCTTAGTCATGACTTTTGTCTTTCAATCTTATTGTCAAATTTAAAGTTAATTTCTACAATGCAATTGAGAGTTTAATTAATCATAATAATTATAATCATGATATATTTGTTAATAAGTTATGTTTTTAAATTACAAAAATGTTAATCAAGGATGTATTATATTTGTCAACAACTTAAATAAATGGAAATGAAATAAAAATAAAAGTAAACACTCAAGGAGAAAGAAAAGGGAGGAAGAACAAGAAGCACATTTCTTGATTTATGAAGAACAATATATAAGATGAAAGAATAATAAGTAGTTGTTACAAGTATAATAATCAAAAGGAGAAGAGATAAAAAAAATTCTTAGTGACAAATTAGTAATCGGTACTTATTATAACAACATGAACAATTATTTCATAATATTTTTGTTCATGCGTGTCCTGTATGAGAATTTCGTAATGCTAACGGGTGAAAGTTAACAATAAGATAGATTTGTCTCATTTTTTACACTTTCAAAAACTATTTTTTGTATTTTTATCTTTTAGGGACAAATTTATCAATGTTATACATTTTTAGGGATAAAAATAACTATTTATCCATGAATAATGATGATGTAAGATTGATTTTGTAAAATTATTATTATTTTTTATTTATTTATTTACAATTTTATCTATACAAAATAATCTAAGAAGATAATTATTTTAAGATGAATGAAATATTATTATACTACTATAAATAACATTAGTACTCTTTAATTTCAGTCTAAATAAATATATTTTCAAGACATATACTCACTTGATTAGTGAAACCGACCCCAAGGCCCAGAAGGATACGACCCAAAATGAGCATAGCAATATTTTCCGCACCTCCATTAAGAGCGCCACCAGCAAAAAAAATGACACCACCCAACATGATGGTGTTTCTCCGACCCAACGCCGCCGTGACTCGGCTAGCCGCAAGAGATGACACTAACCCAGCAAGGTACAAAGAAGACGTGAATAACGTCAACAATTGGCTGTCATACACACAGTACATGTTCTTCGCACCAGCTCCATTTCTCAGTATTGATGGGAAGAATTTTTCAAGAAACGGTACCATCGTTGTGACACCTCCTGGAATTTTATAATATTTTCGTTAAATTAACCTTCAATTCTATAGTTAAGATTAATATTTGTAGGGATGTAAGTGGGTATGAGTTATCCCGTGAATCTGAATTGACTCAATTCAGTACAAATTGTTTAAGTTGAATAATTTTTATCTTCAAACATAAGTTATCAAATCCGTTAAATTTTAAGCTGGATTATAAGTTTTAATACCTAAATATGCTAACTCATTAATTTATATTAAAAAAAATAAAATACTAATTCATGTAAGAATGAGTGAGAGATGTGTTGTTTACTTTAGAAATGAAGGGGACCACTCAAAGCTTGCATGATCAGAATGGAGGGGGATCCACATGTGCAGCAGTTGCCGCAGCATCAAAAGAGAGGGGTGTGAAAGAAAAATTAAAATAATATTTGTAAAAAGTATTAAAATGTTATATAAATAATATAATTCTTTTATCATCACCCTGCTAAGTAGCTAATTACTGCATGCATATCACAAAAGACCAAAAAATTATGAAGTGACCATAGACTATATGATCCGTAATTAATTATCACATTATGAGTAATCAAAGGTTATTAATTTTTTTAAAATTAAAAAATTTAAATACGTGCCAAATAAATATTGATTGGTACTATAGATATTTTTTTAGAGACGGCATAATTTTCCATCTGGAATTTGCTGACTGTTGCTTTCCATCATGGACTTTTTTTGTTTTTTTAATTGACGCCTTGACGAGTCATAAATAAGCCATCTTCTTCAATGTATAGTAATACATAGCTTCAATTATTGTGATTAAACACCAAAAAGACGGTTTTCAATATATAGTAATACATAGCTTCAATATATAGTAATACATAGCTTCAATTATTGAAAAAGGCGTGTTAAGCCATTTCCACTTTGAAATGCAAACAAATTAGCATCAGTTACATACTTACTTAGTTAAAACGGTTTTTTTAATCGCACAAACCCCAAAAAGACGGTTTTTTTTTCTTTTGTCTTGGTAAGTTGGTGGTGTTAACATTTGGTATTGGTATATCCTGTCCCTAATCATACGATTTTTTTAATTAATATATGTTTTTTAAAAAATAATTAATTATATTAAATCTGTTAATAATATTTATTTAATTGTTCTTATTAATGTTTGAAAAGAGAATAAATAAGTAAAAATATGTAAGAGAAAAAATAATTAATGGATCTAAAAATTATAAAAAAAATCTTATGAAAAGAAATAGATAAATTTCTGAAAAAATGATAATTAGAGAAAAAGGAAGTAGTTATGTAAGACGGACTTTGTTGTTTTGATAAGAAAAAAATGTTGAGCGCGAATATTGCTAAAGAGATTGATGAACAATGAAGGAATATAAAGAAAACCTGAAACACCGATGTCATATCCGAAAATGAGTCCACTGGATGCAGCAACGATGCAAGTGATGACAACTGAGAGTGTTATCTTGCCGTCGAAGCCACAGGGCGGTGCATCAACGACGGCTAATCCCCCTCCGGCCATTTAGACAGTTCAGTCTAACTTGTGTAGAGGAGAACCACATAAACTAAGAGCTCGTGGCAACTAATTAATTTATAGACTTTTTCGCAAAAGGAAATGGCCCCACATCGAAGAAACAAATTAATTTCCTTTACTTTTCCGATCCTAATCATGTCAATTTTTTTCCTTCATGTATTACTTCTTCTGGACAATTCTCTTAGCCAAGATTAGAAACTTGTTTGTTCATATTATATATAGAAGACTAATCTCTTCGTTTTTTTTTTTTTATAAAAAAAATGCACTAATCTTTTCGGTTAGATCCTATCTCGTTTTAATGTCATTATCTATATTGACTATCTTAGCAATAATCCACTGCAATCTTGGTTAAATTAATTTATTTTAGTAGTAGTTGAATATGATACATTCTTTTAACTAACCTTAATTAGAATAAATCATTGTAGCATTGAACAATCTGTTCCTTCTAAATATCATGATTAAGTGTGAAGGAATTTCTTGTTGCTGTCATATAGTATTCCCCATCAAACATTTCATAAAATAAAGTTTCTATAGATCCCCCCGTCAATATATACATTATCAAGGAAAAAGTATGTTGAATATCCTTCTATTTGAGTTTTTGCAAAATGATACTACAAATTTAGGAATTTATCTTATGATCGTTTAATGATCATATAATGATACTCCATAATTTATACTGTTTTTTTTTAACTCCATAATTTATCCTGTTATGTAATCATAAATCATGATTGATATGGTTTATCATATATAATTATTTGTAATTAAATAATAATATAAAATTGAGCATATATGATCTTTTTTCTCTTATCTTAATTAATCTTTAAATTTATATTAACATTTTAATATGTTGCTGCTTTTGGAATCCACCAACCCAGCTCAACAGTATTAAGTACATTGTTGTTAATGATAAAGAATTCAAAACATCTTGAATTAATGCATGAAAAATTAAAAGCAAATTAATTATTCAGCATCTTTTCTTTTTTTTGTTTATTACATATTTTTATTTTATTTTTCGATGGATGCATATTTTTAATTTTAAAACTTACACAAAACTCCAAATTATTATAAATGTTGAGGTTCAAACGCTTGTTCAAAGATTTATAAAAATTGAATTTTTAAAAGTTTAAAAATTTATTAAGAGACTAAAAACCTTATAATAAAAGTTAAGACATCTTAACCAATCAAATTTTTGTTCAACGATTAATTAAAGATTAAATATGAAAAAAAATTGAGGAATAAAAATTTAATTAACATTTTTCCTTATATTCGAAATATGAGGGAGTAATACAAACATTTGCTCATTTGAATCATTTGCTTCTTTTATAATTTTTTTGGTACATATTTGAATTATTTATCTAAATCTATTAAAGAATGCATTAAGTACGGATCAAAACTTTGGGTCAAGGCACATGCCTTATCAATTGACGATAGTATTATTTGCGTTTTACTTGGTCACGTACTCTCCTTTTCTTTTCGTTCTTTTTTTTGTGTGTGTGTGAGTAGTAAGAAGCTTTGCTGGTACTAGCAATTCACAACTACTCACCTAACACTTATTCTCACTTGATTCAAAGCATGAGAGCTAGCTATGAGATCAGACATACGATATTTATGTGGTGTGAACAGTCAGTCTTGATACAATTCCAATATTCCAGGTATTATCATTGCAAAGTTAAAAGGGAAATTAATGAAAGGTACCTCTTGTTTACTTATGCAGCACCATTATGAGTTTTTGACCAAAATGATTTTGGAGAAGTTATTATTGATAGGGGTCATTCAACAAAATATTTAGTTGTTATGAGTGATTTTTGTCACATCAAATTTGGATGGTATCATTTGATTTTATGTTACACCTTCAAGTGGAGTGGCTTGTCGCAACAACCTGAAACCACCATGTTTTATATTATACATGAGATATCATTCTATAAGTTGTCTCTTTTTTTTTTTCATTGCATAACAGGTCAGATGATGTCAGTCAACAATTTGTCACTTAGATGATTTTATATTTTGTTTATTTATATTTTGGTAGCTGTTTTTTTTTTGTCTTTTTTCAGTTTTATTTGTTGATATTTGATTAGGAAAATGTATTAGGAAAATATTTGTTTGTCTTTTATGTTAATTTTTAAAAATTTATTAGGAAATTGTTGTTTTTTATGTTTTAATAATATTTTAATTTTTTTGTATGCTTTAGAAAGAGGTAGGGATCTTATTTTTGTATACTTTAGTAAGTTGTTATTATTTTAAGAAAACGTATTAGAAAATAATATAGTTGAGGTTATATTTGTGTCTTTTTTTATGTTTTGCTAGCTCCTTTTTTTAAGCTGTCTTGTATGTTGTAGAAATTAAAAATTATAATACGATGTAGGAAATTATTATTTTTAATTTTGTCTACCGTTACCATTTATATTATATAATTTATTTGTGTTTAAATATTTTAACGTTTTATTAATTTTTTATTTGTTGAGTTTTAGAAATAAAAAATTGTATGATGTATAATTTTTTTTTTCGTATTTTTACTGTTTATTTTTTATATTGTTATTTTGTTTTATTTGTAAATTTTATTTGTTAAATTTTATTAAAATGCCGTATATACTTTAGTTGATTTTATATTTTACTTTATTTATATTTTGGTAGCTCATGTTTGATTTGTCTTTTTTCAGTTTTATTTGTTGATATTTTATTAGGAAAATGTAGTAGTGACATATTTGTTTGTTTTTTATTGGATAATTTTTTAAATTTATTAGGCATCACTTGGGTGAAAAATTATTGACTAATGCTTGCTGGGTGGTACAAAGTTTCCTGACGCATCTTGTGCAGTAAAAAAATATAAAGAATGAGTCAACTTGCAAAATAATACCTTATATTTAACATGAAACAAAGGTGATATCATCCATTAAATGATAAACCCGTGGTGTTATTTTAATTGAGACTACCCAAATCTAATGTGATAAAATCACCCATAGATAAATAGTTTATTAAATCACCCGTATCAATAATAACTTCTCCATTTTAGTAAAAAAAAAAAAAACCCACCATTGATATTAATTCCTAGAGTGTGGCGTATGAATCATTGATACTGATAGATAAAAAATACAGAGATAGAGAAGTTGAAAAAAATATATACTAGTGAATGGAATTGAACTAAAAATTAATTAAACCATTTTCAACCTGCATCGAACAAAAAGCACGGTTTAATTCGGTTTTGCAGTTTAATTTGGACAGAAACATTTTTCATTTCAGTTTTTTTTGCTAAATCAACCATATGATTGTTCAAAAAGTATTTGTGAACCAAACTAAACTATAAACCAAATTGAACCCGGAGTTAAAATGCTGAACCATCTTCAACAGTGCACTTAATTAAACAAATAGGTTGGTTCAGTTGGATGAATTATTCTCAAGTTTGATTCAATTCGGAAAAATTGTTTTTCAATTTAATTTAATTTTCTGTGCTGAACAACAGGCCTACCTACAGATACAAATTGACCGGTCAAAGCAATTAGTCAACTAATATGCGGAGTGCCTGATTTGTGCGGGGACTAGGGAAAGTCCATTAAGGGTACATACAACATAGTCAAAAATTTATTATTCAATTTCTTTGTTCAAAATGTTCCACTATTGTCATTATGGATGGAAATTGGAAAAAGTTTCTGACAACAGATATTTGAAGAAGAAGAAAAAATGCATCAACCAAATTTAATTGCCTAAATAAATCAAGTCGTCGATGGGGTTGGATCAAAGTTGAAATCCGAATTGCATTATTCTCCGAACTGAAGCTACCCTTGAGCCAACTTACACATAGTTCCTGAACAGGAAATAGGAAAAAAATGTGGCGGAAACAGGAAGCTTTTGCAAATAGGTGTTGTAATTTTAATAATTATTTCAAAATATTTTTCTTAAAATATACTTAATTATATGGAGAAGTTATAATATTTAAATTCAAATTTTGAAATTTAAATTTCCTATTAATGCCAATAAAAGTGAAAATTAAGAGGGGAATAATGACAATTATAGATTTATTATTAGTGATAAAAGAGAAAAAAAATTGGTTTGAAGTTAAAAAAAATGATTTTAAAAGGAAATGAGGTTATTGACTTTGTTTTTGTTTTTTTCTTCTTTGTTTCTCTTTATTTTTTCTTTGTCTCTATTAAGTCTTCTCCCTCTTTATTCCTAGGTCAATTTTTTGTTTTTTTGAATTCTATAACCTAAGTTCCGGTGAGAAATTCTTGTTGTATACTAAAAGATTTGTGTGGGACACTATAAATAAATCTTTTAAGTCAGTGATTATCATGTTTCAAAAAAATTAATCACATTCGTGATTTTTTACTTCAACAACAACAAAAATTACTTGAAAGTTAACACAATAAATATGGCATGACCAACATAAGTAGCGTGCTATGAAAAAACAATAAATTGTAGTACCAAACAATAAATACAAGACTAGTTAAGTGCGTAGTCCATATATAAGTGGAATTTTGTTGATAATCCTCGGGTCCTGTAAAATAATATGTGTTTATTCATTTCAGATAACAATTGTACATGACAAAACTAACGGATAAATTAAGAAAAAAATTATTGGAAGTTAATAAACTACTTGATAAATAGAATAAGTCATTAAACTAGCTGATAAGTATTAGCAAAAACAAAGGTTTTATCTGAGTTAATCAGCGACTTATTATTTTTTATGCTTATTTTTAATTCTTACTAATATAAAAATTGGCTTATAAGCATTAAATAGGCTTAATTATATAATCAATTCCTTAATTATGATTAAAAATTCAATTGTATCTCTTAATTATTAAAAAGTACAAACAAGTCCTCCAATTGCTTAAAACACTTTAATTGGGTCTTTCAATTATCAAAAAGTTCAATCAGATTCTTAAATTATTTAAAAATACTACAGTCATACCATTTCCATCAACTTCGTTAGTTTGATCATAAAAAATTGTGCAAATAAATATTTTTACATCAATTATATTGACAACAAATGTAAAAATGTCTATTTCCATCGATAACATATCTTAATAAGAATTTCAGTTTTATAATGATTACATTGACAATCAATACAAAATTAAAGTTTCTTCTTTAAAGTCAATTACACTGAAAATCGATATAAAAATATCTATTTTTATCGATCAAACTAACAAAGTTGACAAAAAAGATACAAGCAATCTCATTAAATAAAATAAAATGACAAACGAATATAAGATAGTAAGGATATAAAAGTTCAAATTTATTAGCTAAAATGTTACTTGCTAATACCCACTTATTTTTTAAAAGGATTATGTTAGCAAGATACACCCGAATGCATTAGTTATAATTATAATTTGTTAAAGTATACCTTCTAAAAAACAAGTGGGTCTCCAGTAGCATTATATATATATATATATATATATATATATATATATATATATATATATATTATTTTGGAGTTCAAAAAAAATCTTTCTATAGATTCTATTATTATTATTTTTTATTTTTATTGTGTGTAAAAAGAATAACCTCACACAGGAATTAGTTATTTTGATATTGTCATTGTAGCATAATGAGTTCAAGCATGAATTACTCGTTTTGATACCGTCACTGTAACATAACGATTACTGGGCTCACGCATGAATTACTTGCCAACAACCCAACTTCCAAATGAATTAGGCTTGAATTACTAATTGAAACTGAAGAAATGTTTATGAGTAGGGGCTTGGAGAAAAAGAGAAGATAATTTTTTTTAATAAAAATCAATTTTTTTATCCAAATTATAGTTCTTTATTCAATAATAAAAAATCAATTTGATAACATTTTAAATAATAAATTAGCATAAATATTGTCTTCTCTGAGTTAATATGTGAATAAACCTTGAATTAACATCAAAATATTCAACAATATTGAAGAGGAGCAACTTCACACTGAATTACTTATATATAGAATAACCCGTCCTCTTTGTTAATTATATTTATCTTCCTTTTCTTTTCTTTCCAATGCCTTACTCGTGAACATGCCCTAAAAAAATTTAATTAGTCACCTTAGTTTTTTTCTTCTAAGAGCCACTACCGTATTATATTTGAGGTAAAATTGTCGATGATTATAGTTCAATCCCCAAAATTGTCTATCATCCAACGGGATTATCCTAATTGAGTTGATATAGGCAGTACTCAATTTATTACTGTATTATTAATATTAGAACTAATGTTAATAAAACCCTCTAAAAAAATTGAGCTGGATATAAACACTCAAGTAGCATCACATTCTCATGTTACAAATTGGCTAGCTACTAATCAAATATGACATGTTTAGAACTGTTTTTTATCTGCATAATACGTATATTAATGATAAATAACAGTATGCAAGAAATACCCCACGAAACAAATTACAAGTGTTAAGCTGTGTGCTACCCTACTGACTCAGGAAAATAACGGTTACAGAATATTAATATTAACTACTATAAATATGAAGCAACCGCCCCTAGGACATGGATGCCCCAAAGGGATCACACAACCATCCCAAAACTTATAGCACGAATAAAAGCTATCCAAAACTGTTTTAAACACTCCCCAGGTTGTATACATAAAGAGGCTTGAAAATTAAAATCATTTTGATTCTGAATTATAGCAACAAAATCTACATTAGCATTTAGAATATAAAAAATGCAATATCAATAGTTTATCCTACAATCATTATTAAAAACCAGAATCTAGAACATATAGATGATCTAGAAACGTGAAAACACCACAAGAAAAGTGCCATACATAACACACAACAATAGCACAACAAGATAATACAAGGCAAGCTGCACCTAATAAAGTAGTAAACATCTAAAAACAAGGCTTGCCTTTCGTTCGTACACAGAGATACAAGAGATACATACTTAGACTAGCAGCTGATTTAGATATAAAAATACTAATGAGAACAACAACATATATGACCATAGGCATCACTTTTTGAGCAAGCTTCCCGAGAAAATCCTCTTGCAATATGGACTGGTGCGCAACCCTTTGTGAGCACGAACGATTTCAGCCAAAGATGCATGCAGAGGGCCCTGTGTTACACACAACCTTTATATACTTAGTAACAACTTTTAACTATCAAGGCATGCTAGTTGTGCAAGAAGAGCCATCCATTATTTTTCAAACCTTTGTAAAAAGTAAAGCAGATCGAATGACATAGTTGGCATATGGGTCTTGCAACAACTGTTCAAAGCGAGGAACAGACGTCAACTCTCCAACTATCCTTGGCCTGCTGTTTCCGATATGCTTAAGGCATTTTTCGACCACATGACTGCTGAATTTCTGTGTAGACAAAATTACAAAGCTTCCTTTGAACTGGCTAAGCAGTTTGACTGAGACAGCTGGGGTATCCGATTCTATAACATACTGAACAACATAATTTCTGCAAGAACAATTTGTGAGATAGTGAATCTCTTCCTAACGTAGGCAACAAAACAAGAATAAGTAAATAAGTAATAATCAATAAACATATATAAGTATTTTCAACATCATGTCACAAGATGGAGACCAATTATAGATAGTGAATCTCTTCCTAACCTAGCCAACAAAATATTTGTAACTAGCAAAAAAAAAAAAAACTATCTAATTCAAAATTAAGCACTGAGAAGATGAATTAAATAAGAAACTCAATGTATCATTTACCACAGATTATATCTATGACATAACTTTCTATGAATAATAACTTAAAGACTTACTGTCCTTATGAAACAAAAGGATGAAAAGTAAATTGACAAATTATTATATCAATAATATCAGATGTATATTATTACCCAAATGCATCCTGAGCGAGGAGAAGTCCATTTTTGCATATTTCTGTGACCAGCTTATCCCGATTCTTTCCTGTTGAGTGATGAATGCAACATTGCAATACACAACATCCATGCCGATGAGTAGCTATTTCAACACAAAACTTCACAGCAGCATCAAAAATAAACTGCCATGATGATAAAGAGAAACAATAAGCAACTGCACAATTTTGTTTAAACTAATAGGTCCATGAGAAAACAAATAACAGAATTTGTGATAAACTGCCATGATGATAAAGAGAAACAATAAGCAACTGCACAATTTTGTTTAAACTAATAGGTCCATGAGAAAACAAATAACAGAATTTGTGATACGTCTGAGCTAACTTTTCATGTAAAAGCATAAGTTGTAAATAAGCAAATCCGAGAAACAATATATAAATAAGGTTAGTAAGCATAGAGCAGAAAGTATCACGCAAAAAATTAATCAAGTTGACATTGGTTTGGTTTAATAAGTATGCAAGTGTTCATACTATAAGAAGTTAAACATGAATTAAATCATCGTTGAAACATGTTTCTACAACATGAATATCACATGAATGATGACCACTGCTTGCAATGTAGATTAAATACAAGTTTGTGCTAGACTGTTGATCAAAATAAAAGTTGACATGGATATGACATATTAATTAACATGACATTGTAAGTTTGCTTCATTTATGAAGAATAGTTAAAAAGCTTACCTACCTATTCCTTCTTTTGATATACTCAAGCAAAGAGAACGGGGGTATAAAACTAATTCCCATGCTAGACGCGGCACTGTCAAGGTTAGTATTATGATATATGAGTGGTCTAACAATACTTTTATTTTCTTTAACACGAGGATCACAGTTGGTCAGAAATGCGTAACATAGAATGGTCTCAGAAAGTAGTTTCTCTTATTCCCACTTTTTGATTCCCATGAATACTGCATTGCCAATTACTTGCGTCATAATGTTAATAATTCAAAATGTTCAACAAGTAACAAAACACAAGTAAAGTAAGAAGAAGAAAAAATGGACCGTAAAAACTTAAAGGAGAGTAAAAAAGCGAAAAGATATGAGTGTTATACCTGATTATCTTGACAGCTAAAGCATTGCAAGCAACGTTGAATGACGTGATTTCCATTCAAATCCTTAATAAGATCAAGAAAACCCGGTTGAATGGCAGACTTCACCAGTG
Organism: Glycine soja; assembly: GCF_004193775.1. Classification (NCBI taxonomy): domain Eukaryota; kingdom Viridiplantae; phylum Streptophyta; class Magnoliopsida; order Fabales; family Fabaceae; genus Glycine; species Glycine soja. The sequence continues at coordinate 9,529,567 of NC_041005.1, forward strand.
AAACTTGTTCATCGGAGGTGAGGGTCTCGATCAACTTCTGCACCACGCGTGTGCTGTTGCAGTGACAACTCAGTAAACAAACAAAACAAACAAATCAAAATGCTTTATTATGTTCATATATATATATATAAAGCACGAACTTTTAATTAAATGGGAAGAAATATATACATACCCGTGAGTATTTAAAGAGATTCTAACGAGCTGGGTTGGGTGATTGGTCAACAAGAGCACAATCTGCAGGAGTTGATCGTCGGTGCAAACATCGAGCAGCTTCTGCACAAGATAATTCCCGAAAGAGTCTATCATGAGTTCAACAACATTCCCAATGATTCCCTCAAACACGATACATATATCCTGGTAGGTCCCCTCATCCACCATCCGCTGCAGAAAACGACAACCATTCTGATCCTTTGCCAGGTTGTAAATGTAGCACTGCGCATCAGGCACAGAATAAAAATCCAGCAGCATGGGCAGTGATGAGAAATCACCACCACCACTTCTTTGAACAGAAGGAGCAGCAGCAGAATAAAAGTTCTTAGGAACAACACTCCCACCCACGCCATGAATTGCAGCAGCATCATCATCGCGAGGACTCCTTCTGTAAGAACCGTACCCATTCTCAAAGTAGTGTTTTGCATCTCTCCCTTGTAGAAAAACGCCATTGTTGTCATACCTAAACGCTGTAGCAAGGTCTCCCCCGATTCTCCTCGGAGATAGAAAAGGGGAAAGTTCAGCTTTTTGTTTTGCAGCAACGTAATAATGTGATGGGGTAATATTGGCATTGGGAGGATATTGATGTTGAGGCGTTATCTGAGAAAACCTAATGGGACTTTTGACTCCTCCTCCATCGTGGAGAGACTGTGAAGCCGCCATGTAACGATCACGGAGAATCTGATAGTTATTATCAGATGTACCCTCTAGCTGCCTCCTCCTCTGATCGACGAGGTGATGATACACGAGGTTGGCGTGATCATCTGGGGTGCCAAGAGTGTAACCTTTATCGAATAAAGGCACATTGTTGACATGCTGATGATAGGGAAGGGATGGGAAGGTTCCTGTTTCGTTGAAACAAAAAGCGTAAGGGTCCAGACCCATGTTGGTTTGGGTGTTGTTAACATATGGGAGGGTTCCTGTTTCATTGAAATAAGAAGCGTAGGGTTCGAAAGGCATGTTATCGGTTTGGGTTGCATCGAAGAAGTTGATTCTGGAGAAATCATGGCCCCAAACGGGGTATGCAGGGTCCAACCAGAATCTGCAGGGAGAGGGAGGTGGTGGTGCGGGAGAAGGAGCGAGAGGGACCCTGGTGATGGGGGACCCAACGGCCACATGGTCAGGGTGAAGGAATGGTGATGGTGTTGTGGGAATCCCAACGAACCTTGTTTCTGCGTCCTCTGCTGCGTTTCGTTTGTTGTTGTCGTCTGACATCTTCAGCATGGGGGAATCCATGATTCGGGGTTTGTTTGTTTGTTGTCACGTGAAAAAGTGGGACGGAATTAGAAAGGACGGCGGTTGCGGCAATGAGCGTGGCGTAGCCTATGAATCTGGTTTTGATTCCATGGGGATTTGTGAAGAGAGAGAGAGAGAGGGTTTTTGATTGTGAAATTGTTTGTGACACTATTGAGTATTGACTCGGTGACACTGGTTTAACAAAATCAGCAGCCAACAGCTTTCACTCTTCCATTCCTACCACTATTTGTATGCTAGGGTGATATCGTGAAATTAGGGAAAAATTACTTCAATCTTATATTTTCTTTTTATTTTATCTTTTCAGTTATTTGAATTTACTTTAATTTAATCTTATTTTGTTCTGTTAAAACTGGTAAATATTTGATGCTACTAGTAAATCATAAAGCTTTTGGTTTGCTCTCAAAAGTCATAAAGTTTATATAAAAAAGGAAAATAGAAAATTCCTATCACAACTTTATGGTTTGCAAATATCTGCCAATTCATTAAAACGTGCGTTTGAATGTGGCAAAAGTAATCCCATAAAGGAGAGTATGATATACAAGAATATACTTATAACAATAAAAAAAATGGAATGGTTAATTTATTCAAATAATAAGATATAATGAAAGTAAAAAATCGTCAAGAAGAAAAAAAATTATATGAGTAATATCAATCAATCAATATCAATATATTATACAAAGCACATTTACTGACTTTGTTTGTCAATATAAGTGTCAAGCATTGATTAAAATAGATCTCACTTAATTTAATAAGTTGATTTTGTCATGTAATAACAAGATTAGTTGCACAAAATTTATATTGATTTTGTCATTAAAATACCATTAATATTGACCGTATAATATCTATACCAACGCATAAAGGAGATACAATTATCTACCGTTATACTTGAGAAATTGAAAATTGAAATTAAAGAAGGGTTGCCGCGTGGAAGGGAGGAATAGTTGATTTTTGCTGTGAGTGTGGATGGCATAAGTACGGCACAAAGTCTTAAAGAATTAATTTTTTTTTATTTTAACTCATTCGTACACATTTTTGTATATTTTATTTCTTTTTTTTTTTTTACTAATTGTTGTTTAATTAATCTAGCATGCCTTTCCCGGGATATGAGGTTGGAAACTGTCATTGCCAAGGAGGTAATTGATGAAAAAAAGGAGAGGGAGAATATTTTTTCAAAATCAAGATTATTGTAATTTTTTAGCAATTAAATATTTTTATTTTTAGTTATGTTGTTCAATTGGTTTTTAATTTTTTTATTTGGAGTGTGTCATTCATTAAATAAAATTCAAAAGTTGTAATTAAAAATTATTGTAACATATTAATTTTTGACACAATAACACAATAAAAATGCGAGTACAAAAACTTACAAGCATTAATTATTTGATAAAATTCAAATTTCAAATAATTTATTATTAACTATATACGATTCACCCCTCGACCACTTTTACAATTAAGGTATATTCTTCTTCTTCTTTATTTTTTTTCCTTCTTCTTCTTTGCTAAAATTATTTTTCTAATAACCTTTCTGTTAAAGAACTCTCATTTATTCCTTTGTATATGATACAATATTATTTTCATTGTTTTCTATTTTCTTTTTGAATATCATCTATGTCCATGATTGTTATTTCCTCTTTCTAAAAAAAATATAATTTTCATTGTGGATTATTTTATGGATAGGGCTGGAAAATCCTTCGCTAGTCCCTCGATGTATTTGACCTATAGTTGTATCAGTAGGAAAAGGTTAAACTCATTCTACGAAATCAATATTATCATTGATAGTTTATTTTATAATGTTAATTATATATATCTGTCAAGGTTTTCAGCAATTATGTGATAGTGAGGGGTTGATTCATGAAATTACACCACCTTACACACCCCTTTATAATGGAACAACTAGGAGGAAAAACAAAACCAATATGAACATGGTAAGGTGCATGTTAAAGTCTAAAAACCTACCAAATTATCTTTGGCATGAAGCTGTATCAACAACAGTGCACATTTTGAATCGATCTCCAACCAAGAGACTTACAGGTATGACACTAGAAGAAGCTTGGACTGGTGTGAAACCATGTGTAGCTCACCTTAGAGTGTTTGGTTCAATCTGCTACAAACATATTCCTGACTAATTGAGAAGGAAACTAGATGACAAGGGTGAGCAAGTCATATTGATTAGTTACCATGCTATTGGTGGCTATAAATTGTATGATCCAAGAAGCAAACAAGTAACCATGAGTAGAGATTTGATATGTTATGAGAATTAGAGTTGGAATTGGGGTTCAAAACCTAAAGAACCTTCCTTAGTCAAGAATGTTGGAGAAAATGAGAGAAATCAGGGAATCACACACACTCAAAATGATGAGATGAATATTATTGAAAAAAATTGAATTACACATTAGACCATTTATATAGTCTAAGTACAGATTCCTTGACACATCACTAATAGACTTAACAAATTCACACCTATATTATATCTAATATATTCTGAATTACAACTATCAGTCCCCTTTGATTCATAATCTTTATAGATGACAGTCCAAGCTTGTCTCTTAATACTATGAATCTATTCACCTTCAAGCCTTTTATGAGAATATTCGCAAGTTGTATTTCAGTACTGTAGTACTTCAAGTCAAGTTGTTTTTTGCTCACCTTTTCATGAAGAAAGTGAAATCTTGTCTCTATGTGTTTTGATCTTCCGTGTGCTACTGGATTCATGGCCAAACTGATAGTGGATTTATTGTCTAGATACAATTCGACTAGCCTCTGAATTTCTATCTTCAATTCTTCAAGTAAAGAGTCTAGCCATAGTGCTTGGCATGCAGCATAGCATGCTACAATGTACTCAGCCTCACAGGAAGATAATGCCACTACAGGTTGTTTCTTTGAACACCAGCTTATTGGTGCACCAAGGAACTTGAAGAGATATCATGTAATGCTCTTCCTTTCCACCTTGTCTCCTCACCAATCTAAGTTTAAGAAACCCATCAACATAGTTGTAGATTCTGAAATTCCAACCAGGCCTGTGAGAGTAGTTTGATCAGAATCCTTAGGAAATAGAACACCATAACTAAGTGTTCCTCTAAGATATCTTAGAATTCTCTTAGCAGCAGCCCAATAAGAGGCTTTAGGATTGTCCATAAACCTACTAATTAGACTAATTGCAAAAAAAAAATGTCTGATCTTGTGTTGCAGAGGTATCTCAATGACCCTACGACCTGCTTGAATAGGATACTATCCACTGACTTTTCTGACTCATCTTTCACTAATCTCAAGCTTAGGTCAACTGGAGTGGATGCTGGGTTGCAGCTCATCATCTTAAATCTCTTCAGGAGGTCTATTGCATACTTATGTGGGTGCATAATCAGAAGTCCTTTGGTTTCCTTGAACTCAATTCCAAGGAAATAAGACAATATCCCTAGGTCTGTCATCTCAAATTCAAACTTCAAACTCCTCTTGAATCTCTCTATATAAATCTGATTACTCCCTATGATCAACAGATCATCAACATACAAGCAGAGAATTATCAGATCATCTTTGTCACTCTTCTTTACATAAACTTCATACTCCTTCTCACACTTATGGAAACCTTGTTTGACAAGAAAGGAATCTATTCTCTTGTTCTAGGCCCTTGGAGCCTGCTTTAGGCCATACAAAGCCTTGGATAACCTGAACACCTTGTCTTCTTCACCCTTGATCTCAAACCCAGGAGGTTGTTTCACAAAGACCACCTCTTCCAAAGTACCATTGAGGAATGCCGACTTTACATCAAGCTGGTATAGGGGTCAATCTCTACTGTGGGCTAGAGCTATCACCAACCTTATGGTTTCTAGCCTAGCTACTAGAGCAAACACTTCTGAATAATTTAAACCATCTCTTTGGAGGAATCCTCTTGCAACTAGCTTTGCTTTATGCTTGGCAACAGTTCCATCAGGCTTTAATTTCACCTTAAACACCTACTTCACATCTATTGGAGACTTGTTTGGAGGCAAGTCAACAAGTTTCCAGATCTAATTTCTTTCAATTGCTCTCAATTCCTCTTTCATTACAGCTTTCCAATGATCTTGTTGTAGTGCATCTTTGTGATCAATTGGTTTAGTGTCTGCCAAAAAGGCAAAATGCACGAACTCGCTTGCTTTCCTTTTTGCTTATGCCTTCTCTTCATCATCTACCACTGCAGCATGCCTAAGGATGTTAGGCATATCAACATGATAATTTTTATACTTTAAAGGCAGGTGTTTTTCTCTCTGTCGTCTCTAATGCACAGCAGCAGGTTCCTCATGATCAGCTCCTATTTTTGCTGCTTCACTGAGTCCAGTCTCATTATTCTCATCTCAAAACAAGGTGTTGATAGTGCACTTCCTCTTCCAATCCCAAGAGCCATCTTCATCAATCACAACATCTCTGTTGATGAAGATCTTGTGAGTTAACGGATCATACAACCTATACGCACCAGTTGGATGATATCCAACCAGTATCATAGGTACATCCTTGTCCTAAAGCCTTTTCCTCCTTTCATCAGGCACATGCTTGAAACACAGTGACCCAAACACTCTCAAATGCTTCACTATAGGCTTCCTTCGTGTCCATACTTCCTCAGGCACTCTATCTTTTAGCTTCTTTGTGGGACACTTATTAAAAATATATGTTGCAGTGGACACTACTTCTCCCCATAAAGTTGATGGCAAATGCTTCTCTTTCAACATACACCTTGCCATGTTCATCACTGTCTTGTTCCTCCTCTCAACCAAACCATTATGCTGAGGAGTATAGGGAGCAATGATCTCGTGTATTATACCATGATTAGTACAGAAAGATTCAAAATCATTAAATGTGTACTCTCGTCCACCATCAGTTCTAATGATTTTGATTGACTTTCCACTTTGATTTTCACTCAACACTTTGAACTCTTTGAAAACAGAGGGCACTTTAATCAGGTATAACCACATCATTCTACTAAACTCATCAATAAAGGTTACAAAATATTTGTTACCTCCCATTGAAGACACTTCCAGTGGACCACGTACATCAGAGTGAACAACTCCTAGCACTTCAGTTGCTCTTGTAGGTGATTCTGATTTGAAAAATTTCCTGGGTTGCTTGCTTGTCAAGCATCTCTCACAAATCTTATTAGGAAATCTGATCCTGGGCAAGCCCTTAACTAACTTTTGTGATTGAAGTTGATTCAGTCCCTTGAAATTCAAATGCCCAAGTCTTGAATGCCAAAGCCAGCTCTCATCTTCATTGGCGATTGATGCCAAACACTGCACATCAGCATTATTCATGTTCACCTGAAAAGTTCTATTTTTGGACAATGGGATTTTAAACACTCTCACATCACTTGGATCTAGCAAATCTAGAAACTTGTTCTTCAAGGATGCTGAAAATCCTTTCTCAAGAAGCTAGCCCAAGCTCATCAGATTACACCTCATATATGGCACATACATCACCTCTTCTATTACTACAAGGCTTCCCTTACTCATTTTGAAAGTAATATTCCCAATTCCCACACTTCTGATAGTAATGTGATCTGCAAGCTTTATAGTGCATTTTTTACTATCATCAAGACTCACTAGCCAACTTGAATTACAAGTCATGTGATTTGAGCAACCAATGTCCAGATACCATGTTTCTAAATCTCCACTACTGGTAAAGTTGCAGGTGGTTGTCATTAATACAACTGCTTCTCCATCTGAATCACTTTCACTATCATCTTGTCGCTTTGCTTGTGCCATATGAGCCTTCTTTTTACTATATTTCTTCTTCTTCTCTCTTACATCTGCACTTCCACATTCATTTTCTAAGTGTCCCCAGCCTTGACAATTTAGCATCTAATCTTACTCTTGTCAAACTTTCCTTTTCCACCCTAATTCCTTGATCCTGGTTCCCTCTTTCTCCCATATGATTCTGATTGATCCTGATCAAAATCAGTATGATCATGTTTGCCATGAAATGAAGAGTTCTTTCCTTCCCGCTTGTTGCTCTGCCACTTAAAATTTCCTTTCGACTTCTTGTTCTTTCCTCCTTGATTCTATTTTGGAGCATATAGAGCCTGATCTTCCGGTTTTATTGGGCTTCTCTCATTCATTTTCAACTCATGTGCCTCTAGAGAGGTTTGTAGCTCTTCAATTTTCATCTCAGATAAGTCCCTGGCCTCCTCAATTGTAGCAACTCTCCCATCAAATCGAGGAGTTAAGGTTCTCATCACCTTCTCGACCAAATCTTGATCTTTGAATTTTTCACCACATTCTTGCATTTGGTTCACAATTCTAAGCAATCTTGTGAAATAATCACAGACTCTCTCATTGTCTTCCATTTGAAGGAGCTCATATTGTCTCTTCAAGGTGTTTAACTTCACCTTCTTTAACTTGTCATCACTGGAACAAGCCTTTGCAAGAATGTCCCATGCTTCTTTCAAAGTTGTGGCAGTAGCGATCTTCTCAAAATGTGCGGAATCAATGCATTGATGCAATAAAAAAGTGTCTTACAATCCTTCTTCTTCAAATCCTTCAACGCTTGTCTTTAAGCATCTGATGTGGTGGCTTTAGGTTCTTCAACTCCATTCTGAATAACCTCATACACATCCTAAATCCAAATAAGGCCCTTATTTGCACGTTCCATTTGGACCAGTTTTCCCATCAAGAACTGGTAAGTTTCCAAGTATGTGACCATTCATGATGCCGTCTCGATCAATCTTCACAAAAACTCTTCAAGAATTCGCCAAGAATCTTGCACAGGATCTGAAATCATGCGAATCTTGAAAATCAACACTCAACAAGATCACTTCACTTATAATCTCACAACCCTCAACAGTTTACACTTGAAGGATCCTCACAGTGTTTGAATCTCACAATTCTCTCACATTATTTGCACTCACACTCAGATTTTTTCACTCAAGAACCCACTTCTCTCATCCTTCTTGGTCCCTAGAACATGGAGCTCATGATACCAATTCTATTGGAGAAAAGGAGAGAAACCAGGGAATCACACGCACTCAAAATGATGAGATGAATATTGAAAAAAACTGAATTACACATTAGACCATTTATATAGTCTAAGTACAGATTCTTGACACGTCACTAACAGACTTAACAAACTCACACCTATATTATATATAATATATTCTGAATTACAACTATCAAAGAATCCTATTGGAAGATGCCAACTCACATAGATCAGCAGTCAACAATTCACAGAATATGAAGAGATCAACAAGAGTAAGTCAATTGCCTTCACACTTGAGTGACTATGAAATGTTTCATGACTCCACAATTACTTCAGAGGGTGAATTAGTGCACTTTGCACTAATAGCACAATCTAAACCAGTAGATTTTGAGAAGGCAATGACAAATGAGAAATAGATGAAGGCTATGCAGGAAGAGATCAACTTAATTGAGAGAAACCAGACCTGGGAGCTAGTTGATCTTCCTCAAGAAAAAAGACCAATAGCATTGAAATGGGTTTACAAAGTGAAAGTCAACCCAGAAGGTGAAGTTGTGAAGTATAAAGCCAAACTGGTGGCAAAAAGGCTTACAAAAGGCAAGGATTGACTATAGAGAAGTATATGCACCTGTAGCAAGGCTTGAGACTGTAAGATTAATGGTTGCAGTGGCTACTTAGAGAAATTGGTCAATGCATCAACTTGATGTGAAATCAACATTCCTCAATGGACCTCTAGAAGAAGAAGTGTATGTGTATCAACCACAAGAATTTGAAGTAAAAAATAGTGAGGAGAAAGTGTACTGACTCAGAAAAGCACTTTATGGTCTTAAGCAAGCATCAAGAGCTTGGAACAAAAGAATTGATATTTTTCTAAATCAAATTGGCTTCAACAAGTGCACTTCAGAACATGGTGTGTATCTAAAGGTGTCAAAGAAAGGTCCTAGGAGTGATATGATGATTGTATGCCTATATGTAGATGATCTCCTGGTTACAGGCAGCAGTGAAGGGGAGATTGAAGAATTTAAGAAGAAAATAATGCAAGAGTTTGAAATGAGTGATCTAGGACTTTTGTCATACTTCCTTGGAATTGAATTCAAGGACTCAAATCATGGAGTCATCATGCATCAAGCCAAATATGCTAGAAACATTCTAAAGAAGTTTAATATGAGTAAGTGTAACTCTGCAACAACACCAATTGAAGCATAAACAATTGATGATGAAGAAGACTGTGAAGAAATGGCCAATCCTACTTATTTCAGACAAATAATAGGCTCTCTCAGATACATGTGCAACACTAGACAAGATTTGAGTTTCAGTGTTGGCTACATTAGCATATTTATGAAGGCACCAATGAGGAGACATCTCTTAGCAGCCAAAAGAATCATGAGGTACATCAAGGGTACTGTAGATTATGGAATTCTATTTCCTAAAGGAGGTGGAGAATCTGAAATAGAGTTACTTGGCTATTCAAATTCAGATTGGTGTGGCGATAAAAGTAATAGGAAAAGAACTGTTGTTTATGTGTTCTTGAGTGGAGGAGCACCAGTCTCATGGTGTTCAAAGAAAGAAGTCGTGGTAGCTTTGTCCCCTTGTGAAGTTGAGTATGTAGCAGCTTCCATGAGTGCTTGTCAAGTTGTGTGGCTTGACACTTTGATGCAGGAGCTGCAATTGAAGCAAGTTGGAGTTGTGAAACTGTTAGTGAATAATAAGTTTGTAATAGACTTAGCCAAACACCCAGCAGCAAATAGGAGAAGTAAGCACATTAAGAGTCGGTTTCATTTCCTTAGAGATCAAGTCAACAATGACAAATTAGTATTGGAATATTGTAAAACTGAGTTGCAGGTGGCAGATATATCCACCAAGGCATTAAAAGGAGAAAGATATAGAGACTTGAGAGAGATGCTAAATCTAGTGAACATAAATGTAATATGAATTAAAAAGGGGTGTTAGAAATGTAATTCAGATTAAGAGAATGTAGTAGTTAGTTGAAAAGGAAAAGTTAGTTAACTTATTAGATTGAGTTAGTTACCCCAACCACTTTTTGAAGTAAAAGTTGTTGAGTGTGGAAGTTGCTTGTTATATATAAGTAACTTTCATCCTTGTATTTTTGGTGTGGACAATATTGAATAATATTCATCTATTCTTCCTCATAAATCAGAGTGTGAATCATCCTGCTTGAGTGTGTGAATTTCTACAAAATTAACTGTATTTGTACATGGGTGATTTTAATAGTTGCAACAAACATGAAATTTTAATAGTTATGAACTGATTCAAAAGTCAATTATGCTCATGATGATTTTGGGACTCAATGTTTAACTATAAAGTTTGTTAATAGAAGAAAAAAAATTATATAATCATCAATTTAAATTTACGATTTTTTTCATCAAATTGTCGTTGAACAGAACTAATTAATAATCAATTTGTTTACAAGTCTATTGATTTGGTTAAATATTAAAACGTAATAAAATTTATAATTAAAACATTTTTTAATTAATGTCATTATTTCTAGAAGTAGAAAGGTTGGGATTTTTTCACCCCCCCCCCCCCCCCCCCGATTGAAGTGTTGATTTCACACAAAATAAGAGTTTTAGTTATGATATATGAACTTTACATATCCTCAAAAAACGAATTGAAGAAAACATAAATCAAAACCTAAAGGAAGAAAAAAAAAGTCAATTTAATAAAAAATGTGAAGAGACAATGGACGAAACAAATTATGATTAATAACAAAATCAGAAAGGAGGAAAGTAATGAAATTATATGTTTATAAAAGATGCATAGTATGTAGATACATAATGAAATTGCATTGCTGAGAAGAAAAGAAAAGATGAAATTATAATAATTTAATATAATTAAGTTATGCTCCAAAAAATGTTATATTAAATTAAAAAATAATTAATGCATGAATGTTAACCCATGTCTTTGGAGCATTGGTCAAGAAACTAAAAGAAGAAATTAGATATCTCTGCTGAATTTCTATTTTTAATTGATAATTCAGAGGTTAGCAAAAAAACAGAACAGAAGGTTTTACAATTGTGAATGGCAAATTAGCTAGAGAGGTGTTTATAATTGATGGTCAACACCTAATTATATAAAAGAATAATGATGGAGATTCAGCATGGGTTTAATTTTGTGGATCATATTTTTTATTTTTTTTTTATAGTTGTGGATCATGTGTTAAAACTTCATAGTAAGTCATACATGGGAGATAGAAGTGGAAAAGGGAAATAGAATAAGTTTCACTGCAGGGCTAAATTTGCTTCACCCTATGTATTCCAAATGGATGGAACAAGTTTCACATAAATACTCACACATTATATAAATTTCTTATAGTTAAAAAAATTATAGATATAGTAACTTATAGATACCCCAATATAGTAAAAATTATAAAATATTAGTGACTTACACTTAAAATTTAAAAATAATAACAAAGAAACACAAGAAAATATATAAAAAAGATAAGTTAAAGAGAATAATAATTTTAAATTTTAAATTTCAAATGAATGATTAATAAAAAGTTGACCATTTTTAATTGTAATAATTTATTATGAAAATATTTTATTTACAAATATCCATGAACTCAATTATAGAGAACAATAACACACAATAATTTATTAGCTAATTAAATGCAAATTTATTCATGAAATTAATTATTGCATGATAATGAGTAGCATTTTACTACCATTTAACAACCATTGAACAATTAATTAATTATTTCTTCAAAAAAATTATTTTTATAGAATTTAAATTTAAATTATAACAATTATTGTTGGTAAAATTAATTTTGGTAATTGTGGTTTTTCTGCCTTAATTTCTCGATTTGTGAAATTTAATTTCAAAACGTAATAACTCTTACTCAAAGAGAATATATATTTATATGATAATTATGGCTGATATATATTGATAAAAGATATATATTTATATGATAATTATGACTGATATATATATATTTAAAAAATTATTGCAAGTTCATAGTATAAACATATTCTATTAAGAATAAGTAATTAAATCAACTTTTAATATTAAGAATTATTTATTTATTTTATTCATAATAATAGGAATCAATTTGATTTATACACTTAAATAAAAAAAAATTAAATCACTATAGTACTCAATGAGAAATAACCTGAGGATTAAAGTTATTATCTGCATGTTATAAATATGAGTATGAATGATTTTTTTTTTAACTATGGGGACAGATACTATATATAGTACCATACTCATTGATTATTGTCATCACTTGCTTTATGAAATGCATTCATTTTTAAAACTAAATGTATGATAGTAAATAACCATCGGGCACTAAGGTCTCATAACATGTTCTCCCTTTAGAAAAGTTTATTATTATTATTATTATTATTATTATTATTATTATATATATATATAATTTTTTATTATCAATCAATCACAAATTAGCAAATCATTAATAATATTTGAATTCTATTTTAACCACCTTAAAAATTATTCATACCATACCATAATTTGTGATTGATTGATAATGCAAAAAATTTATACTAAAAATGCATAACAGTTAAACTCTTACTATTATGTGTAAACATTTTGTTTAAATATTTTCTTACGTAATTTTTATATTTTTATTATATCTCATAAATTAACGTGAATATGATATTATCCTAACTTTCAATCATTTAAATAAATTTACATTTTTTCCAATTAATCCATTTAATTTTATTTTCAATATTTTTTATAGGATGTTAAATTAATGATCTCCATAAAAATGAACACTAGAATAATTTATGAGTTATTTTTATAAAAATAATTTTATTATTATTTTCATTTAGGTTTTGTTATGTAGTTTTATTTATCTATGCAATTTTCTTTGACATTAAGAGGGTAATATTATCAAAAATAAATTTAGAGCTATATTGAAAACTAATCACATTCAGTTATCTTCTATTATTTCTTATTAATAAATAAGTTATATATTATGCACATTTGAATTTATTTTAGATTTTTTAATAATATAAAAATTAATAAAATTGCTAATGTAATTTTGTATATAAATTAAAAAAAATGATTCCAAACTTACCCGTGCATCACACTGGTACTATCTAGTATTCATGTGTAAATAAGTTTGAATTAAATTAACATGTAAAGAAATGTTGGTAGCATTTTCTTTCTAACATTCTCTTTTATGACTAATTAAAATTTGTTAAAATTTATCAATTTTGATGAATTTCACACTTCTTATTTAATGATTCTCTTTTCTGATTTAAAAGTAAAACATATAAAAATTGATAATTTCTAATAAATTTTAGTTAATCATAGAGAAAGTAATAGAAAGAAAATGTTAAGAAATGTTTAGAAGGGAATAAGTTGATTTTCGTTTTTTGGAAATCTTAGAGTGAGAAATTTAGATTATCTTGATTTCTCATATTTAATTTGATATCTATTTTAAAATAACATTCTAAAAAATGTTTTTTGGGGAATTTTTTTAGCTAGGCTTTAAAAAAAACTCTCATGGAAAAGTTGGAAATCCAACTTTTTCAAGTTAATTTGTTTACTATAGTAAAAAAATCAAGTTAGTCTTATTCAATTATTTAATTGGTAATTAAAAAATGTGTTTATCAAAAATCATGATTTCAAGACATGAAAAAGCTTCTCTCTCAAAAGAGAGTGTCGCTAATTAACATTCATCTTGAAGGATATTAGCTTTCAAAATCATATTCCAATTTTTTCATTTTTTCATTTTTAGTTTATTGATTTTTAATTTTTATTTTCAATTTAAGCTTTTAAACTACGTATGTTGGAAAAAAAAATACTCCACCAACTTAATATATTATACTACGAACTAGCATGTCATTAGGGTCAAGTGGTACTTGAATGGGATGAAGGTCTCGTGTTTGTGATTTGTAGATGAAATAAAACATAATTGGAAGAAAAAAAAAAAATCTAGCGCAGATGATTAGTGTATTCTTCAAACATATATGCATCAAGAAAGTTGATATTTTACACTAGTGTCATAGTGATCCAAAAAGATATATCATACTATGATGATAATAAATTTTTAATTTAATGATAAATTAGGCTTATTTAATCTTTTGTCAATAAAAATTATAGATGAGCTCTCTTAAGATATTAATTAATAATATATGAACATGAGTTTTCATGTACTATCCGTATAAATATTTGTATATTATTAACCAATTAAAAATCATTCTAAATATGACTTTTAAAGTAATTATTATAAAAGTTAAAAAATTTCATACCTATTAGTTTTTTATTAGATGACAAGGATAAAAAAAATAACTATATGAATACTGGTTTAAGAATATTTTAATTAGAGTCAATGAACATATTTAATAAAAATAATGTTCATCGTATTAAAAGTATAATATATTTGGTTTTAAAGTAATTGAGATTATTTAATTAATAGAATCTATTAAATATTTTTAAACCAGTATTTTAAAAGCACTTGTTAAGGATAACAATTGATAAGTTATATTTTAAATATAAGTATTTAAAAAAAGTAGTTCTTGCAAATCCTCCTAAAAAAAACAAATCCTATTGATTTGGAAGAATATATAACTTTTAAAGTAGTTTTATCTTTAAATATAACTTCTAAAGTAGCTGTTAAAAAAAATCAAATGTTATTGATTTTAAAATATCTATTTATATGTTATAAATTAGAACATATGACTTGAAGGAGATCTCACTCTTTGTTGTAACCTTCTTAATCATCTATATATTTTCATGCATTAATCGCAACTACTTATATTTTTCAATTTTTTCTCTATAATATTTTCTTCAACTTGAATTACTCCTTAAAAAATATTTAATAAGGACTAAAAATAAATTATGTATTTATTATAAGGATGAAAATATATATATATATATATATATATATATATGAATTTACTAACATAAATCTACTAAAAATTAGAAGGTCTATTTAACACTCAATACCTTTTTTTGTTTGGACAAATATAATTCGTGTTTTATTTACACCAACATAAATTAAAGGGTAACCATATAATTTTAATTTATTTTCTATTTGACAAAAATACCATTCCTGTTTTATTATTTATTTTTCAAAATTCAGATTCCCAAAACCTTATTTTCTCTTTCGTGGTTCTCCATTGTTTAATTTGAAGCTGCATTCACTCTCCTGTACACCAACACCCTTCTCCTCCTATGACCAACTCCCTCATAAATTAAAATTTCCCCTATCTGAAAAGTGCAATATGAAATTGTAGGGATAAAAAAACTGCGTCCTTCTACTGTGTAAATCTTGATGACCCTATACCACCACAAAATCAAATCTGTGTCCAATATTAACGGTTCAGAAAACAAGACATTGAAGATGATGACAATGTTAACTATTCCGAATCCGTGTCCAATATTACACCACCCAAAATTCCTGAAACCCCTTCAATCTTGGCTTCTGATTTTTGCAACCCTTGCTGAAATTCTCCTTTGTACATGATGATCCCAATTTGGTCTATGGCACCTCCACGGCTCCACCCAACAACAATGGCTTCTCCACCGCCTGCGTCAGGGCCAAGCAGTTTGTTCTTGCATAATAATTATCATCAAACATCGACAACGATATATATATAAAACAAGAACTAACACAAAATTACAAAGATCGAATCCAAAAAAAAATAAAATTTACAAGAACCATTTTGAAAGGAAATAGTTTTATAAGGACGAAAACCAAAAAAACAGTATATTACAAAAATAAAAATATATTTAAATTTTTTTTAATAATATTGATACACCCTTTAAAAGTAAACTGTGTACCTCAGTTACAAAACAAAGAGAATGTCATAAATTATGATTTAACGTTGGCTGTTCCTTTTCAGATTTTTTATATTGCTCCAATTTTATTTGGGTTTTGTAATGCCAGGAGGGTGGGATATCTCTCGTATTGCTTTTCACACAGACATTAAGGGTTAATTTGTTTAAATTTAAAATAATTATTTTTAAAATAAGAGCTTAAAAAGAAATTTATTTAATAAGTAAATAAGATTTGTTTATTAAAATAACTAAAAAAAATTAAACTGAAACAGTTTAATCAAACACATTAAAAAAATACTTGTTTTATTAAAACAGATAATTTTTTTGACAAATAAATTTAAATAAACTGACCCTAAGTCCTCCTTAACTATCCTATTAAAAAAAATTATCCTGTTATATCCGTTCGTTATCTTGACGTATAGGTTTGAATTTTTATTTTTCTCATTTGGGCCTGGATGCACATTCTTGGATTGCATATGAAATTATGAACTGTGCCTTAACCCATTTTCACATGTGTAGACATTGGAACTGAAGCCCTATATTGCAGCTATCGGTTTTCTTTATGCACCTGCGACATTGACAACATTAAGCCTTGATCTAACGGCTTACGAACCACCTTGTTGCGTCCTAGCCGTTCATGACAAAGAGCACGAGGAAGCTTAATGAGGGGAACGTGAAGTGTATCGGGGTTATAGTCTTTGTTGTTGCACTTCCAACTTATATAACAAGATTATGATTTTGACTAAACTTAAATATATATTTAATGCCAATAAAGTTTAAAATCACTATTTTTAATCCTTATCAAATAAATGAATTTTTTGCTTTATTTTCTGTAAAATAGATTTTTTTTATTTTCATCTTTACAAAATTTAAAAATCACTAATTTTGGTCACTAATTTTAAGATAAATAAATAATATTTATTTTTGAGATTTGAAAAGAAAAAAAAATTGAGGGGTCACGTGTTAACATTATATCACATTAGTAGATATCACTTGAGATGGTTATTTGACTTTTCACTAACACATGAAAGTGTCACATAATAGTAATAATAAAAAGTAATGTATGTTATAAAAAAGAATGATTTTCATTTTTTTATTTTAGATAGATGAAAATCTTGAAAAAATAAACTCGTTTTCACTAAAACATATATAAAGCCTTTTAATTATTACGAGAATAGTAGTTAGATGAGAGCATACACAGCTAAGGTAGGTATTATTTCTTTATTTGGGGGGGGGGGGGGGGGGTTATGATAGAGATTTTGCTATTTAGAATTTCATGATTGTAAGCTAGTGAGTGATTGGTGAGCTTGGACTTAAATATAAGTGTACTATGTATCTCTATGATGCTTCCGTGAGTAGGTGAAAGGATTGCAAATCAGGTAGTGGGAATGTTCATGAAAGGGAGGTAAATTTATTGAACGAGAACGAGAAGAGCAGATTTCATGGGACTCACTAAACAAAGGATATCGATTAATGTTTCTTTTGTTTTTTCTTCTTCTTTTTTTTTTTTGACAAAAGGGTGGATATCGATCAATGCTAGGGTATTTTAGAGAGGGAAAAGAATATTAAAAAAAAAGAAGTGTTTTAATAATAAGGGAGACTAAATAGTAACTGTCATATAAAACATGAACAGAAACTCGTAAACAATATACTCCTTTTTATTCAGTCATTTTTAACTAACGTTTTCCTTTTATTAATAATTGCAAATATTTTTATTTATTTCTGTTTTAATTTGCTTTTAAGATCTAGTGATCAAACGATGTTCATTAAAATTCAATGGAAAAAACAAATATCACACGAAAGATATTCTTGCTTTTTACAATGCCTGCCACAGGCGTGAATTGACGAGATCGTGGCATTTAGGCTTTCCCTTCAAAGCAAAGTTATATGGCTGGTATACGAGTGTATTTTTTCCATTCCCTCATTCCCATTTGAGTAAGTGGAGAATCCTGTATACCAGCCAAATGTATCCATCCAAAAAAGGAAAATAACGTACTTACAAAATCAGGCATTCACACTTCTGAATGCAAGTCAATGTAGACTATAAAGCGACTATTGAAACACACGGGATCAAGTAAACAGTTCAAATCACTTCATTAAAAGCAAACACAGGAAAACACAGGATTATGGACATACAACCAATTAGCCGATGGTCCTTTTTGGTCAAAAGACATCAAGAAACCTAAAACACCAATTCCCAAAACCCAGAATACAAGGTCAAATAATATAATAACACATCCCCACTAAAAATTAATTAAAACAAAACAAGACAGTATGAAGATAAGTTAGACCCTAATAAATTATACCAAGGCAATGCTGCTCTCGCCACCGGGTGGCTTCCGTACACCACCTAGGTAGTCTCTAGCTTCTACCTTCCCATCAGCAAAGATGTTACTGCCACTCATCTCTCGTAGTTTGGCCCCGCTCAATGATTTCTCAGCAGATGAAGGCGGTGCATCCCCTTTGAATATGTCATTCCCTGAAAGTTCTGCAAATTTCTTGTCATAGATCTTCTTTGCTGTCTTCCCAGCAGAGTTGGTATCGCCTTGATCTCCGTCAGCCTGTAAAAACCAAGATCACAACACAAGCCACTTATTTAAAATGCACAAAGATTGATTAATGTTACACAAATCATCACCATATGCATTATGCATGAAGAACTTCAGCTTTATAATTCCCCTGCACAATATGATTTATACTCTCATGTTAAGATTTCCAAATTATGTCTACAATATGATATATTCATTCTTTAATGCAATAATTTAAGTTTTCCTCCTTGGTAAAATCATTGCACTGGTGGTGACATGTTTGTCCAGACAAGTCCTACATGTTTTTTTGCCTTTCACAATGAGTGTCCCCCACTGAGCATAGTACCTAATTTGCTCTGGGATACTGAAGGCAAACGGTAGACTCCCGCAACTAGATTTGCTTCATCCACAAGAGGAGGTGGGGATGGAACCCCGTCTCTTGCTTAAGGGGTAAGAGCCCTTACCACTCACGCCAACTTAAGTTGGCAAACAAAATCCTATATGCACTCTGTTTGCCCATAGATGTTATTGAAGTATCCAAATTCTAAATGTACGGGGGAGAGATCAAAATATGAAAAGTATTCACCCAAATAATTCAGGTTAGCAACTAATAGTGGTGCATACAATGTCTATGCTCCCTTTCAACTCCAGTATGCGAGGAGTTATTGGCCTGGGTTTGATTTCTGGTGGTGGAGCAAATATGTCATGACCACTAAGCTCCTTGCACTTCGCATCAGAGAGTTGCTTTTTCAATATAGAGTCTTCACTTTCCAAAGTTCCACTTAGCTCACGCTGCTTGGCCACCTCAGGCAAAGTAGTGGGCTTTTTTGGAGAAACACTCTCCTCCTCGCCAAAGGAGATATGGCTGATTCCAGAAATCGCTTGCTTCAATTCAACAGTGAACAACAAAAATCAAATTTAGCTGAAATCCACTGCAAATCTATGATCAATACAATATGTAAAGGCATCTTTGTTCTTATATAAATACCTGATACATACGCACTCCAGTCTTATTTGGGTTGTCACTGCCAGCTTCTGAGGCGTCATCTTCTCCATTGGCTACAAATATTCCACTACCAGTTATCTCCTTCATCTTATAATCCGAACAAGGCTTTCTGGAAATTACACAACTACATAATTTCAGATGCCATAGAATATATAGACAGAGCAAAAATGATCTAGTATTCATAATATGATTCAAGAGTTGAGCTTGAATTCATTTCACTCAAGTCTAGAATCACATAATAAAGTAGGAACAAGAAACTAAAAAATACGTATAAGAAAAGGAAACCAATGTTTTCTCTTTAATATCTTTCTTTACAAGCTCCAAGACTGGGAGACAGGGAAAGGGAGGCAAAGGATAGATGATTTAATGGTGTTTCTCCATTCTGAGACAATAGATAGTTGGGACTTGCAGTGAATGTGATATGACTCATTTCCACAAAAAGGTGATGTTGATAGCTCAAAGAGAAATTGTAGTATGCATGCACAGAATAAGAATGAGTGCTAAAGTTGTCGGTTTTGCAGGGAAAAGAAGGAGAACGAAGATATTCTGAATTTAATTTCACATCACTATTTTTAACCAGCCTGATGTTGTAAATGTGACTTCCCTACTCTAGTGGCAAGAGCGATGTGTATCCAAAGCTCAACCAAAATATCTCAATTCACCACTTTATTTTCTAAAACGAAGAAAGGTTTAATTAATAGATCCGAATATCCAAATCCAACAAACTCTGCCAATCTCGTTCGACCCTTTTCAAACATTTACTTATATTAAGGGGCTGAATAAATAAGATAAGCACGATAATGTGCTCAAATTGCCAGTGAAAGACTGTGACCAGAAAATATAATCAGAATACTGATTACAGATCAATGGCACAAACAACCAGAGCAAAAAAATAAAAATAAAAAAATTGTGCCAGATATTTTGGGGCAGAAAAGGGAACAAGCTTCTTTTCAAATTTCAAAGGCTAAATGTTTCAAAGTTTGAATAACGAAAACATCATAAAAAGTTGAATTTAGAGGAAACAACGAGAGAGAATAGAGTAGATCTCACCTTTTATTTAAGCTCTCCACCTCTTCATCGGTGACCTGACCACCAAACACCACCTTCCTGATCCCATCCGACGGCTGAAATTCCACAATATCAGCCAAAAAAAAAAAAAAAACAAACCACAGATAAATGAAAAATAAAAATTACCCAAAGAAGAAACAAAAGAAAAACAGAAACAGAGGACTGTACCTGGTGAGAACGAACGGCGGAGGAAGGAGGAGCTGGGGAATCAGAAATGGGAGTTTCAGGCCACGTAAGCAGATCTGCAGTTGAAGTGTGTGGCTTCCTCACCGGATTGCTTCTCTCCATGTCCTTCAGCTACACAACACAATACCCTGCTCAACCAATTAACACTTATTAGCTATTTCTCATTCCTCTTCATTCTTCACTTTCGCCTCGTCCCTCTTTCAATTAAAAACAAAAAAAAAAATGGAAGGGGGGGGACCGTGCCTGTTCCTGGGTGCGCGAGGTCGTTATGTTAATCTTGAGCGCAGAAATGACGACGATGACCTCCCTGATCTCCCAAGATTCTTTTTGATTGCTCAATGGTAGAGAGAACAACACATGAGAAAGTTAATTTTATTTATTTATATATATAAGGACAAGAAAAAAAAAATGTAATAATGGGGTTTAGCAGTAGAAGAAGAGAGAGTGGAGTGTAGAGTAGTACAAAGTAGAAGCTACTCTTCTTCTGTTTCAAAACAAAGCAAACGCCAACCACGCACACGCACCACGTCTTTCTTATAAGTATAACCCTTCCCGTTATCTTTCTTTCTTTTTAATTACTATTCTCTCTCTCTATATATTTTGAATCTCAAACCGCCTTTGAGTATTTGTATTTTTGTAATTAGGGACGGTAAAGCATGTGCCCCCGATGTACCGCCACATGTCGGTTGTTACAAGGGAGCACATCGAAATTACTTCTTTGGCCCCCTCAACCCAAAGCCCAATGTTGTCCCGTTTTTTTCCCTTCTTACTCGAACCCACCCACTTTGTGATGATGATGATGATGAACTCGATTGATTTTCTTTAACTTTTTTTCTTTCTTCAACTAACTTTAGTCAAAGATTAGCCACATAAGCCAACTGCTACCCAAAATTTTATTTTATGATCCAATTCATTCATTAAAATTATGGTATGGGATAAAATAAATATTTTGATTTGAAAAAGATTAGGAATACACAAATCAAACAAATGAGAATAAAATAAAATCTCTAATTTTTTTAAATTAGAAATTTATGAAACAACAAATACAAAGTATTAAAATCCTTATTTATATCACATTAATAACCAAAAAAGTAATAACTAACCAACCCAATTATTTTAAAAAAAAATACCATATTTTTTTATTCTAATTTTTCTCTTTTTTTATTTAGGTAAACTCATTAAATTTGATCTCAATTGTATTAAGATAATTAATATCATGTATTTTAGTAAATTTTATATTATTTTACTTGTGTTATCTATCATTCTTCACATTATGTACAAGATAAAATAATTATCTTTTAACTTATATTTTTATCTTATTTTTGTTCAATCTAGTATCACAATTTTAATGAATTAAACGCAACCTTAGTTGATGTAAAAGGAAAATCATGTTTACATTTGTAGATTTTTATTTATCAAGAAATTATTATATTTCATACACATGATTTTATTTTCTATATAAAAGTTGGAAGTGGAATTTACTTATTTGTATACTGGATATTAATTTTATTTGTAAAAAACTGTAGCTACCTTTTCCGGGAACATTAACTGTGAATTGAAATTTAAGAAGGAATATGTGTGAATGGTATTCCTCTTTGGCACGAAACAAAAATGTGGATGCTCTTAGGCTTGTGGGCAAATGGCAACTGTGCTACTAAACTAGTGGGTTCTACAAACAAGCAATACACATTCCATGGGATCAGATATCTTGTGATGTTCATGTGCAAAAAGTCAAGCCCAGCCAACTAATACGTGGCTTAGGAATGGAGAGGGGATCCATTCAATCAAGTGACCTTTTTCCAGAATTGTGAGATTGAGCTTCAATTCTCTTTATTATGTTTCAGTGAATCAAAAACCATTCGTGGGACACAAGCAAAAAACACGAAAAGGCTTCACGTGTGGCAAATGGTCATCCCTCATCAACGTTGTGATTCATAATTATCGACTTGGTGCTCTCAAAGATGAAAATCCCCTCCTCACATGCTCCTACAAGCTTTGATTTTTCAGCTTTTCTTTTTCTTGTTTAGAAAAAAATTACAGTCGATACTAAAATAAATAATATTGGGATCATACCGAACCGAAGAAGGGAAGCGTAACCACTAGCGGAGAGGGCATTTTCGTCTCTCAATGTAATATAGGTGATTGTGGGAATGCAACGGTATCCAGTCTAACGATAAAGTTGTCCGTTAGATAGCAAACTCCTCCAACCGGCTGTTTGTAGCACTTATTTCCGGAATATTTAAAATTTTAAAATTCTTTTGCAACTCAGTTACAAAAATGTCCTTCCGTGCGGAACTGTGGAATATATAGACGGGTAATTTTAGTATAATCACATGAGTTTATAAATTTAAATTAGGTAAAATATAAAATATGCAGAAAAAAAAATTAGATATCCTCAAATATGTGGATCAACTCCCATGTAATTGTTCTATCTATATTTTTTGTCTTTCAATATATAGGAAAACAATTTTAGCTCGTATAAATATTTAACTCATTTTAAGTCTTTATAGTTTCTTCCTGGGGTTTTTTTTTATGAGTCGTTTAGAGCTATTATATAGAAATAAAAAATAATAATAATTTTTATTTTAATGAAATAGTCATGTGGTTCATTTTTAATCCCTTTTTCTTCTCACTTCATAATAAATAATGTGTAAAATAATTAAATATTTGAAAAAAAATAAAAACATAATTAATAAAAGAGTAATTAATGTGATGTTCCACGTTATAAATGAGAGATATTCTTGGGTGAACATGAACTAACACTTCACCCTTACACACAACCACTAGAAATTTGACAAGTAAAAAAGTATAAAAAATATCATTTATTAGAATCAATCTAATTTCTTTTAATAAAAAAAATGATAAGTTGTTTCCTATAATAACAATTTGATCATATGGAGATATATTAAATATTTACATAATAAAAACAATTCAATTTTTTTTTTTTTGTTATCTTTCGTTTATAACTAACTAAAGGAAATTTTTATAAATATATTCTATATGTATTTTTTAATAATAATAATAATAATAATAATAATAATAATAATAATAATAATAATAATAATCTGTATTTTAAATAATTTATATTTTTTAAGTAAAACTGAAGGAATCCAACCCATCATGCTGAAGTTGATCCACATGTTTGATGATTTAGTTTTTTAATTGTTTCATAGTGGAGTTTCTCTGCAATCTCAATGGCTATGATCATTCAATGATTTATGCATAAGAGAACTTTAAATGCCCAAACTCAAAGAGAAGTACCCCAAAAAATCTCCAAAATGATTTCTAAAAGCCCCTCCAAAACCTATTACCCCTAGGCATCCCCTAGTTGAATAGTCAGAGTTGCACTTGACCCAATTAGTTTTCGAAGGACGCCAAATGCCTTCCTTAATATTTCAAACCCATTAGGACTTATCTAGTAGCAAGAGGTTGAGGTATATACATGAAATTTTAAGTTTAATCTCCATTGCCACCATGGTATAAAAAATCTTTCACTTTTTCTCTTTTTTTTTCTTCCACTTCATGCATCCCCCAAAATAAGAGTACATTCATCAGGGTTGATCATGAAGAAACAATTGTTAGTTTTGATGTACCATAGCCATATTGTCATATTGTTTTCAAACAAACGACATATATTTTGAAATAAGGGTATTGGTTTTTAGACTCTTAGTTCATCTTTTTAAGGAGGGAAATATATATATATATATATATATATTCAAAGCATACTTTTTCATATATGACATTATGTCCCACACTTTAGTGCTAACCTAACTTGAAGCACATCCAACTAACAAAATCGAATAATGATTTCTTAAAGAAGCCATAAGGTCAATCTTCTACTAGGTTTTTATGACTTTTTTACCTCTGTTATAATAATATTTAAAATTATTATTTGTACTTATCAAAATCCGGAGTTGGCACATGTTAGGAAGGACATGGCTAAGGTGGGCTCCCAGACATCACACGTCGACTTTGAGAGTTGCCTTTGTTAAGAGGACAAGAGGGAGGACCTACAAAATAAAAGACTCTGATGCTCAAATAAGTATATAGGTTAGGAGAATAAGCAAGAATGTATAAGAAGGTACGCAAGCAGGTGTGCATAGTGTGCTCGGGATATGTTGAGGGTTTGATGGAATCTGGTACTTATAGGAGTGGAGAGGAGCTGTGGGTCCTTGTTTGTAGGGGTTGTTATAGCTTTTACAGATAATTATCGGCTTGTAGATAATAGCCGGTAGCTTAGAGATAAAGTTAAAGATAATATATAACTTAGAGATAAAAAGCTAGTAAATAATTTAGTACTTACAGATAATGTGTAGCTTGTAAATAATTGAATACCTGCCAATAAATAAAGTGGTTATGATATATTCAAATAATTAAGACGTTAGAGATATTCTATCTATTGGGAAGCCCGACTGCTAAGGGTCTGACGTCTGTGCTCCTATGCCAGAGCTGACATGGAGGGTGGACACGTGTCTTGAAGTGCCACGTGGAATGTCACGTGTATTTTGTGGACCCTAAACAGTACATAAGCCCCCCAAGCTTTGAGCTGGCTTGCGAGTGAAAGAGGTTGTATAGTGTTGAAGATTGTCTGATGTCTCGGGTAGTAGCCTTGACAAGTAGGAGGGTGACGAGTTTGTCGAGCCCCCAAAGGACAGGTGTTGTCTGATTGATAACTGCTAATTATGAGTATATTTTGGGGTTAAATTATTTAAGAATTTGTAATTTTTCTCTCCTAATTTTTCCTTTTTTAGTAAATAATTGCTAAATTAACATCATTTAAGTTTTTGTGTAGAGAATATTAAAAGTGATGAATTTATGATACTTAGTAAGTAAAATAAAGCCCAAGAAAGTGGGCTAATTAAAGAAAGAAGGGCTAATTGAGGAAAGCAAGACTAATTGAGGAAAGCAAATCCAATAAAGAAATAAAAATAATTAAGAAAAACATATTAATTAAGGAAAACATGACTAATTAAGGAAAGTAAAGGCGGACTTACTGCAAGAAACCCACTAATTTGCACCTATAAAAGAAGAAGAGAGAAGAGGAAAAAGACACACAGAAATTCCAACAGAATACAATTCCTTATAGAAGGCAAATGCTAGAAGAAGGAGAAGCAAGCATTGAGAGTCATTCCTTCCCTCTATTCCCTTTTCTTATCTTATTCCCCTTCACTAAATATTCCACTCTTGCAATTGTAAAGCCTCCATGACAATGAGAGACTAAACTCCCTTTGTTGGGAACTTGACAGCCAACTACTTTTGATGTAATTTCTCTTCCTATCTATTTATGAATATTACATTTGCAATATTTCTTCTTGTGCTTAATATTATTGCTTGTGGCTTGATCACCCATTTGCATGGTAAGTTTTAGGAGTAGCGTTGGGAAACATTATTTTCTAATAGAACTGGGAAAGGGTATCTAAATAAAGTCATCACTAGGGATACGTTGATATTTGTTTAGCTTGTTATACATCTTTATTCTTAATGCAATTTACTATTTTAGCTATGCAAAGGGATTTGGGAGAGAAAATAGATAAATTAGGCTCTTTCATGCGGGGGACCAAAGTTAGAGTATACTAGTAGATGCAGGTATAAATTGGAATAATTATAAATAGAGAAAAATCGTTAACATTACATCAAAGAGTAGCTCTCATAAGCTAAGTGTCCAACATTCTCATTTTTTGAATTTCCTTCTACAATAATATTGGGTTTTCTCATCTTTTTTTCCTTTAATTAATTAATTTAAATTCTTGTTTGATTTAATTTTTTGCCAATTTAAATTACTGTTTTTTTACAACCTTTCCAAATCTTTTTATTAATCAAATATTCATCTACATAAGTACAAACAAAGTCCTTGTGGATATGTTACTCGGACTTCCGTTTTAACTTTACTACTTGGGACACATTGGTGCACTTGCCAATCCATCAATAATTTTTTGGCACCGTTGTTGGGGACTTTGTTCTTTGTACTTGGTATTTTGGATATTCTATTTTTAATTTTTATTTTTCCTTAATTTTTTTTAAAAAAATCAATTTTCAAATTTTCTTTTTCACTCTTAATTTTAATCTTTAGTTTTTAATTTTTATTTTTCTATGATAACGTGCACGGTAGTGTTTTTCTTTCTTGTATGCGAGGAAACAGTCTTGTTCCATTGGATCTAGAGATTGAAGTAACGTGTAGAAGAAATAACGTTGCAAGAAGAAAGAGAGAACAACAAGGGAATCAAGAACCATTATCTTTTATATCATCTTCTTCTTTTCCACATCGTAACTTTGAAAAACACGTCATGGCAGAAGATCGGCCATAGAGGATCACCTTGGAGGACTACTCTAGTACCTCTACACCTCAGTATTTCACAAGCATAGCTCGATCGAAAGTTCAAGCTGCCAACATCACTTATCCATATTCTCTCATCTAGTTGATTCAAGGCAATCTCTTTCATAGGCTACCCAATGAAGATCCATATGCCCACCTTGCTACATACATAGAGATTTGCAACACAATGAAAATAGATGGAGTTCCTGAAGATGCCATCCGCCTCAACCTATTCTCCTTCTCCTTGGCTGGTGAAGCAAAAAGATGGATGCACTCGTTCAAGGGAAACAACTTGCGGACATGGGAAAAGGTGGTGGAGAAATTTTTGAAGAAATATTTTCCAAAGTCCAAGACTGTTGAGGGAAAGGTGGAAATCTCTTCATTCCACCAATTCCCCGATGAATCACTGAGTGAAGCTCTTGATCGCTTCCATGGTTTACTCTGAAAGACTCACACCCACGAGTTTAGTGAGCCAGTTCAACTCAATATCTTCATTGATGCCTTGTGACCTCATTCGAAGTAGTTACTTGGTGTCGCTGCTGGTGGGAAGATCAAACAAAAGACACCTGATGAAGCTATGGAGTTGATTGAAAATATGGCAGCCAGTGACTATGTCATCCTTCGTGATCAAGCCTAAACACCTACAAAGAAGAGTATTTTTGAGCTCACATCACAAGACGCACTACTAGTCCAGAACAAGCTCTTAGCCAACCAACTAGAGACCCTCATAGAGACGTTAAGCAAGCTTCCTAAACAATTTGTAGAATGACTTCACTTTTTCAACGAGCTTGGGGAAAAACCTGAACAGGGATGCTAGTCTTTCATTTAGCTTTTGAACTTCCTGAACATTAGTCGGATTGCACATCTCCAAAATAACAGCACATTTCTCGAGGTTGGCTTCTATTCCCTCGATGTGTGATCATAAAGCCCAAGAACTTGCCTCCGTCGACCCCAAAAGTACATTTTTCCAGGTTGAGGCGCATGTCGTATTTGTTGAGCTCTTCGAAGACCTCTTCCAGGTCTTCCACTTGTTGGGCTATGCTCTAAGATTTGACAACCATGTCACCAACGTAGACCTTAACGTTTCGTCAAATTTGCTGCTTGAAAATCCGGTACATCAATCTCTTATATGTAGCGCTTGCATTTTTTAGGCTGAAGGGCATCACCATGTAGTAAAAGTTGACATCTTCAGTGGTAAATGTCATTTTCTCATCTTTGGGGCACGCCTTATTTAGATCAGTATAGTTAGTGCACATTCGTCATTTGTCGTTGGCCATTTTGACCATGACGATGTTGGCAAGCCAGGTAGACTATCTGACTTCTCTAATGAAGTTAACATTGAGGAGTTTGTCCACTTCTTCTCTGACTGCTTTGCATCGTTTTTCTCCCATCTTTCTTTTTTTGTGATACCGATTTTGCCTGGGGACAGATGGTGAGCTTGTGGCAAATAATGTTGGGGTGGATTCCTGGCATGTTAGATGGCTACTAAGTGAACATGTATGTGTTCCTATGTAGAACATCAGCGATGCACCTGCGCTCATGGCTGGTGACGTCCCTACTGAGCTGCGTACACTGCCCAGGTTTGGGTTCAAGCTGCAGCTTGATGAGCTCTTCGATGGGCTTTGGGCCTCTGTTAGAAGAGTTGTTGCACAGATCTATATCAAATTTTTCGTCAACACTTGCTTGGTAGACGTTCAGGGCTCGGATTTGAGGCCTTTTCACACTCATGACTTGAGTACCTTCAGCCGATGTAGGATGAGGCTTGACAGGCTCCCTAGTGGGAGGATAAGGTGCCACCTTTAGGCTTTCTGCGTAGCACTATCCTTCTTGCTTTTGATCTGCTTTGATAGCCACAATCTCCCTCGTCAGGGTGGGGAACCTCATCTTTAGATGCGACGTGGAGACGATGGCTCTAAACTCGTTAAGTGTCTTCCTGGAAATCAAAGAAAAATACAATGTATTTGCATCAACTAGTAAATATAGTTGGCCTTGACCGAAAGTGGTCATTAGGTCTACGTAGCCTCTGGTCTTTACTCCTCCTGCGAAGCCAAGGAGTGGACTGGCATGAGGTTGGACCATGTCAAGCGAGACTTTGAGCCTCTAGAAAGTTTTCCAATATAGGATGTCAGTGGAGCTGCCCTGGTTGATGAGTACCTTGGATATCATGAAGTTTGTAATGATGATGGAGATAACCATGGGGTCATCTTGGTTGATGGGGTTAATACCCTTGAAGTCTCTATATGTGAAAGTGATAGGAGGGAGACTTCGTTGTGATGGTGGGTCGAAAAAGTTGATGTTAATGTTCCAAATGGCGTGAAGATGGCGTTTACGAGACTGGCTGGACTATCTTCCATAGGAAAATCCACCTGCAATGGTGTTGATTACACCTATGATTTGTTGGACGGATTCGTGTTCTTGTGGAGGTTTTCGTTCGCGCCTATGTTGTTGGTGTCTCTGTTTGCCTTGATCTTCTGTTCTGTCTATTCTTCTGTCTGCATCGTGATTCCTATGTTGCTCTTCTTGGTGTCCTCCAGGTCTTGCTCCTGCTTGGTGGTTGTCTGGCCTTTAAAAAAACTGAGTTAAGTACCCAACATGTATAAGTTCTTTTATCTTGTCCTTCAGGGCCCAACAGTCCTTTGTGTTATGACCGATACTGCGATGGTACCTGCAATATATGGTCGCGTCTAACCCCAGTCTAGGAGGTTCCGTTGGAGGTAGCCTGATGGGTACCTCTAAGTTGAAAGCTTCCTTAAGGATCGTAGTGCGGTTGGCCATCAAGGGTGTGTAATGCTCATATCTGGGCCTTTTGGGAAAGGCTGACGCTTGTCTGGCTTGTGTCTCTTGTTCGACTTGTGTGAGTCATTCTTGGTGTTTTCTTCTCGCTTGTCATGCTTTTGTCCTAAATCTGGACATTTCTTCCATCTGAATGTAGTCCTTGGCTTTTTCATGCAACTCGTCCATGCTACCGAGGTTTTTTTGCACAAATTGTCCGCGAACTTGCTGGGCCGTAGAGCAAGGAGCATGGAATGCGGTTAAGATTTCAAATCTTAACGACTATGTGCCCAAATCAGTCGATGAATTTTCTGAGAGACTTGTCATCTGCTTGTCGCAGACTTGCCAAGGCATCAAAAGTCATGCGATAAGATTAATTGGTTGCATATTGCACACTGAAGCGTTTGACGAGGGCGTCGAAGCTATCTATGGATCTTGGTGGGAGTCAACCGTACCAGATCAATACTGCCCCCTTGAGGGACGTTGGGAAGACACGACATAGGATTGCATCGTCATTGGTCTACAGATTTGCCTGAGTCAATGTGTGAGCAGAGTGCTCGTTGCCCTAGGGACGTCTGACATGAGCCTCCAACTGACCATGGTCAGCGTTTAGCTTTCTCAACTCCTCCCCATGGCTTTGCTCCATCTCCACCATGCGGTTTTGGAGTTGCTAAAGAGTATTTGTGTCTGTCATGGCTGCTGGTGAAAGGTTAGAGCCTTCGAAAGGGGTCTCGTGTCTGAGGCCAGACTGAGTGCTAACCATGGGTGAAAGAAAGAGATGACAAGAGACCACGGGGTATGTTTTACCGCAACCTATGGTGGGCGCTAGATGTACTTACCAAAATCCGGAGCTGGCACATGTCAGGGTGGACGTGGCTAAGGTGGACTCCTGGACTTCACACGTCGGCTTTGAGAGTTGTTTTTGTTAAGAGGACAAGAGGGGGGACATGCAAAACAAAGTACTCCAATGCTGAAGTAAGTATATGAGTTAGGAGAATAAATAAGAATGTACACAAGCAGGTGTGCGTAGTGTGCTTTAGATGTGTTAAGGGTTCGACGGAACCTGATATTTATAGGAGGGAAGTGGAGGTGCGGGTCCTTGTTTGTAGGGGTTGTTATAACCTTTGCAGATAATTATTGGCTTGTAGATAATAGTCGATAGTTTATAGATAAAGTTAGCGATAATATATAGCTTAGGGATAAAAGCTAGTAGATAATTTAGTACTTACAAATAATGTGTAGCTTGTAAATAATTGAATATCTACCAAGAGATAAAGTGGTTACGGTATAGTCAAATAATTAAGAGGTTAGAGATAATCTATCTATTGGAGAGTCCGGCTGTTAAGGGCTGAACGTCTATGCTTCTATGACAGGACTGACATAAAAGATAAACAGGTGTCTCGTAGTGCAATGTAAGATGACACGTATATTTTGTGGACCTTAAACAATACATTATTCATGTATAATGACAATCTTTAGATAACAAAAAACATAATAATTGGATGGTTTTGTATTGTAGGGAGAAGTCCAAGTATTAGTGCATGTTTAATTAGAAAAACGTATTATGAGTCTATGATAATTAATTAGCATCAATTTCATCTTATCTTTGCTTCCATTTATCTTCTATAAAGGCTTGCCAGCTGGTGACCTTTCATCCTAATTAACTGAAGAACTCACTGAAAAGTCTGCATCAAGGTCTGGTAGTGACACCAGAAAAGCTTGATGGCTGCAAAATTTTAAAACTCAGTTGTGAAAATGGCACGTCATATTTGAGAAGAAACTTACAACAAGTAAAGGATAAACGAGTCAAGCATTTATGGATCACTTAGCTGGTAAGCTTTATTGAGTTTAGTATATATTTTGGATTTTACCATTGATAATTTCCATTAGGCAATAGAGCAATGTGTATTACATTTTATTTGACTTTGGAATAATACAACCGTCTGAACCTATGATGATCCTGGCTTATACAAAACATAATTAGGAAGAGAGTAACTGATTTCAAAAGAAAAATGAACACGACTTCTTGAGGAATGGACTCCTAAGCATGAGCGTGATTTCTAAAAATCACAAGTTATTATTATGTAATACATGTTTAATATAGTGAGTTAGATATTCACGAAATACGGGTGACCTATTTAGCAATTAATATTATCTATATGCTTTGGCCGTGGTCGAGACACATTAATTAATCTAGTTAAAAGTCTTTGAAATAATTTGTTCTTAGTCTGTAAGAATGACAAGGAGACAAATTGGGATTGAATTTAAGAAAAGCTAGGATTAAAAATTAAAACTAAAACTCAATCTCCTTCTCGTTCAGGTTGTGAATATATATACAAAATGTGATCAAATTATCTTTCATTCTCACTCATTATTTTCTTTTAATCTAATAATCAAATTAAAGATGAATTATTTATTAAAATCATTAGATTAAAGGAAAATGAATTATAAAGACAGAGAGTAACTATATTAAACTTACTCTTAAAATAACTACATGATCTCTTCTCTCTACATTAATTTCAAAAATAAAATACTTAATTAAGAGTTAAATTAAATTTTTAATAATTTGTGTAATTTTAAATTAATTTATTATTTAATAATAATTACAATTTAAATTATTTAATTGTTATACTAATTAATTTATAATTTAATTTTCAAATATATATACGACAGAGCGGGTTCAAGAGTAGCCACCGTTTACATTCCCAAACCAAATCCTAGTTTTTTTAAGTGAAAAAAACTCAAACCTGAATGTAAACTCATTTTCCTCATCAAAGTTGGATTTGGTCAGGTCAAAGAGATGCCCATAAATTTTAATTTAGTTTCCATACCTATTGATCTGAGATGCTTCAAATAATTTAGACCCATTATAACTGTCCACATAAGTAGCTAATGTACCCTCTCATAAGATTTGGCATCATTTTTCTATTTCCTATCACATTATGTGACCTGAAAAACAGCATGATCTACCCATAGATCAAGGGCTTACATAATTAAGGACTCTTGGTATTTTATGTCGAGATGAAGATATATATTCACAATTATCCTTATACATTTTTAACATCCCACACCTAAATAAATATCATAAATCTCCTCAAGATAACTTCTTTATTCTAATACATTGTTACATTACTTAACTCATTACTGGCTTCAATGTCGAATTTTTATAAGTATCACACCCCTTTTGGTTCAACCACAAACCAAAAGAAGAGACTATCAAAGAGAGTATAAGTCACATGTTTAGATCCACCTCGGAGCACAACTTAGTATTAGAATTTGAATTAAATTTGTGAAAAAATATGCACTCATAAGTAGTTTAGGCCAATATCAAAATGAAGTAGAATTATCAAACCCAAATATTAAAACAGTTTGATAGCAGAATGGTTGGGAGGTCAAATTGCTAGTTGCTAGTGGTCCTCCATGTTTTAATCTGTACCACATTAATCTATATTTCGAATTTTGATTTTAAGCGATGGCTAGGAGGTCAAAGATGAATGGAGGCGCCCACTGTTGATTGTTGATTATGGTGGATGTGGTTAAAAGAAAAAGAAGATGAATACAAAGAGGAAATTACCTTCTTCGGCACCATGATTTGAGAATTATGAACATTTTTGTTGTGGAGTTCTCTGGATTTGGTTTTTTCTCTAAATGAGTTTGGGACTTTTGGTTGATTTGGGGTGTGATGATCCTTCTCATCATTCTTGGAGTTTTCAAGAAGAAGACACAAGAAGCAATAGATCGAGGGCACAAGAAGCACAATGGACAGAGGTTAGAAACAATAAAGGACGGAGAAGTGGAATTGCAAGCACGAGAAATAAAAATTTAATTTATTATTTAACTTAAAATTAAAGAGGATCAACAGTAAAAACATCTTAGTAACTACAAAAGTAAAGACGATTTTCTAAAAATCAACGTAAACACCTTTTATCAAAGACTGTTTTTATATAATCGTCTTAAACAAGTTGGATTTAATTTCAAAAATGTCATCGCTTATTTTTCTACATCAATTTTTAAAAAACCGACTTAGATTTAACGATGTTAAAACATCTTTTTTTAGTAGTGCTTCAATGTCGAATTTTTACAAGTATCACACCCCTTCATTGTTCAACCACAAACTAGAAGAAGAGACTATCAAAGAGAATATAAGTCACATGTTTAGATCCACCTCAAAGCACAACCTAGTATTAGAATTTAAATTAAATTTGTGAAGAAATATGAACTCATAAGTAGTTTAGGCCAATATCCATATGGAGTAGAATTATCAAGCCCAAATATTAAAACAGTTTGATAGCAGAATGGTGACAAAAAAAATTGCTAGTTGCTAGTGGTCCTCCATGTTTTAATCCGTTCCAAATTAATCAATATTTCGAATTTTGATTTTAATAATATATTGCTTAATTATCAGTTTGGTAATGCACGAGTCGTATTCATTTCGATTGCGTTATAGCAAAGAGATTCGGTAAAGATGGGTTTAATTTAATACGGAAATAGATGGATAAAAACAAAGTAGTTGTTAGTTTTCAACAATTCTCAGTTTGTAGTTGTATTTGATTGATTGGCCTAAATAGAGGTTAGAAGATATATATACAACAATAACAATGTACTCGTAATGTAATTATATATATACATTATGAGTACATTGTTGTTATTTTTTTATATCACTAGCCAGTACATTGTTATTATAAGGCAATAAATAGACATAAATTAATTCAAATCAACAATGATTTAAATTAGATGAAATCCAAATAAAAAGGGCATTATCATGGCTTTTGGTTTGTGCCGTGTAAGAGTCTGGGACAAGGGATATAATAATTTATATGTCGGCAGGAGGATAAAGACAAGACAACGCCCACCATATAAATTTAGGACAGAAAGAAACAAAATAATAAAAAATAAACGCCCACCGTGGGGCTCGAACCCACGACCACAAGGTTAAGAGCCTTGCGCTCTACCAACTGAGCTAGACGGGCAACCTGAAATTATTTAGAAGCTTACTTTATCTATAGAAACTGGATACTTTGACATGCATCCCACGACAGCAATTTCACGCACACTCTAGAAGGAAAATAAGTCGATCTTTCTAACTTGCAACATAAAAGGATTAGCCAAAAGGAGGTTATCCCCATTTTACCATGTCTAATATCAAGTTGTTTCAATTAAAATAAAATTGTTAAATTAATTTTTTTTAATTATTTAGCAATTTTAAATTGAGTTCTTAATTAAATTATTTTTTAATTGAGTTCTTGAACTTATAATTGTTTCTTTAATTGAATCCATGCCATTAACAATAAGGATCTAATTAAAAAATAAATATCAGTTTATGTCCCAATTAAAAAAAATTATTGTTCAGGGCCTAATAAAAAAAATGTCAACCTCTGCATGTTAGCATTATGATATTTGCAAGCTAGTATTCTCCTCTTTTGTAGGTTGATATTATCAAGTTTACAAGTTGCAAATATAAGAATGCGTGCCTGCAAAGGTTGGAAGCTCCACCATCAGCATATTAAAAATGAAATGAGAGTGGGATAATCCACTTTATATATATGGAATGAAAATTATAACCAATCTGCCCTATTTATAATGGTCGTGGCTTGGTTCACTAAAACATTAAAAAAGGGAAAAACTAAACAAAACTATAATCTTGTGTTTGGATAAGAAGTTTCAAAATTTTAAGGAATTTGAAATGCCTAGCTAGAATTTAAATTGCTTTTATTTTTCAAATGTTTTGTTTGAATAAATCAATTCAAATTTCTTTCATTTTAAATTCTTTGTTTGGATAGGGCAATTCAATTTCTTTCATATGTAAAATTTCAATTTTATATTTTAAATAAATGAAATTTTAATATTAAACTTTATAGAAAAAAAATACAATCTAATTTTAAAATATTAATTAAAAATATTTTCAATTTTTAGTAATTTATAAATATAAAATATTGATAATTTTAACTAGGGTTGTTTTGTCTGACCACAACTAGTGATGTTTTTAAACCGACATTAATCAAGACTATTTTTCAGTCGACATCAAATAGCGTTTTTTTTGTCAAAGTATGTCAGAAATATTTTTCAGCTGACGTCAGCCGGGGCTATTTTTTGGCTAATGTTGGTTGAGTCTATTTTTTAGCCGATGTTGATTAGATTTTTTTTACCAACGTCGGGTAGGGTTTGTTTGGCCGACACCGGCTAGGATCTTTTCAAACGACATTGACAAAGGCTATTTTTAGCCAACGTTGGCCTAAAAAATCCTAACAGGTGTTGACAAAAATATCTACCCAATATTGGCTAAAAAATAGCTTGGTCGATGCCGACCAATAGAACCACTACTAAAAAAGAACCTTTTTACGACGCACATTCTAAGACAGTTATTCATAACCAATTTAGAATGTGGTACGGTGGTATTTTTGTAATTAGGAGCAATGTTTTTTGTTTTTACATCGCGAATTCTAAGACGGTCGTACATAACCGTCTTAGAATGGTAGTCCATGACATTTTTGTAATTATGGGAAACTTAAACAAAGACGGGTTTGTTGAAGGACCATCTTTGTTTAAGTAACCCTAATTAACTCAGGTGGCTCGCGCGCTGTGGCCTTCTGCACTCAAACATACTGCGTTGAGCTACATCGAGCTGCTGCACTCAAACATATTGTGGGGAGAAGACTACTTAGGCGCGTCGTTCCTATGAGTCCAATTGTGTTCTCCAGCCACCATCAGCCTGGTAAGTGAGCATCTGCATGCATTTTACTCCAACAATGTCGTTGTTGTGTTTGTTATTAGCCATTGAATTTGTTGGATGATAGATATAGTTTTTTTTTCAGTGAAAGGTATCCGGTGTCGTTTCTATCAAATGTTGGTCGAGTTTGTGCCATTTTGGGGTGATTCTCCCGTGGAGATTTTCGAGGCCGTGCTTCGAGCCAATTTGAGGTTTCCAACTCGTGTTTTCTGCTCCGTCTCACCTGCGGCCAAGGATCTTCTTCGTAGGATGTTGTGTAAAGAGCTTTCTAGAAGGTTCTCAGTAGAACAAGTCCTAAGTATGTCACATTCGAATCTTTTGCCAAAACTAATTATTATTAACATTTATTGATAAAAGAAAGAAGTAATAAAGAGAGGCCAAAAGGGAATTATAAGAATTGTTAGTTTAGCGTTTTACTTTAATTTTTTTTATTTGTTACAGGCATGGTTTAGCGTTGCTAAACAGAGTGAGTGATCTTATGTGCGTGGAGGTGATTGATTTCTCTATGTATACTACTGTACCCTACTATGCCTTTTGGGGACAGAGATGAGTTATATATTCTCTGACGAAGGATGAAAAAAGCCCCCCCTTTTTTCCCTTGGCTTGAGGATTCAGCAGAGTATAGGAGTGTGCAAAGAAATGGTACTTGGAGATTGGGTTGTTCTTTTCTTTGTTTCTTTTTAATGTGTGTTTTGTTTATAAATAACTTGCCCTTTGGCAACTCTAGTGAGAAGAGAATGTTTTATGTATAAGTATTAGTATATAAAATGTTGATAAGTGTGACTGTGTTGTTAGATTGAATGAGTGAGAAGAACTTGTGATTTTCTTTTTTGCAGGTGGCAGTTGCACCTAGAGGTCGCTGGAGCAGGTTCAAGACTTACTCGATGATTCAGAGGACGTTGGAGATTTGGGGATTTGTTATAACATTTATCTTCAAGTCTTGGTTGAATAATCACAAGTTCTCATATAAAGGTTTGTTGTTTTGCTTGGCATGGTGTAAATGAGGTGTTCATGAATCTGTTGAAGTGACCCTTAGAATACTTATTATGGGACTTGGGAGGCATTTGGGCTCCATTATATGTTTATTTTATGGATTTGATAAACAAATGCAAAATGTATTCAATTTTTTTTTCTATCAGTAGTGGATGTTGGAATCAGTAATGCTAATACTCGCACAATTAAGCATTTTTTACTACATGTTAAAATACTAATATTATATTTTAATGGGCGAGCATTTGAGTAATTGCAATCATATAGCATCAACAAGTAATTTTAACATATGGTAGAGAAGTTTACTTTTAGCTGTGTGGGAAATGGAAACTAAGATCAATCATTTAAATAAGGAGTATGTCAACCTTGTGTATTTTACTATTTTCTTATTCACCCTTTGGTTCTGAAATCATGGAATACTAGCTTTTTTTGGTATTTTTATGTATTTAAAGTTCCTGTTTGCCACTTGTTACTTATATGTTATAGTCACAATTTAATAATTTAGATGTTTTTCTTTAGCTTTAGAATCCTGCAGGGTCACTATATGCCTTTAGAGTTTGGATCTAATTTGTTGCTTATCATGCATATGAACTTGAAGTATAAAAGTTTATAAAGTATGGCAGGTTGGTTATGCTAGCCGGAGTTGATTCTTGCTATGCTATTTATGCCCAAGTGCATGCTTGACCTCAAAAGTTAATCTTATTGTTATGAATTTATCATATTTATCAATTTTGCCTGTTTGGAAATCATTTCCTGACAACAACAAATAAACCTATTAACACAAAATTTGTGAAGTGCTTTTTAATTTTTATTGAATTTTTAGGAATTTCAACAATGTGACTATTTGTTTTTTATTGACTCAAAGATATTATTTATAGGAGGAATGGCAGAGGAAAAGAAAACCTCAAGGCGAAATGCCCTTGCCATGTGGATGAAGGAGAGCATTATGAGATTAGGTCCTACATTTATCAAAGTTGGTCAGCAATTCTCCACAAGAGTGGACATTCTTCCACAATAATATGTTGACCAGTTGTCTGAACTTCAGGTTGAATTGGAGTTTTGGGTTGAACTTATAAGATTCTTTCCTTGTGTTGTGCTTATGTTATATTTCCTTTTTTTATCTACTTTTTTGTTTATGGTATTTATAATTTCATTTGGAGTTTAGAAAGTTGATAACAATAATTTTGAGATCACAAACACACACACACATTCACAAAAGAAAAAGGTTAAATTGAGAAGTTTAAAACATATTAAGGTTTCATTTCTTCAAAGCCTAAGTTACCTTATTTTTTGGGTTCAGGATCAACTTCCTCCATTTCCCTCAGAGACTGCTATAGCTATTTACGAAGAAGAACTTGGAAGTCTTTTAGCTGGTGTGTTTGATCATTTTGAGTATGAACCAATAGTTGCTGCAAGTCTTGGTAATTAATGTTTTACTGTATGCATATTTATAACAGTAAATGTTCAATCAGAGAAGGGAACCCAATTAAATGTACTTTGGCTTTAGGTTTAATATTTTACCACATGGTTTCTTTCATGCTGACCATGTGCGTTCTTGTTCTTAGAATTGCTTAGTGGTTTTTGAGTTGTCTCATCTTATGTATGTTTGAGTTTTCTCTATATTTCACTTCTAATCCAAACAGAGCATTAGTGTTTCTAGCATGATATTCCATTCTTGATTTTAAATTACTTACCAAATGAAGCTTGTGTACTGATGTAGGTCCTTCAATCAATGATTCAAATGGGTGTTCTTGTCCCAACTGGAGATATGACTGCGGTTAAACGAATAGCACAGTTCTTCCTCAACATGTACTTTATTAAACCCATTTAGTGGGAATGCATAAAAAATCAAAACACCTACATAGATTTAACAGTAGTATTTCTATAAATCAATATCATTAGCAGTAGCTTGTTAATTATTGATTGCAATACCTGTAGAGGCTGCTTAAAACTATTTAAAGAAGTGTTATGAATAGGAAATTCTAAGCCTTTTATCTTGGAAAAGGAAAATTGGTTGATTGACTGGGATTTGTGCTTTTGAGTACATGGCTGCCCTGATTAGTTATGTCAAGAATATAGTGATATTAGGGTCATGGTTGTTAAACTCTCGATTTAAATCGTAAAATTTTTCGATTTTACGATTCTACTAAGGGTTGGCGAGTTAAATCGGAAGTAGAACTGAAACCGAAGTAGACTCGTCCGATTTTGCATAGACTCAAACGAGTTTGGGTAGACTCGCGAGTCTGCTCTGAGTCCACGAGTTTATGAAAACTCGAAACGGCGTCGTACAACAACCCCTAAAATTGATTCTCGCGACTCTCTCTACTCACTCACTCTACCTTGTTCAAGCTACTACCCCCCCCCCCCCAAAGTGACTCTCGCTGAGCTACTCGCGTCGTGGTGGTTGTCATCATCGCTATCGTGCTGGAGTGTTGGACTGTTGAGCTAATCGCATCATGGTGGTCCTCGTCATTGTTTGAAACTTGAAAGCCCTCACTCGTCGAAAGTCCTCATTTCCTGACCTAGCTCCAAGCTTTGCTCCACGACGCTAAGGTGTTTTCTTTCTCAAAGTTTCTTTGTTAATTCATCTCTGTTAATTGAAAGTTTTAAATGATGCTTATTAAGGGAGTATCTGTTAATTGAAATTCTGGCAAGGCTATTGTTAGCTTCATTGTAGTGTTAAGTTTTGGATTTTGTTGTTAAATTAAGGGAGTATCTGTTAATTGAAAGTTTGAAACGATGCTTAGTGTTGAATTCTGACAACGCTAAGGTGGTCCTCCGAACATGGACAAATTATCTATTAATTGAAATTTTGGCTTCATCAAGGGTGGGTAGTGGGTTTTGTTGCTGCCTTTTGGGTAGTGGGTTCTGTTGTTGCCCTTTTGAGTAAACTCTTACGAGTTTACGATTCAATTCTACGAGTTGAGTTTATGGAACCTTCACGATTCTACATAGAATCGCGAGTTTAACAACCATGATTAGGGTTATCTCAAGTAGTAAGGATCAAACTGCATTAACTCAAAGAGTAAAAGGTCTCAACTTTTTTTCCTACCAAAAGAAAAGAGAATAATGATATTTATTTGAAAATTGTTACTGAAAATTTTTGACTACTTGTTGATATTTTACGTTTATATTTACTTCCCTTTATTTTATGGTTTAGAGATACATATCTGTACTGATTAGTTGTGTTAGCAACCTACTGCAATCTCTGACCTTGAGCTCTTCAACTTTAATTTTTTATAGTTTTGAAGAGCGTTTGGCTGCACAAAGGAGAGAGAGAGAGAGAGAGAGAGAGAGAGAGAGAGATGGCAACAGCTGAACTTGGATTCAAACAACCATTAAGCAAAGAGGAAAAAGTAATGAAGAAGAAAGAATGTCTGGTTTTATATTATCTCTTACTTTTTATATAAGAAAAAAAATATCATACTTTTTTGTCCTTATCATATAAGAAATATATACTTAATTTTAGATGTATTATTGCATATTACTAATAAAAAAAAGATATATTATGTATTACATATTAAATTTATCACATGACATTGACATATGTCTACATAGAAAAACTTATTTTTTTAAAAAATAATATTATTGGGTTATCTTTTATTTTTTATTATAAGATATATATTGATGTATTTTTTTTATCTTATCTTAATTATATCAAAATAAAATATTTTAACATATAATAATTACTAAATTCTTTTATATCATTTATCGTGGAATTTATTGATGAGGCATGCAAGTAAATTTATTTAACCTTTTTTCATAAAATGAATAATCTTGTTCAAGACATGAATACTAAATATAGGTATGTTGGTTGAAGTTTTGAAAAGTGGAATGGGTACTAGTGCTTCAGGATCCCAATATCGACTTTCCCTTGATGCAAAATGTGATTATGGGAATATTGGCAGATCTTGGGAGTTAATGTATATGCTCAGAAGGTTTTATGTGAAGCCACCAGTTTTTCTCTTTTGCTTACAACACTTCATGGGTTCCAAAGTGATGGTGGGGGACTAATCTCCAATTTTCATTCATTTTTTACAATAAGGTGTTTCCGTACCTCATGCATGTTGTAACTGTTGGAGTATCTGACAATGCTATTAATTGTTGTTGTAGGGACATCATTCTTGCTAAACATGATATGGTCAAGGCTAAGTAGGAGAACTGATCGTTTGCCATCCCTTAAGGCTAAGTAGCATTGGACTACTTGAAATTTTATGAAATAGAAAGGTAAGCCAAAATTTATTCATTGCAAGCTTCATTTATACTTTTTGTGCTTTGAAGTGGCAATCTTGTGCCATAATGTTTGGTTATGTTGTTCTTAGTATTGTTTGGGGCAGAAGGGTACGAGGTGTGGGGGGGAGGGGCAATATCAATGCTATTAAACTTGAACCAGTCATCAATTTAGTTGAGGGTGTTAGGTTACCATTTCAAATATTGAGTAAATTGGGTAAATTGTGTGTTGTTAAAATATCGTTTATATTGCATTTTCGTGTTAAGAATTAGAAGTAAAATCATATTGTAAGTGCTACTGGGCTGTATAGATTACATACATGCCATGAAGCTTACAAATTGTACAATAGTCCTATAATTGTTGAATTATTTATGTAACTAAATGATTTTATAATTGTTGAAATTGATGATTATACTACTTTTGCTTTCTTTCCATCAATGTATTGTGTTTTGCTTAAAGCTACTAGAGATCACAAAAAAAAAGAACGCCAAAAAAAAGTTAATAACAGGAAAAAAAAAGATACTACGACAGTTCTTAAATAACTGTCTTAGAAAGTTAGACATTCTATGATGGTTATTCAAGAACCGTCTTAGATTTCACATGATGATGATAACATATTAAGACGGTTATCCAATAACCGTCTTAGTATCTATTACATTTTAAGACGGTTATTCAATTAATCGTCTTAGATTTCGCATGTTGTTGAAGACTTATTAAGACATTTGTCATAAAAACCATCTTAGTATCTATTACATTTTAAGACGATTATTGAATAACCGTCTTAGAAAGTCAATCATACTAAGACAAGTTACTTTCGAAAAGGAAAGATTCTGATTCCAAATCTCTATATTTTAAGACGGTTGCAAAATCGTCATTATAAATTATGTGCAATATTACGACACCGCTTTTTAAGACGGTTCAAAATCGTCGTAGAATGCCATATAGAATTGACTTAGAATCTTGTATTTGTAGTAGTGAACCTACCTGATGTCAGCTGAAAAATATCATTGGTCAACTTTGGCC
Source organism: Glycine soja (assembly GCF_004193775.1). Classification (NCBI taxonomy): domain Eukaryota; kingdom Viridiplantae; phylum Streptophyta; class Magnoliopsida; order Fabales; family Fabaceae; genus Glycine; species Glycine soja. The sequence goes on from NC_041005.1 coordinate 9,572,572, forward strand.
GAAAAATCCCTAGTCAAATGTGACTAAAAAATATAACCCTAACCAATGTTGGACAAAAAATCCTATCCAACATTGACTATAAAATAACATTGGCTGATGTTGGTTAAAAAATAGCTCTGACCAATGTCGACGGAAAAAACCCTAGTGGATGTCGACCGTAAGAACCTAGTCGATGTTGACTAAAAATAATCATGTCTAATGTCGGTAAAAAATACCTAGCTGGTGTTAGCAGAAAAAAACCCTAACCAACATCAACCAAAAAACTTAGCTAATGTGGTTAAGAAATAACTCTGGCTGATGTTAGCTAGAAAACCTTAGTCGATGTCAGCAAAAAAAATCATAACCGACGTCGGCTAAGAAAATCTAGTTGACATAAGCCAAAACACCCTAGTTAACATCGGCTAAAAAATAACCTTAGCCAATATTGGCTAAAAAATAGTTTTGGCTGAAAAACCCTAACAGGTGTTTACTTAAAAGTTAGTCATGACCGATGTCAGTAGAAAAAATCTAGCCAATGTTAGCAAAAAAAAATCATTGGTCAACATCAACTGAAAAATCCTGGATGACAACGGCCAAAAAAATCTTTGGCCGACGTTAGCAAAAATTTCTCATGACTGACGTTAGTGAGAAAATAACCCTAACCAACATCATCTAAAAAAAATCTTAGTCAATATTGGTAAAAAAATAGTTTTGGTTGACATCATAAAAAATAATTCTGACCGAAAAAATCTCGGTCAACGTCAGTGAAAAATAACTTATATCGATAATCGACCGTAAAAACTTTGGTCACCCATAGTTGTGAGTGCTGAGCGAAAAAGAGTCGCAAGTAAGAACGTAAGTTAGAGTAAGCATCTCTGAAAAAAGAATTTCAAATTCTATATTTTTTTAGAGAATTTGAAATCCTACTGTTTTAGTCAATCAAAATGATTCATAAAAATATCAAAAATTAAATCTCATTTCAAATACTTTATCAAAACAAATTATTTTATCATAAATCATTTTAAATTTTTTGAAAAAATAATTTCTCCTACTAAATTACTTCATCCAAACACACTATAAAGGTTATAAAAAAATGAGATAGAAAATAGTTTTAGGCTCTTACTAACTTTTATTTCTTTCATATGTCCACTTAATAGTTCTAAAATTTATTATTTTATCTAACTCTTTCACTTGTTTTTTTTTCTCTTATATTAACAACAACGACAAATTTGTCAAACACATTTGGTTCCATTGGTTATTGTAACACTCAACATTTCTCAATTTTTGTTTGATTAAGTTTGCCAAAAAAAAATAGCTTAAAAATATTTAGTTTGAATACAATAATTGCTTGAGTCATTGCCATGTCATTTTTTGGTTACATTGTGATGTCAATCATAAAGTTTATTTTATTTTCTTTATTCATTGGTCTAGTTTGAAGTTTTTTTTAAGGTAGTCTAACATGAAGTCAAAAGGTCTAATATCAGTACAATCATCGGGGAAAAAAAATCTCAATATATTCTATTTAAATTCTTATTTTTATGAAGGAAATAAAAAAAAACAGAATTAAACCTTTATAAAGCGACCGTTGGTTAAAAAATAAAATAAAATATTTCAGGTGATAAGTTGGCACACGTCAGATGGTCACGGTCCACATCCTGGAAACTTGAAGCCGTTTGACATTACGACATACCAATCCGCAGAGACTCCAATTTCCGGTTGCCACCTCACCGGTGATGGCTATAGGCGTAGCAGTTTCCGGTATGTACACGCTCACTCCAACTCTCTCTTCATTCAAGCACCCCACGCGCCTCTTCTCACGCGCTGCTTTCACTGCAAAGCTTCCACTTCAATTTCGAGCTTCTTCAACGTCCTTCATCGACACCGAAACCAATCCAAGAGTAACACTTCTTCTCCCTCCAATCCAGTGCCCTTATTACACACATACTATTTCTCATTTACACATTTTATCAAACACTTGCGTGAGGAACGTAATTTTGTGCTTAGGAATCCAACGTAGTAGTAGTTGAAAAGGACGTAAGCAGTAGAAGCAGCAATTCGTTGGCTTGTCCCGTATGTTACGATTCCTTGACATGGAACGGTGATCCTGGTTTCTCCGTGTGAGTTAATTCAACAATCGATTGTTTCCTTTCATTATATGTATTATGAATTTGGCCACATATGTTTATTTGTATTCACTGGTTGCTGTGGATGATTTTTTGACGCAGAGATACTATCACTGGATCTAGTTTTCAATGCAGCACCTGTCAGAAAACATATATTGGTAACCAAACGCATCTCGATCTCACCGCTACAGGTGGAGCTAAGAGCTATGGTGAATCGATGCCAGCTTCCACAGAGCTTTTCAGGCATTCTAGTTCCCTTTCTTTTACTTGATTTAAAATGCTTTTGTCTTCCTTTTAATCGTGTTCCTACACTATTTGATATATCATTTTTCAGTTTTAGCGAATTTAGGTACCACTGGACATAGATGTCGCATGGATATGAACAAACTAGTGCTAATAATGTCTAATTTGTTGTCTAAATCCTATGGAGTTGAATTTGAAACTAAATTTGCCACTTTTATTATGCATACTGATTGTTTGTTGAATCAGGGTGCCATTGATATCATTTCTCTATGAGAGGGGCTGGCGTCAAACCTTTTCTGTGTGGGGTGGTTTTCCTGGTCCTGAGAAAGAGGTTAACCAAATGTCCCTCTTCCTAATAATAATTCCCTCTTGATGAACCCACGTTATATATATATTTTTTTAATTTAATTAATGGTTTCTCATTGACAAGTCCTGTTGTTTATCCTTTAGCTTATTTTTTCTTCAATAAGCTACTATCCAATTGGAATAATAGTCATTCTTCATTTAGAGTTTACTGGAGCATCATCGACTATATATAAGTACTTAAGTAGTAAATGCAAAGTTAAAACTTAATTATTTGCAAATAAAAGCTACATATCCTAATAATTGAAATAAGGACTTTAGCTTGTGAACCTCAGATCGTTAACTCGCCTCCATGAGGAAGCAAAATTTATTCACTGATGTCACCTCCATTAGGTTCAATGTCCTGAAACCTTTATCATTCAGTTTGTCTTATTTACCTTTGCGCGATTGGTGAAAAGAATTATGAATTTGGATATGGTGCTGCAAATATATAAGATGAAATTCTTTGAAATACTAATGAATCTGTCTTCTATTGTGTTATATACTTTTATATTAGAATTAACTTGTAGATGTGTGACTACTTTATGTTCATTTTCTTTTGATGTGATTTAACAGTCAATCATGCCTTCTACTGAATTTGACTGCAGTTTGAATTGATGAAGGGTTTCTTAAAGCCAATATTGGGAGGAAATATCATTGATGCTAGTTGTGCAAGTGGATTATTTTCAAGATTATTTGCAAAAAGTGGACTGTTTTCTTTCATTGTTGCTCTAGACTACTCAGAAAACATGTTGCAGCAATGTTATGAATTCATTCAGCAGGAAGAAAACTTTCCAAAAGAGTACACAGTTTATATTTCTAAATTAATTAGAACATTATTATATCTAACTTTTGAATTCAAAGTTCTATTGCAACTATTTAACTCATTCTTTTATTCATATTACAATCACAACTATAATTAATATTTCTGTTTTTAGGAACTTCATCTTGGTTAGAGCAGACATATCTAGGCTCCCCTTTGTTTCCAGTTCTGTTGATGCTGTACATGCAGGCGCAGCTCTCCACTGTTGGCCTTCACCATTAGCTGCTGTAAGTGAATAATTATTCATTAATGTCTTGATTTTGCAGAAAAATGTTTCATTTGTTTAAAATATCTGTGGCAGTGGCTTAGGGAAAATCATTTAGCCGTGGTTTATGAGATGTTTACAAAGTTTTTATAAATGCAATCCCTAAAGATTTATGCAGTATTGTGTCAGCATCAACTAAGAACGTATTTCATACTTTTAATGATGCTAGCTGATTTTAAAAATAAGCTTCTTCTGCAAGGTGGATAAATTTCTTCTGTTGATTTGTCACTTTGCAGTACGCATAGTTTAGTCATCTGGTCGTGCCTTGCATCACTCTGCTTAGTCTGTAACTTCATTCTGTTTGTCCGTAATTTGTGTCATATATTTTAACAGGTAGCTGAAATAAGTCGTGTTTTACGACCTGGAGGTGTATTTGTCGCAACCACTTACATACTTGATGGGCCTTTTTCTGTTATCCCATTTTTAAGTTCCCTGCGGCAGGTATAAAACTTTGAATTATATTATTTATTATTTATAAATACATTTTTTTATGACACTTTCTACGGTATTATTTTTTATATCTATCTCCATTACATCTATCGTTTTATTCCACACTTGTCTGTTTTGTCTTTGTTGTAAAACAAATTGTATAAGTTTGTTGTATAATAAAAAAAATTGCTTGGAATTCTTGTATAAGTGTTGGCATGCTCTATCTGAATTGATAAACTCAGTGAGAGTAACAAGATTTACTTTGTTCAGTTGTTTTTTGTTGCTTTTTTCTTAATTTGGATATGCTAGGTTCGATTCAGTTTATCAATGGAAGTTAGCATTATTTTAGTTTCTCCATATCATAAAAAGAAATCAATTTAGTCTCAGTATTGCGTTTGTGCATGGAAGAATGATTTTGATTTCAATTTCCTGGAAGCATGATTTTGATTTCAATTTCCACGACTGAGGGATTACAGTATTCTCAAATCTCAACTCAATCTTTCAGTCACAAAAATGAATGTTTATTCTAGAAACTTTCATATCATCTTTTTTTATTTCTGTAAGTTTTGAATAATGGAAATTTGTTCACGTTTTAGAATGTAAGGCAAGTGTCTGGGAGCTACATCTTTCTCTCTGAACGTGAACTTGAAGATCTCTGCAGGGCATGTGGGCTAGTTGGATTTAAATGCATTAGAAATGGGCTTTTTGTGATGATCTCTGCTACAAAGCCCAGTTAAGGTTTGAGTTTCCTGGTGCTCTCTTTGCTGCCTTCTAAACACATTTTGCTGAAGCCTACATTTCTTTACTTAATCATTTTGAATCGTTAGCAGATAAAAATGCTGCATGTTGATCTGTTCAAATTTGTAGTTTGACTTGGTAATATAAAGTAGGCTTCACTTAGAGAAATGATATTTATACATAAATTTCTGCATTACATCGTTCTCATATGGGGTGTCCAAGTCATAAAGATATATGTAAATATCGTTACTCTTTCTTCAAATTTTTTTTAACTTCTTTTAGGATTTGATTCATATAACACAAAATATTACAGTTCTGTCACTGGAGATCGGAGTAATAAGGATATTCTTTACTATTCAATGTTTTTAAACTTCAGATGATCTGTACTTGATTATATTGCATTTAAACAAGGGAACTTTTTCCCTCAAAGGAAGGTAAGCTAAAACCAAGGCCAAGGGAGTCTCTTTTGTCACCCTGCTCGTGTGATTCATAGTTTGATTGACCATTATGGGTCATAATATTCACTAAAATTTAAGGCTGAATTGTAATTTTAATTTTTTTTATAATTTTAAATCTATGATTTTGGTTCTTATATTTATAAACCAAGATATTTAATTTTTTTTTATTTTTTAAAATAAACAATTTTAGTTCTGTCGTTAGTTGACTGTTTGTTAAGCATCTAAAGTCAAATATTGACTTTGATGTGATATATTAGAGAGTTGAACTCATGACCTTTTATTTAAAGATAAAACAATAAATTATTAAGACATTTATTTTTTTAGTTAATTTTATGAATATTAGTTTATATATATCATTAGTCAAAAGTTATTAATTTTTTTGAATTATAAAAATTTATAAATTAAAATAAAATCTTTAATCTTTAATATTTAATTTTACATGTATTTTTTATTATAAAATTTTATTTTAATATAAATTCATAAATTATTATATATAAAAAATCGTTCATATTTTATTGTGATTTAAAAAAAATCATAAACTAATATATATACTATTTTAAAAAAATATTTTATGTAATTTATAGAAATTAAGTAAATTTAAAATAATATTTACTATAAAATTCTTAAAATACACTAAGGTGTAACTTACTAGCCTTCTCCTTTTAAACTCTTAAAAAATAAGTAGATGCATGTCAGTAAATCTCATAAACATTATTTATATAGTAGTATAACTTATATTTAGTTATTCTTATTAAATTTATTTTTAATAAATTTATAGATTGATTTATTCATTTATGTAGTAATTATTGATGCAATTATTGTGTTTCATTAGTTATATTAATTATATCGAGTAGTGAATGTTGGTAAATATCTTATTTGTAATTTAATATTTTAAATATATTATCCTTTTCTTAAGCAATTTTTCTAAATATATTCTGCTCCCCAACTCAATCTTTTCGTAATCCATTAAACTCCTTTTGGGATTGAATATTAGGTGAATATTTTATTTTATTAACATTAGCAGTTTTATAAGTGAAGGAGAGTTGTTTTATTCTGTTTTGATTTTTTTAACGTTAAAAGATTTTTTTTAAGCTTAATGATTAGTTTTAACTTTAATCGGTTTGGTAAGCTCGTATTTCTCCCGCATGTAATTTCACGGAGTGTGCTGTAGTTTTTTTGTTTTTTAAGATACTACACGTTGAGTTGTGTTGATATATATGTCTCTCCTTCTTTAGAAAAAAGGACACAAACAAAAAAGTATTTTCGCTAGTCACTACAAATAATAATATTTTCTTCTAATATTCTTCTCTTCCTATTTTTATAAAAAAAAATACTTTTTAAGATAAAGAGCATTGATGTTTAAAAAATTTAGGTATTCTTTACTTGTATACGGACAGGTTAAAAATTATTTTCATACATATATATGTTAAAAATACTATTGTCATACATATATATGTTAAAAATTATTTTATCTAAATATCTTAGTAATACATTTACTCCTTTGTGTTTGTATTTGTGTACAATAATAATAATATAAAAACTAGAGAGCAATAATAACATGGGGAGAAATAAGTGACACAATTCCCGAACTTGTTCCATTTGTTTTACTAACCAAAAAGGACAATATTAAAGTCGCAACCATGGAAGAGAATGAAAAATAGAAAGAAGAAAAAAAGGCAGAGATATGGATTTTGAGATTAATAGAATGAGTATCATTAAAAATCAGAAGAATAGGACAAAAGCAAAAGTGAAGAGAAGTTATGCCTACTTATACTCCACAGCTCCTTATGCTTATTCTTCATGCCGAAGGGAGGCACAGAGAGGGGGGAAAAGATCGAAGTGCGATAATAAATAGCAGTTCAACAATTTTTAATGGCTGTGTCACTTACTCTTATACATGTATAGCATGACACTGAAAACTGAGAAAACAAAGTAGCGCAGAGGAGAAATTGAGCGAGAAAGTTGGAGGGGGGAGGGTGATATCCTTACTAGAGAACAGATTATTCTTTATTTCTCTGGCATGGGCCATAGTGATTCCAATTGGGTGAGACTCACATGTCACCACGTCCTCTCAGTGTGTGTCCTCTTCTTTTATTTACACATGTCACGCACTAAGTGATTTAGTAGTCTGGACTTCAGGTGATGAAAGAAGATGATGTATGCTCTACTCTTGATTTTAAGTTGAAAAATTGATTGGGTATTCTAAAATTAATTTTGAATATATCTTAATATGTTGGGTGAAAATTGTTTTTTTTTTGTTTAAAATTAATTTTAAATTGAAATAATATTGAATAATTTTTGTATTTATTCAAAAATTTGGGTTGAATTTTATTCTTAAGTTGTTTTTATAATAAAATAATTTAAACATAAATGATATTATTTTCAAATTAATTTTAACCAAAATCAATTTTATAAAATTAATTTCATTTAAAATTAATTTTATCAATCTTAATCCATACACCCACTTAACATGCTTGAATCATAGTATATAAACTACACTTTATATAAAAATTTAAACATAAGAAAATTTAATAAATAAATTATAGAATTTATTATTTAATTTATTTTTATACAATAAATACAAACATATACTCAATTTTGATATTGTTCTAATATAGTAAGCGACTAAGTGATGTAGGAGAAAAATAATAAAAAAAATAAGAAGAGAAATGTAATTGTATGTTTATATTTATTATTTTATGAAAAAGAAAATAATATTTTCTCTTCCTATCTTTCTATTATTTTTCTATTACATCACATATACTATATTAAAATAATATAAATAGTATAATATTAAATAAATAATATAATATTAGTTATGTGTGGAAAAAAAATCAGAAGAAAACGAGGTAAGGAGATGAAATGCCAAAATGATTGTATGTTTATATTTATTATATGAAAAATGCATTAAATAATAAATTATATAATTTATTTATTAATAAATTATATTTATTTTATTATTTAAACTTATTATTTTTAAAGTGGATTTAACATTGAATTAAGTATTTTGATATATATATATATATACTTTTGTTATACATAATATAGTATTTATATTATGAATTAAATAATAAGTGGATTGGTGGTTTATGCAGTGAAAGAAAAGGAGAACGTCATGGATTTAAATTTTCCGTCAATTAATTTTATCATTTTCTAAATTATAAATTTTATTTAAGATTAAAACTACACAATTAATAAAAAATGATCGAAATTGCAGATAAGATATTAGAGATCAAAAGTGTACTTTAACTTTATTTTTTTATTTATACAAATTGTTTTTAGGCCACCATAAAATTAGTATGAAGTATTCATCAGATTTTTTTTTGACAAAATTACATTAAGTAACTTAGTTGATTATCTTTAATAAGTTTTTTCTCTTAATAATTTTTTTTATCTATGAAATTTAAACTTGAGATCTAACTTAAGAAGAGAATTCCACTTGGATCAACAACACATTAGTTTGTGTGAATTTACTTTATATTGGATAATAATAATTATATTATTTTTATTTTTTTAAACTCACAATCTAAAAGAAACCATACAATTAGATATTTAGTTTTTTTTATATATTCATTATGTAGTCATGTTTATTGGGTTTGAAACACATGAATCCGTTACCCAAACCAAATTATAAATTGAGTGTAAAAAAGAACTTCCAACTTAATTCAATGACTGAATTCAATCCATAAAATTATAATTGAGTTGAGTTTGACAAGTGTTTTGGCATAATGAATACGGCCGGCCTTTACTCTTTTAGAATTTTATTCACACCACTAAAATGGACAAATGACGTTAGGCCTTAGTACACTTCGGAGTTTACAATTAACTATTTGTATTAAAAGCGATTAACCAAGTGATTGATTCGAGTGGTGATATATTTGGATTCCCAAAATAAGTGGTTTGGAATTCAAAGTGTAACTCTTGAGTGTAAAAGATATAGTTTAAAAAAAATCACTTTTTTAAGTGTCTTCATATTCTCTAAAAGAAATTACTTTCCATAAACAACTAAAAATAATCATTACAATCCTATACATACTCAACAGAATAACTAACTCTAAACATCTATATGACTATAGCCCTAAGCTGGACACGAGATAATATTTTGTATAAATAATATTATTCATAAAACCTATTTTTTATTATAATTATTTATTTTCATTGAGCTACATCAAATTAAGATGTTTATGGCTATGTAGCTATATTAAATATTTAGAAGAGAGTTTTACTACTAATAATAATTTTAATCAAATCAAACATGACTGTATTTAATAAAAAATATTTGTAATTTAAAAAAAAAACTAAGACATTTATTTCTGATTTAATAAATTTATGCATGATTAACATTACCTAGAATTGGAGGTCATATTCAAGGCCTCAAGGGTAACGTAAGATGTAATAGAATCAGAGAGAAAAAATACATTCATTTCATTTAGGATATTTATACACATTTTTTATTTATTTCTTTCTTTCTTTTCTTTAATCTCCCAATGTCATAAAACAACGAGAAGGTGTCTATAGCTGAAGTCAAACTTTTAGGTAGCCATATGGACCACACAGACGAATAGTGTTACTAGGTTAGCGGCAATTTGCAAGTTGCGGCTGCCGCAAGAATTTTCAGCTAGCAAATATAATAGATGTATGTAGCACATTATTTAACGTATTTATTTTAATATATTATTTATTATTAATTAAAATTTATTTAAAATTATAAATTATGAATATAATTTATTAAATAAGAGCTGAAACATATATAATTTATATTTTTAAAATAAATTTTAGTCATTAACAGATATTATTAGTGACAGTGTGTTAGAATTTTTTTTGAAAAAAAAATAACACATTTAGAAAATGTGCTACTTATATCTCCAAATATCAAAATTATTATCATTTCAAAAGGTGTATGTGAATCCATTTGAGTTGAATTTGATTAAACTTGTAATCTAATCCAATTAAATTTAAATGGATTGGTTTAGGTTGATTTTTAATAAAAAAATAAAAATAAAATTCAACCTAAACTAATCTATTTGTAAATGGTTTGAGTTAGATTATTTCAAAGGATTAAAATATTTTAATTCGTCTATTATTTTTTTAAATAATATCTTTTATAAGTTAAATTTTTTATTAAATAAAATATTAAATATATTATTTATAATTGTTATGTGTAGTCAAATCGTAAAAGAAAAAATCAAGGGAGGAATTATATTATTATTATCATCATCATTACATAGACTAACATACTGTGTTAAACATGATTTAAAAATTAAAATATAATAAACAAGTTCAAAAACTATACTTACAAAGCCTAAAAAATCAAAAACTAAAACTATTATAACAATTTGAAAATTCTAATGTTCTTAAATAGTCAAAGAGTAATGCCGTGGAAACTTTAATTAAATCTAAAATAATTCAAAATAAATTAAAAAACAAAATAAATATTTTATAATTAGTTGAGAGTTGAAGTCTTAATGAGAATAATCGAGTAAAATTATTAAAACTAAGAAAAGAAAAGATGATATTACTCTTAGTTACTAAACATGATAATAATAGTAATTAATCTATATAAATTTATATATATATATATATATATATATATATATATATATATATAATATTACAAATTAACCAACAGATTCGGATATTAAAACTGTGACCCAATGAAGAATTTGATGGACATAAATGCATTGGATCAAATTTAACTCAAATACAGAAAATATCTAACTTAATCAGTTTGACTTGATTTCAATCAATTTAAATTTATAAATGATAAATACGTGCAAACACCCCTACTCATTCCCTCCCCTTCCGTTGATAGATGCTTCGCAGCTAATTAAGAGTCATATAGCAGAAGTGCAGAACTCATCCACTCAACCATTTATTTGTTTACACACAAGTAGGCTTCCTAAATTTTGATGTTTTCCCAAAGCAATCACAACAACAATCGTTTAAGATGTATAAATGATAAGATTTTATTTCTGAGAAAAAAAATATGCAAATTAGTGTAAAATAAATAATTCTAAATAATCATTTAATCGTAATAATTATGTATGACTAATTTGTTAATTTTTAAAATAGTTATTTTAAAAGTCATATAAATAATAATTTATAACTAAATGAGATTGTAAAATCATTTTACATAATTATTAAACTCTTTATGTTATCCACCATTTTATTATATGTGATTATTTTTTAATGAAAATATTTTTAGTAACTATTCTCATTCTCGTTAACTTGTATAATTTTGCTTGGTTTTAACTTTTTGGTTCATCAAGGAGAAATATTTTGACTAATTTAGTGTTCGACTGAGAGATAAGTAAAGTCTGATAAAAAAATATTTTTATCAAAAATCGAGCTCGGACAATACCCGAATGATTTAATCTTGTTAACATATTAACAACTTGGCTGAACTGGTATGGTGTGCTTTATCTTAAGTATTTAATTCTATTATGTTTATTTATAGTTAATACCTTCTTTCACATAATACTTTCTAATTTTTTCTAATCGAACCCAATTAAGGAACCCGCCCAATCCAATTAGATTTTTATGGGTTGAATTGAGTTATTGGATTTTTTTTGTTTTAATTTAATGAAACTGATTATAATTGACTTGGGTGATGGATTTGGAGTTTTAGATTTGACCAAAATTCAATTCAATTCAATCTAACACAATATTATTATATTTTATGATTATTGTCAATGATGTAAGTATTTTGAATTGTAAAACAATGTTATCTTTGTGATTATTGAATTCTATTAAGGCAAAATTGCATTTTTAGTCTCTCAGTTTATCTCCAGTTTCGGATTTGATTCCCCAGTAATTTAATTCACAACTTTAGTCTCCCTATTTTGTAAAATCGTGCGATGTTGATCCTCATGGCACAATTGGACGTTGACCGTTAACAAGTGATGTTGACTGTCACGTGTCACGTTCTTATTGAATGATAATTGTCACGTGTCATGTTCTGATTGGTAAATGAAAACAACAATTCATTTCATCTTTCATGGAGTTGACATCCAATCAGAACATGACACGTAACAGTCATCATCCAATAAGAATGTGACACTTGGCCATCAATGTCACTTATTAATGATCAACGTCCAATTGTGACCTAGGGACCAAGCACAATTTTATAAAATATGGGACCAAATTTGTGAATTAAATGATTGGGAGACCAAGTCCGAAACTCAAGATAAATTGGGAGACCAAATTTACAATTTTGCTTTCTATTAATAATATTTTTTCATTTTTTGTCAAATAAAATATCTCACTATTATTTTAGCTTGATGATTTTTTTAAATTTTTTTCCAAGATCTAAGGTGACATGGATCTCAAAAAAAAAAAATTCAATCCAATCTAACTCAATTAAATTTAACTGAATTTGAATTTGATTAAAAATAGATAAAATTCAATTCATCAAACCATTTACACCTTAATTAAAAGATTCAAATATATTTTTCATCATTATAAAATTTCCAAAGTTCAAATTTGGTTCATATAATATTTTTTATTTATCCACATGAAATTATATAATAGCATTTTTTTTATTCAAAATAAGATTCATATATGTATAATATTTTTGCATCATAACTGATATAAAAAATATTACATTTACATTAATTATATACATAATTAATAAAAAAATATTTTTTATAAGAGTCAAATTCAAACTTTATTAATTTCTAGTGAAAAAAAACATGATCGTCAACATATATCAACATATATAGTTCCATTTCACACCGCATGTCCACATCCTTTTTGGCTTTTTTTAACATTTACAACCCCCTCCCTCTCTTTCTCTCACTGTCCCTCTCACATTCACATGGAGCTTGACCTCTGACCAGCCACCGCCAACTCTTTTTTCTCTACTCCAATGACGACCCCACCAACCCCTTCACTCTCTTGAGGATCTTCTAAAGCTCTCTCTCTTTTTTTTTTTTTTTTTCTTTTTCTGAGCACAAACCCTAATTAACGCAAAAAGCCACGAGATCTATTCCTCTGTGAGTACCTCTCGTAATTGACGCCTTGCCCTTCTCTGCATCCTTTAACACTCTCATCTCACTCCCCACCCAATTAAGATCTATATGCATAATTTCCTTTTTCAAGAAAGTCGGTTTCACGTCCTGGAAACTTGATCAGTGATCACCAAACACGTAATTCGGTTCTCAATTCCACAAGCTTTTCTTACTACCTAAGCTTTCTCTCTAGTTTTCTTTTTTGCTTAAGCAATGGATTCTGGCAACAGTGGAAGCATCTCTTCTAGCGATGATGAATACGATTCATCATCACACGCTCATCCATCGTTCCTCAATCATTTTGGTTCCATCTCCGACCCGCAACAACCATCTCTTGTTCCTTCTCATCCCTCAATGTTTGATCTTTCCTCAAACTATCTCCACTCTCTCTCACAATCCCACCCAAACCCCCATAATTCCTTCTTAAACTTAGACTCTCAAGGCCAAAGATCTGAACCCAATTGCACCCTCCATGAAAGCCTCCCATCTTCATCAGCAATACCAACAACAACAAATCAATACTTGTTGGGCCACGACAACGTTAATAATAATGCAAGACAACAACTCCCATCATCCCCACAGACCAACAACCTCATACGCAACTCGAAGAAACGAAGCAGAGCTTCAAGGCGTGCACCCACCACCGTTCTCACCACCGACACCAACAACTTCAGATCCATGGTTCAAGAGTTCACCGGAATCCCTGCACCCCCTTTCTCACCTTCCTTCTCTCGCCGCATCCCTCTTCGCCCAAACCCTTTGCTTTCAACAACTTCATCAAGGACTTTGTTACATAACAACAGCATCTATGTTTCTCCTAATAATAACTCCCTTAATTACCAACTACTTCCCGATCTATCTTTACCCTATCAGCCCCCACCACAGAATCTCATGCAAAATATTCACCCTATTCCCTCATTCCACCCCTCTTCTTCTCTTCATACTCTTGTCCCTACAGGGTTTGGTGCAAAGTCTTTATCCACCATGCCCACGCTTGATGCGCATGATCTGGTGGGTGCACATGTACAAGGTCATCATGAGAATGTGGTTTCTGAGGGCATGTTTCTGAGGAGTGACGGCGGTGGAACTGGAGGAGGGAGAAGAGACCCGTTTAGGTGCTGAGATAATGAGAATAATAATAATTATGGCGGTTGCAAGCTCAACATCTCGGTTTCTGCATCGAGCAACTTGAACCATGAGAAGAACTTGGAGAATGGAAATTCCCCTAGGGAAGGAGCTGTCGAAGCGTGGATTTGCTCTTCTGATCAATAGGATAATCTCGCGTGTGGTGTGAGAGAGAGTAAACAGTATTCTCAACTTGTGAATCATTGCAGCGTGGAATTTCAGATACTGCAATGAATTAAGAGCGTCATCATCATGATGATGTTGATCATAGTGGTCTAGTGTTTGGTGGTTAGCATTTGCAGCTCCATTTGTTTTTTTTTTTTTTTTTTATTTTGTTCTAAATTTTTTTATACGAGTATTGTAGAGACTGTTATTTAGTAGATAGCTAGAATGAGATTAATTTAATTATATAGTTATATATATACTACTTTTATTTGTACTTGATGATCTTATTATCCCTTTTCTTCTTTATGGTTGGGATCTAAAATGAATATTATTACAGGAACTTTAGTTTCCCCCACATGATGATCGTACGCATGATTAGATCTGATTATTTAATAATGAATCAATTCTAATAATAATTATTATTATTATTATTATTATTTCTTTTTTATTTACAATTATTATTTTGTTAGTTTTATTAAAAATCTCAATAAGAGAATTCAAGTTGGTGATCTCACTCTCTCCTTTTCTTATTCTTGAGCTTTTTAATTCAAACCATAAGATGAATCTTATATTTCCACTCTTTTTATTATCATCGCTATAGCATGTAGGGAACCATTTTTTTCGATAGTGTCGCAAAGAGAACTAGTACTAAATTCAAATGATAAGGGAAAAAATGTACTCCGCAAATGTTAGAGACTAAAGTAAAAAAAAAAAAAGTGGTTTCACTTGGTAAAATGAGTTTTTATGATAGTTAATAACTAAATGATACGGTATAAAAAAAGTTATAAATCACGTCTTTCTTTTCTAAGTGAGTTTTATTATAAAAAAAAATAGAATAAACCTTAGTACCAGAAATGCTTAAGTCATACTAAGTGTGTATTGAAAGAACATTATTAGTGAAATTGATTTTGAAGTAATATGATTTATGTTTGGATAATTTTTGTTAAGATTATTTTGAAGTAAAATTTAATATAATTTTTTTATCCAACATATAAATTATTTAAAATTATTTTAACTTAGAATGAATTCTAGACTCAATCAATTTTAAATTTTTCCCTGAAATTATCTGATATAGGAATAATAATAATAATAAATGAAAAAACGAATCATTGATTAAGTGTGTGGAACTACCACAAGCAAACATCATACTGACAATATCACACTACCCCTAAAAATCCACCTTATTACGCAAATAATAACATGCATACACAAATTTTTAGTGTCCGACATTCACACTTTTCATGATCTCCCATATAGTTAATTTATTATCTCGATCTCTAGAAAATAAAATAAAATAACTTTATAAGAGAACGAATAACGGACAAAAATTTTTGCAACAATGAAATTCAAATTTTAGGAATTTTATAATTAAAAACAAAAAACATATAGAAGCCTCATAAAATCACTTTACCTAATTAAAATTCCTGTAATAATATCCATTTTAGATCCTAACACTAAAGAAAAAGATAATAAGATCATCAAGTGCAAATAAAAGGAGCATATACTACATAATTAAATTAATCTTACTCTAGCTATCTAGTAATTTAATAGTCTCAACATTACTCGTATAAGAATTTTAAAACAAAAAAGAAATGATAGCTGCAAATGCTAACCACTAACACTAGACCACTATGATCAACATCATCATGATGACGCTATTAATTCATTGCAGTATCTGAAAGGAAAAAGATCAATAGACTCTATCTGAAATTCCACGCTGCAATGATTCACAAGTTGAGAATACTGTTTACTCTCTCTCACACCACACGCGAGATGATCCTATTGATCAGAAGAACAAATCCACGCTTCGACAGCTCCTTCCCTAGGGGAATTTCCATTTTCCAAGTTCTTCTCATGGTTCAAGTTGCTCGATGCAGAAACCGAGATGTTGAGCTTGCAACCGCCATAATTATTATTATTCTCATTATCTAAGCACCTAAACGGATCTCTTCTCCCTCCTCCAGTTCCACCGCCGTCACTCCTCAGAAACATGCCCTCAGAAACCACATGCTCATGATGACCTTGTACATGTGCACCCACCAGATCATGCGCATCAAGCGTGGGCATGGTGGATAAAGACTTTGCACCAAACCCTGTAGGGACAAGAGTATGAAGAGAAGAAGAGGGGTGGAATGAGGGAATAGGGTGAATATTTTGCATGAGATTCTGTGGTGGGGGCTGATAGGGTAAAGATAGATCGGGAAGTAGTTGGTAATTAAGGGAGTTATTATTAGGAGAAACATAGATGCTGTTGTTATGTAACAAAGTCCTTGATGAAGTTGTTGAAAGCAAAGGGTTTGGGCGAAGAGGGATGCGGCGAGAGAAGGAAGGTGAGAAAGGGGGTGCAGGGATTCCGGTGAACTCTTGAACCATGGATCTGAAGTTGTTGGTGTCGGTGGTGAGAACGGTGGTGGGTGCACGCCTTGAAGCTCTGCTTCGTTTCTTCGAGTTGCGTATGAGGTTGTTGGTCTGTGGGGATGATGGGAGTTGTTGTCTTGCATTATTATTAACGTTGTCGTGGCCCAACAAGTATTGATTTGTTGTTGTTGGTATTGCTGATGAAGATGGGAGGCTTTCATGGAGGGTGCAATTGGGTTCAGATCTTTGGCCTTGAGAGTCTAAGTTTAAGAAGGAATTATGGGGGTTTGGGTGGGATTGTGAGAGAGAGTGGAGATAGTTTGAGGAAAGATCAAACATTGAGGGATGAGAAGGAACAAGAGATGGTTGTTGCGGGTCGGAGATGGAACCAAAATGATTGAGGAACGATGGATGAGCGTGTGATGATGAATCGTATTCATCATCGCTAGAAGAGATGCTTCCACTGTTGCCAGAATCCATTGCATAAGCAAAAAAGGAAACAAGAGAAAGCTTAGGTGGTACGGTTACTATAAGGGATTTGAAAGTAGTAAGAAAAAGTGTGTGGAATTGAGAATCGAATTACGTGTTTGGTTATCATGTTTCCATGAAATCCAATTGTACATGTGTAACCAGCCTTCTGTGAAAAGGAAACTATGCATATAGATCTTAATTATGATGCATAATTGGGTGGGGAGTGAGATGTGAGTGGGAAAGGATTGAGGGAAGAGTGAGGCGTGAATTACGAGGAGGTACTCAGTAAGGAGTAGATCTCGTTAGCTGTTTGCGTGAATTAGGGTTTGAGGGAAGGAAAAAGAAGAAGATGAATAGAGAGGAAAGGTTATTTAACCTTTGTGCTCAGAAAAAAAAAGAGGCTTTAAAAGATCCTCAAGAGAGTGCAGGGTGGGTGGGTTCGCCATTGGAGTAGAGATAAAAGAGTTTCCGGTGGCTGGCCAGGTCAAACTCGATGTGAATGTGAGAGGGACAGTGAGAGAAAGAGAGGGATCGGAAGGGGGGCTGTAAATGTAAAAAAAAAAAAACGAAAAAGATGTGGACATGTGATGTGAAATGGAACTATGTTGACTTTTACTCCACAAGCCATATATTTAATCTCTTAAAATATAGGCAGTAGTATTCATATATCTCAAATTTGGGGTATTAGGAAGAAAAGAGAAGAAAGAAAGAGAGTAAAAAAAAAAAGAAATAAAAAATGATAGATATAATAGGTGATGTGATAAAAAAAAAAGAAGATAAATGAGCTGTACAGAGAAAGTAAATGTATGAATATATGTAGGAATAAATAGTCATTTTTATTTCTGAAAGTGTGCGGGGTTAATAAATTCATTTTTAAAAGATGAAAAATTAAAAATTAGTCCTCAAAAGTATAAAAGTGAAACAAATCCATCCTTCCATTAAATTTCATCCGTTAACATTAGTTCGTCTACCTACGTGACACGTAGGGATAAAAATGTCACGAAAAAATTACTCATGTGGACATAGAGATTAATTTGTCAGTAATGACTTTTTATCTCTTCTCCTTTTGATTGTTAGACTTGCAATGATTATTTTTTCTTTCATCTTATATATTGTTCTCCATAAATGAAGGGTCCAACTTCTTGTTCTTCCTCCTTCGGTGTTTTTTGTTTTTTGTTTTGTTTTATCTCACCTCCACTCATTTAAGGCATGTTCACAATAAGGGGTTGCTTTTTTACCTTACGTATCACAATAGAACAGGAAACAATGACTTTATCTTCAACAACAGAAGAACAATGCTCCTTCATGGTGGCTATGAAGGTCGTTGAAAGTCTCAAAAGGCGTGAAGATGAAGGTGAAAAGAGAAGAAGTAACAAAGGAAAAATGACCTTGTGTTTGGGTCTGACTAAAGTAGTAACAAAGGCAAAAATTATACTGACATTTTGGTCTCTATGAGTCATCACCTCACTATCAACCAATGAATACCATGTGAGCAATTATTTGGTGACACTTTCGTTCTTGTGCTACGTAGGCGAATTCCCTAATGTTAATAGACGAAAGTTAACGGTTAGATGAAGTGAGTTATAATGCTAGTCTCACCACATTTGAAGTATTACTTATTTGGACTCTTATGTAAGGCTTTATAGTTTTCTTTTAAAAAAACACTTCAATTTAAATGTGGATATTATTTGAAACTATTTATGATTGTGATTCCTAAGCAAAGTGATACTTTTTATGTACCAAAAATAGCTGAGTGTTGCTAACTGCACCTAGCACTTAAGGGTAAAAGTCAAAATTACCCCTACTTATTTTTTAAAAAGTTTTGCACCCAGCTTTTCATCTTTTTCCGCATTCCTTCTTCTTGTTCCGCGACCTTTTTCCTTATACACCCAGCACCTGTTCCGCGCGTTCCTTCAGCTTCTTCTTCCTTCTTCCACTTCCACGCATTCCTTCGGTTTCTTCTTCCTTCTTCCACTTTCGCGCGTTGCTTCTTTCTCCTCCTGCGCGACCTCGGCGTCCGTTCGTGTTCACCTTGCGGCGCGTTCTTCTTCTTCGTTTTGCTGCTCACCATTGTTGGCAAAAATTGAGGTAAGTGCATTCTTATTCTTCTATGTTGTTTCTACTGCATTTTTGGTATTGTAGTGTAGGCAAGTATTGATTCGCATAGGGATTTAGGTCTTCCGTAGGTGGTGTAGGTTAGGATTGATATGATCCGCAGTAGGGAAAAGTAGATCTGCATGCGTTTTTGGCTGCGTAGTTTCGTGGGGATCAACTTGATCCGCAACCTTCGTGGGTATCAACTTGATCCGCAAGCTTCACGCGGATCAACTTGATCCGCGTAAAGCCTGCAAATCAAGTTGATTCGCGTGAAGCCTGCAGATCAACTTGATTTGCATGAAGTATGCGGATTAACTTGATCCGCAGGCTTGTTTTAAATTTTTTAAAAATTAGAATTATGTTTTAATTAATGAAAAATGGTTTTTAATAAGAGTTTAGGGTTAATTTTGAAGCTTTTAGCCTGGAGTATGATGTTTTATAATGGTTATTTAAGATTTTGTGGTTGGTGTGCATTCTTATTTTGAAGGTTTCAGTGGTTTTTTTTTACTTTATTTATATTCTGTATGGTACTGAATATGCAATTGTAACTATTTATATCCTGTTCTGAAATTTGGTTTTGTGACTTTTTGGTTTGTAGCTTTACTTTGAACACAAACTATTTATATCCTACTTATGTGTTTGAAGCCCTCAAATTTAGTCATTGATTAGAATCCCAAAAGGATGCTGAAAACAAATTAGAATTTGTAGCAATGCCACACCCTTGAGTAGAAAAATTGATAATTGGAAAAACGAGCACCATGAAAATACATGCCACTCAGTCAAAGAAAGATGATAGAGAGTTGGCCGAAATGGGCACTAAAAAATTTTCGGGAAATATCCTCTAAATCATTAGTATGGCTATCAAAATCATGAGCGTCAACATGTAGGTTTCAGATCCAAGTAGTAGTATCGTATTTTCTTTTTGAAAAAAAAAACTCCTCATATTAATAACTCCATAACTCAAATTGGATAATTATCAAATAACTAAAAAGAGAACAAAGCCTTTAGTAGCTGTGTTTGAACCTTGAAGGGGGCATGCATCTTCATCATAAGGTCGCGCAGCTTCCTCAGCAGTTTGATAAGTTCCAAGCCAAAGCCTAATCTTCTTTGATGTGTGTTTGATATCTGCTGCCCATTTCCCTGAAGCCCTTTGTCTCACTCCTACAAACTTTGGTTTATTCTTGATCTTGAGTTTCTCACAGAATCTACCCTCCTTGGCCCTTTGGTTTTGATACTCTATACTTATTAATATGAGGGCAATCAAGTTAGAGATAACATAAACATATATATAGGTACATGTGAGAAGCTTAGGAAAATATCATAGGTTAAATTTAATTTAGTTGGCTTAGAGTAATGGAGAGCTCGTATTTTGTTTATTGTATCCTTTTTTGCCAATGTTATTTTCCCCAAACCCCCCATGCCACAAATGGCTACTACTCTATAGCCTTTGTTGGGACCAACCAAACATAACTCCAATTCTACACTCCAATAAATATAGGTAATACTGAGTAGATTTTGAAGTTATATCCGAAATTCAAAACTTTATCTGAATTTATATCTCAGATATTGTTTATCATTGTAGATTTTGACACTAATTAAATCCATACATAACCCACATACTAAACATTTATAGAACATTATATAGATATCAAGTTGTAACACATACAAGGTATAAATCTATATAATCAAGTTGCAAGTCTCTTAGTGTTCTGTCTAGAGCTTCTGGTACATCTTTTGGAGCATGATCTGGACACCTGTCCATCATCTTAACTTCAGGTGTAGAGAATCCTTTAGTTCTAGATATTAAAGACTAACTTAATGCATGATTCTACTACCATCACTTTAATTTTAATCAGGAAGATAATTAATTTGGAACTCAAATAAAACCAGAGTTTAGAGGTAATCCATAAATCTTCTCGCTTGACTACACCCTCTTCAAATAACTTCTTTAATGTTAAACCAATCTACAATAGAGAGAATGAATCATAAACATTGGACATTTGGACCAAGACAATGTCACAAAAATTAAGGCATCATGTGAGAAATCACATGATAGATGTGTAAACATTATAGCAAATCACATATTGAAACTGAAAACATTATCCAATATTGCAAATAAG
Source organism: Glycine soja (assembly GCF_004193775.1). Lineage (NCBI taxonomy): Eukaryota > Viridiplantae > Streptophyta > Magnoliopsida > Fabales > Fabaceae > Glycine > Glycine soja. Next base: position 9,594,317 of record NC_041005.1, read on the forward strand.
CAAACATTTTTGTTACATCCTTATTTGTAATGATTTTGATCGATAATAATACTTATGAAGTTGTGTAAAGATCTCTTTGGTGCAAGGTTTATGATTTATACCAATATTGATAGATGTATTAAAACTCTAATCAATACAACAACAATGTGAATTGGAGTGTAGAATAACCTGCTAGGCTACTCAGTATTACATATATGTTAACTCTATAGCCTTTGTGTGGTTTAGTGATGGAATTTGTGGTAGACATTTGTAGATCATGGTTAAGACTAGAGGATTAGTCCGTGCGTTAGGTAGGGTTGTTGCCAGAGGTCTGGGGAGAGGAGGGGATGGTGATGATACTGACGGTGCTCCCCAACGTCGAAGGCCGACCGCATCGGCACGCAGGTGACGGGTACTAGTCATTGTTGACGATGATGTGCTTGCGGTACCTGTAGACTTGCCTGCGGTACCAGAGGCAGAGGCTGCTGTAGCTGGGGATGAGCCCATGGTAGATGCTGCCACACAGGACACCGGTGCAGAGATTGACGCACAAGATACCGGTGCACAAGATATTGGGGACGAGCCTGAGGGATTTCCTAGTGGACCCAGGGACCCATCAGTGCTTACAGAGTATGCTGACCATGTTGCGGCCAACGTATGGTCTGGACAAGTATTTATAATATTAAAGTTAGTTAACTTTTATTTTTTTGGATTTATTGGTTACTGATTCACGTTTTATGAACAAATTGTGTTCCTTTGTACTTCAATTTAGGAATGTCCTGAGTTGAAGTTATCCTCCCATGGGAGGAAGGTGCATAACTTAGGCAGGCCTGTTCCTACAATTGAGGACATGGTTGCTGGGACAGGATTAAGTACTTTGATCGCGTGTTCTATTGACACTGGCGATCGGAGACTTATATCCTCCTTTGTCGAGAGGTGGCACCGGGAGACTTCTAGTTTCCACTTCTTGTGGGGGAGATTTCGATCACGCTAGACGATGTCGCGGCTCTTGGGTGAGTTACTGATGGTCTCACCAGAGGTGGCCAAGGCCGAGACAGACCAATGTGGCAGACCATACGTATGCCTGCAGTGGCTGTGAGACATATACCAGTGTAGATGTCATACGCATCACTGGACAGTTGCCGCTCGCGCTTATCTTCTGCATCTTTTGGGTTGCACTCTCTTTGCTAATAAGAGTGCAACCCATGTTCATGTCATACACTTACAGGCCCTGCGTGACCTCACTCTTGCTGGGCGGTATGCATGGGGAGCTGCTGGGCTCGTCCATATGTACGATCAGCTTAACGATGCTAGTCTCAGCACCAGCCGACAGCTTGCTGGTTACATCACCTTGTTACAGGTAATTAACATGTATTTCATAATTTAATTACAACAATGTTTTAATAAGTGTATATTTGGTTAACATGTATGATTTTCGTGTAAACCCTGTAGTGTTGGATATACGAGCACTTTCCGTCAATTGCGGAGTGCAATGCTGATCCGGATTATGATGAGGTGTCACCACGTGCGTGTCGATGGATTGCGACAAAGAAGACTGTGAAGAAGCTATCTACAGCGATGTACAGGCAGTGCCTGGATTGTTTGAGGATCCCAGATGTCTGCTGGATTCCATATTCAGAGCACCGACCTGTACAGGACTTTCATCTGATTTCGTGCTTCTCGGGACAACTCCGTTGGGGGCCTATTGTTGTCAGATACAGAGTGGAGAGGGTTATGCGCCAGTTTGACTACGTCCAGTGCATTCTTACACACCCTGTCCATCCATTGGTGTCATATGATGACATAGACGATACGTAGACGCACTACTCAGACCATCTGGCGGCAGTAAGTGATCTATGTGTTGTGTCAGGTCAGTGTGCGCCTGACTACATAGATTGGTTCTTCCGTATTTCTCATCCATTCATGACCACGGAACAACCATCATATCCTCCGGCAGATGCACCTGTTGTGCAGCCCAGACATGTCCCAGAGTCAGATATCCCTCAGGTCCTGGATGATCCAACCAAGTCCGATGTCGACAAGCCCAGACATGCAATGGTAAGTGTTACTATATGGTTAGACGTATGAAATGTCATTTACATCAATTTTTTAATACTAATTTGCTTTTTTTCTATTTAATAGGAGGCTTGCGATGCAATCACCGAGAGGTTGGAGTGTGACCTCAGCCTAGGGGTCGTCACGCCAGGCACATCGACACATGAGGTCATCGAAGAATGCCTCAAGATTGTCAGGAGTGTCACCCAAGACCGCATTGTGTACGTGAGGTCTCAACGTAGGCGTCGCATAGATCAGCTGTAGTTTCTTTACACATTTCATATTGATATTCAATGTATATAAATTTCTTGTACTTGACCACATTTTTGTTTTTTACTTAACATTTTGTGTATTTAAAGTTATTTTTATTTATAATATTAGTGTTAACGTTTAAGTGTTATTTTTAAATTACTTGATTCCAAATTCATTTGAATTTCGTTGAAATAGTATGAATGTTACGTTTAACTAAACATTCATTAGGATAATATTTTATTTACATAAACAAAAGAGACATAAAATAAAATTAATTATTTTTTCAAATGGATTTTAGTTTGTAAATATTTTTTTGATTGGTCATGACTCAAATAAATAAAGCTTCAAATTGTAAAAAAATAAATAAAGCTTCAAATTGTAAAAAAATGGTCTTCAATTTTTAAAAAATTATCTTGTGCACACTTACGGATCAACTTGATCCGCAAGTGTGCAAGGAACCAGGGGCATTTTTGGCATTTTATAGGAATGTTGGGTGCACCTAGCAACACCCAAAATAGCCTTAGTTAAGGCTGAAAGAACTTGGTGGCCCTTATATGAGGCCTTCTTCTAACACTAATATTTTGACCTCAAGTTTTGCATTGTTAGCCTTATTACATTTGAAGTATTTGTTTGTTTTTGGCTCTAGTATTGATTTTACAATTTTGTCCTTAAAAGATATCTCAACAAGTTAACTAAAAAAGAAGAATGTTTATAAATTACCATTAATGATCTCAATTATTAAACATTGTCAAATTTGTTGTGTGTACCAAAACACTTAGAAAGGAAGTAAGAGGATTTATAATTATTTAAAGCAATTGAAAAATAAAATAGAAGATACTAATACACATTCTATCAGTTAAAACTTAATAAAAAATAAAATTATAAATGAGGTTTATTAAAAAAAAATGAGGCGACATGATTACATAATTTTTAATAAATTTCAATCAATAGTTATGATTATAATAGAAAATAACATGTTAAAGAATTAATATGTTACTAGCCTTTCTTAACAAAATATAATTTAGTTTTAATACACGCTTAATAAACTAATTAGAAATTATTATATAACTTTAAAGTAGTTATTATAAAAGTAAAACTTAAAATTATATTACAATATGTGATTGAATTTTTTTTGTTACCATGTCATTAATATGGAGTATCTATCAGTTTTGCTAATGACTAATCTCCTCTCGGGAACTTGGCTGACTATCTTTAATAAGATATCCTCTTCCAACTACGTTTTTTCCATTAACAAGACTCCAATCCAAAATCTTGTTTTTAAAAACCAAGCATACGACTATTCGGATCAACGACTTATTGGTCAAGATTTGATTGAATGATAATGAATATTCTAATTAAATCCATTAAAATGTCAAGTTAATTATTTTACTCTCTATATCTATTTTTTATTATTATTATTATTATTATTATTATTATTATTATTATTATTATTATTACTACTACTACTACTACTACTACAACTACTAGGCTCAAGAAGAATGCAAAATTATCTTTATTAATGAAAAAAATATCATTTAACAACGCATTAATTAATTGAGGTGAATGCGTCACCTTAGAAATAGATACAAAAGAAAAATGAGAAAAAAAAATAAATATAAGATATAATAGGAGGAAAATTACTAAAAATAATAAAAAGATAAAAGAACAAGAAGAAAGACATGTAGAGGAAGACTTTTATTTTTTTGAAAAGCGAGATAGAGGGAGATATAAAATGCATGTATAAAAATAAATAATTGGGATTTTTTAATATAAAAAAAGCAACAAAAAGTAGTAAAAGAGAAAGGAAGAAGAAGAATAAATCAACCAACAACAACAAATTTGCCATAGATTAGAACAATAACACAACAAATACATAGCAATATAATTTTAAAACAAATAAAATAAATAAAATCAATTACAAAATACAAGGTCCGTGCGGAGAGACACGGTGGTCGACGTGTGATGGTTGATGACATGCATGGGGCCAAATTGGAGGCTTGTGCGGCCATGGCACTTAGATTGGTGCCTCACACGGTCGTGGGGCCCAAATTAGAGGCTCGTGCGGCGAAGCTGGCGTTCTTCCCTTCGTCCCTGATGTCGTGCAAGGTGGTGAAGCAGGAGGCGACGACACTTCTATTGATGGAGTCATTCCCGCACTGCAAGAATCTGGATCATGTTGAGGTTCTCCAGTTCCTGAACCGTTGCAGCACGTGTATGTGTGTTGCTCTACTTGCACGGGCACATGGGAGAAGAGAGGTTGGACAGAAGGGGTGGGTGGGGGAAGAAGAGAAAAGAAGAGGGCTGGAGGGGGTGAGTGGGGAAAGCGGAGAGGGTCAAAGCGAAGAGGGTGGGTGGGGGAAGAAGAAAGGGGTGGGGAAGGAAAAAGAGAAAAAAAGAAAGAAGAAAAACCGAAGAAACAATACAAAAGCTATTTTTATAACTTGTCAATTTTTTTTAACGATACTATAGCTTGCCATTTTTTTAACACTATTGTACCTTGCCAATTTTTTTTACATTATTTTATCTTTTTAATTTTTTAACGTTACTTTAGCATGTTATTTTTTAAAAAAAATTACAATGAACTTTTGTAAAAATTGGGTCCTATAGGAAGCAATTTGCACACCGTTTTCACATTCTCATTCTTATTCCCATTGTCATTCTTAGATTCTCCAATTCCAATTTAAATCTTATTTTATTTGTTCCTTGCCATATGGATCCAAATCATTGTAGTTGTGCACAAACTCCTTCAAATGAAGAAGTTACTACACAATTTTCCATTCAAAATGAATTAGAAAATATTACAGTAGAGGAAGGACAGAGTTCTACAAGGAAGAAAAAGGGCACACAAATATTTTTTTCAATTGAAGAAGATAAACTTCTCATTAGTTTGTGACTTAATGTCTCACTCGATTCAATCATCGATGATGGTAAAAAATTAGATCCATTGTGGCAATCTAAGTGATAGATCCATCAATCAACTGAAATCCCGATGACCAAAAATTCACTATGTCGTTCAAAAGTTCAATGGTTGTTACAAGCAAGCTACTGCTTTGAAGAAAAGTGGTTACACGGAGAATGATGTGATGGGTAACAAATGTGCTACTTGGAAGGATGACAAAAAAAATGGATTTCGCATTAGAGCATGCATGGTGGTTGTTAAAAGATTAACTTAGATGGTTAGAACAATGCAAAGAAGTTCCTTCAAAAAGAACAAAGTTGAATGAAAATTGGAATTACTCATTGTCATCTAATATGGAAACACCGATTGATGTTTCTGAAAGTGACATTCCTACACCACTGGCTCGCCCAATGGGACAAAAGGCAACCAAAAGGAAGGTCAAAGTTATAGGAGCATCTTCTTCTACACTGCTTGTGAACTTGTTTAGCATTGAAAAAGAAATGAAGGAAAGAAATGTTGTCCAAAAACAAATAACAAAGGTAGTGGAGTTAGATAATGTCGTGAAGATGTACGATATTCTTACGAAAGAAAAGTCTAACATGATTGAAGATCAACACAAGCAATACGAAATCACTTGTAAATATATTTTAAAGGTTAGTAGTTAGTGTTTATGCCTTAAGTTATCGTTAATTAGTTGTATGTTTATGTTTGTTTTTAATTAGTTTTTTTATTAGTTTAGTTGTTTTTTTTGTGTTAAGTTATTAGTGATTATGTTGTAACATATTTTCAATTAGATGAATGATGAAGTTTGTTTTTAATTATGTAAGTTATTTGTTAATGCGTAACTTTTAAGCCGTCATAAAAATTAGCCATTATAAAAACTAATCGTTATGAAAAATAGTCGTTAAAAACAAGCCGTTATTAAAATTAGTCGTTATAAAAATTAATCATTGTTGATGATGCTATTTAATTGTTTAGTTTCCTTTCGTTCATGCACATACCTTCTTCTTCAAAATTCTTGTGTTTTTTTCTATCCCCACTCAGTCATAAAATGGCTCGAAACTCTGGCTTCGATAGAGTTTGGCAACAAATTGTTGATGAAGCACTTGAAGACAACATTGTTGAAGAAATCATGAGATATTTATGCCAGTTGCAACAACAAGCAAATAGTAGCAGTCGGCCCAAATGGACAAGAAGAAACATAAACCAGAACCGTGAAGACGGACATAGTCTCTTAATGAATGACTATTTCTCTGAAAATTGCATATATGCATAGAGTCAATTTCAATGGAGGTTCCAAATGCGAAAACAGTTGTTCCTTCGAATTATAAAAGGGGTCTTTCACCTTTGCAGAAGTGTGTTAGAGATAGGGAATCATCTTTTTCAAAGTGCATTGCAGTAATTTGTATATTGACATATGGATCACCTGTCGATAGCGTGGATGAGTATGTCAAAATCGACAAAAGCTTTGCAGTTGAATGCTTATAAGCTTTTATGAAGGGGGTGAACGGGATATTTGGAAATGAGTATCTGAGAAAGCCTAACAACAATGACATCAATTGCCTAATGCAAATTGGGGAGGCACGTGGGTTTCTAGGTATGTTGGCTTCTATTGATTGCATGCATTGTGAATGGAAAAATTGTCCAGTTACACGGCAAAGGCAATTCATAGAGATAAACATCGGAAATCCACATTAATACTTGAGGTTGTCGCATAAGAAGACTTGTGGATTTGACATGCCTATTTTGGAGTTGCAAGTTCAAACAATGACATTAATGTGTTAAATCAATCTCCCGTGTTTAATGACGTTATGCAAGGTCGAGTTCCTCCATTATAATTTACAATTAATGGAATTGAACCACACACAATATGGGGTACTATCTTGTAGATGACATTTATTCGGATTGGGCCACATTAGTGAAGACCATCCTCATGCCACACAGGAGAGAAAATAAAGTTATTTACAAAATGTCAAGAAGTGACAAGAAAGGATATGGAGAGAGCACTTAGTGTGCTCAAATCTCGTTTCTGAATTATATGTGGTCCATCATGTAATTGACAAATAGGTACCATGAAGAACATAATCTTGATATGCATTATATTACATAACATGATTGTTGAAAACGAACGAGATACGTACAATGGTAACATTGATGTTGATTATGATCATATTGGCGAAGAGATTTCAAATATTGACGTATCTCATAGTGTTCATCTTGACTTTGTTGCATACCTGTAAACAAGATGTTATGAGCATACATGAGGAGTTTACCAACAACTTCAAGCAAATTTGGTAGAATATATTTGGGAACGTTTTGGTCACAATAAAGAAGAAATTTAATTTTTGTTGTTCAATGTCGATGTTTGTATTTTTTTCGATCAATTTTATGTATTATCTTAAGTTTAAATTATATTAATAAATAAATATTTTAATTATTAATAAATTTTGTATTTTCATTATAAATTTTTTCAAAATTAAAAAGATATAATTAATTATTTTAAAATAAATTGTAAATAAATATTAAAAGGTGGATCTCTCGTGAGATCTAAAAAAATAATTTAAGATCTCAAAATAAAATCTACTATTAAAATAAAGAATTTAAGAAATCTGAAAATAATATATAATACTCCAAGATTCACCAAAAATGTGATTAAGATCTTAAAATGAGATCTCCTATTAAAAATACTCTAAATACTTCCTCTCTTTATCTGATTTGGTATGGGTAGGTGGAGAAGAAAGTATACATTGTAAAAGCAATCCCCACTTGGCATGGTGAATGAATGATTAACTTTTAGCATTATATATGAGGGGATGATTGAGTTAATATACCAAATTTATTATTATACGTTAAATTAGAATATTCTTCGGAGTGATTAAATAGTGTTGAGATACTTACTCATCGATCAATATTTTATATGTACAATAGAAATGAAGGTTTAAATTCGTGTAATATTTTAACATTAATCTCATACTGTCTTCCAATTTTTATGAATAAAAAATGTATAATATTTTAACATTAATCTGAATTTACATTCGTATAATATTGAAACATCTAAAAAAATCCCAACGATGTTATTTTTTATACCATTATTGGTGTTCAAATTTTGTTTATTGAATTTATAAAAAAGAATTATGTTAATTGAATTTGTGTTATTTTTTAGGTCTACTTTGTGGGCAAGGTTGGTCTAATGATAAATGATGCTTAAAATAAATTTTAAGAAAAAAGTTATTAATTTAAATAAAAAAATATATTGAGTCTTTTTTCTTAACATATGTGATCATTTGATCAACATATTAGATCTTTTTTATTTTATAAAACCTAAAAAACAAATAATTTTTTTTGTTAATGACTTTAAAACTTAAGCTCCAACCAGTTTGCAGGTCTTTAAACTTTTACTAAATTTTTAATTAAGTTCCTGCTGGTGCTAGGTCCAATAGAGGCCTAATTAAAAAAAAATAGAAGTTTAGTGACATAATTGAAACCAAAATTAGTTAAGGGCCTATTTAAAAAGACAAATAATTCAAGTATCTAATTAAAAAAAATACCAACCTTTGCATTCCAGTATTTCACTATTCTCACTTTTGCACGTTTTATGTTCAATATGATTAGGTTCTTCAATCAATTTAGAACTGACGGGGTGAAAATACTAATTTTTTAATTAGTTCTTTGAATAATTTTTCATTTTTAATAGATTTTAATTAAGTCTCACAAAGACCTAATTAAAAATTAAATATAAACTCAGTGATCCAATTTTTAAAAAATTTAATGTGGGTGTTACATGCGATGATTAAAGTTTTTTCAACTGATAATTTTATTTTGCATGATAATTTCTGACGGTGTAATAGTTTCAGTTTTATTTTCTTTTATTGGTTTAAATATTATGTGAAAAATAGTTGTGATAATATCATAATTTTAAAATCAGTTAAACATTGCATAAACACTACAAATAAAACACATTCCTCTATAAATAACTTTTATTAAATATTTAATAATTGATAACTTATCAAATGTTGCATAACATGAAAAATAAGCTAGTGACAATAAACATCCCTTTCCAAAAGTCAAGTTATCAATAATGAGGACAACTCATGCTTTTCAAATTTCAATAATTGGTCCACAAGATTACCAATAAAACCCCGGGCATACTCCGTACTAAGTTTGCCACAGGCCCACAGTAGTCAGTACTCAGTAGTAGTACTATCTAATTTCCCTTCTTTAATATTTACGGACTAACTTATGTCTTTTTTTTAGGAAGGACTAACTTATAGTTATCTTAGTAACATGACAAAATTATGAAATTTATATTGTGTAGGAGTGCTTGATATTTTTCCAAATTTAGTTTTCAATATTTGTTGTTTAATTTTTTAATATGTTTTTAAGTCCCTCAAACATGAAAAAATTTAAATTTATTTTTTCACCTCAAATATATTTAATTTTTTGATATAAAATTTATTTTTTTAGTCCTTCAAATTAAAAATTATTTTTTTAGTCTCTCAAACTTGAAAAATGTTTTGTTTAGTCATTTTTTTAGATCTCATTAGTATGTGTCAAACAAGGAATTATGAATATGCAATTTGTGACAGTTTTTACTTAAATATATTTTTTGACGATAAAAAATCACTGTAAATTAGAATCAATAACCAAATCACTAGAAAATACTCCACGTTGAACATTTAACCAAATCCATGGCTATTCAACATTTAAAGCAACACACACCAAATGAACAAAAATAATTAGCCTCCCTGGGAGTGTGAATGTGAGTGTTCCACTCCTTAATCCTCTCCGCAACAAAAAACACGGTTTTCCCCACCTTGTCCCTTGCACACTTGACTTTGGAGCATTCCAACAAACACCCCGCAGAGCATGGTGGCTTAAATGGTGATGACGTCAGGAGGGTCAAAGAAAAGGGATTGGTCAGAGGGATGGTTATTTTGACTTTGGAGAAGGTCCTCGTTGGCATACCATGCATTCATAAGAAGGTTTAAGGAGAGCTCCACTAGCTTGATCACACTTACCATGTCGTCAACGTTGCCGTTTGATGACGTGTGGTGGTCAAGGTTGTCATCGCCCATGTAACCTGAGACAATGAAGGGGAACACTGAAACTATTTTTTGGAGTTTCCAACCCAAGTGTAAGGCAACATGTAACTCACTTCCAATGTGAAAGTGAATTAATGAAAGCCACATATGGCGCGACATAAGTTTTTCATGATGACATCATTTGCTATTTGTGTGGTTCATGTTTTTCTTAATGAGTTGAAATCAATTGAAGGAATGGATCTAAATTCTTATTTTAAACTTGCCTGGGGTTGAAAGGAAGAGATCCTTTTCTAAGAGACATTTTGTTTTCCAAATGGATGCTTGTTTTTTCCTCTATTGGAAATTGGACCTTTATAATTTTCTTGAAGAGGTTATTCTTGAGATTTTGGGGAGCATTTTAACTCTTTTTTTACTTGACTTATTCTAGAGGCTTAAAAGTGTCACAAATTACAAATTTCATATTCCTTCTTTGGAACATACTAATGGCATATGGGAAAAAGGACTAAAAAAATATTTTTCATGTTTGAAGGACTAAAAAAAGTTTTTAATTTTAAAAACTAAAAAAGATAAATCATATATTTGAGGGACTAATAATATATTTAAACTAATATAAAATAATTGATCATTTTTCATTGTAATTTCCTAATAGCAAACATCTCCTAGAAAACATAAGGCAATTGACGGGAGCTATGCTACAAGAAGTGCGAAGGTTTAGATTCGGGATATGCTAGGTGCACCCAACAACATTGCTGGTGCACCCAACAATTTTTTGAATGGGCAAAATTGCCCTTGTGCCAATCTGTTTCGAAAGAAAGTTCTTCCGGAATAAGAAGCTGTTCATTCGGAAGAAGGTTCTTCCGAAAGGTGTGTTTTTTATAGGAAAATTTTTCTAAAAAAATTAATGGCCAAGGCTCAAACCCAAGATTTTGGGGTTATTATCACAATGCTTTAACCAACTAAGCTAATAAATCAATTACGTTATAAAATAAATAATATTAGTATACATAAATTATTACTATACATAATTATCACTAACATTTTTAATGCATATTTAATGCGCATGTAAATTTGAATAATAAATTTTGTGACAATTGAATTTAATTTAAATCATACAAATTATATAATCCGTATATTTTTTAAAAAATAAAAAATATTTACTATCACAACATTTTACATGTAATCCGTATATTATTTATTTAATAACAACGTGAATTAAATATGCATTAAATTTTATAATAATAACTCGAATTAAAAAAATATTTAATGCATATTTAATGACAATTTTGCCCCTGTCTCGTTTTTCTTTAAATTTACTCTGCTTGCTTCCGGTTTTACGTTTCCTTTGTTTCACTTTCACTTTTGTCTATGTGCTGAGTGGTTTTTGCAAGTTTGTTGGAAGTAGTTGTTCGGTGAAGGTTAAATATTGGTGGTTTCTATCGTAGTTGTTCTTCTTATTTCGTCGGAGGTACGCATTTTATGGTTTTTTTTTGTGTTCATCTATTACAGAAGCAATAAAATGTTGAGGAAGGTTATCCAGTAAAAACTTCTTCCGTAAACTTATTCCGGAAGAAGTTCCTTCTACTGGAAGAAGCACTTTCGGAAACGTGAAGTTCTTCCGTAATAAGGTGTGTCAGCTTCCGGAAGAACTTCTTCCGGAAGTGCTTCTTCCGAAAACTGCATTTTTTTAATTTTTTTAGAATTGTGTTTTTAAATTTGTGAAAAAATTAATATATATGAATATTATAATTTATAATATTTGTATTTCATATTTTTGAAATTATGGATAATTGGTTTAATTAGGTATAATAATTTAGGTATATTATTAAATGATTTAGGTAAAATAATTGTATTTTGTTGTAGTAGTAAAATGTTTTATTAGTTGTTAGTTATAGTGTTAACTTTAGTTTAAGTAAATAATTTAGTTTTAATTTAGTTTTAAATTTTGTATTACTTGTGTATGATGCATAATTTAATAATATGTCGTTAAGATGGAGGAAGATCAATGGACGTATGACTATACGATGTCACAAGAAGTTCATATGGATTATGATAATGAAGAAGAATGTGGTGTGAATGAACCACATGCTGATTGTTCAAATGCTTTTAATACCTGTCAGGTAATCATGTTCATTAGTTTGAGTCATTTGATTGAACGTATGTTTCGTATAAAAATTAATATGTCGGAGTTGCGTTGTAGGTCTTTGCTACTTGAGATGATGTTTTGCAGTGGGCTCGAACAATTGCCCATGAAAACGAATTTGTTGCAGTGATTATGATGTCTGACACAGATACTGGTAGCAGAGGAAGAAGTTCATTTGTGTTAATTGGGTGTGAAAGGAGTGGTCTGTACAAGTGTAGGAATAAAGAATTCGTTAGAAGAGACACTGGGAGTAGAAAATGTGGTTGTCCCTTCAGGCTTCGTGGGAAACCAGTGCATGGAGGGGAAGGTTGGATGGTGAAGTTGATCTGTGGGATTCACAATCATGAATTGACCAAGTCCTTAGTTGGACATCCATACGCTGGGCGATTGACTAAAGATGAAAAGAAAATTATTGCTGATATGACAAAGTCGATGGTGAAACCAAAAAACATGTTGCTAACGTTGAAGGAGCACAATGCCAACAGTTGCACCACGATCAAGCAAATTTACAATGCAAGAAGTGCATATCGTTCTTCAATAAGAGGAGCTGATACCGAAATGCAACATCTGATGAAGTTTCTCGAACGTGATCAATACATTCATTGGCATAGATTGAAGGATGAAGTTGTGGTGCATGATCTGTTTTAGTGTCACCTAGATGCAGTAAAGTTATGCAATGCATGTCATCTGATGTTTTTTATAGATAGTACCTACAAAACAAATAAGTACAGACTCCCACTACTTGACTTTGTTGGGGTGACACCAACGGCGATGACATTCTCTGCTGGGTTTGCATATCTGGAGGGTGAGCGTGTTAATAATATTGGATGGGCTTTGGAACGATTTCGAGGTCTATTTTTAAGAAACGATCGTCTCCCTGTTGTTATTGTCACTGACAGAGACCAAGCACTGATGAATGCAATGAAAAATGTGTTCCCGAAGTGTACAAACTTGTTGTGCAGGTTTCACATCGATAAGAATGTCAAGGCAAAGTGCAAATGTTTAATCGGTCAAAAAAATGTCTGGGACTATGTGATGGATAACTGGGGTACTTTGGTTAATTGTCCGTCCAAACAACAATTCGCTGAGTCCCTTCAGAAGTTTCAAATTGCTTGTTCACCTTGGTCAATGTTCGTTGACTATGTTAACGACACATGGATTATCCCCCATAAGGAAAAATTTATTACAACCTGGACGAATAAGGTCATGCACCTAGGCAACACAACAACAAACAGGTATTAAAATCTTATTTTTTTATAGTAAGGATTATTAATAAATGGTATTTAATTGTTGTATATTTTTCATGTTTGTTGTGTATTTTAAATGTAGGGTTGAATCAGCTCATTGGGCTCTAAAAATAGTATTACAAAATAGCCTTGGAAACCTGTGTAGTGTTTGGGATGCCATGAACAACATGATCACGCTGCAACACGTTGAAATTAAAGCATCCTTTGAAACCAGTACAAATGTGGTTGGACATGTATTTAAAAAAACATTATACAAGAGGCTTGTTGGAATGGTTTCAAGGAACGCTTTAAATGAGATTGCTGCCGAGGTTGAGCGTCTATGTTATCTCGGCAACGATCCCTCTTCTTGTGGTTGTGTGATGAGAAGCACGATCGGTCTTCCTTGTGCATGTGACCTTTCTAGGTATACTGCTGACAACATCCCAGTGGATTCAGTCCATATGTTCTGGAGGAGACTTTGCTTTTCAGACCAAGGGTTATGTGAGGCCGAAGTCAACATCAAGGAAGAGATTGAGACCATATCTAAAAGATTTGAGGAACTTGATGTGTGTGGCAAACTAACTCTCAAGAGTAAACTTCAAGATATTGCATAACCTGATCATAACTTTATGTGCCCTACTCCGTCAAAGGTCAACACTAAAGGTGCATCGAAGAAACCGATGAAAAGAAGTCAAAGATCCACAAAGCGTGATTAGTCTTACTGAGAGTATGTTGATGTTTTTCATTCTGTTCAAAGCAGCAACTCTTCAGTGAAACATAGTGCATCATCTTCTGAACTGCCGAAGCCAACAAGGATCATCCCGATGTTGGATCAATTTGCACCATTTATACAAGGTTTCATTCACAACATTGTGGATGTGAAAGCGGACAGTAATTGTGGATATCGGTTCATTACCGCTTTATTAGGTATGGGGGAAGATTCTTGACCGTTGGTGCCAACGAATTGATTAAAGAACTTGGCAGATGGTCGCATGACTACACCAACCTCTTCGGTGACACAGAGAGATTTGAACAATTAAGGCTGTCCCTACTTGTTGATGGATTTTCCAAGGTATGTTTTTAGGTTATTTTTTTAAAGAACAAACTTTAAATAACTTAGGTGTGTATGTTTGCTTGATTCAGGTTAGTGTGGACAAGTGGATGGATATAACGGAGATGGGATATGTCATTGCATCACGGTAAAACATAATCCTTATGTCGTTGTCCCGACAACAAAGCATGACATTTTTTCCTCTTAGAAGTCAACCACCACCCGATTCTTCTGTGCACCGCATGATATGTGTCGGTCACGTGTTTGGAAATCATTTTGTTCAGGTATATTGAAGGTAGTTAGTCTAAGAATTATGCAATCACTTCCCTGGTTCATTTGAGTTAATAATGTTTGTTCACGCACAATAGGTTTATTTGAAAGACCATTGTCCTTTACCGCCTCTAGCGTTGTTGTGGTCAACAAATTGTTATTCTCAGGCAAAGCAGTGGCCAACTCCATATATTAGTAGAATGCAGCAGTACACAAGCATGGTGTCATTCAAAAGAGACTATGTCGACCTAAATGAAAACTGAACATGCATTGTTTATCTAATTGTATTCATTATACGATATAATTTGTTGTAAGCCATTAAAGGATAATTATTAAGTACTCGTTGCATTAAGAAAAAAATTAGTTGGTGCAACCAAAATCAATTACGCATATACGATACATCGTTGTCATAATTGACAACACATAATGATATGCATGTGTATTACAGTTTGAGCGTGACACGACATTGACTGACTTGACAACACATTCTGATGCACAACATTGGTTTAGTAGGAAACATAAACACGAAACATGTTCACGCGTGTTCTTTTGTAAAAAAAAGTGAAGCAATCTGTCGGTGAGAACCATGTATATATATGAGACACGACAAACGCTAATAAATCACACATTATCTTGCTTTCACATACTCTCCCAATTGGTACACAAAGTATGGCATTTTTAGGAGAAATTAGTAGTCAGACGATTGTCAACTCAAGGTTGAGTTTCATTTTTCCAAATGGATCGATTATTTACAATGATAGTGGGGTTTACTTTCAAACTTCCACTCCGGTGCCCATTCGAGTACCAAACAGCTGTGATTTTGCAAGCCTAAAAACCAGAATACACAATAATACCCTTAAGCTTAACCGACAAACAATTTTTGGATGAAATTCACTACCGCCAGCCATTCACCCATACAGGTAACCAAATTCATTTTCAATGTATGCAATTGATAAATGATGACGATGTCAACACAATGTTAATGTGTAATGATCAATTTTCGTGTGTTGGTCCGATTGAGTTATTATGCACCGTTGGAAGAACACCAGATGAAGTAATAAACTTACTTGAACGCACTACGACCCCTACTCATGACGCGCTCTTGTATTACAACGGGAGATGGAACATGCCACCCCAGAACAAATTTGTAGGATGCGCGTTCATAGGAAAAAATCCAAAGAAATTTGAAATTCCTTCAGGATGTATCCTTGATGAACTGAAGGATTTGATAAAACAAGTTGCACCTAAAGGGATTCCCCCTCATGGAATTCACGAATCACAAGCGGTAAGAAGATTGTTTTTTCGGCAACCAGAACGTTTTGAGTATTCAGATAAAGTTGTAAAATATGAAATTAATGAGCTGAAAACCAACGATGAAGTGCTGAAGGTATTAGTACAACCTAACTACTAGAAAAAATATGGGCCAATAGAAATTTTAGTTGTTTTTACTAAACATGGTATGGAATTTGAAGACGATGTGGATGCCACGTCGCTAAACGACTGAATGCAACGTTTCTTTTTTTTGTTTCTCATGTAACTTTTATCTGTTTGTTTACAGCGTGTTTGAATTCCATAATAAAATTGAATGTGTTGTTTGAATGGTCCAAATATAATTTATTTTTATTGTTCCACCTTCAGACCTTAAGCATACTTTGAAGGGTGAAAATCCTGTTTTTTTTTTTTTTAATTTCATGCTTGTTTTTTGAGGTGTTATTCGGTGGAACCTGCTGACGATATTATTTTATTTGGCTTCTTTGATGTCCAAACATGAGAAACAGCGCCCCACAAATATCTTAGGCGACTCAAGCATAATTTTAAAAAACCCCCGAACATGGGTACTTGAACATGTTTGAAGGCTCAAAATCTTATTTTTTAATTTTTTTTTAATTTTGATCTTCTTACTTTAAAACATAAACATTTAGTTATCTTATTTTTAAAAATTTATAATTTTAATCTCATTCTTATGAAGGAAAGTCATGATTTTCGAAATCGGAATCAGAACGTCAGTTAATCAAAATCGGAATCAAAATCAGAATCGGAATCGGTGTGTCATATAGAGTGCAAAAAAGTAAACTATATTAAACAAAAAAGTGTAACAAATACAAAAAATGATGTCAACTACAAAACATAAAAAACATCATCAATGCTCTGTGCACCGTCTTTGTAGAGCCCTAACACTTTCATCTGCGCTGGCACCCCCCTGGCGATCCTCAGGCAATCTTGCATGATATCATGTAACTCTATCCCTGCAATGACCATCCTAAGGTTGAGCACACATTCTAACCTTTCTGCGATCATCTTATAGCCTTCGTATTCATCCTGTGACAGTCATAAAAAAAATTTATTACAAAATTTAAAATAAATAACAATTCATCAAATATTAAATACGCAAATAATCTTACCGTTGCATGTTGAGGGGGGTCAAATGCCACTGGAACCTGTGGGATGTCCGGCTGCATGTAGTCCTCATGGTCTGGGGCAGGTGCATGTCTGGGCTGGTCACCTGCCTGGGTCGGTATCATGAATGGGTGAGATTTCTGGAAAAACCACTCCATGTAATCCGCAGATACCTGCCCAAGCACTACACAAAGCTCACCCACAGCTACTACGTGGTTCGAGAAATGCATCCACCTGTCATCTATATCATCATATGACAACGAAGCGCTAACAGGTGGCAGAGGGATGCTCTGAATGTACCCAAACTAGCGTAGCACCCTCTCCGGTCGAACTGTGACCATCAAAGGACCTCATCTCAACTGACCCTGGAACGATGAAATCAGCTCAAACCCCCTAACCCCTCGATGGTCACTGTAAGGCAACCAGCACACGTCTGTGACTGTCAAAGCATCAGAACATGCCCGGTGCGGCGCTCCTGTAATTCCCTTCATATAAGCCTTCATCGTCAGCCACCGGGAGGCACGAGGGGACGCCTCCTCGTATGCATCATCGGTGACGCACTGATGAATACTCGAAAAGTGCTCATAGATCCAGCACTACAAAAAAAAAATAGGTTACCATAACATAAAAACATGTTTACATCATAATCCAATGTAACATATTACGAACACAAAATTTACCTGTAAGAAAGTAAGGTACCCCCCAATCTGCCGTGTCGTGGTCCTAGAAGCTTCATCTAACTGGTCATACATATGAACCAGGGCCGCAGCTCCCCAGGCATAGCCCCTACTCTGACCCAGGTCACGAAAAGCCTTTAGATGCACCACATGAACATATGTTGCACTCTTGTTAGAAAAAACAGTGCAACCGACCAGGTGCAGGAGATAAGTACGAGCTGCTACAATCCATCGTCGTGTCTGGCATCTCATCTCATAGATCTTCTGAACTCATGAGAGGCGTACATATGCCCCGCGCGTTCGTACTGTCTCGGCTCTACCCTCCTCACCGAACACCTCAAGAAACTCCATCAACAAAAATACTGTCTCGTCCACGGAAAGAGCCTCGAAGCTGTGGAAGGCGCCACTGATAGGGCGATGGAGGAGTGATGACACATCATCTAGTGTGATCATCAACTCTCCTACTGGAAGGTGGAAGGTGCTGGTCTCCTTGTGCCACTTCTCCACAAATGCGGATATAAGTCCAGGATCGCCGGTTACAATTGAACACCCGATCAATGGACTTAATCCTGTGGCGACAACCAGCCCTTCAATCTCAGGCACTGGCCTCCCAATTAATGCCACCTTCCTCCCGTGCGACACCAACTTCAACTCAGGACGCTCCTGAATTGAAGTACAAATCATTCCAAATACACAAATATCAAAAAAAAATTTATGACAAACAAATCAAGAAGAAAAAATTAACAAATTATAATACCTGTTTAGTCCAAATGGCATGTGCGACATGCTCTACAAATGAAGTCAGAACTGATGGGTCACGGGGCCCACCAGGGAATCTCTCATCAGCATGTGACCCTTCAGCACCATCACGACCTAAGTCCTCTGCAACAGTCGCATCTACGTCCGCAGTCATCTGAGGCGCATCTTCACTCATCTAAGGAACATCGTCAGCCATATGAGGGACAACCTCAGTCATCTGAGGAACATCCTAAGTCACCTAAGGAACACCCTCATCAATCGCAATATGTACCCGTTGCCTACGGGCTGATGTAGTAGGCCTACGCCTTCGGGGAACATCAACTGCATCATGCTCATCCTGTCTACCTCGCCCTATAACCCTAGCTAAAGCACGACCTAAACCTCGTGTTCTAACCATGATCTGCAAATCATGAAGAACACATATTTTTTTTGGGTCAAATAAACTATTCATATAATTAAAAGCCTACATATATTTACATAAATCTTCAGCCTTACATTATAAACCCTAATCACACTACCCTAAGCATTGTTGACTACCTTAAACTAAACCCTATACACTCAACCACTAAACAAAAATATAAAAAAAAATATAATAAACAAAAATTTAACCTAATATATAATATTTTAAGTAATTTTTTTGCATACCACCATGCAAGCATAAATATTTCTATCATTAAACATACACAACTTAATTTATAAAAAAAAAATAACAACTTCATTCATTAAAAAAATAAAAAAAAAACTAATTTAAAAAAAATTCTTGTTTTCGGAAGAACTTCCGGTAGAACATTTTGTTCATCCGGTAGAATGTTCTTCCAGAAACCTTTCCGGAAGAAGTTCTTCCGGAAGTGTCTCAGGAAGAACCTTCTTCCAATAGAATATTTTGTTCATCCGGAAGGAGATTCTTCTAGAAACATTTCCGAAAGAACTTCTTCCAGAATGTTCAGTTTCTTATTACGGAAGAAGTTCTTCCGGAGAACCATCCGAAAGAACTTGTTCCGGACAACCAAACCGTTACAGGTTCCAAATGAGTCTTCTACCCTAGAGTTCACTTCGTCTTCTACCCTAAATCCAACTTCTCCTAAACTAAATAAACAACCTAGGAGGGGAGGGGAGGGGAGATACTAACCTTGAGGCGGAAACGCAACAATGACACCACAAGAAGCTTCGAAGACGAACGAAAATGGCAGCCAGAGGGAAGAGACGCGTGGAGGAAGAAGGAAAAGAATAAAAGCAAGAAGGCGGGAAGGTGGGGACTGCTGGGTGCACTTCATTCTTAAAATTTTAAACAAGGACAATTTTATCCATTCACATAATTGCTGGGTGCACCAGCAATGTTGCGGGTGCACCTAGCATGTCCGCATGTCCCTTTAGATTCGTTGTTCAGCCCATAATTATATGTGCATGTTGACCAGGTTAAAGAGACTTTCTTGATTACATTTAGGGCTTGAAGCCCATAGTTACAGTGTAATGGAGGACATTACTTTCTATTTCGGGCTTCAAAAATACTTGTATATATCTAGACAATCCTTTTATGATAATTTTTTTAGTTAAGCTTTTATGGTAATGTTCTTGTTGTAAAAAATCCGATATTTGTGGGGTTCGTTAGCACCTAAGTTTCTTGGGCGGGCCTAAAAATAGGCTGGCTATTTTAGGCCACACCTAGATACTAAACACTTTCATAATCATTCAACTTGAAACGTCCATATATGAACGATATTCATTTCACCAAGGCAAAGATCATAGTTATTATTTTTATTCCATAGGTCAAATTCATCGCATCCATTCGTATGCGATCAGTTTATTGGTGGTCGAGCAGCATCGATGTGTTTGGGTTACTGATTTTTTCGGCAAAAGTTTTATTTTTTAGACCAATATTTTGCTAGCTTTGGACCAAGCTAAACTTGTTTCCTAACACACATCGAGGGAAATGTATCGATATCACAGATAAAGCTATTTGTTCATTACAAAAAGCGTCACTTATACTAATGGAAATGTATTAGGAATCGAAGTAAACAATATAATATCAATTTCATATGGCAAATAAATATTATTTTTTAGTACGATACTTTTCTTTTTATCATACTAAATTTGTTATATGGTTTTTTAATACTATATTAATTATTAATGCTGTTGATTAATTTTATTGATAATTAACTTTTATTTGAAAATCAAACGAATAAATAAGGTCTATTCTCTTAATCATTTTTTTTATTTTCTAAAAATTATTTAAAATTTTATTTATTCAAAATCAACTACACTATAACCATAACCAATGACACACTAATATTATTTTTTTTCACAGAATTTTTTATTTATTAATAACATGATGTGATTTATCTCACTAGATGTGACAATAAGTCCCAACTCAACATAAGTGCCTCATATTACAAAAGAACCCAACATTATATTACCTAGATAGCAGTTATGGTGGTTCCAATGACATTTGGTATACCAATATAATAATGTAGCAAGAGTTTACAATGTTTGAAATTTTACTATGATAAAGTTTATACCAACCAAATTGAACCTAACCATTAATAGTTTTTGGTATATAATTTTTTTTATAGTGGTTAACTAAAATTTGAACGTATTTTATTTAAATCTCAATTCAAATTCATATGCTTGTGGGAGTTTTTTTTCTTTTTTTTTTTTACAAATCAAAAATATATTTATTAAAAAGTAATATTATTCAAACGGGATTTTAATCACTATGAATAATAAAACATGTTTAAAACTTAAACTTGAAACTATGAGTTAAATTAAAATAACTACACACCTATTCATTTACGTGTTTAGTTGTATCAGAGTTCTGCAACCAATCCAGTCATTACAATAGCTTTTGAATGAAAATAATAAAGCTCACATGCTTATGCTTCTTTTTTCCTCAGACAAGTGAATTTTTTTTTTTTTTTACTTTTTTGAACAGTTTTTCAGAACAGTTGTAAAAATATCCGATTAAAAAAAAGTACAACGACATTTTTATAAATAAAGTCAAAGTTTTTAAAATATCATAAAAAACCATTATAAAAATGATCTTTTAGAATAATGATTTTAATTTAAACAGTTCTAAAATTTTTTATTTAGAACAATTGTAAATTAAATGACACTTAAAGATTAACTTTTTAAATCCCTTGTACTTACAACTGTTGTGTAAAAACTCTGCTCCACAAAACCCAGAACCCTCTCTAGCACTATCAGACTCCAAAACCCTCAAGCTCCCTCGCGACTTCAACATCGTTGCAGAACTCGTTGCCGCGCTTCTGAATCTTCCACGGCGGCGGCGTTTCCCTTTCTCCATGGCGGCGCGAGTCCACTCCTCCGCGGCAGCGGCTCCGCCTTCGTCCCTCAGCGAACGTCTGAATCAAATCCCTCTTAATAATAAACAAATTCGCATGGCCATCATAAGCAAAAGAGCGCGCACGCACAGGATTAGGGTTTCGAACGTAACGATTTTGGAGCTTCCATTTTGATTTTGACTTGCGCTCAATCAGGTACATTCGCTTCTCTTGCTGTAGCTCTTAATAATGCACAAATTCGCGTGGCTTTAATTTTCTTTTTTAATCTTGCGAAAGTGTAGTAGAATCAATTCCAGTTAGTTTTATTGATACTCCGTAAGATTAGCTAGGTTATTCTGCGTAGCAAATTGTTCAGTTGGAACCACTTGGTAGAGGTATGGTTCATATTAGACAACATATTCTCATGTTAAATTTCATAGTACAGGCTCTATATATCTTAGGGAGCAATAACATTGTTATTCATATCTCCAAAGAACCGAGATAATATGACATATCATAGTCTCCAATTAAATCTAGTTAAGGAGGGAAGGGCTTTGGAGTAGAATGTATTGCTCTTTAAACTGGCCTCTATTTTCCGGGCAACTCTCTGCATCTTAGTTAATTCATTTCTCCATAGATGTAATTGTGAAATGAGTGGATTAGTTGTTTGATAAATAGTTAATTATTCTTTAGATTTTTGGATCATTAGTTTGCATGATTTTAAGGGAATTATTAGCACTTTGAATTGCACATAGATATTGGTGTGTGTCCATAATGCAACTAAGGTGAATATGGTGGTTTTAAGTCCCAAAATTGAGTAAGCAATAGTGAAATATGTTATCTAGAATAGATTGAATTGGACTTGTCCTTATTATTCACTCCCAACTGATGAAGAATTGGTCCTTTGATTTTGCAAACAGGCAAGATTTGGCAAATTATGCAGAAGTATGCTTCAGGGAATTTGGTGACAGGCTTAAGCACTGGATTACATTAAACGAGCCAGTGCTATATAACTCCGGAGGTTATGAGATGCTCCAAGTGTTTTGCTAACTGCACTGCTGGTGATTCTACTACCGAACCCTATGTAGTTACACACCACCTCATTCTTGCTCATGTTGCAGTAGTAAAAGTATACAGGGAGAAGTTCCAGGTTAATGCAGTAATATTATTTTAAATATAACAGCATACAAAATTGGTTAGCATTTAAGACAAATCATGCAATATAAGGTCAGTACAGAATTAATTGACAGTGAATGATTTTTTAATAGGCTTCTCAGAAAGGTCAAATTGGGGTAACACTGAATTCTGCCTGGGTTGTGCCACTTGTTCAATCAAAAGAGGACAGAGAAGCTGCATATCGAGGTCTTGCTTTTATGTATGACTGGTAAGTGTCTTTGCCTCTTAGAAACACTCTATTTTCCACTTCATTTATAAGACATGAAGCTTCAATTGTGAAATGAGCAGAGAACCAGAGTAATTATCTTTTCCAAAATTTATAAGGTAGAGGCATTCATTTACATTAGTCTGGGAAAACAGAGCAGTGGTTCAATTGTGAAAAAGGAGAATCCCTTGGAAGGAGAAATCTTTCTCCTATTCTGTTCATTTTCATTTTTCAATCAAACAATAAAATCATTCTTCTCTTTTCTCTATTTCCTTTGCCTTATCCTAAAAGGAGTGGTTTTTAGATATCATATTTCTTTATTTTTTTCATATTTTATTTTAGTGGGAATAGGAATCCAGTATTAGTGCTTCTGTTTTATGGCTTCTTATTGCATTTTTTTTTCCATGCTTAGATCAGTGTAGTCAGAGGTGTGATGTTAAAGCGGTAAATGGTCAGAATGTTGAACACTATCTGTGATTTATAGTTCTGTCTTAAAGCATATTGTTTTGTTCTTATTCGATGTTAATTGTTAGTGAGAGGTCAATTTTGCTTTATAATGTCAATAGCATGTAGTATGATGTATTTAACCTTGAATAAGAAAAAACTATTTGAATTATTTTATTTCTAGTCACATGGGAAATGGGATGCCTGTGTCATTCTGTTTTAGGATTCTTATTGCTGTTATCATTTTGATAAATTATTAATATTGTGGCATTCACCCTGAACTCGTTTGTACTTTGGTTTGTGGATAGCTTGTATGGCCAGTATGGGTCTTTCTTAATCTTAGGTTGCTTGCCTTTCTTATGGATGCACTTACTTTAAGGGTCGTGCTTGCACGCAGATGCACTCATCAGACGGGCAGAAATATATCAGGATTACATGAAGCAGATCCCAATCCCAAATCATTGAGGCACTATGATCCCATTTACCTCATGGATGGGATTAAGCAGATCCATGAAGCAAATATACGGACAGCCTCTTAATTGCCTCGCAAATATTCTCCTCGAGCAATGGGGTCAGTTGAGAATTGGCAGTGAGGATGAATTAGCATCTTTGATGTATTATAAGTGTTCTCTGTTATTAACTTTCTTTTAAAATGTGTATAGAGGAGAAAGTTCTTTAGCTCTATTCTTTTTTGTCCAACTTAATTTGACTGTTCTGTTAATATAGTAATTTGCTTGTCGTGTTTGATAAATTGCAAATGGAGATGATCACCGTGTAATAAACTTCCTTATAAAGTTTCAATGGTTTGTTTTTTATTAAAAAAAATTAACCCATCCAGAAGATTAACTTTTCTGAATAATTATCTCAATCACCATTCTAAAAAGATATTTTTTAGAGCGGTTATTTAAACAAATAAATCTAAAACGACAATATTTTAGAACAGTTGCCATAAAAACCGTTCTAAAAATAATTTTTTAAAACGATTTTCAACTATTTTAAGAAATTATGACTTTTTATGAATATCCGTACAGTTGTTTTTAAAAGTTATTTTTAACCGTTCTAAAAAAAATCTTTACTTTAGTGGTGTCAACACTATTCTTTTATTGATGTTTTTTCTATAGTTTTTTAAGTTCTGCTTACTTGATATTTATACATGACATTTATGTTAACCCGAAACAGTAAGAGACCAATATTTACACTGAATAACGCCCCTCAGCCGCAGCACAACTTTGCAAAAATATCGTAAAAGGCTTCATATGTAATCCTCTGCATGTGATACATGAGACGCGGCATTACATCAGTTAATGACGCAGAAATAAATAGAAACAAAAACCAGTATATACTATAGCTCAATCATTATTGTCTGTTATTCGGATAGTGTCACGAAGGTTTGTTTGCTCTTTCCGTACCGCTTTCTCATTACCCCTGTAACTAATTTTAGCATTTAGGGTACACAATTTCATAAATATCATTTATATTTTGGAATGCAGCTTAAGTCTATTTTTCACAGAACCGCTTAAATCTATCTATTAGGCTATTTTACACAAAAAAAAACTAATAACTAAAAAAATAATTTTATAAAATTAACTTTAATATTAATATTACATTGAAAAACTAAAATGATATTTATTAAAAATATTAATAAAACAAATTAATATTACGTTAAAAACTAACATAATACATATTTTAAAATATAACATTTATTTTGGGACTGTACAATGTATAATAAAACAAGGTCATGGCTAGCTGCATATGTATCAACGTTTAATGCATTTTTTTTCTACATATTTCCATTTGCTTCATCTTGATCATATGTTTTACTTTTTCTGCTTAAAATAGAATTACGTTTCTTTTAAAAATTCTTTTTCAGGGATATCTCATAAGCTTTCTTCCACACTGATCTAGTGATCTAATGGTGATCGAAAGATAACGAATTCATGCAAGTGTTTGGATCAATGTAATAGTATAGAGAGAAAGTAATTACTCATTCCAAGATCAAACATGATACTAACTTTAACTTAACAAAGACGTAAATAATAAAACACATGGTCAATAAAAAAAGGAAATGCTGGTGAGCAGAAATCGAGCGTAAAACATAAAAAATAAAGTAATCTGATTAGCTGCAGAATCAAGTCTGTCTGATAAAATTGTTCTTATTTCTGTATTAAAAGAAATTCATTTCATTTGACAATAGTTGTTGATTAGGAATACTTAATAATATAAGATGGAATTACCTCGAGAAGGATGTCATATATAAGTGCAACTTATCATAAACAATCAGTGACCATTCTCTACAGTCAAATTCATGACTCTTTTGTGAGTATTTAACTTTGTCCTTGCTTCCTGCTACTGCTGGTACCTGGTTGTCTTATTTTTAATATAATATCTATTATTGCTGATAAGAAAAATATATAAGTGTAACTAGCTAGAAAAAATTGAGATATTTATCCAAATATGAACTGAAATACACACCTACCTAAAGCTTAAAGTGGAAGTCTGGAAGCATGAGCATTTTTCCAGTGGCCTTGGATCACGTGACCACCTTGGTTTTCTTTACGTAAAATATTGCATGTGCGTCTCTGCAACCCGTACACTATGTAATAAAGTTATAAGACTTCAATCCAAAGCCTTACCTTGCTTCTTTTCATACCCTCCAAAGTTCGAGCGTAACTTGGATCTCAAGCTATGCTATGCTCCCAGGGTAACAAGTGTCAGCCCAATGTAACCATCTACTTCTTTATGGGATTCCAACGTGTATTGCAAACAAATCCAATTTTCATTAATCATTAGCCAAAAGTTTAGGCTTTTTTTAAGATCTCGAAAGGATATCTCCTGGTTATTCGGATTCTTTGGATGTATTTTTCTTAGATTACTTATTTATATAATAACACATTCATAATACCTTAAGCTTAATAGCATCAAGCTTAATTAATTGAATAACGTGCATGAATTATTATAAATCTCTTGATATCATCTTCAATTCTTACTTATATCAAATTCAACAATTAATTCATAAGAACCATAAGAACCAAGAACAAGAATCTTTTGATACTACACCAATCTCAACACAGTTATCAATCATTGAATATGATGTCAAAATTCATTAACCAAACACAATAAAAACCACACGATTCATCGCCTATAGGTGTTTCTTATACCTCATCATCACGTAAGAGTTACTACTATAACATGTTGGTGAATAATATAAATATATTGTGGTGGATCCATGAATTTTATTTAGTGGGAGTAAAAAAATAATTTATAATATTTTTATAAAAAAATACCATAAATTTTTACAAAATAAATAATGTCAAGACAAAAAAACTAGAATAATTAAACTTTTATAATTAAATTATAATTATCTTTTACACATTTTCATATTTTAAAATTGTTGTATGATTTTTTTATCGTCAATCCAATAAAAATTTAGAAAAATAAAATGGTAAAGAAGTTAATATTTTTTTTCTCTTTTATCTCTTATAATATTTTATATTCATTTAAAGAAAAATTAACTTATGAGGGTAATACTAATTTTTTATGGGAACAAATATATAAATTATTATATATATTTATGTGAAAAAGAAAATGTTGTGGGGTCAATTGCCCCCATAGCCTTCAACATGGATCCGCCTATAGGATATATAGGTACATTCTCTAACTTTTACATATTATTATTCTCCTCTTGCATACGCTGACTTGAATGTTGGGGTTTACATCAATAGAATTCGAATATTCCACCCTCTTGAACTGGCATTGAACATAAATAGTTATATCATAAACATCTTCTCTTCTCTTTCTATTAATTTTCGCTTTAGAAATAGTTGTATGATTTTTTATATAAACTTTTTTGTAGTAATACAATTTCGCATTTCCTTATTAAGTAATACATGCTTGGATTACATCGATTCAAATAGATCATTTATTTAATTTTAAATAAAATTTAAATTCTAGGTTATTTTATATAGAAAATAAATTAATTCAACGCATACATAGAAGTGAAAAGATAAATCTTTACCTGCAAAATTTGTCATTTCGTTAAAAATGCATGTATATATAGATTGAAATCTTAAAATCTTCATCATTATTTGGTTCTCTTCAATTTTGGACAAAATGTCGTCCAAATAAAATATAAAAATAATATATGTGGATTTGTTTCAATTTGAATGTAATCTTCTAATATCGAATTGAAAGCAAACAAAATTTATCTGTTATACTTAGGTTCATATATGTTTGCTGTTTGTTAAATTTTTACTTTGCTTTTATACGACTTTTGTATTTTAGTTTCTCGAATTGTACTTGATAAATGTTTATTTTTGCATAATAAAAGTTTATGATAAATAAATATTTTAATATACAAATTATATTATAAATATAAATTATAATAAAAAAATATATTTGATTATATAAACTATATTTTAGATTTATAATAAATAATTTAAATTGTAAAAATTATTTATATTATTAGTGCATTCTAATTAAATTTAAAATTTACATTGTATTGAGAAATTCCACTCAAATGACGATCACGTTATATACATATTTTACCCTCTTTTTTTTCGTGGAGCATCGCATTCCACGTTCACCAAAAGAAAAATAACATAATTGATTTCACAAAATTGTTTTATATGTCTTAATTAAATTAATCAATATCATCATACGTACTACATACACACACATGACACAGACAATGCATGTCAAGAATTAATTTATTTTGAAAATTAAAAGACCTGTTTGGTTTGAAAAACACACACACAAATTAGCGACTGAAAAAAATTCAATCACTAAATTTGATTACTAATTTATTATTTTTTTTAGTCATACAAAATTTTTTAAAACCAAATATCAAGTGAGACATGATATTTTGTAGTCATGAATAAAATGATAAATAAAAAATTGATGTATATGATAATAAACCAAATTGTGAGGTGTATGATAATCATAAAGATTAATTTGATGTATACTGGCACGAATACGTGATTGGGAATAGCGAATTGATGTGTATAACATGTGGAATTTCATGAAAACACACATATTTTAATATTAGCTAGCTGCTAGCTAGTCCACGTAATAAACTCAGAGTGACGAAAGGTTAACATATTTAGTTACTATAAACATAAGGAGTTTTGAATTTAATAGCGATTTTTAATCGAAACACCTTAATGACGTCTTGATGTCTCAGGTCTTGATTAATTATTTAGTTAGTGAATATTGACACGTGCATTTTATTTATTTATTTGTAATTATATATGATGATAACGCAAAGGAGAGATCGACTGAACGTCTTTATAGTTTATATGGTTCAGAAATCGATATCCAGTTTTTATGATTATATTGCAATTGAGCGTTGTGATTGCACTGCTAACTCTCTGTATAATAGGACTTTGGTGTTGGACACCTCAACAGAATTGATTTATAGAAAGAGATAGGAAGAAGAATTAAGAGGTTTAGAGGGTCTCAGCAAATGCATTAAGTGAGTTGTTGATTAGTTCAATGACTTTGTGTATTAGACTAAACAAATAGAAACAAAACCTTCACCTTCATATATTCTAATCACTCGTGTCTTTTCCTCCCCCACCCCTTTCTGTTTACAAATAGACCCACCACAATTATTATGATGGCCACCGACGACACTGCAATATTCTTGTGTCGTTTTGTTGCTTACCGTGTATATGTTAGGTTTGAACAAGGAACTGCCCTAAAATTTATCCATAAATTTCTCACTTTGTTTTTGCTTCAAGAACGATATTATAACATATAGGTTTTATTTTTTCATTAAGTGAAATTTTATATTATACGTATAATCACTATATAATTCTGTTTGTTAATTAAATTGTGTAAAATATTGAGTATAATGTTAATTACTACTATTAATATTTCTCTTATTTTAAACAAACATATCCTATAGTTAATTTGAATATATAAAATTAACACTTCATGTGATATTGTATATTTTTATTTATTTTATGTTTTTCATATACACATAAAAAAGTATATCTAAAAATCAAATAATAGATAACTTTGTCATTTTTATCATTTCACAAAACATTTTCCTTTAAACAAATGACAAAATCTTGAAGATGGACATATATACGATCGTCGTAGAACTTTGACTACTTAATTACTCTGTTGAAGGGATCGGAGTGTATGCACACGTGATCCTTATGTGGATACGTATTGTTCACTGAATCAGTTTGTCCCATTGTGTCTCTATATTCCCCCCCAATATCATCAGAAGAACTAATTTAAAATCAAGATTCTGAGAAGCATAAGGTCTTCAAGCATTCAATTCTGGCTTTCATCTCGTACAACCCAAGAGTTTCAACAAATATTTAAATTCAAGCCGCGTTATAAATGAGAAGCACTATCAGATTCTCAGGAGTACGTTTGGTACGTCTTATAATTGATTTTAACCATAACTCATTTAGTTAAATCATAAAAAAGGATAAAAATGCAGCCACTTCAATCAATCAACGTGAACACAATTTTGACACATTTTTGGTATAATAATATTGTCCGTTCTTGTTAAATCCATCCCTAAATTCAACATGAATAATGAGCCACCAAAACGTACCTACACGTCATAATTCAATTAGAGAACTCAAATCTCACTTCCCCCTTTCCCAGGTCCATTCTCTTTTATATATATATATATAAACTTCGTACCCCATTGTCCAGAGGCTCTTCGCTATGCGAAGGTATGGGGGAGGAATGTTGTACGCAACCTTACCCTTGCATATGCAAAGAGGCTGTTTCCGGATTCGAACCCATGACCAATAAGTCACTAAGGCACAACTTTACCGCTGTATCAGGGCTCGCCCTCATATATATATATATATATATAAAATGTAAAATTATTTTATATTATTATTTAATTATAAATTATTTTTTGAATTATTTTAAAATAATTATTTTAAAAGTTAATAAATTTATCATATATAATAAACTATGATGAAATAATTATATAAAATTTTTTACATCGATTTATAATATTTTTTCTCTTAAAGTAATAACTAATAGTTACTAGCTAGTGTAACATCCGTTCAGCATTTCATAATTTGAAGAAGTTTGTAACCTTTTTATCATTACACTCTGAAATTTGGTGAACCAAAGGAATAATGCATGGTTGGATTTTAGTCATAGTGCAGTGTAGGAAAAATCTTGATAATATATGGTGTGCCGTCTGTTGCGGGGTGGTGCCAAGCATTTAGAAGCCGGCACCGACGAACAATAAACGAGACAGGATGTGGGTAAACCCTATAACAATCCCTTCAGATAAGATCTCAATTGTCTCTAATTGGTTGGTCCCAAATACTACTTTCTAACTAATGAAAACGAATGAACTAACAAAGAAAGAATCCTTACCAACCTCCCAAATATTGGAATAGATAGGAAGGTGGCAAAAAGTTACTAATATGGTTTTGTATTTGAATTAATATGTGGATGCACCTTTAGACCCTCTTCCAATTTTGGTGGGGTCTTCAGGGCCAAACAAAAATTATTTGCTTGCCAAATTCAGTGGAATGAAAAGAAAAGTAAAAAAAACAAAAAAACAAAAAACAAAGTTGTTGCGCAAATAGATTAAGAAAGAATGTATGTAAAAGTTGAATTTGAAAAAAGGGTACTGTAGTTGTGCCTTGGCAACAAATCAATAGAGCCATCATATTCAGCGATGTTACCAAACCCTTGAGCTTTTTTCAATATGGGGAAGTTGTTACCAGCTATTATAACAAAGTTTGTCATCAATTCTTATATATGATGGTTCGGCCAACGTGTTCATTATATCAATTCAATATTCTTCCCACAACTAACCCAGATTTTCGAAATGGATGGCTCTGCTATTTTTCACAACAAAATGAAAAGAGGTCACTTTAGTATGTTAACTAATTAATTGTTTTCCGTGATTAGGAGAATCATATATTTGCTTTTCGATGCTTTATTTTTGGTCAAAAAGTGTTGTCTCCTAACTTACACGTAAACCTATTTTTTTAATCCATGTATTAATACATATAATACATAATTACTTATATGTGTGTTAAGTAAGAGTATACTAAAGAAAAGAACAAAGCTTTGTCAAATGCACAGAATTATGCAACAGATCACACCCAAGTTCTTCATGCTTCAAATTGAAGTTTCATACCTAGCATCTACTATATATGACTGTTTCAAAGTCAGTGGATATATATATACCTACCAAACGTATACCACACATTAGTTTTTCACCACTTTAATTTATTTTAATCAACTTAACAAGGACTTAGAGAAAGATGATCGATTAAGCACACAAGAAATTTTAAATTAGCGTAACTAATATTGAAAAATGTATGGTCACAACTGATTACTCTTCCTCTAAATTGACCGTGTGTCTGGATTCACGTTTTCATGCAGTATACATATTTTTTATTTTTTATTTTTCATGTCAAATTAATTGAAAAACACAAAAATTACATGTAGTAGCTTCTAATTGGACCAATTGTTTCACAACGTCAAAAACCCAACACACAAAAGCATTTAGTAATTAAAGAAACCGTGATAGCTATAATTGTTTATTAAGGAACCAACGTGAGGTTCTCCTTTTTTTTTATGTCCATAGTTTATGGTTATTAAAGTAAGGTTCTTTCTATTTCAACGTTAGGACAAATCATTAATCATTAACAGATGTTTTAAAAAATCAGCATGGTTCTAGCATATATAACTAAAACGAAACCACATACTGCAATTTATTTAATCAGCATGTTTTAAGTATTATTTTATAAAAGATAATTAAAATAGTGGATGTTTTAAGATTCGAAACTTGTAATCCAGGGGGGAGAGATTATCCTTTCAATAAAGCAAACACGTCTAAATTTTCAATTGTGGTGAGGCGCCTAAGATTGCCTTTCTTAATCGTTAGAAAATTAATTAATTTCTTGCACTTTTTAATAAAAAGATATTTTTAATATATTGAAATTAATACACATACCAACCATCAATCATATTTAGTAATTTAAAATTAATTCTATCAAAATTAATTTATTCAATTTCAAAGCAAACAAGTCCTATATATATCTCGTGGTTTTTTAATGTGGTTTTTTTAATATGGTTTTTCTTCCATGAGAGAGGAACTAGCAAACTACTTAAACCACAGCATTTTTAAGGAATATTCCTGCTTGTTGTGAGATGTCAATAAATTAATTAAGTTAAATACTTCTAAAAATGCTTGGTGTGTCAACTCTATATTATAAATTTAAATATTTTTTAATTAATTTTTAGGATAAAAATGATATATATCATAAATTAAAACTTTTTTTTAACTCCAAGCATATATATATATATATATATATATATATATATATATATATATAACTTTATTAAAAGCAACTAATATTTAGGTCATCCAAAAAGGTGTCGGGGAAGTTAAATTAATATGCAACTTCTTACATATTGTTCAATCTCTTATATATTTTTAATCATCAAAATATTTTTTTTCAATTTCATTTAATATAAAGATTTCTTTCTTCCACTCAAATATCAATTTTAACTATTTTTATTTTTTTATATTTATATTAAATGTTCTTTTCATTTCAAATGAATGCTATATATTTTTTAATCAAAAATTCCTTTTTAAAAAATATATTCTCTTTTAAATTTTACCCACTAAATCTTAATTAACTGTATTAATTATTTAATTAATTGAGTTTTATATAAAAGAATTTTTTTACATTTTATCCAAATTTATTACAAATACACGCACGAAATACTTGCTATTTCTTTTATATAAAAGAATGTTCCGAGAAAACTAGCTGCCACTGCCACTGCCACTTGACAAAACGATTAATTATACTCTGTTCATATTTTTTATGAACCTTTGTATAAAACGTCAAATACGCTTCTATTTGGTCCCTAATGATAGCGGTATTAGACTCGATTATTATCATCCAATAAACATTTCTCTTAATTTTGAATTAAATTAAGTTAGCTTGGGCCCTTGAGATGGATTGAGGGTACATTTTAACCGATTGATTCTAATAGATAATAGAAGCCCAAATCAACTCTTGAAATAATAATTTTCTATATTAGTGACATCACAGACACATACTTACGTGGTGATTAAAAGTTATCTGCTTTGTGTTAAAATAGACAAGTAATTATGGATTGTCATGGACCAAAGACAGCATTTAAATCCTGCGATGCAATACTATGAGCTGTAAATTTTTAAGCTGTTTAACTTTCGGGCACGTCTGATTGGACTTTCCTTTTCTATTTTAATCCTGTTTGAAAATATGCATATATTAAAAAAATGTGCATTATGAATTTATAACGGCTAAAACTTGTTAAATAAAAAGTAGAATTGACTCTTATTTCCTCAGTCTCTAATTATAAGATTTTAAGATTTTTTTTTAATATTTAGGTGTATTAATATTAATGTTTGCTTTACATATTTTTAATTATTCTCTCTCTAGACATTAATAAGAAATAATTAAATGTGTAAAAAAATAAAAAAAATGATAATTTAAGAATAATAATACAAATAATTAATAGATTTAATAAGATTAACTAAATTAAATATTTTTCTTAAGGAAGTAAATTAGTTTAAAGAGTCTTATAATTAGGGATAGAAGAAATAATTTTTAGAGTTTAATATCTATGCACTTAGAATAATTTTATATTTTTATTTAATCATAAATTATTATTTGAATTACTTTAAAGATAATTGTTTTAAAAATTAACAAATTTATTATACATGATAAATTGTGATCGAATAATCGTGTAAAAATTTTGTACTGTGAGTAAATAATATATTTTCTCTCTTTTTTATTTATTTATAAACATAAGTTCAATTTATAATGTTTCTAAAATTTTATTTAGTGGATAACCCTCTTATCTATACAATAACTACTTGAATAAGTGTATGCTAACGGTCTCAACATGTCATGAACAATCTGGCTAATAGTATTGAGGATACCTTCCTATTTTATTACCTTTTTTTCAACAAATAAATAAATAAAAGAATAGTATTTTTTTCATATAAGAAAATTTTAGGAATTTCTATGATCTCTCATTTTTAAAGGTAAATGTTAACGAATTAAAAGTTCAAAAATAAAAATACTATATTAAACAAAAAGTGTATTTAAATTTAAATATATTAAACATTGTTTTTTTTATTAAAAAAAGCCCTTAAACAAGCCGTTATGAATTTTGTTAATAGAACTCACTTTAAAGCTCAATTTTATCATATAAAGAACCACAATAATTAATCATGAGGCAAACTAGTTATAGTTAAAAAAAAAAAAATTTGTCTCTTTTCCTAGCAGGATCATATCCTATTAACAACAGGCCGGAGATCTAAGCACGAATTTGTGCCTTTATATATTTTTTATAGCACTTCAACATACCATCAACAAAATTGTAATGATACAAATTCATGCGTGTTACTATTCATTTGAATCGTCGACACTTGGCAGTGTCTTTCTAAAGCCTCAAAAAGAGCTCAAGTAGGTTTCTTGGAAGCCACTCTTGAAGACTACTGCGACCTTTTATATATATCCACACACAAACGACACTTCTTACATAAACTCCATCACATTGAAGCCACCACTTGAAGGTTTCATTTTCATAAATTCTCAAAATTCCCTCAGCTTCTTTGCATATTCTTCCTTGGCTGAGTTTCTTTTATTTTACTTTTCTCTCCAAGTACACCCAGTTTGTGTCATAGTGGCTTCAACAAATAAAAACACACTTCTAGTTGTTTCTCTATTACACTGATCTTGAAGCATGGCAGGGAAAACCAAGAACAAAGTGGAGGTTCAATTGGGTTGCGGTTTGGTGGGGAGAATTTTCCATCTCAAAACCAATAATAGGCCTAGAAAATCCTCTGTTCATTCACTACCCCTGAAGCCTTGCAACACTGCACAACAGAGGGATCAGGGCAAAAACGAATCCAAAGCCCCTCCAAACCATGAACCAAAAGATAGCTCCATTGAAACCATTCCTACACTGAAAGGGGAGCAGAATCCAGCAAGAAAGAGTAGACAACAACAGAAAGATCACCCTGTTGTTAACTCTCTGGAACTTGCCAGGATAAGTACTAGTACCAGTCATCATCAAAACTACGGGACGAAATCCCCGGCCAAAGAATTTGTGTTACCAATCACTGGGAATTTGCTTGTGAATAGCAGCCCAAGAACTAGTGTCACAAAGAGCAAAGAGTTGAACTCTTTGTCCGGTTCCTGTTCTTACAACAGTAATAGTACTAACAAAGGCATGATGGGGAACATCATGAGGAAGAACAGCGATGAGCTTGGGCAATTTCGGAGTCTGAGGAACAGCAGAGTGGACCCTGAGGTGTTGAAGTCCATGGGGAATGAAGCGTACAAGCAGGGAAGATTTGAAGAGGCTTTGGCTTTGTATGACCGAGCCATTGCTGTTGACTCCAAGAAAGCAACATATCATTGCAACAAG
Organism: Glycine soja; assembly: GCF_004193775.1. Taxonomy (NCBI): domain Eukaryota; kingdom Viridiplantae; phylum Streptophyta; class Magnoliopsida; order Fabales; family Fabaceae; genus Glycine; species Glycine soja. The sequence goes on from NC_041005.1 coordinate 9,630,605, forward strand.
AGCGCGGCTTTGATAAGCTTGGGAAGGTTTCTGCAGGCAATTGTTGAGTGTGAGGAAGCTATCAGGTTGGAGCCTTCGTATGGCAGAGCCCACACCCGTTTAGCAACAATTTATTTCAGGTACTCAACAATAATAATTATCATGTGTATGCTTCATTCAATTTGCCATGGACTAGTATAAACAAAAGGGGACTATATGCTGTGATGTTTGTTTTGTTATTTATTACAAAATTGATAATTTTTTGATTGTAGATTGGGAGAGGCTGAAAAGGCACTGAATTGCAATGAAACAAGCCCATGTGTTGATTCCGTACTTGCTTTCCAAGCTCAGGCTCTTCAAAATCACCTTAGCAAATGCACTGAAGCTCGGAAAGTCAAAGATTGGAAAGTTATATTAAAGGAATCACAGGCTGCAATATCCTTGGGTGCTGATTCAGCTCCACTGGTTAGTTTCCTTGGTTTAACGGTTTCTTTCCTACGCCTAAACTTTTTGTACTCCAACATTTTTTTTTATCATTTTTGCATTGAATTTCACCTAATGTTCCATAATAGATAACACTCCCAAATGGGAATCCTATTATTCCACTTTGTTTTTATATAATATAAGTGCCATAGTGATTGATTGATGAATAAGCGGCTATGGTATGCCTTTCGCTGATTAAAAAAAGATTTTGTATATACCAGGTCTATTGTTTACATACTGAAGCCTTGCTGAAGCTCCTAAGACATCAAGAGGCACACGCTACCTACGAGAAAATGCCAAAATTTGACCTTGATTATTCTAACAAATTATTTGGCCCGGTTCGTAGTGCTTACCTATTGATGATAGGCACACACATTTACTTGGCAACCGGCAGGTAGGTGAAAATGCTTTTTTTTTTATGATGTTTAACAAATTATTCAAACATGGTTTCTCTATTTTGTATGATTTGCAAACGAAGACCACCGATTTAGTTAAAATGGGACCTATAGATATGTTTAAAGCAGTTTATTTATTTGTTTTTTTTTTTTTGCTTCGGGTTTAAAGCAGTATAAATAATGAGAAGTGCCAGCAATCGGGTTTCCCACTCTATAATTCATTTTATAAACTTAAGGGTGATAACAATGGGGCATAGATATTGTATCAGTTGGTACTTAGTATTTATATTGCTGTCTCACTTGACCAAATTTTATATATTGTTCACCAAACAAGCAAAGTAAATTATATCTTCCCCCTGCTATTGTTGGTTTGTATTCAATGATGGAAGGTGATATATTACCTGAGTCTAATTAGTAATAAATGAATGACCCTAAGTTTACTCTGCTTTTTTGTGTGCTGCCAGGTTTGAGGATGCAGTGATAGCATCTCAGCAAGCATCTAAGTTAGATCCAAGTAGCTTTGAGGTGAATGCAGTGGTAAGGAGGGCCAGAGCAGTGGCATCAGCCAGAATGAGTGGTAACTTACTCTTCAAGGCATCAAAATTCACGGAAGCATATGCTGTATACAATGAAGGACTAGAGCATGATCCATACAACTCAGTTCTGCTATGCAATAGAGCAGCATGTCGTTCTAAGCTAGGTCAATTCGAGAAAGCAATTGAAGATTGTAATGTGGCACTTATAGTTCAGCCAAGTTATAGCAAGGCAAGGTTGAGGAGGGCAGATTGCAATGCCAAGGTGCTTTAATTTCTACTTCCATACTATTATTATACTTGTTTTTTCAGTTAATAATTATTTTTTTGAACATATAATAGTTGGAAAGATGGGAAGCTGCGATTCAAGATTATGAAATGCTGTTAAGAGAAAAGCCAGGAGATGAGGAGGTGGCCAGGGCCCTGTTTGAGACCCAGCTCCAACTCAAGACGTTGCGTGGTGAAGATATTAAGGACTTGAAATTTGGCTCAAATTTGTTTTTCATCTCAAGCAATGATCGGTTTAGACATTATGTAACATCACCTGGTAAGTCACATTTGATTGTGTCTTTTATGCTATTCTATTTGGTATTACAAAATAACAAACACTGACCAGTTGTGAACAATTTGAACAGGGATGTCTGTGGTGCTTTTCTGTAACAAGGCAACCCACAAACAAGTGTTATTGGTGTTGGAGCAAACCTGCAAGAGATTTCCATCAGTTAATTTTCTTAAGGTTAGCAATTTTGAAGTGCCATAATATTCTTAATAAAAACTAGTTACACTGTCTCTTATAATTGATTTACAATATTAGGTTGAGATTGAAGACCACCCTTACTTGGCAAAATCAGAAGGTGTGAACTGCATCCCAGCTTTTAAAATATACAAGAATGGATCAAGGGTTAAAGAAATTCCAGGCAGCAACCACGACTTGTTGGAAAAATTAGTTAAATTATATAGCAACTGATGGTGATCGCACTTCTTCGAATCACAACATATGGCGCAAGAAATGATGAAGATTAGATTTTTCAGAATGGAAATGAAGATGCCCAAAATAAATCAAGCTGATTATATTTCCTTCATAAATTTAGTCACCTGAATTACAAGGCAGAGGAAACCAAAGACGAAGCATACCATTGTTAAAACCTGTAGAAAAATGTATAGAAAAGTGATTCTTTGTGTTAGTAATTGATTTTTTTTGATACTTTGGATGTTTGAGCAGTCTTTAATTCTTCATATTCAGTGCATATTGGTTTGGAAAAACCTAAACTTTTTTTTTTTGGTTGATAAGTTATATATTCTTTACAGGAGTGATTATTTAGGCTGTCATTCTAAGTTATGAGCAATATAGTCAAAGAAACACGATTGTTTTACATTACAAAAACTCTGTTTTCTATTAGATCTTTCAAGCTTCATGGTTCAAAGTTCAAAGATATATATTGCTTTAAGTCAAGCCAACTTTAAAATCGAGTGGAAGTTGGTTCAAACTTCAAAACGGTTAGTGGTATAAAAGAGACTGTCCAGTGTCCACTCCGCCAGGGTAATTAACCCTAAATTACTGATTATTTGCTTTCTTTTTTGCCGGCACGGATTATTTGCTTGAACAAAGAAAGAAGTTGAAACATTCTTCTAATGCGTTTTGGATTAGCTTTGGAGAAATAATCATTTTTTTTGTGTTAAAAGTAAAGTAACAAATAATTATCTATACTGTTTCATGGTATCAGGTAAGTTTATGGAGTAAAATTGATTAGTGTGTAGTATTATGTAACTCTTCGAGTGTTTGAGTTTTTCCACATAAACAGGGCACCACCCAGAGCGTGCTTAGGAGTAGGTTTCTTCCATGCTTTATGGACTAATGGTTTCAAAGCCATTCTTAGCCGATTGTGTAAATTAGGGAAGTGTATGTCTCAGCCAAAATAGCCAATCTATGCAGTATATAATATTTATTGTTGAAGCGGTCAAATGCTTGTTTTTATGATTATTTTTTCTATTTCTTTCACTGTTAAGCACTCTTGCAAATCGAGAAATCTATTACGGACCAGAGATGAAATCTATTTTGGAAGAAGGGAAAGGAGCATTTGTTTTACAGTTTAACCTAAAGTTTGTCAAGTTTGCGGACAACTTATTATTCTCTTGGGTCTGAGAACAAAATAGCATGTCTGTATTTTCGTTATCACATCCAAATTCCCGTTTAATTAAAAGAATCGTCATTATGAAAATTATCTTAATGCTTGATTGCTTTTAGGAAAAATTATTTTGTTTCTAAGAGTAGATATACTTGATAACAAAATTTCGGATTTCCGTATTGATTTTTTTTTTTTCATTTTGACAGTGTATTGAAAGTTATTATATGCTCAATTTCAAAATTAAAATGTTCAAATATAAAATATTTTTACTGACTCACTTTTAAGTAATATAATTTCATGTTAGACTAATTTTAAAGAAACTTTAATCCAAATTCGGATACCCTTAATCGGTAAGAAGGGTGAGACAGAAATCTACCAAAAAAAAAAATGAGAGTCAAAGTAACATGATGAGTGTGGGTGGGGGACGTATGAAAAAGATGAGTGAAAGATTGATCACAGATTGCGCCGTGGATATGATATTATACCGTGATTATTCTAATTAACGCCTCGTGTGTGGGAGTCTGGCCTACTTTTGAAATATTGATTGATAAAAGCGGGTGACGTTAATACTTTGTTTTTATGTTGAAGGAAGTGTAACGCTTTTTGGAATTTAATTCTAGAAAGTGTGAAAAATTTAATGGAAGCTAATTTTCAAAGCGGGATAATTTTGAAAAACATATATTATAAAAATACGAGAGGGTTGTATTAAGAAAACAAGGGGTATAAATGGTAATTACCTAAATTTTTCTCGATATTTATTTGTTCCATTTGGATCTTGGACCAGAACATTTGAGCTAAGGGTCCAATTGTACAAGGATATTGCTTCCTGTCCCCCATGTTGCTTCCTGCACCTCGCATTATTTGAAAAAAAAAATAGGTGGACAGATAAATTTGCCCCTCACCCTTTTAACTTAACCAGGGCTTCTTCTTTCTTTTCTAGATTTCTTCTGTGCCATGCGACACCTCCTTTTCCCCCCTCCATTGGCTTCTTGATTTCCATTTTCTTCTGTGTTCATGAGTAGAAGGAGTGAATATTCACCCACTTCGACAAGGATCCAAGGGGTAAGTTCAAGATCGTTTTTCCCTTTTTTTTATTTTTGTAATATTTTTGGATAGCTTGATTCAGATTGTGATTTGTTGTATCCCGATCGAGCTATCTGTAACAAGAATCTTCATTTTTCCTCTTTTTGTATATTTTTTGTAATACATTTGATAGCTTGATCCAAATTGTTGTTTGGTGGTGTTCAAATGAAGCTATCCATATTTGGACAAAGCAATCCATAAATGTATTCCAGATTGCATGATTCGTAACATTTGGAATTTTACGGATCATGCAACCCAAAATACATTTCCAAATTGTCTTGTCCAATTACGGATTGATTATTCCAAAATAATGTAAATCAATCCAGAAATATATTCCAAATTGACTAATTTGTAACATTACAATAAATTAGTGAAGGTTATGCCAAAATTTTGTTAGAAAATTGTAACCATACTAAAATAACAAATATCACACTTAGGGTCTCACAAACACAATTAGAAAAGTATATGCTAAAAATAGAAAAATATCACAATTAGTCTAATCAGTCTTCTACAAGGTGACAAAACTGCGTGTGACACCAATTAATTGTGAAAATTCTTGCATTCTGTCAATGTAGGGAATCAGCCACTGTTTTGCTACAAGATGACAGTGTGTAGACCATATCACATTGAGATTTGGTATTGTACAACGATCCTTTAAGAACACTTGCATAGAAATTTTAATAACCAATTAAAGATTATAATAAAAAATGTAATTGTGATTGGGAAGAATGTGTTATTCCTAAACAAAATAATTGTCATTGACATGACCCACACAAATCAAACGGTGAACTGATGTATTAGCAGGAGCTTGGGATCTAAATGGAAACATGGTTAAACATTGTTTTGCTGATAAACATACAAATATGACATTGTATCTAGACGCAATAACATATCCCGTGTTTGATATTGCCATCCATTCATCCATAGATGCCTGATAAAGAATGAAGTTAGTAAGCATAATTATATAAAATTTAACACATACAAATAACAAGTTGACATTATAGACTAGTAAAAATCTCTTTATGACATCGTAACGCTCATAACTACCAAATTAATGACATACTCATCCCGCCACTGACCAAGTTCTTTAAGAAAATTGTTATGCACTATAGGTCAAGTGTCTTCACCCATAACTAGTAAGGCAGCAATTGCACGATATCCACAATGGCCATCGACCTTTATATCAGCAATGTCCAAAATATATGTGTGAAGGTTAACATGAAATTGATCTAGCATGAGAATATTTCTTTTGTGAATCTTTGTCAACTTCACATTTTGACCTAATGCCTTGGATGACTTCCAACTTGGTGAGTTGTCATTCACAGAATATAATGCATCAACATGTTCAAAGTATGAAGAATCACATTTAGTTAACCTTTCCAATTTACTAGTACGCCCTTTTTGTGATCCCTTAGTTTTTACCTTATCAAACGGTAGACACATGGAAGTCATGTCAGGGTATTCTATTTCATGAAGTTTACTTTTTATAGTAACTTTCCCAGCTATGTCAACCTTTGCAAAGCATTTTAATATAACATCAAACTCTTGTTGCACGGACATATCTGCATATGGCTCGTTTGAACCCATATATGGAAAAGCTTAATCTAGTCCAAAAAAAACATTCATTGCATCAAGTGTTATGCTACCCATGATATACCTAGCTAGTTCACATGCACAAAGGAGACCATGTGTATATCTTATGATGCATCCACAACGATTGTTGTCAACATCAACAAACTTAACTCGATCCAATTCATCTTCAATATGATTAAGAGCAAACCTTGAAACAAATTCACGCAATCTCTTATACAATGTTACATTATGACTGTGACCCACAAAATGAATACTCTTCCCAAATGAGACTTTAATTTCAGTATGCTGCAATGTGATCAAGTTGTTCATGGCATCCCAACATTTACACAATTCCCCCTTGCTATTCTGAATCAATCTCTTTAAGCTCCAATGCGCAGACTCAACCCTGTTAATCAACCAACTCCCAAACATTATTTTCAATATATTACACTTTTTCAAAATAAGTTAATTTATGTTAAAGATACATGTTGCTTGTTTTGTTCCCTAAGTGCATAACTTTATATGTTCATGCTTTTACGAAACATTCCTCTTGAGGGATCAACCATGTATTCTTTACATTCTTGACCAAGTATTCTTATGGTGAACATACGATTTCAAACATCTTGACTTGCCCCTTATACTCAAATTGAGTACGACAATCTTTCACATTACCCCATGCATCCATGATTTGGTCCTATGTGAATGTGATAACTGTTGTGCATAGGTATAATTTGTAATTAAGTTATAGAAAAAGTGTCAGATTTTGTCTCTTTTATTGCTTCTTTTTGTGTAAATTGTTAGGAATTTGACACCATTTGAATTTCTGCCCAGTAGGTGATTAAACTGGTAAAGTTATACTATTTTGGTGGTGTATTTATTGCAGAAACATAAAATAAAGCTTGGAAGAGAAATTGCAAGTCTGAAGACTCTCGCTCAGCACGCCATACATGCCTAGCACAACGCAGTCGCTCAGCGAACAACACTCTCTTAGCACGAAGAAGTCACATGGAAAACCTTATATCACGTGAAGACGCGCTTAGCACGAGATCGTGAAAAATAATAGAACAAACTTGTGTTTTAAAGAAAAAAAAGGAAGGGGGAATTGATAATTTATTCATTGATTCAGTATTTTAAGAAATTATAGAGCATCCCAAAGAGAGCAAAGACTAGGGTTCGTGCAGGAATAAGGGAAATTAACCATTAGGATCCATTCTGTCCCTCCATCTCCATTCTTCTTCACTCCCCATCACCCTCTTGCAATTGTAAAGTCTTTCATAACAATGAAAGGCTAAATCACCCATTATTGGGAGTTTAGAAACCAAATACTCTTGATGTAAAGACCCTTACTATCTATTTAATGTTATTTCAATTTTATTGTCTATTTTATGTACTTAATTTCATGTTTGTGGTTTGATCACCCATATTCATGTATGTGTTTTAGGGTTTAGACATTGAAAAATGTTTATCTCTTAAGAACTGGAAAATGACATCTAAATAATTCATCTTTAAGGATAGAATGGTGTTATTTAGCCTGTTATACGCATCTCCATTAATAATGTAGTTTAACGAGTTTATCTCTTAAGTGATTAGGAGAGAAATTAGGTAAATTAGGTTTTTTCATGTGAGGAATTATAACTAGAGTATATGAGTTGATGTGGGTGATAATTGGACTAATATTAAATAGAGAAAAATCATTAATAGTGCATCAAACGTAGTTTTGGTAGGCTAAATTCCAACATATCTATATTCTGAATCAATCGTCGCTTCTTCGCTCTGAGTGTTTGTTTTTCTTTTCTTGCATGTGTTAGATAATTAGTTTAATTTTATGTCAACTTATTTTTAATGTTCCATAGCATAAATTAAGTGAACCAATTCATTAATTGCTTGGAAATTGGATAGGCATAACTCTGAGTACAAACAAAGTTCCTGTGGACTCGACTCGGACTTCCATTTTACTTTACTACTTGGGATAAATTGGTGTACTTGCCAATGAGTTAATAACATGCCTCTTTAGGAGCAACGTAAGTCTTGCATTTCGCTTTCATATTTTTTCCAATGTGAAATTGACACAATAAACTACTAGCTTTAGGAAATACATATTTCATTGCATTCATCAAGATTAAATCTTGTCAGTGAAAATCATTTTAGATAATCCCTTCACATCATTTTATCAGCTTTTGCTTGGTTTATCTTTTGAATCTGAGGAAAATGTTGATTTAGGGGAAGGGGCTAATGTGCATGTTGTGGTTTGGATCATGTTGACTGGTTTTTTTATGCTAGTGTTGTTATGATTTGTTTTGTGTTCAATTGTTTTGAGGAAGGAGAGCTTTGAATGTAAGTTGTAAGGGTTCAAATGTTGGCAAAACATATGTGCCTTGTTCTTGAATTCAATGTATCTTATTATTTTGAGGAGGGAGAGTTGTTCTTTTAATCTAATTGTTTTGGACATGAGGATTTTTGAATAATGAGTTTTGATGTTTAGAAACACTCAATTTTTTTCATTTAATTTTGACGTCTTCTAACAATTAAACACAGTAAAAAATTGTATTTAAAGATTAAATTACAAAATATTATAGATTCCATTAAGACACTTTAAGGAAAAGACTAAAAAATACATTGATTGAGGGACTAAAAATAATTTAATTTTAGGGACTAAAAAAAATATATCCCCTATTTAAAAGACTAAAAACATAAGTCCAAAAATTTATCACATCATATTGCTAAATAATTAAATTATATATTATTGATTCCTTAAACTTACAAATATGATATATGATATTAATTTAACAAAATTGTTCACTTCAATTACTTTAATGTATTGTGTATTTGGATTGGTGGTAAAAGACTTAAAATCATATCATGTGGTGACATGATGAAAATCCAAAATTGGAAGTAATCTGTATTATTTTGCCTTCAACATAAAAAAAAGTCTGAATTAATTTTAATAAAATGTAAAGGCAAACTAAGCATGCTAGTAGTATGTTTTGGAACGCGTTTAATTTTGTTTCATGGTGGGAATTATGAGAATTAATTTTAACTTCAGTCAAACATGGTTTTGTAAAAGAGTATTGATATTCTGTACCAAAGTATTTTGCGAAATTCTGTAGGAATCCTACTTATCTTGATTTTATTGGATAATTATATATGCAATTTAAAACATAAATAAAATTAGGAAAGTTGACAAAAATATCCCATGTTCTTCGTGCATAACATTTGTGTACTAAAATTCGTACCAAAGATAATTTGTCTTTGTAAAAATCCAGAGAAATGTTTAGTTATTGTTAGGTAAAATTGATTTTGAAACTAAATCTTGGTTTGCTAAAAGTAATAAAAAGTAATTTTTGCATGTTAAAAAATTACACCAAGTTATATTGCGAACTTCTTTCAATTCAAATATAAATCGGTTCACTTTAAATCAATTTTAATAAATAAAAAAACAATTTAATTTAAAATCAATTTTTAAACAGTTTTAAGACAGCCACGGGCTAGGTTTTTATATAGCAGACAAATTTACAAATGCAGTGATTCCATTTTGTGATTGTAGTGACTTGTCAGCAACCATATATATCACTTGAGGCAGGAAGAGAGGAGTAAAGACTACAAGATTTTGCGGAGGTAACTCCTCTATTCATCTTTTTTTTGTCAAAAAAATATAATATATGGAATTGTTTTTCGCTTCAAACACTTGTATTTTTCTCTCTTCTCTTTCTTTGTTTCACTACGATAGATGAAATGTGACCATGGATATTTTTAATTGAAACTACAATGATCCTTAGGCCTCTTTCAGTGGAGAAAAAGAAGTAAATAAACCCTTGGCCATTCACAATGTAGAGTCAGAGGATTGAGTGAAGCAAAATCGTGACCAATTCCACGGTGGAACTAAAGCAACACGTTACTTCTAAAAATTCACGGTGACACTATAATTTTTGCACTCAAAATCGATTACTTGTGGTATTCAAACACACACTGAGATACAAAGGAAAAGACAAAGGGTACACTAGAGAGACAAAAATACCCTGCCAGCTTCATATATCACATGTGCCTAAGCCATTAGAGAAGGTTACTGAAAAGGTCAGGGGATTTGTGTTTGCAGGAATGGTTTGGAATTAGATAACATTGACACTAGTGTCAGGCTTCAACACATTTGAGAGGAGTCTCAAGTGTCCAACAAATATTCTCCAGCTGACACCTCTTTTTGCATGTAGAAAGAAAGAAAGATGTTGTTAATAGGCCCTCCTGCCTCATAATTAAAAGCATCACCACAACATTCAGAACCGGGGCCACCCCACACATGAATCAGTAATCCCCCTTCTTTTTTCTTTTCTTTTTTTAGTATACACACACTTCAACAGCCACATACATTGAACACTCATAAATAGCAGTTTCTAAATGATACTAACACTCAGCAGTTGCCTCACATTGTTTTAAATGTCTATGTCTACCTAATATATTAAACCATGTTGTCTTTTATTTTGAGTGAGTGTATTTTCAATGCTATACTCTTCCAGTCTTAATATTTAGTAGTAGTAAAAGAAATAATTAAGTAGTTAACTGTCTCATGTCTATATCTATTGAAAATGGATATGGAAATTGGACATTCAAAGATGTCATGTACCCACATCAGTCAATTTGTCTTGACTCTTTTGTAAATCGAGGATCTTCATTCAAGTCGACTCATCAAGATGACTGGACCTTCCATTAGCATATGCAGAATCCCGATTTTCCAGTCTCTTTATTATTAATGAACCGCAAAACTATGAGAAAGTAGATAAACTTTAACTGCCATACATGATGCAGAATTAAGTAAGCCATGTGCGACAGTAACGTTATTTGTCCAGCTTCAGAGTTCAGATGATGTCTATGCAATATCAGGACTTGATTTCATGTAATGTAAGATTCTTCTTAAACAGTTGATGGATGTGAAGCACATTAAATTTTGGCTATTAACCAGAACTAAATATCTTCTAACTTTTCATTTCAGTAGTAACTACTAATTATTAAAAAAAAAAAAAGTGTAACTTTCTCTGATGGGAAACCCTAAATAAACATTGAATCAAAAGTAATAAATAGAAATTTTTCTCACAAAATGTGTATTGGAATGCGTGTTCATCCATTCAAACGGAAAACCAACCACATCCTTAATGGTTAATATTAGGGTTACAATTTCATAGTGGCAGTCTACAATCTACATTACTTTGTTTTTAACACATTTGTTTATTCGATTTTTTCTTAATTAATTATAACTAATTATTTGTAATATTCTCTGTTAATTATAACTTTAAACTTGTATAATATTCTTTATTAAGTATTAACTAACTTAACTTTATATTAAGTAATGTTTTTGTTAATTATATTTGACAGTTTACACACTTACTTGATTTTTTTTATATTTTTATTAATACGAATGAAAGTCATAATGCATTATCTGATTATTGTGTAAACTAAAAAGATTTTTTTCAGTATACAATTAAATACAACATTTATTTCTTAAGTATGATATAAATTTTTTTATCAAACAAATTATGACATCAAAAACATAAATATTTTTATTTTATATTGAAGAATATAATTGGTGAGAAAAATGAAAATAAAAAATATGAATAAGTATATAATTGAAGTATGAATAGTTTGAACCCTAACCAACAGAGCAAAAGTATGCAATATCAGGACTTGATTTCATGTAATGTAAGATTCTTCTTAAACAGATGATGGATGTGAAGCAAATTAAATTTTGGCTATTAACCAGAACTAAATATCTTTTAACTTTTCATTTCAGTAGTAACTACTAATTATTAAAAAATGAATTTTTTAATATATACAAACAGAGCAAAAGTAATATATACAAACAATTAACCTTTGACAGATACAGATTCTGTTTTGGTCATGGAGACTGATGGCTTGTTTTTCAAAGCTGGCCCTGCAATGGCCAGGACCCTAACCCAAATAATTAGGGGCTGACTGGGTTAGGGTTGAAAATTATTTTATTAATGGGCTATTCAGGACAAATGGGCTAAAATCAAGATTGACTCGTTATTTTTGTCAAGATACCTACACAACATAGATGAGTGTGTGTGTGAGCAATAGTTTTCCACTAACTCGCCTAGCTCAAAAATGATTTTGATGGGGTGAAATTTTAGTAAATATACCCAATGGATGCGGGTTATGTTTCAAGTCCAATGTCTTACATTTGTTTACGAAGTATCAAGTATAAGTCTTTTGAACAATTGTTATAAAAGTCATTTAATATTATTTATTTTGAAGCATTATATTATGAGTCATTTGTTTTGAAGCATCAAGTATAAGTCATTTGTTTACGAAATATCAAGTATAAGTCATTTGTTTTGAAGCATTATATTACGAAGTATCAAGTATAAGTCATTTGTTTACGAAATATTATGAGCATAATATTATTTATTTTGAAGCATTATATTAAATAAAAAGCAGCTAGACGCGTGAACGGGAGCTGGCTTTGCAGCATCCATATCTTGGCATAAATTCTAACAAGAACGTATATAACAAATGTCAATTGGGCATTTTTTTAAGGAAAAAAAGTTACATATTCCTGTGACTAATGGTTAATAATTATGAATCTACACAAGAGAGAGTAAACAGATTCATTCACGTACAAGACAGCAAAAAAATATGTAACGGGATAATTATACAAAGAAATCAGAAAGTAAGCTATACAGGTTAACAAACTTGAGTAAATAGCAGAAGCTAAAACGGGGATTTTGATATTAAATTTCCCAGTTTATCACACCAAAGTAGTAGTATTTCCGGGGCAGAAACTGGAAGAAAAAAAGTTTAAGTGTGGATCGTAAAGGAAAATTCATACGAAAAAATAGTGGACGATGATCTCATTCTCATGTTTTCCAACTTCGACTCCTGAACATGAGATCACTGGTGCCGCCAACCTCAGAAGAAATGTCGTAAAAATCAGAATCATATCGCATCACCACAACATTCTCCTTCTCCATCAACGACTTTAAACTCTGCCCCTTCTTTTCCCCTTTTTCTTTTTCTCTCTCTCTCACCCAACTTTTCGCCGGCGCAGAACTACATCGCATGAGCAATAATGCGTTCGGAGGAGGAACCGACACACTTTCCTCCTCATTACCATAATCTCTCTCCTCTGTCTCTTCTCTCCGGTTCTTGCTCTCATTCTCTTGCTGCAACACCATGAACCATTTCGAGAAAACAGTCCTCGATGCCTCATTGTCATCGCTTTCCACACCCACGTCTTCTTCTTCTTCTTCTTCTTCTTCTTCTTCCGTGACGATGTCGGTTTCGGAGAAGGACCCGAAGCATCTAAGGTCGAACCTTATGCTTCGCAAACACGTCAAGAACTGCATTATCTCCTTCTTGAAACCGAGCGTCTCGGCCCAGCCCAGACGCTTCCTCTGTTTCTTGTCAGTGTGGATTTTCTCTATCTCCTCCATCACCGATTGCCAGCTCCTGCACGACGTCGTTTTGGGCCGGACCTTGATCTGCCCGGCGCACGTCACCTTCGGGGAGGTTGGTTCTGTAATTTCCGACCCCATTGACTTTGTTTTGGCCCATAACAGAGGACTCGCTGGGCCCCCGCCTCCTCTGGAGAACGATTTCTTACGGTGGTGGCGCTTGTTGGGCTCCGCGGGCCGGGCCGGGCTGCAGATGGGCTTTGGCATTAGCGTAAGATGAGCCCGAGATGGGAAGCATACTAACAGATCAGCAGAGGGTGCTAATGCCTTGCCTTCTCTTAATTCCATCATTTTCGATCTTCTAATATCGCACCTTAGATCTTGCGCTTGTACTACTTGTAGTAACAAATAGCAAATACCAATGGTGGTGTTAAAAGAAAGGAGGGAAGCAATGACAGCTTATGCAGTTATGCTTTAGACGTGTTGCTTCTCTTTTATCCATGGCTTTGTTCACGGGGGATTTTTTATTTTAAAAAAAAAATAAATAAATGGATTTGTGCTTGGTTGGGAGGGGATATATTTATTTTAATTAAAAAAGAAAAGAAAAAGGTAACCATGGAAAGCCAAAGCCCACGAGGCTTGCTTCATGATCCAATCATGGCCTCTTGCTATATATTTTGCGAATACCCCATGCTCTCTCCTTTGGAACCCACTACTTTCTATGAGAAAATTTAAAGAAAGGAAAAGGGACCCGTTTGGAGAGCACAAAATAGAGATCATTGCTTTGGGATCAGTTTGAACTTAACTTCCACTTAATTGCTTCGCAAGGGAAACTGCTGCTGCACCATCATTCATCTCATGCCAACAAACAAAAGCCTTTTTTCTCTAACTCCAAGCATTAACGCCTAATTAACAAGAAAATAGTGAAATGCCGATCCAAAAAAAAAAAAAAACGAGAAAATAGTGAAAAACATTAATTTTTTTTAATCACATGTATTAGATATAATTCTGCTGGTGCATGTGTCCCAATCCAGGTCCGTTGCACGACGAAAAACAATAAGTTTAAAAACATGTAAGATAAGCATTGGCGATAAAACTCTCCATTCGAATAATTTGACACTATTAATTAATTAAGTTGAAAATAGTTCATCTTTGTAATTGGTGATGAAAGTAAGATTTTGGATTGTAAATGAAATATATGTTTTTGGAAAAGACCTATTAAACATATCATTCAAGTTTCACACTAAGCAACAAATAAACTCGTGCCTGTAATATAGTAAAGTAAAAAAAAGGAAATAGTGCATTAAGATTTTGTTGCCCTTTTCTATATCTTTGTTGTCCAATTGTGTCTTACTTTTTATCATAAAAAAGTGAATATATGTAAAGAAAAAAAAATATTGACGTGAAATGACTGTAAGTTTTTTTTTTAAAAAAAATATAATGCTAACTGTATGAATATGATTTGACAGCAGCGATCAGGAGTTTCCTTAGGTCTAAGTTTGTAGAAAATTTTGAACTACCTTTATTCTTATCACTCCTTTTCTTTTCCTCAATCCAGAAAATGTTACGTCGCAGCCGAACTAAAGTCATTAGGGTGTGAAACGGGGACTAATTAAAGTGAGGATGTCATAATGAAGAGGGTAATGCACTTGAGAGCATGGGAAAAATGGTCCCCTCTAGTCATTATGCAGGTAGCACTAGGATTATAGTTTTATGCTTTAATTACCAGGACGAATCACATAATACTCTTCTTCATCTCTATGATTTAATTTAGTTGTCATCATGATATGGAGATCTTCTAGACTTCTATTTACATATTCGATGTTTGGGAACCATATAAACAAAGCGAAATAAGGCTTAGAAAGGTAATAATGGTAAGGTAACTTCCTGAACTGATACACGTGTCTCACTCTCAAATATTTACATTTCATTTGAAATATCCATTGGATTTTGAAAAGTTAGTGCTGCATGCTTTTTACATGAAATTTTAATTGCAAAACTAATTGTTTCTAGAAAAATCTGTTAAATTCAAATTTGGGGGAAGGACGACATAAGACATCCAAACATCCAAGGAAAAAGGGGCAAAAATACTAATTGGGGTTCTTTTTACAAATTATTTACCTAAATGAGTCTGTTTTAAAATTATTTATTTTGTGGGTCTGTTTTTTTACTACAAAGCGCTTTACTATTGGCCGCGTTCAATGTAATGACGACACGTGGCATGACGTGATTAGGTGGCAGGGGCAGTTGGACAGGGATTGGAAGTGCTGCTGACGCTGGCGCTTTAGGAAGTGGCGCTGCTGTAGGCGCAACCAGACACGCCGGTCTGCCAGGCATGACCAAAGCCGTCGTTTGCCGGACGCTTCCTTCCACGCTTCCCTATAAAATTCTTCCTCCTCCTTCCTTCCATTTGCACATAAATCGTTGAAATAGTAATTCATGTATTAGATCATATGATAATGAAATGTTTACTTCATTTTGGGTTATTCTTTAACACATTTATGTGTCACTCACATTATCGTTATTTATTTTTCTTTATTTTAAAAGCATTGCACAATAAGATCGAAACCATTCCTCCTCCTTCCTTCCATTTGCACATAAATCCTTGAAGTGGTTTACGCTCAACTCAGTCTCACTCCCTGCTGTTGTATGTATCATTGTTGCTTTATACCGGTTAGAAATTTTGCTCAAAACTAGTAAATGTTTTTATCTTCAATATATTATAGTGTTATTTAATAATAATGATTATATTTTGTAGGTGCATAGACAAATTCACACGGACGATAAAATGAAATAGTAATTTTGTTTATATTTTTTGTGTGATAAATAATAATTTTTTGTAACTTAATAATTTATTTTTTGGTTATAATTATGTTGTGTTTATATATGTTATATTTGTTTGTTGATGACAATAATTATTTATTGTAGTAGTTTTTTATGTACACTGTAACATCCCAATTTTGAAAACAATTGAGTAGTTGTGTATATTGCATAGTTTATAGGTAAAGTGAATATGATTAATGAGATGTGATAACATGCTATTTTGAGATTATACCATTGTGATTGAGATCGAGTGTATGTAATAAATTGTGTATGTATGTGATTGAGATGTTGTGTGCATTGAGTATTAACTATGAATTGTACAATCACACGACTATAAGTCCCTTTAAGGGCGACGAGTTAATGCTAAGTCCCTTTAAGGGGCGACGAGTTAATGTTAAGTCCCTTTTTGGGTGACGAGTTAATGTTAAGTCCCTTTAAGGGCGACGAATTAATGTTAAGTCCCTTTTAGGGCGACGAGTTAAAGCTATTTTGAGAACAATTGAGGAGTCGTGTGTTTTGTACAGTTCATAGATAGAGTCTGTGTGCTAAAATATTTTCTGGGTTGGACCTGAATCAGGAGGGAGAGGCCCTGACGGACTCTTCGGAGTGTAGGCCTTGGGGGTCACACGGTTTGAGTGCTCCTTTAAGCCTATGTTGATCCCATATGGTTGGAGCATTCTCGCAAAACACTGTGACCCTGACTGGTCTCCCTATGATATTACATAGTGAGAGTGACTTGACTTGTTAGTGTGTGGTTTTTCTTGTCATGTACTCTTAGGCGCCCGACGAGGTTTTTCACTGACATGGTACCACATTGCATATAGGCTTAAGTCTTAGCATAACTGTCGCATACACTTGCTAATTGTTTATTATGAAATTGATGTGTTATTATGTCTTGATCGGAGTGTGTGATTCTTGTGTATAGTGATTGATGATTGAAAGGTGTGATTGATGAATGACAAAGTGATGAAATAATGTGAGATATGCTAAGTAAATTGTATTTGGCTACTATATGTTGTGTTGTTTCTCTCTAGTAGTTAGCAATGTGATAACTCACTCCCGGGTTGCTGTTTGTGTTTGGATCCTGTGATGATCTTGAACTTTATGTTCGGGGGAGCAGATGAATAGGTGGATGACTATGAAGAACCTCATGCTAGAGGACACGGGAACACCACGCTCTGATAGGATGTGACATTAGGATATATGTTCTATATTAATTGTATGAAACTTAGATGGCCTTCTTTGAGCCGAGATGACTTTATTATTTATTTGGACAAGTTTGAATATGATGTAGAAGAAAGTGAATGTGAGCCTTTTACCCATTTGAAAGGCTTGTATTTAAAAATGTTTTAAAAATACTTTTAATTAATATTTGAATTTTTATTCCTTTATTAATATATATGTGAGGGGTAGAGGGTGTTGTGTTGCAAGAGTAACATCTCAACGATAATAGAATGTGAATGACATACTATTTGGAGTATAATAATATCATAGGAGATGCTAATGACAATTTGAAATGAACAAACAAACACAAGAAGACACGACTAATCACATGGTCGACTCTTTTTCGAACATCGGACGTTTCAAGAAAAATAATGAGTTTCGACTCTTTTAACTACCCTCAAATCTATCCCTCTTCCCTGAGCACGATCTTCCTTACTTAGGTATACTTGACTCATAACTCTCACTTAGGTCCAAGAATTGTAACGATTCAACTCTAAGGTTGCCTACCTGATACTAACTGGGTGCTAATTAGATAAGAAATACAAATTATTCCCTACTTCTGTAAGTTTGTTCACCTTAAGGTAATCTTCACACATATATACTCATGTCACCCTATAACTTTGCACTTGAACTTGAGGTTTCGATTGGTGTTTACAATATCTAACTCTATAACTAGGACACTAGTCATATCATCGGTTTCCTATTCAAGCTCTAACTACTAAGCTAGTTCTAACGTTTAAAACTAAACTCACAACAAGATTCTTGAGAATTTTACCCATCTCTTTTATCTCGGATTCAACTCCAAAGATCCTCACAATGTATCAAACTAACAGTAATGTCTCCCAAAATATTATGGTGAACCCCATGGTTACCTATTCTAACTCACATATAGGATAAATCTTTTCATAAGTCTTAAGTTGTCAAGAAACATTGATCACTATTTGTCCACCTACAAGCACTCCTCTAAACTTAAAAATTATTTCAAATATTTTACTACTCCAATAAGGACCTACGCGGCTAAGATAGCACTCAACAGTTTACAGTGGTCGACTTCTCTATGAACTTATGGCTTACTCCTTACAAGGATCTCACTCAAAAACTTAAACTTACTTGAGTCATCTCCAACAAGCATTAAGGTTAATCCAATGAGTCCTAAAATAACCTTTTGGTTCGACTACTAGTTAAGAGCATTTCATCTTAATCTTAGGTTTCCTCTCATCTCAAAACAATTTCTGCCCAAGAAGGATTTGCAGTTATCTTTCACCTAGACGTAGCATACTCTAAGGGTCATCTTCATCTAACTAAAATGCATAACAAAACTCTTAGCTCGGAACATGATGCCCAAGGGAACCTTATAATGCACATTATAATTCAACTTACCTGGAAACATACTAAACATTAATCATCAAAACCACAACAAGAGCTAACTCAGGGTGAGAGATCCTGTCACGCATTCCACGAACACACATGGACATCAATCATATTATGACATGACCAGGTACACATAGAGGTCACAATAGGTACTAAGGTATTTCTTAAAGCATCCACAAACTTTTTCCATATTAAGGTAAAAAGAACTAATATTTATCTTGCTAATCATACAACTATCATCAATAATCTTTTAGGTCACCTACCTTACGCAAGAACACTCACTCTTGAATCCTTATATGCTTAACAATTAATGTCTTACTAACTACCTTACTCTCTTCTTAAGGTTCCACATTAAACCTCTTAACTATACTTCATAACTTTTCCAACTACACTATGTTCTCCAACAACTCTACACTAGATATTTCCCACGAACTACGGTTACAAGTTTCTATGGGTACTACACTTATAAGATTCTCAATCTTGCACTTAGGTGGTAACTAAGCATATCCTCAAGGAACACAGGTACACGTCTTACTAATTTTAACTTTCGTCTATAGGTAACAATGATCATGTCTACTCAAGTATTTCCTCTCAAAACATCTTAACGTGATTGTCAAAGGCGAAGTCTCTCTTTATTCGAATTAGAAGTAACAACAAGAAAGATTATCAAGCAGTTTAACTAGACATGATTGGAAGATGAACAACCAATAATAAGATGAACACTCGATTGATTAGGAGGCAATAATTTTAAATCAAGAAGGATCACTCATCTAGAATCAACAGTAGATACTCCAAATGAATTCTAGAAACGAAAACATAACCACAGTGTACGCACATATGGAGACATCAACTATCACTTGATTGTGACAGAAACATCAATAATCCAATTGTTTGATGTAGACTCACAACACAGAGAATGAATTATACTCAAGCTTGGAAGCGTAATCGAATTACTTGACTTAAGCACGCAACACAAGGATAAGTTTACACTAGAATCAGAAGGTATGATCAAAAGAGTATTCTATATGAAATATATCTCGATACGAGTCCTCGAACTATAGAGTACCAACATTGCTAAGAACAAGAAATCACGAACAACCATACTATCTATGCAATTAAGACAAAACACCATACTACTAACATACCCAAAATTATAAGGTTCTTATAATAAGTATACAATATACATATAAGAAGTAAGAATTTAATAGTTAATAGGATGTATTAAAGAATCACAAACTTCAACTACTACATTCACGACTACACACAAAATAAAGTGAGTTAAGTAGTCATGCGTTTACACATCAAGAAAGACATACTCATCCAAGACATATATATGGTTCAAAAGGTTTTCACAACACTAATCCACACACCAAGTCATAAGTAACCATACAGAGTGCACACCAGAATATGATAAGCACATAACACACTGGCCGAAAGGTTCGACCTGCTCTGATACCACTAAATGTGACACCCTCTATCCCTCACATTTTTAAATACAAGCCTTTCAAATGGGTAAAAGGCTCACATTCACTTTCTTCTACATCATATTCAAACTTGTCCAAATAAATAATAAAGTCATCTCGGCTCAAAGAAGGCCATCTAAGTTTCATACAATTAAGATAGAACCTATATCCTAATGTCACATCCTATCAGAGCGTGGTGTTCTCGTGTCCTCTAGCATGAGGTTCTTCATAGTCATCCACCTATTCATCTGCTCCCCCGAACACAAAGTTCAAGATCATCACAGGATCCCAACACATTTATATTTGAATAGGAAACCGATGATATGACTAGTGTCCTATCAGAGCAGGTCGAACCTTTCGGCCAGTGTGTTATGTGCTTATCATATTCTGGTGTGCACTCTGTATGGTTACTTATGACTAATTTTGATGAACATGCTTGAATTATTAAGTTATTTTCCTTTGCATGATCGAATGTGACTTAAAAAAAATAGTTGTATGTGTCTTGCATCCTTAATGTTTGCTATACCATAAATCCACCGTTGAGTCATGAGTTATGAGACTGGCCATCTCTATAATTTGTGAAGTGCGGTTGGACATTATGGCAAGCCGTTAGGTGATGCAAGAAGCCTTGATACTGATGGATAATGCTTTAATGAGCCCTTATCTTCTTGCGTTTATGTTGTTAAGAAACTTATTTCTATCTTGATGTGTGGATTAGTGTTGTGAAAACCTTTTGAACCATATATATGTCTTGGATGAGTATGTCTTTCTTGATGTGTAAACGCATGACTACTTAACTCACTTTATTTTGTGTGTAGTCGTGAATGTAGTAGTTGAAGTTTATGATTCTTTAATACATCCTTAATGACAATTCGATTCTCCCATCTGATGAGCTGTGGACACTTGTGCCTGATCCAAGTTTTATTCGTGACAAAAAAGGAAGGTCAAGATCAACACGGTTAAGAAGTGAAATGGATTGGAGGGAGTCATCACAAACTCGATACAAGTGTGGCAGATGTGGGACAATAGGACACAACCGGCGTAATTGTCCATTGCAATCTCAAGAAGGCAACTGTTGATGTCATGTATTAGATCATATGATAATGAAATGTTTACTTCATTTTGGGTTATTCTTTAACACATTTATGTGTCATTCACATTATCGTTATTTATTTTTATTTATTTTAAAAGCATTGCACAATAAGATTGAAACGTTAAAGTGACAATAATATAAAATTAACATGGAAAAAAATCATACAAAGTACATGACAATGTTAAAACATGGAAAAAACAATACAAAATACATGAAAATGTTAAAACATGGGAAAAAATGTAAACCCATTATTAATCAATCATCACTATGTCTGTGATGCCGCGACAAAGTCCTACATGACCGGTCCCAATTCCTAGTTGCCCTATCAGGATTTCTTCTTCTACGATTCGTCCTTTCATCCACTTGGTCAGCCTCGGCAGAGAAATCATGACGTAAATAGACCCCTAATAAGTCATTCATGTCGGGTATATTTCCAGGTACATTCCACAGAGCACCAAGTAGGGCATTTGGGGTCGATAGTTCACCACTTTAGGTAAATGAAGGAGTTCCCCTTGAAGGAGGAGAGGACCCAAATATGTTTGCCATATTGTATCTTGGTTGTAAATCATGTGAGTAAGAATACATCGGCGGTAGCTGCGACGGTTCTTGGGTGAATGCCTGTGGTGTGTAATACATTCCATGATGTTGTTCTGGCATCGAAGGGAAACTATATGGTGCTGCATCAACAGTTTCCCGACGTCGTGCTAAGCCTTGAGTCTCCACACTTCGTTGTAGTATATTAAATTGTTGATGTTCAAATTGTGGCTGAGAAGGGGGAGCAGCTTCATGTGCCTCAAGTATCCTATCCTCTTCGTCAGACAAAAGAGTGATCTTCTTAATACATGGCAGTAAACCATCAAAAGTACAAACCATTTTCCCAAGAGGCGACACCATAAAATGCATTGTTTCGACGATTTCACCCTGCATATAAAATAATGGAATAGTAATTAAAATAATCTTCAATAAGCGCGACATTCTTTTCTAAATTATAATCAACAATGTATAGCAATAGTCCTCTTCTTGCATGTTTTGGATCCACATAAACTTTTGTTTTACGCCTGTACCACCTTATATATTCAGAGTTTATACTAAGGGTCCTGTTTGTGGCGGCGTTTGCTCTACTCTCCTTTCATAGCGACTATTCCATTCATTAAGCGCGAGTTGCATTAGCGCATCTAATTTTTTTCCTTCTTTTCCCTTTAATGTCAAGTCATGTATGTTGTTAGGTTGCATTACTGGGCCGGGAATAGGTTATTACATTCCAAGTTGTCTCATGACTCTATCCGGCTGGTGTCATTCCACTCTTTGAAAACAAATAATTGGTACACTACATGTCCATAATACAGACCCAATAAAACAAACTTGGCTCAAATTCATTTCCAGATGTCCAGAATAAGGGACCCGAGAAACTGCATATAAAAGTATAATTTAATAAATTAATTAAGAATGACAACATCATTTAATAAATAAATGTCAAAATTGTTATCTCGTCGTGTTTCATGACATCTAATTTACAAAGAAAATCAAGTAAATTGTCATTGCCTACGTGATGAATTTCACCTCCCAACCATCTTCACAAAAAATTATATAACAAAAAAAATGTTACATACAATAATGATTAACATCAACCAAGCATATTTATTAATAATCAATTAAAAATAGTAAAGAAAAATATACCTATAGGCAAGTGGTGCGTTTTGTTGTTGTGGAGGAATAAACGACGGGACTAACGTTGGGCATCGTTCCCATGCCCATAATTGAATCAAGAGAGTGAAACCGTCTATTGATTTAACATTATAGTCTGTTGCCATGCACATCTCTCTATAAAGGAAACCCAAAAGAGCAACTCCCCATGCATAAGTGTTGCACTCTCTAAGGTCTCTCAAAAATTGCAAATATCTCATTGGCACCCTTTTACTGCTTTTGTAAACAAACATCACCCCTCCTATGAATCTTAAGATCCAAGAACGAGCAAATCTTTCAAGCCCTTGTTGATTGCTTGTAAAATCATGAATATTTGCAAATTGAGAAGCCAGCCAACTCAATAAAAGTGAGTTCCCATCAACTGCATCATCGTCAGGCATGACACCCAATAATTCATGACACAACTCAAACAGTCAATATTTGTATTGCCAGTTAAAGGTCTTCCATCCACAGAAATACCAAGTAGCGCAGAAACATCTTGAAGTGTAATAGTTGTCTCCCTACACTTCAAATGAAATGTATGTGTTTCTGGCCTCCACCTTTCAATAAAAGTATTAACTAAGGCTCCATTTGCTTTCAACTGCGCCAACTTCATTATCGGGTACAAACCCGAAACTTGTAATAGAGGAATAATTTCATCCGGCGGTGCTTCTCTATGATTGTACAATGGTGTAGCTCGTCGGATTTTTAAAATCCTTTCATTAGCACCATTCCAAATATGTTGTGATATATGATTTTTTTTACATCCACAATAAATCATCCTCTAATGGTCCGGATGCCACATCATAATGCTTAGAAGATGACGAACTTATCATATTAAAACCCCTGCATAGAAAGAAAAAAAAATATACATATCATAAATAATAAATAAAAAATAACAATATATTTAAATACATTTTATTAATGATTTTATTATAACAAAAACGATATCCATAAATACTAAAATAATTAATAACAATAACACCATTAAATGTATAAAAAAAACACATAAATTCAAGTCATCTATATAAATAAATATTAAAATAATAATTTCATTAAATGCGACAATAAAAATATATCCAATATATTTTTAAAAATACTAATATAATAAAACAAAAACTATAAAAATCACAAATAAAAATAATAATAATATTATCATTAAAAATATTTAAAAAATATAGACATAAATCATACATATTAAAGAAATTATTTTAACATTAATCACAATATTAACTATTTAAATGACAAATCATAAATAACATAAATCATAATTAATATCATTAAATATTAAAAAAACAATAATATAATATTTAAATGACAAATAATAAATAACAATATTATTATCTATAATTATCTTCAACAACAATTAACAATTTTATATTATTATAAAATAAAAAACAAATCTAACACACTATAAAAGTAACAATAATTACCTCTACAAACAAATCCACTAAAAAAATAAAAGTTGAATTCTTTAGTAGATAAATGAATAACTGTAAACAAAAAAAAACAATTTGCTAGATAATTAATCAAAAATAATTAAAATGATAAACAAATAAAACTAACAGGAAAAATATATAAGGATAAAGAAAACGAACTTGTTGAGAGCGAATAACATTTTGTTGTAGACAAAATGCCTACCTGCAAAAAAGAAAACATATATATAGTAAAATATAACAATTTATACAAATTAAATAAATTTAAAGCAATAAAAAAAATTACAAACTAAATTGTTGGGAGCAAGTTTGGAGTTTGAGAAAGAGGAGGCAGTGGTGGGGAAGGGGGAACCAAGAAGGGGAAGGGGGAAGCAAGAAGGAGTGGCCTGGGGGGGGGCGGGGGGGATTTATGCCTGGACGCCCTGCCACTACAGCGCGAGCCAAGGTGCCTGGATGAGGAGCGCGGGTCAACGCGCCTGCAAGCCTGGCGCGACCCAAAGTGCCAGCACCGACAGCGCGTCTAATCCTATAGCGCCAGCGTCAGCAGCACTTTGACTCGCTGTCCCACCGCCCTGTCACTTAGTCACGTCATGCCACGTGTCGCTATTACAATGAACGCGGCCAACGGAGAAGCGTTTTGTAGTAAAAAAACAGACCCACAAAATAAATAATTTCATAACAGACCTATTTAGATAAATAATTTGTAAAAGGGACCTCAATTGATATTTTTACTATGAAAAAAAAGAGACACAAAGGTAACCAAGATTCTGAAGTAGACAAACTTTAGTGAGAATTTACAATCATTTTGACCATGTAGGGGGGAAATCAGCGACTATTTCCAAAGACCACACAACGTACACCATGTCAGTGTTGTTCGGTTAATTCACTAAGTAAATAGGTTTTTTTGTGACAACAATTTTACGTTGCGGTACATGCCAAATTAAAACAGTTAAAGTCTCTTTGAAAACACATCTAAAGCACATTCAACGGAGAATTCTCGAATTTTGATGCAAAACTTTTATAGCAACTCGAGGATTATTTCCTTGCGAATGCTGGTTACTTTAAACTCAACTCCTTCCCAAATAGATTTTTACTGTTGGTTGAATGGAAAATTAGTAAAATACAAGTATCAAGTAAAATCTTACATTTGAAGTGGATAAGTTGAATATCATATAAGTTGAACATCAATTTTTTTTTTGTGAATCACAAGAAACTCGCATCAAATTTATTTCAAGAATTTGAGTTGTTTTTTTTTTTAGAAAAAAAGAAGAAGCAAAGAGCAAGACTTCTTTTATTTCTGCTATGGTTGCAACGAAAGATTAGAAACCACATCTGAAAGTTCTAATTGATAACTCGAGATCAGTTAGATATACATGCCTCTTTTAGTAGTTTTACAATGTGCTATTAAGTGCATTTTAGCTGATAATTTTTTTAAGTTCTTTTTATTATATTAAAAAAATATGTCAAGAAATTTAATTTAATTAATTGAACAGATTACGTGACTCATTATAAATTCCTGAGCTTATCTTTGTTTCCCATGAAAAGAAAATAAACTAAAAATCAATCTTGAAACAAGGTAATCCAAACATATAATAACTCATTTAATAATGCATGCTGTTCTTAAAATGATATCTTAGATATGAAGTGTAGTGCAACAATCGTTTTCACATATACTTTTTTCTTGGGTACATGTACATCTCTATCTCTATAATTATAAATTTGAAACATTTGCTATAACTAGGCCCCGTGATCCATTTACGTATTCTAACATTTCTTTAGGAAAAGCAAGATGCTTCGTATTTGGGCCATAATGCCACTGAAAGCCGAAGGAAGGCCACAACACAACCAAATTAGGCTTAAAGATTTCATTAAGTTCGGGTTCGGTGGACAGATATCAACATAAAAGAATAAAGGCTTTTAATCATTATAAATATCTTTTATCTTAAAGTTTTGTAGCACGATGTGCAATTTCTTTGTAAATCATTGTTAATCTGGTGATCTTATCTATATCATGAAATCAAAATAAATTTTTATCATGTCAAACCATATTTTTGGACAAGAAATCATTCAATTAGACGATTAGCCTACTTAATCAGCAATCCAACTGCAAGCAAAGTTAAAATGAAAGAATTAGACAAATTATAAAACACATACAGAGGTACATGCATATGTGTGTGTGTGAAAAATAGCTCATTTGAAGAAAATGATTTATATAATGTAATCAAATTAGCTTACGTATATAAGTAAAATTGTCTGCATAGTAATATTAAATATCATATTTATTAAATATAATATATAAAAAATTTGAATAACATGATTAAATTTTATATTCATTAAACATAATATATTTATTATATTTTTTTAATGTAATTTATATTTATTAAATGTGTGGCTTTTTATATTTATAAAATTTATTATAAAAATTTATTGCCAAAAATAAAAAGTAATTATTATAAAAACAAAGACATAAAAATATAAATGATTTTCTTATGATTTATTATTACTATTTAAAAATGTTTAGAAAATATAATTTAATATAATAAAATTCAAATTCATATTGATGTGATACATATAAACTGATCAATAAATATAATCATGTATCCCTTAAGAATTATATTAAAATATTATTTCAAATAAGTTATTATGAGTTATTCTAACTTTGAATATACATTAAAATTAACATTTTTATTGTTGGTTATTTTTTAACATAAAGATCTAGTTTATGTTTTGACGGCTAAATTTTTTTCTTTATTATTTTTTAACACAAAGATCTAGTTTAATATAAAAATGTTTATTAGGAGTTTAAAATAAACAAATAAAAAAAATTGGTTAACAAGCTAACTCATTGACTCTAGCTACTTATTGACAGCCTAACTTATATGGTCTAGTAAACTTTGAAGCTAAAACCAACTAAGCTCAATTGAGTTTAAACTTAAATTTTCAAATCTCACTTCACGTTATATATATATATATATATATATATATATATATATATATATATATATATATATATATTTTTTTTTTTTTTTTGAAGTGTTTCATATTTTTGGGTTTTTAGGGGGATTTTTTATAGTAAAATTATTTAAAATGTTTTTGGGCTTGGGCCAATGAATGAATCCTACAAATTCTTTTCTAAGGCCCAGTAGTGCTTCTTGATCAAATTATTCAGCCCTTTTGATCCGGGCTATTACTTCCTGCACTTCTCAATTGCTTCCTACACTCCTTTTTGCCTTTCACTTCCTTTTTGGCTTCCGAAATGGCCAATCCAAAAAGTCAAAAAAACATTATGAAAAGAATATTGTTGTCGCTTAAAAATCCAAAGTCAACCAAAATATGTTTCGACTAGCCTATCTAGACAAGATCTCAAAATAATCAAAAGATTTGTACCAAGAAGGGGAATCCACTCCTTGGCTATGGGTTTCCGAACTACTCCGAAAAGTGCTTGGCGCAAGTGAATGGAGAAGAAAGGATTTTGCGTGAAAGATAATGGTTGAAAGACTATAAAAGGAAGCAATAAAGGAAACATTGTAAAGGAAAGCTTTAAATAAAAGCAACAAATGGTAGAAAATGTAAAAATAAGTGATAAAATAAGTGCATGATAAAATAGGCTTGTATTTTGGAATTTGGATTGATCGTGTGTGTTTAAAATTTGAAGTACAAGGCCTATTCACAGGCTACAAATTTTAAATCTCTTGTTGGACCATGTTTTTCTATTTGATAACTTCCTAGAACATGATTTTACAGCCTAGTTATACAATTAGGTTTGAGGTCATTTGACTAGTTTTATATTGATTTGGTTAATTCTGGCAGTTAAATTTGGCGAGCAGTAGTTGATTTCAGCTAACTAATCATGAGATAAATTTCTCTTCTAGTAACTCCTCCTAAAATCTAGGCACATTCTCATCATTCCACAAACTAACTTATTAGTTATTTCAAACATTGAAGAAGATGGTAACTACTTCCTATTTTTTAGGGAGTACTATCATTGATTGGTTTTAATTACTACAAGCCATTTGAATATATAAAAATTGTGAAAAATACTATCGTATCTTTATTAAAATAAATCTGACTTAATTCAACTAATTTTCTAATACTTAAAGGTATCCAAAATATGTCATTCGACTAACATTGTAAGTAGTTGAAATTTTTTATTCATGTTCAATTAATGTTAAAGTTAGTTGAATCTCACACTTAGCTAATATTGGACGTAGTCAAATTGATCTTCTACTCATTCAACTAACCTTAACATAAGTCAAATTCTTCCAATTTAGCTAATATTGTAGGTAGTTGTAATGACCTTATCCATGTCGAGCTAAACTTCAAATCCAGTAAATATTGAAGATTAGTCAGGTGCACATTCAATTGAATTGGCCTCATTCTCATTCAACTAACATCAATATTAGCTAAATGTTGTCATTCGACTAACATTATAAATAGTTGCATTAACATTGTTCATCTTCTACTAACCTTTTTATTTGACTAATATTGATAAGTCAAAAATTCCATATTCAATCAGACTAGTCTTTACCTCATTCAGCTGGTATAAAAGTTAGTCAAATTTCATCTTAGTTGACAGCCATCTACTGAATCCTGACCACTGAATTTTACGGTAAAATTTGAGAACAAATACAGGAAACAACTTGAGAAGTGTAGGCAGCAAGAGCCTTTGATCCCATGCCTGGTACTGTACACTCGGGAAGATCAAAGATAGCAGCATAAGCTTATGGGCCATGGGGCTTACAAGTGGAAATCAATAAAGGTAAACCCAATCCTAAAATAATGACCCAAAGAAAATTCCTAGTTTGGGGAAAAGATGTATAAAATTGGAGCAACATTACAAAAGAACCCCTTTTAAATTTGATGAAATCGTGAGAGCTCCTCTGTAAAATATTAAACTAGTATTTTAAAATGCAAATTGCAAAAGATAAATATTTATTTTTATACAATTAAAATTTATAATAAAAAATTATATCTTATATTTGTATAGAATAATTTAAATTGTTATATAAAGTTATTTTAAATATTTATATTTTTATAATATTAAAATTCAACTAAAATACAGAGATAAAAGATGATAAATTAAAAGGAATAGACCATTAAGAGATCAAGAATACAAATAATGATAAAAGGATGAGATAGTTGAGTGAATTCTTTTTGGTTATTTACAAGGATAGTGTGAGAAATGTACTTAAAAAAAATATTCATAATGCCTATTTGAGACTTGAGATAGTAAAGAGAAAGAAGGCCAAGCTCCCCAAATTGTATATTCAAATTTATATATAAGAGTAAGATATACAAGAAAATTATTTTAAATTTTACGCAACCATAATAGTTCTTTGTAGAGACTACATAGTACATATATTCTCTTCTCCATTGTAGATAATCATGCAAAACTATCTCTCCACCATAATAATGAAATTTGAAGTATGACCTCGTATAAAATATATAAAATCCTTGCCACTAAGTACTAACCTATTTTTAATGGAATTTATTTTTAAATTTATAAATATAAACAAGTATCAAAAGGCTACACGAAACCTTGATATTATTAGTACTCATTAAAGGCCGGTGGCAAGAGTGACAACACATTAGAGTCGGCATAATGAGCTAAACCCAACAAATTGAAGTGGCCAAAGTCCAACTCTGTTTAATTGTGAATTATGATTCAGGGCAAATCTGTATCCATAAGTACATGTTAAAGAGTATCAAATATGCTTTATTACAATTTGTTAATTATTAAAATAAAAAAAATCAAGTGTTGAAAGATTTTTATATTTTTAATATGATAGATATCTTTAGTAAAAATTCCTCAAAAAAATATCTTTAGTAAAACCTTTTTATTTTTAATTTTCATATACACATGGCCACACATAAAAAGAAAACCATCAATAATATAAAACAATCATTTGATGGTCTAAGTTTTGAGATAAATATTTTTTATTCAATATCATAGGTATCCTTTATGAGAAACAATCCTACTAGAGTCAAATACAATCATTATAAATCGTTATAAATTGAAAAAATTTTACTTTCAAATATTTATCACAGTTATATTTAAGACTTCAATTTAAAATTACTGATTAAATAGCTCTCCACTAAATCCACGTGTTTAGAGATAGTGTTGAAATAAAAATGACATGATATTAGAGTATCTATAACCACGTGGAAGCATGAGTGCCCTTTTGATCTCTCATCCGAACATATATTGAATTTCATGATAAATGATGAAGTCTTTCAAGCAGTAAAATTGACTCAAATAAAGACTCTTTAAAATACTTGTGACTTGTGAGTAAAGGTTATACTAATACTTGATTTTTAAAGAAGAATGTGTTTTTTCTAAGATTAATGCATGTTTAAATTAGCTTATTTTCTGATAAAAAAAATAACTTATTTTGAAGAAATGATTAATTTTTTTATAACTTCTTGAGAGAAATATAAAATTTTTATTTGTCTTAATAAATTGTTTCCAAACATGCATTTAAGAGTAATGTTATATTCTCTTAAAAAATTGATTTGAAATCTTTCTGTAATATTCTCCTACAATTCTCCTAAAATTTGGACAAGAAAATATCAAATAAAGAAAACTATATTTAATGTCTTAGAAAGATAAATAACATACAATTTGCATGTAAGAAAATTTCATGGGAGACGAGAGTGTGAAATATAAAAGATCTAATTATACGGGTATGTTATATCGATTATTCCTGTAAGCTGTAGGCATGAATGTGTTTAGACCTGTAAGCTGTCAGCATTGTTTATTTGTTTTTTTTTAAGTTTTTTTTTAAATTATTTTTATTAATTTCAGATAAGTAAATAATTTTTCGCCAAAAGGTAAAATCTAAAAATATTTTTTAGCTGTAAGCATTCTTTTAAGAAAAAAATTGTAATAAATTTGTTTTTTTTAATATTAGATAAGTGAATAGTTTTTTTTCACAAAAAAGGTAAATTCTGAAACTATTTTTTTTCTGAAAATAAAAAGTTAAAAAGTATATGCATATTTGAATTTGATTACTTTAGCATAAATAGATAATTTTCTTTATCATCTTTCATGATCTAGTAAAAGAATCATTATTTTTATTAAAAAAGTTTAGCTGAATGTATTAATTTTAAAAAAATATTTACTTTCAGAATCTGAATTATGAAAGCCCTATTTTTAAACAAATTTATCTTAAACACTTTGTAAATCTTTGTCTAAAATTGCTGAGAACATGCTTATGAGGGATTAACTGATGTATTCATCTCCGGTTATTCAATAATGCATGCTTGAGCAAGCTTAGTCGATATTAGATTGGATTTGTTGTTTTCTTCGTCACAGAATTCCAAATGTCATTGTCCAACTTTTCAAACTACAACCAAAACGTACGCCAAATTGCTAGTGACCAACATTATAAATGAAATGTAGCATAAAATATCAGCTTTAATTTTTATTTTTGTAGCTTCTAGGTTCTTCCCCTCACCCCTTTACTAGCTTTAGTTTAATTTAATTTTTTGTTTATTTTCTCAGAGATAGAAAAGGGAGCTTTCAGCTTTGTGCTTTGGTTTGTGTTAACTCTTTCGAAGATATACTCCAACAGCCGCAAGACTATTTAACAAATTATATATCTTTCATTGTATTAACTCCTTGTGGACTACTTTGATAGTACCAGACTACTGTGCGAGTGTGGCTTGCAACACTTTTGAGCAATGATTAGTCAGTGACTACAACTTATCACCGATAGAATATGGATTCACAAATGAAATCAATTTGTTGTCTTACGCAACTTGGAAGAAGCCCTATTTACAACTTATATACGTATCTTTACTTTTGGCTAAGGTTTGAAGTTGTGGGAATGCACTTATGATCGAAATGTGGTTTCAAAATTATAATATTATGGGCGCAATTATGATTGCAAACGGTAATTTAAAGGACAAAACAATGCTTTTAAGTTGTTACATGATATAATTAGAATTTCAACTTGACAATTCATGTAATAAAAGTTCGTATTAAAGATTAACATATGATTATTAAATAATTAAACTCATGTTGATAAGAGAACAATATCTTAAAAGTACTTAAAAGAGAACAAAAGAAAAGTGGTAATTGAAAACCTTAATTGTGAAGATGTCTATGCATAGAACACCATGGTGTGTCAGATTTTCTATGTATCTCAAGCAAAGCAGCTTTGAAACTTGGAAAGAACCTAACTTGTTAAAGGATAATGGATGGGACAAAACAAAAAAAGAAAAGAAAGGTTTTAAAATTTTTTGCCAGCTTGCGATTATAATTTATAACAGCTGTGTGTATCACTCTCATTGGCATGCAAGGACAGTGTTATGGTAGGAAAAGCATTCAAGTTTGTGGTGGACTATGTTAGCCGTATTAATTGCGTCCAAAAGGTTGAAAACAGAGGCACGTATTATTAGCTTGCAGGGAATAACTAGAGCCTCCAGATGTTGGCAGCTAATGATAAAAGAGTAGAAGGAAGAACCATCGCAATAGTAATAAATATTAGTCGTCATTACTTATCCAAATAGCCCGTGCGTTTTTCTGCACCTAAAATGTGTCTCAAAACAAAACAGTTGACACTTTGGTTTGGAAGATCATCATACCAATCCCATGTAATGTTAACGTTGTCGATTCACATGCTGATGTAAATTTTCTAAGACGGCCACATTCAAGAAAGAATATATATCCATGTACTAATTTAGCTTGTTCCCATTAATATAAACATTATTAAATAGAATTTATATTACATAGTACTACGTATTAGTAAAAGTATTCTTATTTTTTTTTTGTTAGCAAAATGATTTATTTATAACATAGGACCTAGTTATATAGGCACAATGAGTATAGCCTATATTAAATAGCTAATACAAAGTCTGAACAAAAAGACATCCCCCCACAACGTACAGATATTCTTATGACATATCAATTTTAGGTATTAAGAAAACTAACTGTATATATAATAATCATGCTTACAACATAGTATTAACAATTCTATTTTAACGACACTTGTCTAACTACGTACCCACGCACTTAAAAGTCAAATAGTAATCTGGAAGCAACTATCTTATTAAGAGCATTGGTTTTGATTTGTGACTAATGATTTCATGTCGATGTACGTAACACAATATCATAGCTTTTCGTTCTTTCACTTCACCCCTCTCTATTCAATTCTTGTCTTTTCTTGTTCATTTTCTTGTTTCTAATTATTTTCGCCGTACGTGATAATCTTTATCGGATCACGTAAGCATGTATATTGGCTAGCATACAATTAAACGCACAATCAAATAAAACAGCTTCTTCTTTTTTACATTTTCATCATTTGCCGTGTGATATGAAATCATTCAGTTTTAATTTCCTTTTCTAATCGAAGAAAATGTTCATTCGTATATATATATATGGGGGATATTTTCTTTCAATTATTTTGTTTGTATCCTAAATTTACAGGATTTATGGTGTTGGCTCATTGACATACCCCTATGGGGTTGCTGATTTTCCTTTTCTCTATTAATTTTTATATATGGAGGATATTAATTTACTTTCAATTATTTGTGTTTGTATCCTAAATTTACATGATTAAATTATGGACTTGGCTCATTGACACACCCCAATGGGGTTGCTGATTTTCCTTTTCCTTCTTCACCACACGTGGGCTGGCTATAAACTCCAAAGAACATTTTTTTCTTCTTTTCCGGCGCTAACATTTGGGAATATAATAAACGTGAAGATTCTTTCTACTTCTATCATACTTTCATATAAGCACGTGGTGAGTAGCTAGGGCTAGGAACTGTTCAAAATGCGTTTCGTCGGTATATAGGAATTGTAACCTGTTAGGCTATTAACAAATGCCAAATCTCGTCCAATGTGGGTGCTTGTACCATCAATAGTGTTACTTACCACATTATTTTGTACATT
Organism: Glycine soja; assembly: GCF_004193775.1. Lineage (NCBI taxonomy): Eukaryota > Viridiplantae > Streptophyta > Magnoliopsida > Fabales > Fabaceae > Glycine > Glycine soja. Next base: position 9,665,167 of record NC_041005.1, read on the forward strand.
AAATCACATCATATTGAAAATTCTTGGACCAAAGCCAATCAAGGCCCGTTATTACTTTAATATTGTGGCAGTGGGGCTGGGTTTCAAATTCTGCAACAGGGCATGCATCATAGATAGCAGAAGGATTCTTGTTCTTGACAACTTAGTTCAACTAACCACGATCATCGAAAATGCCTCATATTTTTTCTTTTTTATTCTCTGCCACAGAGTTCCTTGGCATACATGATAGCTAGATGCGCATTATTTTGACTCAGATTCTGTGTAAGCAATGCACGTCCCCTTATTTTCCTTCTCCATTTCCTTTTTGGATGATGTGGTGGATCGGTAACTATACACCTTTTTTATGTTATTATTAGAGGTGAGCAAGGGAAGAGTTTGGACCATTTATTTTTGTTTTTATTCTGCCTGAAATTTTATTTGATTGAATCTTTTATTTAAATTTAAATTCGACTCAATAAAGATTCGAAATGGGTAGGACAAAATAGTATTGACTCAACATTTTAATATAATATATGAATCTTATGTATAGTAAATAATAAAATAAAATAAATATATAACTTAAATTAATGTATATTTTATAATATATATTTTAAAATAAATAATATCATTATTATGTTATATAGAATATTATTTAATATTTTTTTATTATTATTACTAAACAATTGTTAAAAAATTGTATACTTCATATAAAAAAATGTGAAATAACCTAGAATAAAACTTGAACATATCTTCAAAATGCATTGAACTAGATTACAAAACACAAATTCATCCAAATCAACCTGGAGCCCTCACTCAACCCGTAGCTATTATTTTTGGTACAATTGTTGCCTTTGTTTTATGAGTTTAACTTTTATGTGTGGATGATGTATATAGCTTTTACAAATCAATAAGTTGTTATATGCTCGCTCAACCCCTAGTTATTATTTTTGGTACAATTGTTGCCTTTATTTTATGAGTTTAACTTTTATGTGTGGATGATGTATATAGCTTTTACAAATCAATAAGTTGTTATATACTTGGAATGATTTTTAAATAATTATTAAAAAAATTAATAAAATTATCATGTATGCAAATTTTAATCGGTTGATATTACAAAAAAAAATTATTGTGCATGTCTTATTTATGAATTTGTTTAACTCACTTTAAGTAAAAACTGGATTAAACAATTTCATTGTAAAAAGAAATCACTAGGTGTAATTCAGTCCCAACTAATCATGGTGTGATTCTTAACTAAATGTTATTAACTCTTTTTTACAAATTAAAAAACTCAAGCATATATCACGTAGAGATCAATCAAAATCATAATCACTTGCTGGTTTGTAATTATCTAATATTTTTTTTACATGATTGACACAATTAAAAAAATTATATTAATCATTGTTAAGTGCATAAAAAATTTCACCAATAATTTAATCACTACTAAAAAAATAAGTCATTAACATCGGTAAAAGTATGTCATTTTTTACATTAGTTAGAAAACCGATTTTAAAAATCCTAATTTATATTGGTTCTTCCCAAAAATAATATGATATAGTAAAGAAACAATATTAGTTTTGGTCAATGCTAATGGCATATTATTAGGTTTTCAAAACAAAACTTGGGCAAAGAAAAATTTCATGTATACATCCAACCTAACATAAAAATAAGATCAACTGTAAAGAAAGGACATTGCTAATAATTCTTATCGTTATGTAATTGAATATTGATTATAAATCACTTGAATTCAAGTCTAACACTAAAAATGCAAAGACCCAATAGTTTGGGTACTATATCAAGATTGTCGTGAAGAGAATAAAGCCATAAACATTCTCACACTAGTCTAACAAAGTTGACTAGCATGACAGCATTTTAAAAATAAGCAAAACATAATCACCAAAGTGAAACTTACAAGTTAAATTCAAGTATCAGGCAATAAAGAGCTTCAAAGTCGTGAACTGTTAAACAACCTGATTTTGTCACAGATATCAAGTATATACCCTAGAGTACAGTTCAAAAAATGGATAGAATATTTGAAATACTAAAGCAATGAGAAATAAAATAAAATGAAAAGGTTATCAACACAACACCTTAATCAAATTTGTCTACTTCTCACAATGAACAAGATATTCACGAACTATTTACTTTTGAAGCATCACAATTACATTTACTTAAGCAGTTTCTCATTTCAACTAAAGTCTTTCATTATTCATTTGTATTTACCTGGTTGTCAAAATCTACTGCAGAGATGCCTTTCCTATTAAAAAACATATGTAATCTACTTGTAGAGAGAAATCACTAATGTCATGAAAAGCAATACATGACATATGGAACATTATATGTCTACCCGCTCATGCCATTACTAACTACTAATTCAATTCTTTTCCAAGAAACCATACACAACTTTCAAATATACCAATCATAACAATTGCCAAGAAAAAATAAACATATAAATAAAAAAAATCAAAATGTCTTATGCTCATAAAAAAAACCCTTAATGTGGAGAACAACCTAAGATAACATAATCATGATAAGTTTTCCAAACTGAAATATTGACAAGATTATATGTTTTTCATTTATCATTATAACCATTCATGATTTCCAACCATGATGAGTATACCTTAAAATAATTCAAAAGTAGAAAGAGTCAATAGAGCTTCATAAAAAAATGATTCGATTAAATATGGGTGCAGGAGAGTTGATGTGATCCTTATTAGGAGTGAATCGTTTGGTACATGACACAAAATTTGGATAACGCCACTTCTAGATATGAAAGATAAGTCAGGATAGATGCTATAAGGGTTCATCCTTGATAAGTCTGATATTGGTTCGACAAGAAACCCAGAGAGAAGTTCACACAAAATACACACGTATTTTTTCAAAATGTCAAAAGTCCATTTTCTTGAAAATGACTTCAATACATATAGTGTAGTTGAGGCGTAGTTGAAAAGACACCAATTTTATTTAATTAAAATTACAAAAAAATAGAAAAATATTTGACATGGGCCTTTAAATTAGTTTGAACCTTCAACAACAATCAAGATTCTTGGTAGTATCTCTGGCCTTCATCCTTCTCAACTTGGATCTTGTCAAGTATGGCTGATACCATTTGTTGGAGGGTATCCTCTAACTGTTTGGTCCTACTCTTGGTCATATGTCCTTGTATTTGGGTAGTTTTGGGATTCTTATAAAGAGTTTACCAAATTTTCAGGTTGATCATAAATGTGGTTAACAATACTGACTACACTACTATCATATATTGGTCCATCTAAAGTAATATCCTTAGACAAATTGTCTGGTTGATTAAAACTAGAATCCTTGATGTAGCTGATTTTGTTTTATTGGGAGAATATTGGCTTAAAACTACAAGAGTGTGGTTGTAGCATTCAATAACTCCAAACTTTACATAATACCTTTAGCATGGGTGGTGTGGTCCTTACTAGGAACAAATCGCTTGATACATGTCACAGAGTTTAGATGACGCCACTTCTAGAGAGGGAAGATAAGTCAGGGTAGACGCTACAAGGATTACCTTGATAAGTCCGAGATTGGTTTAGCGAGGAATCCAGAGTGAAGTTCTCACAAAATTTTATCAAATATCAAAAGTCCCCTTTATTGAAAATGAGTTCAATACATATAGTTGGAAAGGCACCAATTTTATTTAATTTAAAATTAAAAATGAAAATTAGAAAAGAAATGGCATGGGCCTTCAAATTAATTTGGGTCAAAATGACAACGAAAAAAAATAGAAATAAAAAAAAACATATTTGGCATGGGCCTTCAAATTAGTTTGGGCCTTCAGCAACAATTAAAATTCTTGGTAGTACTTCTGCCTCTGGGCCTTCATCTTTCTCCACTTGGGTCTTGTTAAGTATGTCTAATACCATTTGTTGGAGGGTATCCACCGACTGTTTGGTCCTACTCCTGGTCATAGGTTCCTGTATTTGGGAGGTTTTAGGATTCTCATCATTCTCTCCTTCTTGGAAAGAATTTACCCTCAAATGTTCAAAATCATCATATGCAACAAATGGAGTCAAGTCAACAACATTAAATGAAGAACTTACTCTATACTCACCTGGAATATCGATCCTGTAAGCATTGTCATTGATCCTTTCTAGTACTTGGAAAGGTCTGTCTTCTCTAGGTTGAAGTTCGGACTTCCTTTGTTTAGGGAACCTCTCCTTCCTCATGTGTACCCAAACCCAATCACCTGGTTCAAGTACCATTTTCTTCCTATTCTTGTTGGCTTGCTTGGCATAACTTTTATTCTTCTTTGCAATTTGAGCCTTTACTTGCTCATGCAATCTTTTCACATACTCAACTTTAGCTTGTGCATCATTATGCTTAAAATTAGAAATGTTAGGCAATGGTAACAAATCAAGAGGAGTCAAGGGGTTAAAACTATACACTACTTCAAATGGAGAGTGTTGTGTAGTTCTATGTGTAGTCCTATTGTATGCAAATTTAACATGAGGAAAATATTCTTCTCAACTTTCTATATTCTTTTCAGTAACAACTCTAAGAAGAGAAGACAAAGTTCTCCTCAGTTTGGCCATCGATTTGAGGATGACATGTGATGGAAAAGAGAAGCTTTGTTCCAACCTAACCCCGCAATGTTCTCCAAAAGTGACTACGGAACTTGGTGTCTTGGTCTAAAATGATGCTTCTTGGTAGTCCATGGAGACGCACCACTTCCTTGAAAAATAAATCAGCAACATCAGTCTCTTGGGGATTGCTCTTGTAAGCTGGCTTATTAGGCAATGAAGCTCATTGAAGGAGGTCAATTTGATGTTCTATGCCTCTTGAAGGTGACAGTCCATGAGGAATCTCCTTGGGAAAGACATCTTTAAATTCCTGAAATAAGAGTTCAACAATAGGAGAAGCAGAAATAGTTAACTCATTAGAATTATCAGCATAAACTTTACTATCTTTGCAATACGATAGATAGAGCGGCTCACGAGCAAGTAACACTTTCCTCACTTCACCCGCCTTTGCTAAACAATTAAATTTTCTCTCATGTGTATCATTCTTTCTCTCACGTGTATCATTATTTCCCTCACATGTATTACTCTTCTTTTTCCTATTCCTCTTTGGTGTTTCACTTTTTTATTTCTCTTGTTCTCTTTTTTCTCTCATTCTGATTTGGTCATCACACACTTCTCTAGGGGATAGAGGTTTAAGAATAATTTTCTGGTCATGGTGTTGGATAGAAATCTTATTGGTGAAGCCATCATGTATTGCTTTGGTGTCATACTGCCATGGTCTTCCTAACAGTATATGAGTCGCCTCCATTGGAATCACATCACACAACACCCTAGTATTGTATCTTCCAATGGTAAGACACACCTCAACCTGCCGAGTCACTTTTACCTCTTCATCTTCACTAAGCCATTTGTATGGCCTAGGATGGGGCTTAGTATCAAAATTCAGTTTGGACACTAACCTGGAACTTGCAACATTGGTATAGCTTCCTCCATCAATAATTAAAGAGCAAAGCTTACCACTAATTGTGCATCTGGTGTGGAAAATATTTTCTCTTTGGGTGTCTTCCAGTGGTTGCATCTGACTTCCCAAGAGCCTCCTCACCATTAGCATATCACCCTGCATAGCTTCCTCCTCAAGCTCTTCTTCCACCTGTTCTTCTTCACTGATTTCAGATTCACTGGTGATTTCTTCATCTGCCTTCATGATCATGGTCCTCCTGGTTGGACACTCAGAAGCAATATGTTCTCTGCCTAAGCATTTGAAGCATTTTATGTTTTTGGTACCAATGTTGGATGATGAGGCAAAATTATGCTTGGTTTCAACACTGGACATTGCTGATTTTCCATGTGGACTGGACGAGTTGCCTCCCTCCTTCTTGGATCTATTGGTCCAATTCTGGTTCAAATTTTTGGATGAGTTCTTTTTTGCTGCACTTTTCCTCTTGAGTTGTTGTTCAACCCGTACTGCTTTGTGCAATAAGTCATCCAATTCCACATACTCCTATAATTCAACAACATCTCTAATGTCAGGATTTACACCATTCAGAAAATGAGTCATTGTGTCCTTAATTTCCTATTCAATTTTGGCTCTCACTAGTGCCATCTCCATCTCTTTGTAGTACTCCTCCACAGTCAAACTTCCCTAGGACAGCCTCTGGAGTCTCTATCGCATGGTTCTATTGTAGTTAGTTGGAACATATCTCTTTCGCATAACCCTTCTCATATCAGTCCATGTATCTATCTCCCGCCCTTCCTCTTTCATCATCTCTCTTTGATTTTTATTCCACCAAACAAGGGCATAGTCTGAGAATTCAGCTGCTGCTAACTTTACTTTCTGCTCTTCAGTATAATCATTGCAGGAGAATACATGCTCAATCTTCATCTCCCAGTCAAGGTAGGCGTCTAGGTCATTCCTGCCTTTGAAAGGAGGTACATTGAGTTTTACTCCCTCAATTTTGTTTTGCCCCTCCATTCTGTTTTGTCTCAGTCCATCATTGCCCCACTGTTCCCACCATAAGGTCTTCTAGCATTCTGATTCATTTGGTGCTCTAGTCCTTCTATTTGTCCGTAAAGCTCTTCGTTGTTATGGTTCAGCAAACATTGCATTTATATAGCATCACGTCCAGTAACAAGCATTGAGATTCGTCCAGTTGATGATATTCACCACCACCATCACCAACTCCTGCCATAATTAAGGAACAAAAAATTCTACAGTAATTTAAACAAAGGTTACAATACCTCACCACACTTTACTCACGTGTTTCTCTCTTTGATGGTAGTTCACTTGTGTTTGATGCTCTCAATATAGGCTTGTGTGATGTTTTTTTTTTCAATCTTGCCTTTTACCACTCACTCCCTCTTAAGTTCTTGGATGAATCAAATTGGACGCACAAAGGTAATAGACAAGAAAGACAACTTAATTATGGAATAGTAGATTGGATAACAAACTAACATATTGGACAACAAACTAACAGATTGGATAACGAACTTGGATAACAAACTAACAAACTCAATAACAGATAGAAGAAACAAAGAGTCAACGAAACTACTCAGTTACAGGGAACATGAAAAAAAAAAAAAAGAAATAGCTCAAATGACCTGTAAGCTTCAAATTGGTATAACTTTTGCAATGGTTGTCTGTTTGAGGCCCACTATATGTCAAAATATTCAGAATTCAGAGGAGAATCCCAAATTAAATCCCAAAATGAATTTTTTTTGCCAAAAAAATGCCTCTAACTGCCTTAAATTTGCATTCAAAGATCAAAACACCCACTCTTTTTTTTTTTAACTTTCTACAACTCTTTTGTTTTATTTATATATAATGCTTTCTTTTTCAAACTTCGTCTAGGATAATAGACTATTCTTCAATCAATCAATCCCACTGGTCCAAATTCAAGAGGCAATCAGGCAATTTGTTTAATAGGCAAATAGATTCAAGAGCCTACTAAACCCTAAACCCCTAAATTCTTCCAATAAGCCAAATTGTCCCCAAACATAATTTGAAACAGAATTCAAATAGAATTTTTGACATAGAATCTGAAAGAAACAAGAACAAGAACACAAACAAGAACGCGAACAAGAACGCAAATAACAAAACAAAACACGAACCTGAGACAAATTACAAAGAGAAAAAAAATTGGATCGGATAGAACCTATAACAAGAGCTGAAGCTCTGATACCAGAAGATGTGATCCTTACTAGGAGCAAATAGCTTGACACAGGTCACAAATTTTGGATGATGCCACTTCCAGAGAGGGAAGATAAGTTAGGATAAACGCCACAAGGATTACCTTGATAAGTTTGAGATTGGTTTAACGAGGAACCCATAGAGAAGTTCTCATAAAATTTTATCAAATGCCAAAATTCCCCTTTATTGAAAACAAGTTCAATACATATAGTGTATCTGAGGTGCAGCTGGAGAGGCACCAATTTTATTTAATTTAAAATTAAAAACGAAAATTAGAAAAGAAATGGCATGGGCCTTCAAATTAATTTGGGCCAAAATGACAACGAAAAAATAGAAATTAAAAAAACATATTTAGCATGGACCTTCAAATTAGTCTGGGCCTTTAGCAACATTTAAAATTATCGGTAGTGCCTTTGCCTCTAGGCCTTCATCCTTCTCCACTTGGGCCTTGTTAAGTATGCCTGATACCATTTGTTGGAGGGTATTCACCGACTGTTTGGTCCTACTCTTGGTCATAGATCCTTGTATTTGGGTAGTTTTAGGATTCTTATCAATGAGCTAATGTAAATTAATCTACAAGCTAGACATAAACTGGTAAATGTTTCATTGATGGAGCAAGGTATAACCAGCTCCATCAGCATTGACAGAGTTGAGTCCAAGAGCCTGGAGTGGCCATTTTGAGAACTTTTTCAGCACAACACAAAGCGTTCCTCACCCTCAGTTCTACTCTACAGTGTCAAAAGCAGAAGATTCAAAGCACCATTTTGCTTTCCCTAGGCTAGCTTATTCAAAATCACACAAAATTCAAATTACTTGTCCCCTCAACAAAATAAAAATGAATCAAGAGGATCAAGCAAGGATCCAAAACCAACAAGGCAATGAAGAAGGGAATTTTACCAGCCAACTATATAGGCAAATGATTATACAATACAATATAAAAACTAGGAAAAGGCTAAAGCTAATATTGTAACAGTGTGACACTTACCGAGCCATGGCCTCCTTGTAATAAAGAAGTTAAGAACCTTTAGCCTCAAGATTGACTCGAGTTTAGAAGAAACCACTAACACAAAATTTGTGACTATAGCAATTTACAATTACAAGTTATAATTTATTTAATCTACTAAGAAAATAAGCAAAATCATAATTTACAACAACAAATAATCAAGGAAAAATTCATAACCCCAACCCCACTCTGCCATAACCCCAACCCCTATATATACCATAACCTCGTAACCTCCCTTCACCCCTAATTATGTAGCCTCAGAATCCCTACCTCGTAACCCCGTTTGTAACATCCCATTTTTTTTCATAAATAAATTTAAAAAGTTTTTAGTAAAAATAATGAAAATAAATAAATAGAGTAAAAAATAGGTCGTAAATGCCCCTAGCTATAAATAGCAACATGCTAGGTTTTTCAGACTGACTCTTCAGCCTCATCTGCCTTTCATTTTCGTTTTTCCCATTCTCCTCTCAAAACCCTTTCTTTTTCCCACAGCTCACAAAACCTGTCTCAGAAAAACGATGATCTCGGACTCATTCACCGTTGAATCGTCGTGAAATTTGAGTATCACGTTCGCAACCCAATTTTGAGCATTCTCACCGTTGGGAATTGCAAAATCATGTCTGAGCTTAGAGGAAAACCCTTCGCGTTGTAGCTTTTTATTTTCCCGCAGAAACCCAAAACTGTCTCGGTAAAACTACGATCCCGGTTTCGTTAACCGTTGGATTTTCATGAAATTTGGATATGTTGTTCGAAATTCAATTTCGAACACTCTCACCGTTGGGATTTGAGATATAATATTCGCGGTGGGAGAAAAAGGAATCGCATGAAGACAGTACAAGTGGAGGTTTCAATCTCTTCTCCGTCTCTCTGACGTTTGAGAATTCTATCGGAGCAATCGGAGGAATAGCTGAAGGAATCTCAGGAAACTGCTAGAGATGCTGCTATCGCTGGCTGAAGACACGTGAGTCCGCTCAGAGGTAAGGGATGAGTTATTCACAATTGGGAATTAGTGAGAATATTTGTAGGGATCCTTAGAGATATCAATTAGAATGAGTTTTTGGGTGTTTTCGCAATTTTCATTTTATCCTTATAATTATTATGGTGAATTATATATGTTTGATGAATCAGTTGATGTCCCAATGAGAAATTGCTATGAAATTGATGTGTTTTTGTGTTGAGTATGAACCCCTTAGAAAAATTAAGCTCTTTTTATTAACGTAAATTATATTTTAAATAATATTATTTAATGACTTATTTAATATAAATTATTATCTTATTCTAATTTTTCTACAACGATGATCAACATGTTATATGTATATAATTATTGTAATACTAGAATAATAAATTAAAGAAAATTGTAAGGTTAATATCTAGTGGTAATTTCTTTTGATGTAATATTAAATTAATTGTTATAGAAATCCTTTGATTAAAAACAATGTAGCTTAATTTACTATATACATATACATATACATATATATGTTTTGTATCATGCAAATATTATTATTGTGTGATGTGTATGAGTTATAAGGTGTAATAAGTTATTATAATGGTATTATAATATTATAGTGAAGATTGAGTAGTACAAAGTTGAATGTGTCAATTTGCGAGATACATGTAAAAATGAGATGACTGATGTGATATTATTAGATGTTAAATTGTGGGCATGATATTTGATTGTGAATAAGTGTGTGTGTTTGACACTTGATGTGACAATAATTATATTGTGAGTTATGAATTATACAATAACCCGACCAGTGTTATCTTGAGAAAAGCGTTGATGCGCAGTGTTTAAGAGAAAATCTAGGTTTCTAGTTAGGAGCCAGTGTTAAATTGTAGCGCAATTGTGTTAAACATGTTTGAAACATGAGTGTGAGGTCGTGGTATTGTATAATTTATGAGCAGTGCTTATAAATGAAATATGTGATGAATTGTGGAATAATATGTTGCCTTGAGATTATAATATTGTTATTGAGATTGACTAAAAGTGTAAAGTAGAACATGTGTTGAATTGTGAGATACGTGAAAACATGTGATGGTGGATTGTGACATTATGAGATGTGAAATTGTGAATGGTTTTTGGTTGTGAATAAGTGTGTGATTAACTCTTGATGTGACATTATTTGTGTTGTAAGCTGTGAATTGTACAATAACCCAACCAGTATTATCTTGAGAAAAGTGTAAATGCGCAGTGTTAAAGAGAAAGTGTAGGTTTTCCTATTTAGGAACCAATGTTAAAGAGAAAGTGTAGGTTCCTATTTAGGAACCAGTGTTAAATTGTAGCGCAATATGTTGTACGTGTTTAAGACACGAGTGTGAGATCGTGGGTATTGTATAATTCACTAGCAGTGTCTGTGTGTTAAAATGATTTTAGGGGTTGGACCTGAATCAGGAGGGAGAGACCTTGACGGACTCTTCGGAGTGTAGGCCTTGGGGGTCACCGGGTTCGAGTGCTCCTTTAAGCCTATGCTGATCTCATATGGTTGGAGCATTCTTACAAAACATCGTGACCCTGACTGGTCTCCCTATGATCTTACTTAGTGAGAGTGACCTGGCAAACCCATTGTGTGGTGTGTCTTATTATGTACTCCTAAGCGTCCCAGGGTGGTTTTTCACTAACATGGTACCACATTGCATATAGGCTTGAGTCTTAGCATAACTGTCTCATGCACTTGCTAATTGTTGATTATGAAATTGAGGTGTTATTATGTCTTGATCAGAGCGTGTGATTCTTGTGTAATGTGATTGATGATTGAAAAGTGTGATTGATGGATGAAAAGTGAACTTTGGATGACAAAGTGGTGGAATTACGTGAATTACGTGTAAGTAAATTTTATTTGGTTTATATGATATGTATATCTAGTTGTCCTATTTCTCTATTAGTTAGGAATGTGATAACTCACTCCCGGTTTGTTGTGTGTGTTTGAATCCTGTGATGATCTTGAACTCTGTGTTCGGGGGAGCAGATAACTAGGTGAACTGCTTTAAGGGATATTGTGTTGAAGGACGTCGAGACACAACACTCTGATAGGATGTGACATTGGGGTATAGGGTTTTATATTAATTGTATGAAGTCTCAGATGACCTTCTTTGAGTCGAGATGACTTTATTATTTATTTGGACAAGTTTGAATATGATGTAGAAGAAAGTGAATGTAAGCCTTTTACCCATTTGAAAAGCTTGTATTTAAAAATGTTTTAAAAAATACTTTTAATTAATATTTGAATTTTTATTCCTTTATTAATATATACATGAGGGGTAGAGGGTGTCACACCGTCCTTACCTTGCAACATAATCCCTTCATACACTCACAATAGACGCGAGAGAGTGTGTAGCAAAGGGTAACGAGACAAAGAGTAAGATGGGACCCTAGATGACGTGGTGTCGTAGTGGCAGGGAGGAAAAAAAGTGTGCAATGAGAGAGTAAGAGAGGGTTCCTTGTGAACTCAAGGCGCTAGAGTGGAATTTTAATCTAAGGAGGGTCAACATTAATTTTGAGTAAAAATCGATGTTAATTTAGCATTTCACAATATTAATTTTCTAGAAACCGATGTTAACATCCTGTTAGTAACATCGATTTTCTAGAAATCAATATTAACGAACTCAATTTATTTATAAATATGTCATCATGTTTTTCTAATATTGATTTTCATAAAATCGATGTTAAAAACATTTTTTTTAATAATGATTAAAGAGTTATTTTTATTCATTTTTACTTGTGATAAGTTAAATTAATGAACCCTGCTTACGCTTTTTTTTTTTTTTAGGATAATGAACCCTGCTTACTCTCATTGTGATAGTTTGTGAATGTTTATTGTCTTGTTTCACCACTTTACCCCGGGTTAATTCGTGACATATGGATTTTCGTTAGTTGGAAGGGTCGTTTCTCATTTTTGTGAAAGGGGTCATTTACACTGCGCTGCCTTTTCGAGTAAAGAGTAATTAATGGGGTTTTTTTTCCTCCTTTTAATCCTAGTTGCATTTCTTTTAAGTTTGTCTTGCAAACTAAGCATATTATGCTATGAACTACTTTTGGATCGCTTCCCCTGATGCAGTGGTTAAACCTAGTACTTCTGTTTGTGATTGATGTGCAGAGGAGGGCATTGATTCACATAGTCAGATTCAATGGTCCATATCCTATATCTAAAAATACACAAGAACTAAAAAATATAAAATTGTAAAATAAAGTAGCGTTATATTATTAGATGTAATGTGTTTTAGATGGGATAGCATAGTAGAGCAATCAATTAGAGTTTGGACCAATGGACCATTCTAGCTAGTGCTCCATGCACTAATAATAAAAACAAGCAATGGAATGAAACTTCCGTAAGATAATGACAACGATTCAAGGAACAATCCTTTTTATTCATTATCAGTGTATAAATTAGATTTATGACAATAATTTTGTTCGTAGAATGTTCTTATTCCCTTCACTAAGTACATTTAACTGGATTCTTTCCTATAAAAAATTTCAAAAGATGGGAGTAATCTAAGATTTATCTAGTGGGCTGATTTACTTTATACGAATATAAAAACAGTCATCATTATACGCATAAAGTACACTCTTTTCATCCAATTCCAAATCTTCTATGACAACCTTATTGGTGCCACTGGTTGAGGTATTATATCTCCCCATGCGTGCCTAATACGATTTTGGGCACCTAATCTTTGCATATTCAAGTAGAAAAATATGAGATGTAAAATGTCACCAGGGCATTCAAACCTGTAGCCTTAGTTGTTTGCGACTTAAAACTGAAAAGAGAATTGATGCAGGGGGTTTAATAAAATGCACCCAAGTTGCTCTAAACGCACAATAGCATAATTCCAACTTTTTAATCTTTGACAAGTGATCTCCATTCAAAAATTTTCCAATGACCCACTGAACATGATAGGATATATAAAAACTAAAGCCAATAAAAATCTAAAAAAAGCCAAGGTAAGAGAGTGGAGTTGGATATCCGGAAATGCAGATTAGAAATGAAATGAAATGAAGTGGGATGCTGTAGAGAAGAGGGTTAGAGGGGGTGGTGGTGGGGATAAGGGAATTAAAAGATGAGTGGGCATGGTGGGCATATAAGTGGGCTTAGCACTAAGCCATGATTTGTGGGTCCAAGATGAATCATTGCCTAGGCATTGTGGCTGGCAAGTCACATCACAGAAAGGCAAACTAAGTGTGGGTCCATTGGCCTGCTGCAACTGGGTTTTCCTTTGTTAATGGGGACCCATTATTATTATTATTATTATTATTTGAGAAACTGAATGGGTGAAGTGAAGGTCTCTCTCTCGGTTCTCTCAATGGTGGCTGGCGGTTTTTTCAGTTGATTACCATATATGATTGTGTGCTCCCACGGTGTCCTTTTCAATTAGGGATAGATTAATCTTCTTCCATCTCTGAGAATTGAGAGATTGAGGACCTTTTTGAATGGTGGATGTACGGTGACCACACCACTTTGGAGCCTACAGCGATCATTTGAATGGAGGGCACACCTTCAATTTGAAGGCCTTGCAAATTGCATATTATTAGCATGTCCTTTTTAACAAAATTTTCCCTCCTTTATAAGCAGCAAAAAAGCCCTTGCCAAGAACATCTCATTTTACTTAAATATTCATCTATGTTGTAATTTGAATTATGAAAGAGAACATTATCCCCCATGCTAAATCAAAACGAAAAATCATTAATGCTCCTTGGAGCACACTGAATCTAGGGATGGACTCGTGCACAAAAGTTAGAGGGAAGTACGCCTCCACTCACTTGAAAAATTAAATAGCTGCATTTTTTTTTTCTTCTTATTATGCGTATAGTTGCATTCACAGAAAAATTGTACAGTTGAGTTTCAAAATCATTATTCTTATATAATTTGTTTTTATTTTCAAAAGATATTTTTATAATAGGTAATTTAGTTTACTTTTCACATATCAATTGTGAGTATCTATCAACTAATAATAATAATAACATTATTATTATTATTATTATTATTATTATTATTATTATTATTATTATTATTATTACAAGAATAATAAACTATTATTAGTGCTTGATCATTGCAACAAAATTACCATTTACAATAGTATTGCTATCCAAGACTTGATATTAAAGTCGTTATTGATATCTTGAAATGGTTTAAATTATTTGAATTTATTGTTATTGGTTAAATATTTTTTGAGAATGCTAATTACTCCATCTGTTTAAGTTTATATGGCATTCAAGATTTTGACACTTATATCAAGAAATATAATTAATTTATTGAATTTTATAAAAAATATTATTTAACTTCTTGACATTTATTCTTATTATACACTACTTTCAATAAGTACTAATTAAGGGTAGTCTTGAAAAAAAATTATTGCATTCTTTAAAAAAAATTCCTCTAAAATGTCATATAATTTACAGCAAAGAGAATATATTGTATTATTTTCTTTTAGCTATTGTTAATTTCTTTTATATCATCTACCCATCTGAATTCTATTATTGTCTTGAATGAATATAATTTTTCTATTATTGTCTTAAATGAATATAATTTTAAAGAATGAAAAGAAAACATTCAAATTATTTTAGGTTGTATGTATCTAGACCTTGCATGATGAATTGAGTAATTCATTCTTGTTACAACTTCAATTTTTTTTTTTAGGAACAAAGGCACTTGAGAAGTAAGATCACTTAAATCGTTTGATTTTAATGATCATTAAGTTCGATATTCTAAAAACCTTTAGAGGTATATATAATGTTGGAAGGTATCACCCATGCTTAAGGCTAAAATAAATTTTTCTTGTCTTATTTGTATTTCTTTAATTCAGTCCTTAAATTTAAAAAGTTGTACCTTGATCTTTTAAAATATTTTTTTGGATCAAATTAGTCTTTCAGTTAGTTTATCACAATAACTTAATCAACTTAAAAGACATATGACAAAATCGTTAAAGATATTATATCATATATTTTGACAAGTCGGTTAAAATTGACATCATTAGTATAAAAAAATGATGAAATAATTAATTTGGTCTAACAAAGACCCTTTAAGAAAATAAAGCAAATTTTTTAAAATTTAAGAAAATAAACCGGAAAAAGATGTAGGTAAGAGACTAAAGTTATACTTTAAACTACACTAAATAATTTATAGTTTTGTTTGTTTTTTAATCAAGACAATCGACGAAAAGAATAATTAAATGAGACGTGAACTTTTAAACTTAAACCAAGAGAAGAAAGAAAATGAATTAAAGAATCTTCATGCCCGAAGAGTAGCAAAACCAAGACCATAACCCCATTGCGACTTATTCTATCTATATAAGTTCCTTAGCAAGGAACCTATGTCACAAAGGACATTTTGAAGCGCATTGGATTCTACCTTTGACCCAAAGAGGTTCGTGCATTATAGCATCTCTTGTATAAAAATCAAAGACACTGTGGCCTTCGGATTCCACCCTTCCTGTGCTAGGTTGGCAGCCAAAAAGGGAGTAAAAGTTGTATTCAGAAACTATGACTAAGAAGTTAAGACATATATATTGGAATCCAAGAGACATTGGATCTTGTAAATATTGTAAATGTAATCAAGCAACTTCACAATTTCTCTTTTGTATTAAATTGAGGAAAACACAAGATGATACGTTTGTTGAGTTTATATTTTGAGAGAATTAAAATTAATGTTAAAAAATCGGATTAATATTGTTTGAGAATAGAACTTCAAAAACGAATTTGATAAAATTAGCAAAAAATTATTTAATAACGACCAAGTACACGAGTATGTCAATTCGGTTATTGCCAATCTTCAATATATTTGTCATTTCTTTTTCAGTTATTTTTATTTTTAAAAATACCATTTTATTCTTGAAAAAAGAAAAAGGTGCAACATTTAATTAAACACTAAGATACGAGGTACGAATGTTTGATTGTAGTAAAAAAATTGAAAAATAAAAATATCATGTATATTAATTTACTTTACATTATACTTAAAATAAAATAAATAAACCTTTAAATTTTATGTGTCAGGAGAGTGTTTAAATCCTAATCAACTTAATTAAAATTAAAATAAAACAGAAAAAGTAGAAAGCTTAAAAGTAATAAAATTTATTAGTCAAATTTTGAATTCAAACTGAAATATAAAATAGTAATTCAAAATAGTTTTTAAAAAAATTAGGATATCCTCGACCTAAAATGAACGATCAATCCTTCAAGAAGCTGAGATCTATTTATGAAATTGATTTCTCACAATATATATTTTTTAAAATAGTTTACAAATATATGTATATAACATTTTTCTTTTAAAACAGTGTATATATATTATCCATACTTATTGTTCTTACAAGTCTTCTGGGAACCTAACCTAAATACAATCTATAGGGGAATTCTTGGAATTAGGTGTATGAAGATAATCTTATGTACAAGGATGGGGACGAAGATAATCTTATGTACAAGGATGAAGATAATCTTATGAAGATATCTATGGTGCTTGGGGGATTCTCATGGAGTAAGGGGCGTCATTATTACCTTTCCTAACACATACACTTGATCGAGGATTCGAGGGTTTGTCCGTCACATTATCCCATAAGCCGCCAATTCTTATAGCATTTGGTTTGTTAAAATTATAATAGTGAATAGGAGAAGATCAACAACATACAAATTACATGATAACTTTTATCTTATATACTAATTAACAAATAATAAATAAAACAATAAAATAATATAAAATTTATTAAAATACCTAATATTAATTATCTTAATATAATTTATATCAAATTTAATATATTTATTGAATTAGAGAGAAATATTAGATTAAAAAATCCAGATGTTTCCTTTTTAAAATAATTATATTGGTTAATTACTTTTTCAGTAATTAAAAAGATAAAAATAACGATATATATATATATATATATATATATATATATATATATATATATATATCTTTGTTGTAAATTCAAGTCATTTTTATTTATAAAATTAAACAAAATACAATTAATATTTGTGACAAATTAAAATGAATCACGATTCTCTCTTTCTATATTTTTATCTATTTATTTAAAGAGAAATCAAGTTATTCTAAAAATAATTTTAATTATTATTTATCTTCTTATAATCTATCGGTTAAGATGAATTATTCTTTGGAACCGTTAGATAATTACGAAACACACACGTGCATACACATTAAAAGTCTAAAGAAAAAATACACATTAAATAAAAACGAAGATATGGTGTGTTAAGGTGAGAGTAAGAAATCCTCATACCCAGTTCCCACCCAATGGAATAAGCAAACTGAAAGTAGCCCAATTGTATTGTAGAGTGTGGCCACGATGCATACACGTGGCAGCATCACTGCTATTTATTATTTTACAAATCCCACACGGTTCAATCAAATCAGAACCCCTGTCATTTTCTTCCCCAAACTTGTTATTTTCCTCGAAAATCCTTATACAGAAAAAAAACAATAACAGAAATTGTATTAATATAAAGTTTAGTATAAAAGTTGTTAATAAAAAGAGATTAAAAGAAAAGAGAGAGTATAAAAGATAAAATGGTTGATGTGATAGAGATAAATAAAAAAGTAATATTATAAAAACATTAGAACAATCATAGAAAACTTTGATGTGCAGGAGGGGGAACAGCTGAAAATTTACACATAAGAAAAGCAGTCACGTATAGAGAAAGGCATCCCAGTTGCTAAAATTCCTTCGTCGTTTTGGGACCTTTCGCTATTAAATTTCTCTCTTTGGTTTCCGTTGGAAGCAACAACGAAACTTTGCTTAGTCAGATTATTTGACCTTTTTCTTATTCTTTAATAACAGCGACAGACATTTGATTCAAATTAAAGGGCCTCCAAAGTCCAAAGCAGCTATTGCCGTTTGGTCCACTAAAAATTTGTTTTCATATTCAATGCTAACCTATTATGTTCCCTCATGACTTAATGCAATTGGAAACACAAAAATAAGTTCTAGAAATATCAGGATTCACTAATAACATGTTCTTTGTAGGTCACTTGGTTTGGACTAACCAGTTATTCATTTAAATTTAATTTTTTTTCTTAGAATTACTGTTTTACGATTAAATATTCAATATAATTAACACAATATTATCAAATGATGCCTGAAAGTAGTAAAATTGATTTATTTAATACCATCAACATAATATTCTAAAATAGACTAATATAAACTAAAATAAAATATTATTCAACGAGATTTACTATAATAATCAGAATTACAACTATTTCCTATAAACTAATTTCTTCTAATAAGTTTTGCTGCAACCAGGTTTGTTGAAACAACAAAATATGATTCTTTAACATTATAATTATGATAAAAATAAATAAATATAAAAGGGTAAAACAAACAACAATGTACTTGAAAGTAATATTTTAAGAAGTTTCAACACTAGTAATTCCAATACTGGTAGTTCCAACACTTTGAGTCTCAATATTAGCGCCATTTAAAGTCAAACTAAACAACTTTAACAATTTTGATTAGTTTTGATCGGTTCGATTCCATTTTAATTGAATCTATGAATCTAAATTTGTGACCCAACCCGTACATGAATAGTTTTAATCAATTTGGATCAGTTTTGATCCAAATACATAAGTAATCAAACTCAGATTGTTCGGATGAATTTGTATCAATTTGAATTCGTGTATGACTTGTATCTTGTGAACACTCCTAATATGATAAATAACAATTTTATTGACTGATACCTAAAAGTAAAAGGGTAAAAGTAAATTTTTTTATTATAAATACAACATTTTCATATTATTAATATTTTTAATATAATTTTGTAATAAAAACTTACCGTATTAATATTTCTTATACTAAACAGTAAGTCAAGTAACCCTTCTCCTTTCCCCCATTTTTTCTAGGTATTTGTGGCCACTATTTACTCTTCAGCATGCGAAACGTCTTTTGACACTACCTTATTTAGTTTGTATAAGAAAATAATAATTATCAATGAAAAAGTGAGAATATGAAAACCATAGTCTGAATGTTGAATTAATCTAGCCTCGTTTGGACATGGAAGTTTGCCTGGAAGAATCTCCAAGGCCACCAGTTTTGACTACGTATATAGGATGCGAATTTGTAGATATGGAAAGAGCAAGAAAGTGCAAGAAGAAAGTTATATGACTTTTTAATATATTTTACTCGAGACATGCAAACCTTTTGAATTTGAAACAAATGAAAAGATTAATATATAGCACATCTTTTTATACATTTTCTTTATTAACCCTTTATTATTGAATAAAATTTATGTTGATTGTTCGTACAGAAAAGAAATTAATTCTCACCTGATTTAAAAAGAAAGTTAATCAATAATACTTTTTTTTATAAAAAAAAACATGTTAAGAGTAGATTTTAATTTTTATGTATTATTAGTATAATTTTTTATACTGACATAGTTTATGATTAAATAACAATATAAAATATTTTTAAAAAGCATGTCATCAACATTTTGTAAATTACCTTAAAAATACATTTTCTAAATAAAAAAACCCAGTAAGACCAACCTTAATATTGAAGTGGCTTACTTTGCTTTTTTGTGAGTCTTGTCATGTTATATATAATTTTTTACTTTGATACTATATCTTAAGAAACTTTTTTTCTTTCTCAAACAACGTAATTTTACATCGAGAAAAACTTTTGATGACTATTCCAAATTGAAAAATAGAGAATGTATGTATTCTAATCTTTTCTTTTTCATCATTTTTATTTGTATACAAGATAATACCCACTAAAAGGAGAAGTTCAAAACTCTTAAATTTGTTTTTAAGCGGCTCTTCTAGTTTTTGTTTTTCTAGAACTCTAATTTTGTTTTATTTTCTAAAAATAAAAATAAAGGCAAATATAAGAAAACAAATAGAATTTATAATAAAATTTGAAAAAAAAGAGATACTTTATTCTAATATTCTAAAATTCATTTATTTGAAAACAAAACAAGTTAAAATTTAAAATAAGGGGCTCACAATCTCATAAAAGTAATAGAAAAATTCGGTATTATCAAACTTCATAGGCTTTTCTAAATCCATAAAATTTTAACTATTAACAATTTTAACCTGTAAAAAAACTTTAACACTCGGTGAGAATTTTAAGTAAGAGGTGAGTATCAAAGTGAATATACGTCAGGAGTTAGGGAGGAGGGAGAATATAGAATGAAACTTGAGTAGCATTGTGAAAGATTAATCTGACACACTTTCTCAATATATGGCTCGCAACTTAAATAACATCAAACTGACTCAAGAGAAAACAATATTATTATAATATATTTAATTTATTAGTATAAAATGTGATTTAGAAAGATATCACTAAGAGTAAATACGAAAGAAAGACATATTTTTCATGTCATTAGTTATACAACATGGGTTTCTTAGCAAATAGCAAGCATTTTCATAAATTAAATGTGAATTTGGCTCAGTTCAAATGAATAGTACAATTTTGAGGGACATATGTAGGATTACAACATTGATGGAAAAAAAAAAACTATTGATATATTGTAAAAAAATATAAGTATATGTATAATAAATAATGATGAAAGTGTTGGAATCCCACGTTGCATTCACGTCCCACGTTCCTTTTTTATTTTATTATTTTGGAACATTTAGTTATTTTGAATCTGGTCCATTTTCCATCCACATTCATCCCATATCTTTGCAAATATATTTGCAACCACCTTCAATAACAAATCATGTACCCATCATTTATCTCACGTACTGATAACTTCTTATCTCACGTCTGATAACTTCCTATCTCACGTTCTGATAACAAGTTGAGAGCTCTGTGATGGACAGACTCTATAAATAGGATGGGGTGCTCTCAGTTTTGTATCACCAAACCCACTTCTCTATTTAGAAAAAATACACCATCTATTTAGAGTGAATACACCATCTATTCAGAGTGAGTAAGGGTCTGGAAGAACAAAACTGTCTTTCAGGTTCGTGTGTGCACCGCTTCCCGTTCAATTTGCAATGGCTGGAGGTACGCTCGTATTCTTTTAATTTCCGCTGTTTGATCTAAATATGCTATTTAAATTTATTTGCATGTTTAGATCAATATATGTATATTTTTACATTTGGTATCAGAGCCTACATGTACCTCTATCTTGCTTATTGGGTCGTTCCTATGCGGAGTTTATTTTCTGAGTATATGGGTGTTATGTTTTAAGCCTCCTTAATTCAAAATAACATCAAAATTAGGAATGATATGAGTTTTCTAATTTTTCTATGATTTAAAACGTATTTTTGGGTGTCTAAAATGCATATAATGATGTGGGTTTTTCGAAATTGAGGTAATAATTTTTTTTTACCCCCGCTGGAGGTTGAAGACGAAGTCTTGTGAGTTTTGTTTACTGTCTTGAAATTGTTAATGTACATTTTAAATTAACAATATTAAACAAAGCACGAAAGGACTCCCTTTGTCGCTAAGCTACTGCAATTTAATTGTTTATTAACTGCAGTTCATGTGTATTTATAACTTCTGTAGGATAAATCATTTATGCACAAACTGTTTAAAATTGTGTGTCTCTTAAGTTATGTTGAACATGCAATATTATGTTAAATACTAGTATGCATTGGATTTAATCCTTTAAAGTTTATTACATGTTGAATGAATATACGTGCAATGTTATTGGTATACATGTAATTTTTATGATTCAATATTGAGCACATTTGCATTATTAAGTATGTTTATGCAAAAATTATTTTTGAATGTTAAGTGATTAATATAATTTTATTAAATTAGAGAATAGCCACAACATCTTTAATTGAGTAAAATTATATACTAAATTTATAATCACATTAGAAATATTAATTGTGATTAATCATATGTAATGTGATGAAATCTACCCACAGGAATTTTGTTATATTTGTATGATTAATTAGGATAAAATATTAAATTATATTTCTTAATTTACCCACAGGAATTAAGGAAAAGAACATGATTTAATAGTTTTATCATAAAGTTGCATGATGAATCTAATTGAGTAGGACTTTAGCCCACAGGAAAGTTTTGTGTCACTAGATTCATATATTGAGACATGATTTGCATTGGCAAAACATGACATTTGTTTAGTCTCAAATTTTCTTAATGAGCATGTGTGTTTGTTTGCAGTTTCACAATCTATGAATATTTCTTGTGACCTTCCCATTTTGAAAGGTGATAATTATAAGGTTTGGAAGGAAAGAGTTCTCCTTCATTTGGGCTGGATGGATATTGACTATGCTATAAGGAAGGATGAGCCGCCGGCTATTACTAAAACTAGCGAACTTGATGCTGTTGATCTTTATGAAAAGTGGGAGAGATCTAATCGTCTCTCCGTTATGTTCATAAAAACCAACATATCCACTAGTATCCGGGGTTCAGTTGACCAGCATGATAAGGTTAGAGATCTGTTGAAAGCCATTGATGAACAGTTTACGACCTCTGAGAAGTCACTTGCTAGCACACTCATTATGCAATTCTCTTCCATTAAGCTTATTGGAACGAGGGGTGTGCGTGAACATATCATGCGCTTAAGGCACATAGTGGCTCAGTTGAAAACCCTGGAAGTTACCATGTCTGAGTCATTCCTGGTACATTTCATTTTGTGCACCCTACCTCAACAATATACACCCTTCAAAATCTCCTACAACACACATAAGGATAAATGGTCTATTAATGAATTGATGACCATGTGTGTTCAAGAAGAGGAGACATTGATAATGGAAGAGGGTGAGAAGGTAAATTTGACTACTTCTACTTCTGGAAAGGGTAGGAAGAAGTCTGTAGGCACCA
Source organism: Glycine soja (assembly GCF_004193775.1). Taxonomy (NCBI): domain Eukaryota; kingdom Viridiplantae; phylum Streptophyta; class Magnoliopsida; order Fabales; family Fabaceae; genus Glycine; species Glycine soja. Next base: position 9,688,544 of record NC_041005.1, read on the forward strand.
ATAAAGGAAAGATTTCGACTCAACCAACAATTAAAAAGGAGTCAAAGTGTTTCTTCTGTAAAAAGAAAGGACACATGAAGAAGGACTGCCCCAAATTTAAAAGTTGGTTTGAGAAGAAAGGTACACCATTTACCTTCGTTTGTTATGAATCTAATATGATTAATGTGAATCATAATACATGGTGGATTGACTTTGGTTCTACAATCCATGTTTCTAATACCTTGCAGGGTATGGAAAGTCTAAGGAAGCCAGTGGGAAGTGAGCAGTGCATCTACTCAGGGAGTAGAATGAGCTCGCATGTAGAGGCCATTGGAACGTGCGTCTTAGTTTTAAATAGTGGCTTTAAATTACATTTGGAGAAAGTTTTTTATGTTCCTAGTTTCTGTAAAAACTTAATTTCTTTTTCTAAACTTGCACCTTTGGGATTTTATTTTAATTTTACAGACTTTGGTTTTAATTTACTAAATAAATCTGAAATTATTGGTTGTGGTCAATTGGTTGATGGTCTTTATTCGATTGAATTGCAAAATGACGCTACTTCTATGCACGTTTCTGTTGGGTTAAAACAATGTATTGTGAATGAAGAATCCTCTATGTTGTGGCACCGAAGATTAGGACATATCTCTATTGAGAGAATCAAGCGATTAGTAAATGAAGGAGTACTTAGTACTTTGGATTTCGCTGATTTTGAGACTTGTGTAGATTGCATTAAGGGTAAGCAAACTAACAAGTCTAAAAAGGGTGCAAAGAGGAGTTCTAATTTATTAGAAATCATACATACAGACATATGTTGTCCAAACATGGATGCAAATAGTCTGAAATACTTCATAACCTTTATAGATGATTATTCACGATATATGTATCTCTACTTACTTCATTCTAAGAATGAAGCTTTAGATGCCTTTAAAGTTTTTAAGGCTGAAGTTGAGAAACAATGTGGAAAACAAATTAAGATCGTGAGATCAGATAGAGGTGGGGAGTACTATGGTAGATACACAGAGGATGGACAAGCACCATGTTCATTTGCGAAATTTCTTCAAGAACATGGGATTGTTGCCCAATACACTATGCCTGGTTCTCCGGATCAGAATGGTGTGGCAGAACGAAGAAATCGAACCTTATTAGACATGGTGAGAAGCATGAGGAGTAATGTAAAGCTTCCTCAATTTTTGTGGATTGATGCTCTTAAGACGGCTGCGTATATATTAAACCGAGTTCCAACCAAGGCTGTCTCAAAGACACCTTTTGAGTTATTCAAGGGTTGTAAACCAAGTTTGCGACATATACGCGTTTGGGGATGCCCGTCTGAAGTAAGAATCTATAATCCATAAGAGAAAAAACTAGACCCTAAGAATATTACTGGGTATTTCATTGGATATGCTGAAAGGTCTAAAGGGTATAGGTTCTATTGTCCATCCCATAACACTAGGATTGTGGAATCAAGGAATACAAAGTTTCTTGAAAATGACTTGATCAGTGGAAGTGATCAATTTCAAAACATTTCTTCTGAAAGGGATCACTATGAAGCTGAACCTTCTGGGACAAGTAATAGGTTAGTAGTCATTCCCACCCCTCAAGTTAAAATGGGTGTTAGACAACCAGTGATTGAAGTTCCACAAGCTGTTGAAAGTGATCATGTAGATCAAGTTGTTTGTGAGGAACAACATGATGATACTGAGCAAACTGGTGAAGAACCATTTGAACAAGTTCCTCAGCAAGATGACCAAACAACATTAAGAAGATCTACTAGAGTAAAAAAGACAGCAATTCCTAGTGATTATGTAGTGTACCTACGAGAATCAGACTACAACATTGGAGCCGAAAATGATCCTGAGACGTTATCACAAGCCATGAGTTCTAAGGAGTCAAATTTGTGGTATAATGCTATGAGGGATGAGATGGATTCTATGGCATCTAACCAAGTTTGGGATCTCGTTGAGTTGCATGTTGGTGTAAAAGCCATCGGATGTAGATGGGTCTTCAAAACAAAGAAAGACTCAGAAGGCAACATTGAGAGACATAAGGCAAGACTTGTTGCTAAAGGATTCACTCAAAGAGAAGGAATCGATTACAGAGAGACCTTTTCCCCTGTATCTAAGAAAGACTCTCTTCGAGTAATTTTGGCATTAGTAGCTCATTTTGATCTTGAGTTGCATCAAATGGATGTGAAAACGGCGTTCCTGAATGGTGATCTAGAAGAAGAGGTTTACATGAAACAACCTGAGGGATTCTTATCTAGTGTTGGTGAGCACTTAGTCTGCAAGCTTAATAAGTCCATCTATGGATTGAAACAAGCCTCCTGCCAATGGTATTTAAAATTTCATGAGGTCATTTCTTCATTTAGCTTTGAAGAGAATGTTATGGATCACTGTATATACCAGAAGGTCAGTGGGAGTAAGATTTGTTTCCTTGTATTATACGTAGATGACATTCTGCTTGCGACTAATGATAAGGGTATGCTATATGAGGTGAAACAATTTCTCTCAAAGAACTTTGATATGAAGGATATGGGAGAGGCATCTTATGTCATAGGCATAAAGATCCGTAGAGAAAGATCTCGAGACATTTTAGGCTTGTCTCAAGAAACCTATATCAACAAAGTTTTAGAGAGATTTAATATGAAAGATTGTTCACCAAGTGTAGCTCCCATTGTGAAGGGTGACAAACTTGCTTTGAGTCAATGCCCCAAAAATGATTTTGAGCGGGAACACATGAAAAATATTCCATATGCTTCAGCAGTTGGAAGCCTTATGTATGCTCAGGTTTGCACTAGACCTGATATTGCATTCGCTGTTGGAGTTTTGGGAAGATATCAAAGTAATCCAGGTATTGACCACTGGAAAGCTGCAAAGAAAGTGATGAGATATCTTCAAGGAACAAAGGATTACATGCTCATGTACAGACAAACTGATTGTCTGGAAGTGATTGGCTACTCCGACTCAGACTTTGCTGGTTGCGTTGATTCACGAAGATCAACATCTGGTTATATTTTTATGTTAGCCAGTGGAGCTGTATCTTGGAGAAGTGCCAAACAAACCTTGACTGCTACTTCCACTATGGAGGCTGAGTTCGTTTCTTGTTTTGAGGCTACCTTGCATGGTGTATGGTTGAAGAGTTTCATATCTGGCCTTAGAGTTGTGGACTCTATTTCTAGGCCATTGAAGTTGTATTGTGACAACTTTGCTGCGGTGTTTATGGCTAAAAATAACAAAAGTGGAAGTCGAAGTAAGCACATCGACATTAAGTACTTAGCCATAAGAGAACGTGTTAAAGAAAAGAAAGTGGTCATTGAACACGTCAACACTGAGTTAATGATTGCTGATCCTTTAACTAAAGGCATGCCACCAAAGAATTTTAAGGATCATGTAGTATGAATGGGACTTGGTTCCATGATGTAATTTCATTGTACGTACATTTATTATTTTCAATGAAACTCTTATTCAGTTAGATATTTTCTCATATCGTTTTGTGCACATATTTATTTATTTCGAGAAAAATCATTCGGTTTAGATATAGAATAAACATATGGTTTATTCATTAAGTTGAGAGCTAGTGTTGAGAGACTCGATATATTGTGGTACATGGAAGATACTACTCATCATCAGAGGACCTATCGCCATGACTCATATATTATGTTTCTTGTTATGGTTGATGTTGAGTTAAATGGACCAAGTGGGAGAATGTTGGAATCCCACGTTGCATTCACGTCCCACGTTCCTTTTTTATTTTATTATTTTGGAACATTTAGTTATTTTGAATCTGATCCATTTTCCATCCACATTCATCCCATATCTTTGCAAATATATTTGCAACCACCTTCAGTAACAAATCACGTACCCATCATTTATCTCACGTACTGATAACTTCTTATCTCACGTCTCATAACTTCCTATCTCACGTTCTGATAACAAGTTGAGAGCTCTGTGATGGACAGACTCTATAAATAGGATGGGGTGCTCTCAATTTTGTATCACCAAACCCACTTCTCTATTCAGAAAAAATACACCATCTATTCAGAGTGAGTAAGGGTCTGGAAGAACAAAACTGTCTTTCAGGTTCGTGTGTGCACCGCTTCCCGTTCAATTTGCAATGACTAGAGGTACGCTCGTAATTCTTTTAATTTCCGCTGTTTGATCTAAATATGCTATTTAAATTTATTTGCATGCTTAGATCAGTATATGTATATTTTTACATAAAGTTGTTAACATAATTAATACTCTGAATTTTTTTAACGACTGCATGTAACTCAGTTCATTCATTTATCCAAAGTACACATCCTTTAATCAATGGTTGATATATTATACGTCTGTAAGATTCTCAAGATTCTTATGAAGCCAATACATTTTTTGGGGTTGACAAAATATCAAAATTAAGAAAGACGATCGAGAAGCAAAAGAAATATTGACAAAATATCAAAATATTCTAAGCATATGGTCGAGTATCAACCAATGTACAAGTGATAATTGCTTGACAGAGGAATGCATGAACTAAAAGCCGAATCGCCTACTTCATATGCATTTAACTCTATATTAACTAGTTGTCGTTGGCATTCTTGATGGAAAAGGATACAATAGAGAAAGAAAACTAAGAAAAGCAAGAAAAGGAAAGTACTTATTATGCCCCTGGTTTTGAAATGTATAGACAAGGTAGGTAGGTGCTGCTGGTTTAAGTTTTAGAGAAACTATACAAGGGGCGATCAAGTGGTTCATCTATCATTGGTTGATAGCTCATATGCTAATTAAGAATATTTTTTTGTACCTATATTCTAACTCGTAATATACCACATACAAAAACAGCAACCAAGAAAAATTGAAGCAAAAAATGTCGTTACCTATAGAATAGAAAATAAAGAATGTGGAGAAGTTAAATACATTATATATAAGAGGGTAGAAAGGTCCCGTTTATGAGATCGATGTAAGGAAAAGGGGGAAATAAATAAATGGGTCTAATGTAAATTTGATGACTATGTGTGTATTTGATTTGTCGTTTTAGAAGTTTCAAATGATATTTTACACTTTTCCAAGCCCTAAATGAAGAAGCTATAAATCTGATGGATTGAAAAAATGCTAGTTACATTCAACCAAACGATAACTCAAAACATCCTTTGGCCTTGTCTTTTCTAAAAACTGACAAATTAAAAAAAATGCTGGACTTCAAGTATTTGCTAAAGATTGCACAATCAACATTTTAACCTAATTCAAAAACTTATTTCCTCTCTCAATTTTGTAAGTGGATTTTACGTTTATTGAGGGAATATATTCTCAATTGCATTTCATTGCTAGTGTAGTGTATATTTATAGATCTAATGTTTATATATAATTGATTGATAAAAGATAAGTCATATCCTAATCTAAAATAAGATAAGAGATAAGATGATATGAGATCATATCTATGTTAATATTTACTAGGTCATAACAATTAGATAAGATCTACATTTAAATTACATGATCAATTAGGATATAAGATCTTCATTTAAGATTACAGGATAATGCTGGTTCATTATGCCCCCTCAAGATTAAGTTATTGTCTGTAACTTTGATCTTGTATCCAAGACCTTGAATTTTATTTGTTGTAAATGATTTGTTATGATATCTACTAGCTAATATTTTGTTGATACATAACCAGAAGCTTCCCTACTTGAACTTTTTCTCAAGACAAAATGGTAATCAAGAGAAATGTGTTTATTTCGAGAGTACAGAATGGGTTGGTGCACATATAAGTTGCACCAATGTTATCACAGTTGTTTAGGTGGACTATGTAGTGGAATATGAAGTTCAATGAGCAAATGAGATTGCCAGATTATCTCTATTGCAATTGCTCTGTATTCAGTTCCCGTTGAGGATTGTGCCATTGTTTTTTGCTTTGTTGAGAGCCGTGAAATTGGATTACCACCAAGGAAGATGGTGTATGCCAATGTAGATTTTTTGTCATCAATGTTGTCATCCTAATCAACATCAATATATGCAAGATTGATTGATATTAGAGTACATTTATAGTCTATGTACAATTGAATGATAAGTGATGACATCTATCCTAATCTAAACTAAACTGTGATAATTAAATAAGATATGCATTTAATTTATAGGATGAGCCGGGAGATAAAATACTATTGATTTTTGCATTAGCTAAATTTATATTTTCCATCAGAACTAGCAATACTGCATCATATAAAATACAATTATAATGACAAATTATCCTTCCATTTGAGTGTTTTATTTTTTTGAACCACCTGAATATAAACTTTATCCATATTAGCTGTCAATTTTACCTCATGAAGCTCAAGACAATAAAAATTATTAAGGTAGGATAAATTATGTGGTCCTTCCCCACTTCCTAAGCTACCAAGAGTTCTATTTCGCAAGATCTTGCTTTGCACAGTACAGAAACAGCAAAACCCCTTTCTGTTTCACCATTCAATTGCTCCTCTTCTAGTCAAATCTAAAACCCTGATTTTCATATCATTAATTAATTTAAAATTCCCAAAAATATAAATTGAGTTAGATGACTAAGAAAAAAAAAACCGTGAATTTTATGTCATTTACTAACAAAACTAAAACAAAGATTTTAACAACCAACATTTGTCTAAAAAAATTAATTTAAAATTCCCCGTACCACTATTCCTTTACAAGATTATTCAGGACGCAAACTATTTGGATTATTCATTAATTATTGACTTGAGTAATAAGTAAAAGTAAGACTAACTATGCAAACAAAGCACATATTCATCCATCCAAGAATCTTTTCTGACAACACAAAACAATAAAAAGCAGCGGTCTCCGCTTGGAAATGTGGTGTCCTTTTAACTTGGACAGGATAATGCAAATAATAAGTGGTAAAAATGTAACGAAACTACACTATCCTTGCAGTGAAGGTTCCAAATTATTATGTACACTTTTTTTTTTTACATCGGAAAAAGAAAATAAAAAGGTGGGTAGCTGTGAGGGGATCATGATGGTGGCCCCTCCCATATTGCATATTTAGTATATGGTTGCTGAGAAGTACAAGAAGCAGGGAAGAGAAGTAGTTGTTTCGTCGGTTTGTGCCGTGAAGCCTAAGTTTATAAATTGACCAGACACAACAAGCTCGTTCGTGACTTGGCTAGACAAAGCCAACTAGTAAAATCAACTCCGATTTTTTTTTTTTCTCCCAGCAACTTTTTTCATTCTATAAAAGGCCTTATTCGGCAGAGTAACAAGCCACGTACCATAATCACCTTCTTCTCTTCTCTGCTTTTCCACTCCTTCTCCTCACTCACCCCTCCCTTTTATTTCCATTGTTATTCTGCCTAAGCAGTTTCTTCCAAACTTCCTTTTACATTTCCAATTTCTCTATTCTATCAAAAGGGTTTGAACTTTGAAGGGAAAGGAAGAAAGATATGATGACGAACCAAAATGTGGTGACTCATGAGGTTATTAACACGTTGATTGCCGTGGCAGCTTCCATTTCAAACTCAACCGCGTTGCCAAGTGCAACAGTGCCAGAATCCATGGCTGTGCTTGGTGGGTTTTGGGGGCTGCCCCATAATAAAAATCTTGTGAAAAGGTTGGAAGGAGCTAAAGTTAGTGCTTGGATTGATTCAATGAGAGCTTCTTCCCCAACTCGTGCCAAATCAGAAAGCCAAGAAAAAAGATCTTGGATTGTAAGCACAACATATGATGAACATGTTACATGGTTTATGATTCTATGTGTGGTCATGCTGATCACCTGACTCTGCTTCTATTTCGCCACTCTTTGCAGCTTTATCACCCTTCAGCTCTGAACACGTTTGAGCAAATAGTATGTAGTGCCAAAGGAAAGCAAGTCGTAGTTTTTCTTGACTACGATGGAACTCTCTCCCCAATTGTTGCAGATCCGGATAAAGCTTTCATGACTAGAAAGGTTTTCCTTTTGTTCCCATTTGTCTCATATATGCATATCCATTGAATAAAGCTTGTGTTTGTGATTAATATGAGACTTTGTTTTCTCAAATTAGATGAGAGCAACGCTAAAGGGCATAGCAAGGCATTTTCCCACAGCAATAGTGACCGGAAGGTGCAGAGACAAGGTACATTTTCTTCAAAGAAAAATAAGTACAAAAAATGACTTGGAAGTTAGAAGTGATTAAATGATTTTCTTTTTCTCTTGAGATTTAAATGGGGTTGTTTCTGGTTTTTTTTTTCAGGTATATAACTTTGTAAAATTGGCAGAACTTTACTATGCCGGAAGCCATGGCATGGACATCAAGGGTCCAACAAAAAGCCAAAGTCCAAAGCAAGTGAGAGAGAGTTTCTCAAACTAATAAGTGTGTTGAAGATTATCTTTCTGTTTCTTTCTGCTTAGCTTTGCCATTTGTTGCTTTGTTTTCAGGGTAATAATAATAAAGCAGTGCTGTTCCAACCCGCGAGTCAATTCCTGCCAATGATCGATGAGGTTCATTTCTCTCTCTCTCTCTAATCTAAATGCAAACTTCTATTTCCTCCAAATTGGCGTGTGACAGCACATAAGATATTAACCGCGTCCTACGTTATCAAAAATAATTTTTCAGGTGTACAAGATCTTGTTAGAAAAAACAAAGACTGTCCCAGGGGCTAATGTTGAGAACAATAAGTTTTGCTTGTCCGTGCACTTTCGTTGTGTTGACGAAAAGGTACTAGTCAACATACTATATAATTGTTGAATCAGTAGAATTACCATACCCACACGCACACGCCAAAAAACATTAATTGTTCGGTAGCCGTATTTTTATTTTTACTCTGTTTTTTCCTTAGAGTTGGGCAGCGTTGGCGGAGAAAGTTAGATTGGTGCTCAATGATTACCCACAACTTAGGCTAACCCAAGGGAGAAAAGTGCTAGAGATTCGTCCAACCATCAAATGGGACAAGGGCAAGGCTCTTGAATTTTTGTTAGAATCATTAGGTGAGTATATAACTATATATATTAATTCATGCAAAAATAGCCTTACTTTGATACCTCACCTAGCTAGATATACATATAAGTCATATGTTTGTTCTGATTCACTATAATATTAATATTATTTGTATATTTCTAGGATACGAGAATTCGAATGATGTATTTCCAATATATATTGGTGATGATCGAACTGATGAGGATGCTTTTAAGGTAACAAATGCTGCCATGCCACACCTAGCTAGCTAGTTAGTTAAAAGTATATATGTAGCTATTTCTATATATTTCATTTTCACCTGCATATGTTTATTAACTGACTTGTTAACATTATGGATATGATAATATAAAAATATCAGGTTTTGCGCAGTAGGGGTCAAGGAATTGGGATTCTTGTTTCTAGAGTTGCAAAAGAAACAGATGCTTCCTATACCTTGCAAGATCCATCAGAGGCAAGTGCTATATATTCCATCCAGTACAATTTATTCTATATAATATTTTTAATGTTTAATTCGGGCATCAATGTTGTATATCTTTATTGTGAATGGTGAATCTGAGAAATATATAATGTAATTAATTAACAAATATCTTTATGGCCACATTTACAGGTTGAGCAATTCTTGCGGCGTCTGGTGGAGTGGAAAAGACCGAGTACTGTGACTCCCACAAGTGTATAGAGAGTTTGTAGAATGTAGATGATCACTTCAAAGAATAGACACCACCACCACCTTAGAATGGTGAAGAGGTGGATCGAATTGTATCACTTTTTTTTTTTTTTATTGTTGAAAATGGAAATAGCACTATTCCATAATTTAAATTTATTAAGGACAAAGTCCGAACAAATAGATTCCTACACACGTTTGCATGCGCATGCGGATAGTGAAAGGCAGATGTTTTATGCCGCAGTTGCAAATGGCCCGTCAACTTTGTTGCTAAGAATTGTACTTATCGTACATGTGGCCAATATATTCTGAAAAAGATTACTACAATCTCCAACTTCAAAAGCTGATTTAGACATTCAGAAATACTAAATGAGTTAGTTTAGAAAATTTAATGCAGTAATAATCCTTACATAGAAAAATTAAGTTTCTCGATCGTAAGCTTCACAAACATTTCATATTAGTGATCATTCAATTCATTTGTCCCCCCCTCACATCGATGGTTTTCCTTGACTTCTCGACGTATGTTTTATACCCATCTCAGTGAATATATACTGCAAAAACAAAGCCTTTTTCAGTATCGTATATTTATTTAATATAGTTGCTTTTTTTTTTTTTTTTTTTTATCTTAAGGAAGGTGTTACATGTATTTGTAAATCTAATTTTTTTTTAAGTAGTACCATATCTTTTCCATCTTCTTGTTTCTACTAGTATCAGACACAAACCAAACTTTAATTATGAGAGACCGCAAATTTGAAGTTCGTCTTTTAATTGTATAAACAGTGAGTAATACCACTATTTTACAACATCTTGAACCTCGATCAATAAATGGATAGTAATTCTTTTTAATTTCCTAATATAATTTTATTATCTTTTTCTTCTCATTTAAGTAGAAAAATCTTTAAGAAATAAACATATATGAAAGATATAATTTAAAATAAATAATTATTTTTATTTTAAATAAAAAATTTTAAAAGAAAAAAATTGAAGTAATACATAGTTACTGCTTTCCCATAATAATTGTCGTGTAAAAATAAAAAATAAGTTTTAAATATTTATCATTTTATTTTTTTAATATAACATTAATTACTTGTTTTTACTTATATTAATTATAATATTAATGATGAAAAAAACTAAAATAAAATAAAATTATAATATTTATCATAGTTACTGTTATACTGTATGATTATATGTAGTTTATAGTTTGACCTCGATTGTGGCATAGATATATAAGTTTGTAGATATGGGTTTCTGATCAACTACATATGCCATAAACATTGTAAACTCAAAAAGTTATGGGTAGCAGTGTTGTCGGGAACTCCAGTTTATTCAATTTGGTATCAAATTAAATGAAGGCAGAAGGCTAAAGAAAACTAAAGATACAAAAACCATGTGTAAAATCTTGAACTTGGTGTCTTTGACGCTCATTTCTACAATATAATAACTGATGTCCTGATTAGGGAAATAAAATAAAAACATGTTAAAAAAGAAATACATTAAAAAAATATAGTCATTTAGCATTCATTCTTCAATAATTAGAAGTATATAGTAAAATATATTTAATGATTTCTAACCAATTAGGGGTCATATTAACATAAAAGATCATATTATATGTTTATAAGAATAATAATAATAAATAATTAAATAATAATAAGTATACATAAATTTCATATATGAGTTTTTATTTACTTTAAAAGCAGTTCAAAATAAAAAATTAAATATCGTATATCTATCAAATTCCTACATTGATATATATTTACTCGATATAACTAATTTTTAATTGGTTCTTACTAATTTTCTCAGTTTATCTACAATGGTTCATAAGATATTGTTATATTTCACATAAATATGTTTATTTTACATCATTCTGTTTATATATTTTTTTAATGTATAATGATAGTAATGAAATTTAAACCTAGATATCATATAAACTACCCAGATCTCTTATCACAAAACCAATCCTATATACAGGAAATAAAACAATTTAGTGACAACAATTTTATCATTAATGACAATTTTTATCATTTATACTTGCGTTGCTAAAATTTAGTGAAGAAATTTTAAAAATTGCATATAAGAGTATATCTCCAATGCTTGTTGTTAATGACTTGTTTGTTTTTAATTTTTATTTTTTTATTGGAGGTGATTTATATATCATATTGCATTGTGTAAAATTAAGTTTTAGTTGTTTATGAATAAAAAAAAGTATTTCTTATGATTTTTGGATCATTTAAGAAAGATAACTGAATTACTTAAAATTATATCGTTGGGATAAAATATATATGAATTGTTTAATTATGATCTAACATTATAGAAATTAATTAATATAAAATAAATAACTCAAAATATCCTGCTTAAATTACATTCATTTGGAGATGTTCTAAATATAATCCATTATAAAAATTAACCGACATAATTGTGGTTATATAGAAAGAGGACAAATAAAAAGAAAAAGGAGAAAGAAAAGCAGCAGCAACAACAATACGTATCAAGTATTACTCCGGTCTTAACTTTAAGAAAAGAAAAAAAACTAATCATGTTTGTTAATTATATTTAATTGTATCAATCTTAAATAATTTTTTTAACTTATTTTTTTATTAAAATTTGATATTAAGAATAAAAAAATTTATTGAAACTAAAATTTAAATTAATTGAAGAGTATTTTAGAGATAATAATATTAAATGAGTTAAAACTAATTGAAATTTTTTATATTTAAGAAAAATAAATGTATTTTTTTATATATATTTGAGATTGGAGGGAGTAAGAACATAAGAAAGTTTTAAAGATTCATTTTGCTTAAATTTAGTATAAAATTAATTCGTTAAGATAAACTCTTTAATTTCTCATCTCTCATATTCTTTCTCAGTAACATACACACACATGCACGCATGAGAAGTATCTCGTGCTTTAAAATTTTCTCTGTAAAGATACTTCACCAGTGTTATATAGCACTCAGAGCTTGAAGACTGCACGCGTGTTAAGATTGTATTGATGTTTGGATGACAGCTGTTAACGTATAGTTATGAGCAAAGTGTTTAAAGTGAATTTTAAATATTTATTATTTAATTGATTAATAATGAATTTCTTATTTAAAAAACATGTTAAAAGTTTTTTGAATAAATAATTGGGCTGTTAAAATTAATTTTAAGCTATTAAATATTTTTTTTAAATTAATTTTAGCCATAAAATTTACAAAAAATAATGTATAACGTAAAATAGGTTATAAAAAGGTTATGTTTGATTATTTATTAATAATGAATGAAATAAAATAAGGTAAAATTGCAATATGAATAGGATATTATTTTATCATCTAAATATTTTATAATAGTATAAAAAATTGATTATGTCCCATATCTTAAGGCAAAGAAAAAATGAAAGTGTTAACTAGAATAAAATAAAATATACTTCATTAAGTTTTATTGTATTGCATATGAAACATGATTCTGTTTAATTGCATTTCACCGTATTTCATGATTTTCATCAATCAAAATGTAGCTTCGTGTTTGATAGAGTTAAAAAGGATGAAATATCTATAAAATAAGGATGAAATAAAACATATAGTTTTATTTTTGTGTGTGTTTTTAAAATATAATAAACATGAAATTAATATAGTGGTATAATTTTATTTAATTAAAAACAATGGAAATAAAAACTTACACACGCACGTCGATCCTTACCAACATGTGATGGTCGATCTGATCATATATAAATCCTTGAGTGATAAGCATAAAAAATAAAATAAATCAAAGTGAGACAAATAAATCCACATTGTGTAACCAAGAAAGAAAGAAAGAAAGAAAAAAACAGTGTGTGTTCTATACACAGAAAGCTTTAATATGTAAATCACATCTTGGCTGGCGTATCTTTCTCAATCACCATGTAATAATTATTCAAAGGCCGGGTTTAAACTCATACATAGTATGGATGGATGACATAGATAGTTTTTGTGTCCTGGATAAAATATTTATATGTCTCACTTTTTAAATTTTATGATATATTCTAAATTTGTATTAATTTAAAAATTTTAAAATATAAATTTATATTAATTATCTTATCATATTTAATCTCATATATTTTGTAAATAATTCTCTTAAAACTGTTTTTATCACATACGAAAACTTTTTTCTTTATTTCTTTTGTTTAATATATCTTATTTTATTTAGATATAGGAACCATGTAATAATTAATATCTAATTTACACATTTTAAAAATTAAATAATAATTAATAAATATATTTATCAAAATAAAATAATTATTGGACAGTCATGTGCTTATGTTGTAACATTATTTCTTATCTACCTAGTAATTACTTTAATTATATGTATTTTGATATTGCAGCAAAAAGAAATTGATTGCATTGGAAGTGTTAGTATAATTTCTAATAACAGTTGAAATGTTTTCAAATTGAAACAGATCATTTTAAGAACAATAAAAAATAATAAATTATTGGTTAAAAAAATATATTTCTTAAAATTTAAATATTTTGAGACATAAAAAAGAATGGTTTTTTAGGGGACATAAAAAAGAAGGATAATAAACATATTAAACTCTACTGAGTCTCACGCTATGTTAATAGTAATATACTAACAATTGTAATTTTTACTATTTTAATCATAAATAAATATTAATTAATGTTGTCTACATATGAATATTTTAAAAATATTTAACAAAACAAAATTTAAAAAGTGAATTTTAATTAAAAAAATATGGATTAAAAATATTTATTTTTATTATAAATATTTTAAAATCACTATATGTTATAATTTTAATATAATAAATATTTTAATTTTAATTATCTTAATCGCTTATAAATACATTGCTAGTGAATTTCAAGAATGTTAATTCAAACATATTATAATATGTTTGAAGTAATATTCTTGAAAGTGAATTTCCTATTATAAATATAGTTTATTATATATTAAGCATATTAGATCAAGAACTTTAGATAATAAATATAGTTTATTATATTAAGCATATTAGATTATAAGAGACAAAATCCTCATTCGATGAAAGTAAAAAAAATAAAATATAATTAAGCATGTTAGATTATAGGAACTTTTTGGTTACTGTGAGAAAGAATAACAATAAATATAGTTTATTATATTATAATTGAATGGTTAAGATTAATTAAGGTTAACTAAAATTTCTTTCATCTCCCTACCGAAAAAGTTTTTTTTTTTTTTTTGCGTTGTCATCGTGTGTCAAAAACCTACTGATTAACGCCAATGTTTACTTTTGGTTAACATTAATTTGATTAGGAACGTCTCTTTCATCCTGTTAGCTTTTTTTTTTTCATATTATAATATTTAGTTCAGTTTTTATATTCTTTATTTTAATTTTTAATAAAATACATTTTCTTTAAAAATAATAAGAGTTTAAAATTTATGAAAAATAAAATAAAATTATAATAACCTAAAAATATTTTTTATTTGAAAAATAATCCAATATAAAAAAAATATACAAACAGGTCCTTACGTCAGCTTTTACCTTTATTAATTAATTTAACATCTAACTTTATCAAATACTTTAACTTATATGACCTACATTCATAAAAATTTCTTAATTTTCAGTTAATTTTATCAAATATAATTACTAAGATCAAACGACTACAAATTTTTTATCTTAAACATTTATTTATATAATTAAATGACCTAAATTCATAAGAGTTTAATGGTTATTCCCTCATAATATATATAATTTTATATTATTATTAAATCATAGATTATAATTTATATATTGTATGATTTTTAAAGATGTTATTATAAAGATCGATCAACAAATTTATTATATATTGTTATTTATGATTGAATGATTATATAAAATTATTTTACATTATAAATATATAACTTTTTTTCTTAATTTATAATTCTTATCTCTTACAATAACAAAAAAAAAATTCACTATATATATATGGGTGGGGTATAAAAAATCTCACTTTATATATGTTTGTGTGAGCGCATGTGATAAGAATTTATAAGAGGATTTTTTTTATGTGAATGTGGGAGAAATACATGTTAACTATTAGATTTTATTATTTCAGTAAAAAAAAAATGATTAGATCTTATTATAAATAGTTAATATTAAAATACATAAATGATGTTAATTTTTTAAAATGTCACATGATTTTTCTAAATAGTTACGTCACATTAAAATTTTGAGTTTTTGAATATATATATATGAATGTATGACCTGACTTTAGTTTTTATCTCACAGTCTGTGTGTTTTACGTCACAATAATAGGATGTGTTTCAAAATTCTATTTGATGAATATATATTTTAAAAATCATATCACTATAACTGCGCGACCCCTTGTGATTTCTCTTCCTTTGATTATCATTATCCATATGTTTCTGTACTTTGATTTCCTACTGTTTCCTGTCCTGAATTATGCATCGCATTACTAAACTAGCAAATAAGACAACTAACATGTCAAAGGATTAACCCTAGGGTACATCCATCATTGATTCATAAAGCCCTCAAAGACACTTCCATTATTTCCCTCAACCCTATTCCACCACATGGTCCAGGTGCTGTGAACTTAGTGACGTAACTACCAAACATAGGGATAAATTAAAATTGAACGGGATATAGATATATAGTACATGACAATAATAGTCTCAGATTCTCACTAGATAAACTAGCTCGATCCTGTGCCTCCCAGTTTGTATACTAGCCCTCTATCATCATCCTTTTGCCAGGCAAGAATTTAGAAAAAGATATAGGCACAATTAAGGGTTAAATTAATTAATGATAAACTATATATAATGGGATTATATTGAGTTGAGAGAGTGGGAGCGGGGGGCACCATCACAGGGAGCCAGGAACTCCAAATCTGGAGCATATTTTTTATAGTTGTGATCTTGATCTTATATTTAAGACAGTTCCTAAGGCTATAAAGTGAAGATCTGGGACAATAAACTAATTAAGAGAAGCACTTATTACGGCAGAGGGCTGATATTGACTCTAATTCCCAACATCTCTTACTATTAACAATTGGAAGCCCCACCCTTTGTTTAATTAGCTAGGATATTGAACAGAAACAGAACCTTTAATATTTCTCACAAAGAGATGGTGTACTAAACCATTGGGCACCCAGATTTGTCAGAGCCCACCTCAATCAAATATCAGCAAAGTGGAATCTCAAAATAGTAATATATTATAAAATGGAAGAGATCTGAATTTTAGTTTAATGGGTTGTTTTCAAAGGGTTAGGTGTGTGAAAGGGAAACCCACTACTTTGTGAATCTTATAAATGGTTGAGGAGGAGTTGGAATCCACTCAAAGTGCTTGATTTGAAGAAGACATTGGGATGCTTAATGGGGACAACAAACATGCTTCCAAGCCTCAGAACCCATGCCCTTCATTTTCATACGTGTAAAGATAGGTTGCCACTAGATTCAGTTTCATCATTGGTGCCTAAATTAAACTGAAATAAACAAAGTCTTAGAAGCTCCAATTATTGGTAGAAAAAGGGCACTCCCCCAACACATCCATCTGAACACCTCATCACATTTAATTTTATCATATGCTAAAGTCCAACAGCTTCCATTCATGTTAACAATTATTCGTCATTAGTTGAGAGTGCTAAAAATATAAAGCCAACCTGCTATATATTATTTTCCTATTATGGGTTATACTTATATCGAGGCAATTTAAGATTTACACTCCTTTCATCAGTCATAGATTATAACCTTTATGCAGCAATAAACCACACCTGGGAATATTAAAAGGTACATATATATACCCAAGAAAGTTGAATTACTAGATTACATTCTACTTGACAGACCAAACCCATCTTATTTGGATATTATCTATTTAAAACTTTTCCATTTCCCACCATAAAAAACTCCCACACCCACAGCAACTTTTGTTATATTGTTTAATTAAATATTGGTCAAGTTCTGTTATTTAATTTCCTTTTAACAATTAACTAGGTAGCTACCAGCTACCAGCCATGTGGTTCTATGCAAATGCTTTATTTTACCATGGAGATACTCAATAATGGATCTTCATGGTTACATAGGACATGAATTGGCCCCCGCATAGAGGGTCGAGCATATATAGGGTTGTGTGTATGCAATGCGCCAAAAGAAGAGAAACTTCGTACGATGTCGATTAATGATAAGTTGTTGGTTAGTTCCATTTGGGAATTAATAATTGGATAAGCATATGGCCGGGTGCTGCTGTTGCAGGGAGCAAAACAGTGGGTGTTTTTTATTTGCATAAAAGGATGATTATTATTGCTTGTGTACCTGACCCTTTAGTCACGGTTGATTAGAAGGATTACCAGAAAGTGATTAGCCATAAAGATATATATATATATATATATATATATATATATATATATATATGCTTAAAAAAACAAATAACAAAGGCTATATAGCATAGCTTTCGGCATCCAATCCAGCTCCTCAAAGGGACTGATGTAACCATAACGAGCAAGCTCCTCACTTTGATGACTATACAATGCTAAAGAAAATGCTTATATGGGCTGGCATTTCACCTTTCCTTGCCCAGAAACTGAAACTTTTAATGTGTAATTGCACCATATAACACGCATGTGTACACCAATTGCAATGAGTGCTTGATAAGAGGGGTGTTTGGACATATCTCAAACGTTTGGTTTCTCCTTTTCACGCTTATGGACTGAAGAAACTGAAGACATCCGGTGTTTTGCACTTTATAAATGTTGTTCCAGTTAGAGAACACATATACCCTACCTAAAAAAGTAATTTTTTTATTTATTTATAAGAATCGAAGACGTGCCATATAATTTATAATAATTCGCATTCTATTAGAATCAGACTTCTTGATTGAAAAATGATTTTTCCATCTACTTCATTTCTTTTAAACATTTTTTTATTTTTATGTTAAGAAAAGGATTAAGCAGAATTAATTCATGAGAGTTTGGGAACGGTATGTTTGGAGGAGAGAGAAAAAATGAAAGGAAAAGAAAATATTGATAATTATGCTACATTTTTTCATTTAATTAAAAGGGAAAAAACGGTATCATTAAGCAGAATTTAAATAAGTTGGTTTATAAGTTCTTTCAGACATGACCTTAGGCATAAATATCTTGTTGGTTCTTCTGCATATATGCTTATGCTTTTTTGTTATTAGTCCCTCCTGAAAAAAAAAACATCTTTTGTAATATATAGGATTTTACTTGAAAAACAAAAACAATTTAAAATTTGTCAGATGAAAGACAAAATAATTGCAGAGACTAAAAAAAAAGCATACGTTTACATGAACCAACAAATGTTTAAATTAATTTAATTTAAACCAACAAATTTAATAATATTTATTATTTTTATTTATCACAATTAAAATTTGTAACCTCACTATTCACTAATACCCTCTCTTAGCGTTTAATACTTCGCATTTTGATGTTGAACATCTTTTGTCTTTTTAGATCATTACATTATCAATAAGATAGGTGTTTGTTTGTTGAACTTGATTTACATTTACAACTCAACATGGACTAGTAGAGATATGAGGATTATCATCTTAAGAATTAAGTAACTATAAAAGCAAGGAATGAGGCAATATGGAGAATTGCATTAATACTCCATTCATCGAAATACATCAGGCTGATGCCTACTATTTATATGTGAAGAAAAGTGCAAAAAATAAAAAAGGTGGATGGATGATTCTGGATGGAAAGTTTGTTACTGAACCTATTGAGCTGACATTCTCAATGATTCACCCTTTTGTCCTTTCTGCTCATGTACCCGTGTGAGTTTCTCATGCGTATTTGCATCATTTGTATCCTCATTCATTTGATATTTTGACATCCCCCCACAAGCTGGAGCTTGGTAAAGGTCAATCATGCCCAGCTTGGAAATAAAGGGAACAAAGGATGGAGGAGGTAATGCCTTGGTGAAAAAGTCAGTTAGTTGCTCTTTGGATGAGATTGGCAGCAAGCGAAGTACACCCTCGTGGATCTTATTTCGAACAAAGTGACAGTCTATTACTAGAATCTTAGTCCTTTCATGAAACACCGGGTTGACAGCTATGTGCAAAACATTTTCATTATCACAATATAGGACAGGTGCTCTTGTACAAGTAATGTGTAAATCATGTAGCAAATATAGTAACCATTGTAGTTCACAAGCAGTAGTAGAGAGTGCCTTGTATTCTGCCTCGGAGGAAGATCTTGAGACTGTTTGCTACTTCTTAGCTCTCCAAGAGATCAAAGATGCACCCAAGAAGAAGCAATATCTTGAAATGAACCTCCTTGAATCTAAGCAACCAACCCAATCCGCATCAGAAAATCCTAGCAGTTGGATTTCTAGATTTCTTGGGAAGAACAGGCCTCGGCCAGGACTGCCTTTGAGGTATCTAACAACCCTGCAGGCAGCATTGTAGTGTGTCATAGTAGGTTTACTTAAGAATTGACTAAGTTGTTGGGTGGCAAATGTGATGTCAGGCCTAGTGTTGTTCAAGTACAGAAGTTTCCCAATCAATCTTCTGTAGGATGCTACATCTTCATATGGTTTCCCTTCATCTTGATGCAGCCTAATTGAATGGTCAAGTGGTGTTTTGGCAGGCTTAGACCCAAGCAGACCAGATTCATGCATCAAATCCAAGCAATACTTTCTTTGACAAATTGAGATTCCTAACTTGGAGTGTGCAACTTCCAACCCAAGAAAATACTTCAATGTTCCCAAATCCTTGATTTTAAAATTGAAATCTAGAATTCTCTTCATTCTAGTGAATTCTTCAATGGAGTTTCCTGCTAGAATCACATCATCCACATAGATAAGAAGAGCTGTGAAACTTTTACCATTCTGAAATGTAAATAATGAGTGATCTGCATTGGATTGTTGATAGCCTTGATTTATTAGCAATGAAGTGAGCTTTTCATACCACTTTCTGCTTTCTTGCTTGAGACCATACAAAGACTTAAGCAATTTGCATACTTGATTGGATTTGGAGCACTTGACACCTTGAGGAATAACCATGTAGACATCCTCATGTAAATCACCATGCAAGAAGGCATTGTTGACATCTAGTTGATGCAAATGCCAACTGTGAGCAGAAGCTATGGCCAGCAGGGTCCTTACAGTGGTGAGTTTAGCTACTGGTGAAAAAGTGTCAAAAAAATCTAGGCCTTCAACTTGATTGTAACCCTTAGCCACCAACCTAGCCTTATATCTTTCTATAGATCCATCTGCTCTATATTTCACTTTATATACCCACTTGTTACCAATTGGCTTTACATTTTCTAGCAAATCAACTAGCATCCATGTACCATTCCTCTCAAGAGCATCCAATTCAAACTTCATGGAATTATTCCAACATTCATGCTTACAAGCTTCCAAGTATGTGCGTGGTTCCGAATTGTGTGTGACTAACAGTGAGTAAGTATGATGTGAAGGCGACAAGTTTGAAAAAGAATGAAAGGATGAGATAGGATAGGAAATACCTGAGGCAATTATATCTACTAAACTGCTTGAAAAGCTACACGCATATTCACTCAAAAGTTGTGGTGGATGCCTCTGCCTCTGTGATCTCCTTATATGTTCAGTGCCATATCTGGAGCAGTAGGATTCAGGACAGGTTCAGAATCAGAGATTCTAGCTTCTACGGGTTTTGTATGGATGGTGGCAGGTGATGTGGGTTCTATTGTAGGAGTGGATGGTGGTGTAGGTTGATGAATAGGTAGTGAAGTGTTATTTTGGTGATGTAAAGTGGATGGTGTGGAATGATAAGTCTAGGTGGACAAGGGTGAGGAAGATTTATATGGTAATATATGTTCATGGTGAGTGATATTTCTAGAAATAAAAATTTCCTATTGCTGAGATCCAACAAGACAGCTCCTTTCACACCATGCTTATAACCAAGAAAAATGCACTTCCTAGCTCTAGGTGCAAGTTTTTTTCTGTGTGACTACAGTGTGGATGCATAGCATAAGGAACCAAAAACTTTCAAATTATATAAATTAGGTGTATGTTTATACAGAAGAAAATAAGGTGATTTATTATGTGAGTAGCATGAAGAATGGCATAGGACCAGAATTGCTTTGGTAATTTTGATTGAAAAAGAAGTGCCCTCCCCACATTGAGTACATGTTGATGCTTCCTCTCAACCCTTCCATTCTGTTGTGGGGATTCCACATAACTTGTTTGATGAACTATGCCTTTTGAGGCATAAAACTGTGGCATTGTAAATTCAGGACCATTATCAGTCCTTATAGCCTTAACTCTTGCATTGTGTTGATTTTCAATTAATTTGATGAAATCCTAGATATACTGCCTCACTTCCCCATTTGATTTCAACAAAATGATCCATGTAAAATGACTAAAATCTTCAACTACAGCCAAGAAATAAGAATGACCATGAATAGATTGTATAAAGATAGGTCCCCAAATGTCAAAATGAAGAAGTTCATAAGGTGAATCTGCTTTGTTTAAACTAGCATTATATGGTAATTTCTTGTGTCTAGCATAATGGCATACATCACAAACTGCCTTTGGATCAACAACAATAAAAGGAAATTCTGAATTCATAGAAATCATCCTAGAAATTGACAAGTATCCTAGTCTAAAATGTCATAAGGCTTCTTCTGGTAGAGTCTGTATATCAGTTGCTTGAACATTGGAACAAGAGGCATGCTTAGCATCAAAAACTAAGTGATATAGCCCTTCAAACCTTTCAGCAAAACCAATCATCCTTTGAGATTTCTGGTCCTGAATGAGACAGATTGAATCATTAAATGAGACGACACATTTTAAGATAGAAGACAATTTTGACATTGAAATCAAGTTTAAAGAAAAATTAGGTACATACAGTACATTTGTAATGAAGAAGCCAAGGGAAAAGGTGACAGTACCAGCATGTTTTGCGACTGAAAACTGACCATTAGGTAATCTTATGCTAATTAGTTTTATCTCATTAAAAGTCTGAAAGCTCTTTAATGAAGCACATATATGATCACTAGCACCTGAATCTATGATCCAAGAGCCAAGAGAGAAATTATTAAAAGAGGAAGAGATGTAGATTTTACCTAATTTGTGAATTTCAGCTGGTGAATGACCAACCTGAGTAACTGTGCTAACTTGGTTAGCTATGGTAGCAGAATGCTGATTAATACCAGAACCTTGAATCAGACTAAGCAGTTTCTCATATTGTTCATGAGTGAAACTGGGAGGAGCAGTATGCATTTCTCCATTAGTTGAGAAATCTCCATTCGAATCTGCAGCATCATTGCAAGCATTGTTTACCATTGAGGCATTTCCTTTTTGAAGGTGAGGAGGGAATCCGTGCTTCCTATAGCAAGTCTCCACTGTGTGACCATTCCTTCCACAATAAGTACAAATTCTCCTTGATCCCAAGTTTTGTATTGAACCTCTCCCTCTTCCTTGTGGCCTCTTATAATCAACAACATCTATAAGAGCCTTAGAGTCATTTGTTAGGAATTTTATAATTCCTAATTAATTAATATGGGGTGCATATTATATTATGAAATTTATATTAGTTATTTACATTTAAATTGGTTCAATATAAAGTGATCTATTTAAGTAAGCCCATTAGACTGCTAGAAAAATTGATATGGGCTTAATGAGCGCAAATCAGTTTGGCCCATTAGGAGATAATGGGAACCCTAATAGGTTTAAAACATAAGGTATGGTTATGGTCCCCAATACACCAAATCAATAAACAGTTTCTCCTCTCCCAATCTGAAGAGAAAATGAAGGTCCCATAAGGAAGAAGGTGATTTGGTTGAGGAAGATCATTAAACCAATTGTTCGTGACCACTGTCAGATTCCGCTGCATGTTGATCAAGCTCTCTATGGATCCAGATATTCCTTAAAACCTCTTGATAATCTGACATAATGTGTTTTGATGCTCATTTAGTATTTTATAAGGTTTATTGAAAATTTTCAACAAGTGGTATCAGAGCCAATATTACTGTTAGATTATTGGGATTTAAAGCTGCTGTTTGATATGTATTATATCTGGATCTTTTTTTTGGTTATATGAATCCTAATTTTATTTTGGGGAGAAACTATTTTGATCAATAAAATTGTAAAACCCCTTAATTTATGTGTTATGGCCATAAAGTTTTTCTCTTAAAAATTAATAAAAGGCCTCTACATTTGATTTACGGGGTTGTACATTTTTTGTTTGTTTGTGTCGTGTTTGCTGGCATATTATTCTATTTGAGATAAAGGTTCTATGTATCCGGCGTTGGCATTTAGTACATGACACAATTTCATAAATATATATTTTTTGTTTATATGAATCAGTAATAAGACAATGGTCTTTTATCTTATATGAATAATTTTTTTTTGGCCAACTGTTTTTTTTATGAAACGGTGATAAACTGATAATTTATGATATTCACGTGGTTAGTGTAAATTTTTTATAGTACCGTGGTATGTTCGTTTTGGATGCGTAATTGGTTTACCATGATGTTGTTTTCAAATATTTATTACTATCACAGTTGGGAACAAATTTAACCATTATGGATCCTTTTCATTTATTTGGGTGTCCGGTAGTTTTAATTAAATTGATTGAATCATTATGGTTCCAAAGTAACCTCTATTGTGTAAATTGATTTAATTAAATTGCATGGATGTTAGTATGGAATTATTTATGCAAATTGTGTTTGGCCCAAAGGAAGACACAATTTGGTCAAATAAATATGTCACAATTATTAAGTTTTTTTTCATGAGAATAATAGTCAGTCCAAAAAAGGCTATTATTTGTCAGAACTAATTGTCAATATTGATCATTGCATTGAGAGTATCAATTACAAATTAATTTCTCTGTCCAAAGACTAGAATTAATGTTGTGCTAGGTATCTTGTGATGGGTCTGTTATGGGAAATATTTGCATGTCTTGTTATATATACTTTATATGACTTGCTTGATTATTTGTGAACATGTTATTTTTGTTCTCTTTTTAATTAATATTACCGGTGTTGAAAATGTTACTGCCTAAGTGAATTCTATCCTAATGCTGAATGGGACAAATATTAAGGTCTGGAAGGAAGTCGTAGAAATTGTTCCTGGCTGTATGGATTTGAACTTGGCACTGAGGACGGAACGACCCATTTCCACTTCGGAAACCTCTAATGAGGTAAAAATTAAGAAGTGGGATTGGTCCAACCGAATGTGCCTTATGATCATGAAGCGCTCTATTCCAGAGGCGTTTCGGGGATCTATTTCTAAGGGTCAAAGTATAAAGAAATTCCTTGAGGAAATTGAGCAATACTTTGTCAAAAATGAAAAGGCAGAGATGAGTAACCTTTTGGCTAAACTCATCTCCATGAAGTATAAAGGCAAAGGGAACATAAGGGAGTACATTATGGAGATGTCCAATCTCGCATCAAAACTCAAGTCACTTAAGTTAGAGCTTGGTGAAGACCTGCTTGTGCACTTGGTTTTGATCTCACTTCCTGCACACTTTGGGCAATTCAAAGTGAGCTATAACACTCAGAAGGACAAATGGTCCCTCAACGAGCTTATATCTCACTGTGTGCAAGAGGAGGAGAGGCTGCAGAGAGATAGGACTGAAAGTGCTCACTTGACTTAGACTTCTCAGAATAAGAAAAGGAAGAAGACTAAGGGTACTACGGAAGGGACTTCTCAGCAAAAGAAACAAAATAAGGATGAGGAATTTACATGTTACTTCTGCAAGAAGTCCGGACACATGAAGAAAGAGTGTCCCAAGTATGTCGTATGACGTGTGAAGAAAGGTAAATTTCTTACTCTAGTTTTTTCAGAAGTTAATTTGGCTTTTGTACCTAAAGATACTTAGTGGGTAGATTTTGGAGCTACTACTCACATAAGTATGACTATGCAGGGTTGTCTGTGGAGCCGACTACCAAGTGATGATGAAAGATTCATCTTTGTGGGTGATGGCAATAAGGTTGCAATGGAAGCTATTGGAACTTTTAAATTACAGTTAAAAAACTGGATTTTATTTGGATTTATTTGAGACTTTTGTTGTACCGTCTTTTAGACAAAATTTGATTTCTATTTCTAGTTTGGACAAATTTGGATTTTCTTGTTCATTTGGAAATAATAAAGTTAGTCTCTACCAAAATTCAAATATGGTTGGTTCTGGTTCTCTAATTGATAATCTTTACATGCTTGATGTTGTTAGTTCCTATAATGAAATACTGCAAATAAGTTCACATGGTACAAAACGAAAATTGAATGAGAATTCAACCACCTTATGGCATAAGCGTTTAGGCCATATCTCTAAACAAAGAATTCAGAGACTTGTATTGGATGAAATTCTTGACCCTTTGGATTTATCGAACTTTGAGGTCTATATTGAATGCATAAAGGGAAAACGAACAAACATAAGGAAATTAGGTACCGAAAGAGCTAAAGACGTCTTAGAACTAGTGCATACATACATTTGTGGTCCTTTTCTTACAACTTCTTGGAATGGACAACAATATTTCATTTGTGGTCCTTTTCCTACAACTTCTTGGAAAGGCCAAGCATTAAACATTTGCACATTTGGGGTTGTCCAGCTGAGGCACGGTCTTATAGGCCATATGAAAGAAAGCTGGACTCAAGAATAATTAGTTGTTATTTTGTTGACTATGCTGAGCGCTCTCGGGGCTATAAATTTTACAATCCCACCTTAAGATCTTTTTTCGAGACGAGAAATGCGAGATTTCTTGAGGAAGTTGAGTTTGGGAAGGAAGAGAACATAAAGAATGTTGTCTTTGAGGAAGAACTTGTTATTTACAATGATCAAGTCCTCATACCTATTACTATTCA
Source organism: Glycine soja (assembly GCF_004193775.1). Classification (NCBI taxonomy): domain Eukaryota; kingdom Viridiplantae; phylum Streptophyta; class Magnoliopsida; order Fabales; family Fabaceae; genus Glycine; species Glycine soja. Next base: position 9,714,835 of record NC_041005.1, read on the forward strand.
AGACACAACTCCAGTAATAGAAGACAATGTTCAAACTATTACATTGTTCCAGAACAAGAGAACAATGAGGTTCTCCCTCAAATACCTTTAGAGCAACCTCAAGAGGTATCATTAAGGAGATCCATTAGAGAGAGGAGAAGTGAAATCTCAAATGATTATATTATATTTCTCCAAGAACATAAGGATGATGTTGGATTAACAGAGGATTATCCAATCAACTTCTGTCAAGCTATGCACAGTTCTAACTCTCAAAATTAGATTGATGCCATGAAGGATGAAATGAAGTTTATGAATGACAATGAATTTTAGAATCTAGTCGAATTGCCTGAAGGTGTGAAACCTATTGGTTGTAAATGAATATTTAAAATCAAGAAGGATTCAAAGGGTAATATCGAGAGATATAAGGCTCGTCTATTTGCTAAAGACTTTACTCAAAAGGAAGGCATTGACTATAAAGATACCTTTTCTCCAGTATCTTCAAAGGATTCTTTTGGTTAAATTGTGTAATTTTAAGAAAATTTGTGTAATTTTAAGACCTCCCATTTGTTATATTAATTTATCTTGTATTTTTGGGTTAAATTGATTGAAACAACATGTTGTCAAAGTAACCTCTGTTGTGTAAATTAATTTGATTGAATTTACATGGATGTTGCATGGAATTATTCATGTGAAGTGTGCTCGGCCCAAAGGAAGACACAATTTGACAGAATAATTACATGCTTGAAATGGTAAACATGTGGTGATTATAAATAGTATGATTTTCCATGTGAATAATGAAATGTTCAAAGACAATCATTATTTGACCGAAATAATCATCATATAAGTTTTCCATGTGAGCAATGGAGTGTCCAAAGACAACCTTTGTTTGACAGGACTTATCACTAATGTTTGATCAATGCGTTGAGAGTACCACTTGCAATTAGTCTTTTTCAATCCAAAGATTGAGGATTAATGGTGCGTTAGATATCTTGTTTGGGTCTTAAAATTTACCATAAAGATTATTTGTGCATTACATGTTTATTGTTCTCTTCTTCAATTGTTGTTGTTGTTACTACTATGGTTTAAATTATTTATATGTGAATCCCAAATCTGCATGTTTAAAATTTAGAGTTTGAAATTATTTTTGTAGGAGTCCTAAGGTGATATATGAGTAACCTTGGTATGCAACACTAGAAAGTAGTAAGGTGCATTATGCATTAATTGAAGAGAACAAGGAACTACACATTTTCATATCGAAAGTCTAGAAGTTTAGAGATCATTGGGTATTATGATTTCGATTATTTCAGAATGTCTTAATAGCAATCACTTCACATAAGGATTCACATTTAACCATGTTGGTGGAGTTAATATTTTGCTATGAGACATCATACTAGAATTTATGATTGCTAAATTATTGTAACCGGTTTGCCTGTTGTCGCCAACATTAAGTAGCCATCAGGTGTTTATTGAGACAATATCTTAGCAGTCTTATTAAGGATTCAACCAAATAAAAATTTGTTGACATAAAGTATTTGGTTGTTAAATAAAGAATCCAAAAAATATAGATTTGTATAGAACATATAGGAACTCATTCCATGCTAGCTGATTCACTTACTAAAGGTATGACACTAATTTTTTTTTTCACGAGCACACTGCTCATATGGGTGTAATTCCTGATAGTATCTTAGTTTAGTGGGAGTCTTACTCATGTTCTATATCTTACGGTTTGCAAACATTTTGTTATTTGGATTTTCTGCAGAAATAAAGTTGAAGTTTATCATTTCATTATAAGTTTGTTTGTGTGCAATATTTGTATTGCATTTTGGATTGATCTCTATAAAGAATAAAGTTTGAACTAGTTGGAAATAGACATGATTAAGATCACATTGTATTTAATTTCCATGCCGCTTATCCATATTTGATCTATGTCATCGAGTATGAGTAACAGTGGTGATCATTGTGGCTTAGTCAAGCTAAATTGTGATGAAAACTGCAATGGTTTCCTGTTACTATATGAGATGGACCAGATTGTATAAAATGAGTCTAAAAGTAAATAACATATGGTTGCGCGCCTAAAGAATTTTGTGATATAAATGTCTAAGGTTAATATGAAGCCCAAGTGGGAAGTTATTAGGAATTTTACAATTCCTAATTAATTAATATGGTCTGCATATTATATTATAACATTTATATTAGTTATTTACATTTAAATGGGTTCAATATAAAGTGATCTATTTAAGTGAGCCCATTAGACTGCCAGAAAAATTGATATGGACTTAATGAGCGCAAATCAATTTGGCCCATTAGGGGATAATGGGAATCCTAATAGGTTTAAACATAAGGTATGGTTATGGTCCCCAATACACCAAATCAATAAACAGTTTCTCCTCTCCCCATCTGAAGAGAAAACGAAGGTCCCATAAGGAATAAGGTGATTTGATTGAGGAAGGTCATTAAACCAATTGTTCGTGACCACTGTCAGATTCCACTGCGTGTTGATCAAGCTCTCTATGGATCCAGGTATTCCTTAAAACCTCTTGATAATCTGACATAATGTGTTTTGGTGCTCATTTGGTATTTTATAAGGCTTATTGAAAATTCCCAACATCATCTCCAACTGCAAAGTTCCCTTGTCTTTCATGTTGAATGACCTTAGAAAATTTTTTGTTCATGCTAGGTAGTGGATCCATTAGTAGGATATGAGATTTCACTACTGAAAAATTCTCATTCAAACCAGTCAAAAATCTTATAGCATAATTAAGAGTATGAAAATGTCTGGCATTTCTCATTGCAGCGCAGGTGCATTTAACGGGACAGGAACAACATGGAATATGCATGTATGTTTCAAGTTCTTCCCAAAGTGTTTTTAACTCAGAATAAAATTCAGTGACAGAGAGGGAACCTTGCCTGAGGCCATATATCTCTTGTTGAAGCTCAGAAATTCTGATAAGGTCTCCTTGAGAGAATCTCTCCTTCAAATCATTCCAAACATCAACAGCATTTCCAAAAACACTATGCTCTAACCGATTGATTCTGATACTGAGTTCAGAATCCATGAATGTATGATCATGTTGCAACGGCTCCAAGCTTTATAACTTGGATCAAAGCTATCAGGAATAGGTATACTCCCATCAACAAACTCAAATTTGTTCTTAGCACCCAAAGCGCGTCTCATAGAACGAGCCCATGCATGGTAATTAGAGCCATTTAGCACAGGAGTGACTACTACAGATGAAGGTCCATCTCCTGCATGAACATAATACAGGCTGGAAGGGTCTTGCAATGGATCTGTAGGACCACCTCCATGATTGTTGTTGTCGAAACCACCTGGACGAACCATCAAATTGGCACAATCAGAGAGCTAGGCGCTCTCTGATACCATCTTAAGAATTAAGTAACTATAAAAGCAAGGAATGAGGCAATATGGAGAATTGCATTGATACTCCATTCATCAAAATACATTAGGCTGATGTCTGCTATTTATATGTGAAGAAAAGTACAAAAAATAAAAAAGGTGGATGGATGATTTTCGATGAAAAGTTTGTTACTAAACCTGCTGAGCTGACATTCTCAATGATTCACCCTTTTATTCTTTCTGTTCATGTACCCGTGTGAGTTTCTCATGCGTATTTGCATCATTAGTATCCTCATTCATATTTGATATTTTGACATATCATGAGTTTGCATTGCCCTGCATCTGCTTCTTTTATGAAAGGAAAATACAAACAATTATGTACCGTATCAATTAGCGTTTAATAAAGAACAATTATTATACTGATGTACGGATAAAATAAATCTAATATGTCTTCGTATCAAAGTCATAATTATTGATAACGATGAGCGGAATATTTTCACTGTAAACATCCCTCATGTACTGCGTGGTAGAAGCCAAAATATCTGCATCCCTCGAATGGGAAGTAATATGATTGGTCTCATATTGTACCAAACAAATTAAAAATGAATTGAGACATGAGTTGTTATTGAGCCTTTGACATCTTTTCTAATCTGAATAAACTTCTAAAACTCAATTCACTCGAATTTTTTAATATAAAAAATGAATTGAAGCGTCACTGGAATTACTCCAAATTCTTGAATGATTGATTCGCTTAAAAAAAAAAGGAACGGGGAATTCGTAAGCTGAAAACGATTTGTTTTAGTGCATCCGGTGAAAAGTTTGGCCCATATATATTACTATACATTTCATTTGCTCATTAATGATTTCGAAAAAGACATTGAATAGCGAAAAGGATAGAAATTGACTTCAAATGATATTTCAACATCATGTTTTCGTTCCTAGTTGAGTGTTTTTGTCAAGCCAAGTAATTGACTTATTGTAATATATAGCCCACAATAGCTCTTCTAAATGCATGTAAAGGAGTGACCTCTAATCTAAATTCTGCTTCCTTGTTTTTCATCTTGCCACTCCATTCCTTCTTTTCACAAAAATTGCTGTACAATATATCCACTAATCAGATATATGTAAAAAGTTAATACAATATCTTTAGGTTAGTATATGAATCACTTCCCTTATGCTTTTATTTTACGATGCACTTCAGCAATTAATGCATATGAGATAAGACGAGTAATATAATAAAAAAAGATTAAAAAAATTGCATAAAAAGGATCGTAATTTTTTTTATATAAATATCTTTACTCAACATTAAATAGAAGACTCAAATACGAAATAACATCTCTCTGTTTAAGTGATTAACATGTACTTTTATCAAAACATAAAAATATGCATGAGAATAGGCAGCTAATATACGCAAAGGAATAACAAATATTTAAGACTTATATACATAAAACCTTTTGCGATTACTACAATACGTACGGAAGTTTGGTAAAAAATAAACCAAAACATTACCGTAGAAAAAACTTCGAAACACCTGAAATGAAAGTCAAGTAAACAAGACATGGATATATATATCTACGAAGCTAGCTAGTGTCGTTTAGTTTCGCATTGTTGAGAGAGTACTTGAGTGGTTTTGGCCAATGTATCCAACTTCACATTGCACGTAACATCGAATTTCATTGTCCCACTACGCAACAAGCCCATTTTCATGCGTGCTAGGGCGTGAATGGCCAAAGAGAATGTCACATTCACTTTCTTCTTATCGTTCGTGACGCTTTCCTCCACCTCCTTTGGGAGACCGACTTTTGAGGATGTTAAAGTTACGCCAAACGTTGTCCTATCGTGAGCGTCTTGATTGAAACTAGGGTACGCTCCTGAAGCAACCTCTTGTCGCCTAAGAGAGAGGGAGACATGGCCTTTGTTTTTATACGAAACTCCCACGTCGGAATTTAGATTGTGAACTTCCAAAGTGACGTCGTATTTGGGGTGGGGTTTGGTCTCCACCACCTTAAAGCGTGTGATGGAAAACTGAGGGTCCTTTGGTGTGAGTAACATGGAAAAAAGACCACCTAGAACGGCTCCTAGAAGAATGAGAAGGACGAAGAATATAATGAAGAACAATACGCAAAACAAGCAGCAGCGTGACGTTTTCGCCGCCTTGGGAGGGGCTTTCTTATGGCTCTCGGCGATTCGGGCGTTTTCCGGCGGCGGAACACGGTAGACTTGGTCCTTGGGGACCTGGACAACGTAGGTGCCAGGGTTGAAGTCTGGTAACTCGAGTTTGTTAGTACTATGTTTCTTTTCGAGAGGTGGCGGTGGCGGTGGCGGTGATGGCAACAACACCCGCTCCTCCATGAGAGTATGAGGAGCGGTGAGGAGGTGACAGGGAGAAGGGTGTTACAATAATGTGGGAACGTTATTAGAGTGGTGCGTGGTTTGCATGTGGGCGTCAAAGTGGCGTTAGTGTATGCACGATGCATGAGACGGGGATAACGTGTGATTGAGAGAAAAATGAGTGAGGTTTTTAGGTTCTAAATGACAAGTTTGTGGAATGTCCCAATATTAGGTTAGGATTAATGGGTCAACTCTGTCAATTACACAAAAGTGCATACATAGGTAGATAGATAACTAATTAGAGATTTTTAGATTTGTTCTACTTTAGCCAATTTCTTAGGAATAGGAAAAAAGAAATAGAGACTATACAGGGATGATGGTGAAGATCATAACAAAACCCTTGAAAATGAATCCCAAAATTATATGGTATCATCCTAAAGCAGGTTGTAGCTCATTTAATTTGCTATGAGTTTGTATATATATATATATATATATGAGGTTTGATTCTTCAACAGATCAATTATATATTCCTCTATCTCACTCCTTCTAGAACTTTCTAATAAAAGAAAGAAATGAAGCAAACACATTTAATTGAAATTTATTTATATAAGGGGGGAAACAATCTAACATTGCACAAAAGGAAAAAGAATCCTATATTGGAGTTATGATTGTTAATAGTGTGATATACCACCCTCTGAAATCAAAATTGAGTTTTGCAAGATTAGTACATACGGAGGCCCAAGACTTTCTCCACACTAAAGCCCAAATAACATGTCCGACAGACAAAGCCCAAAGCTTAGTATCCGTATAAATCTGCCTATAATTCAGTTAATTAGTATCAATTCCCGCCTAAATTTTATTTACAATATTTTATTTCATAATATTACATATATTTTTATTACCTTTATGCATATATACCTCTTGACCTATCTACCTGCTGGCCTTTTTGTAAGCCTTGTTATAAAATAAGGCTTTTAATACGTTTTTAAATAGATACAACATTTAAACAAATTAAGAAAGCATGTGATAAGTATTCATATTTGACTCTCTATTGAAACTTTTTTTTTTTTTATCTCCATCTCAATTCTTTTCCATTTTTCTTTTTCTTCTTTCCTAAAACCTCTCTTCTATGTGCCAACACTACTTTTGCATCTATTATCCTTCTCGTGTCTTCTCTCTCTCTCTCTTTGCAGTGCAAACGTGGTGCGGGATCCCTTTTCAAACCCCGTTTTTGATCCGACTCCGATCCCATTTGAAGAAATAACTTGATTACCTTGCTTTTCTCCCTCTCCTGGAGATGCATAAAAGGAAAAGCTTTAGTTTCCCCTTTTGGTCACGGGACACACCGTTTACGGCATGCCTAGGTAGTGTTTTCCTTAATCTGCACTCATGTCTTCGTCTCTCTCTCTCTCTCCTTTAGTTTTCCTTAATCTTATTTTTTTTTTCTCAGATTGCAAGAATGGATGAGGTAATGAGTTTTGTTTATTCAAGTTTCTGTTTTCCTACAAAGTTTTTTTAAAATTTTTATTGTTCTTCTATCATTTTAGGATTTTTGAAAGAGTAAATAATAGATCCCAAACTAAGAAGGTACCTATATGTGTTGTTATATGTATTGGTATATGTATTTTTGTTTCTTTCTTTCAATCTTTAATTAAAGCTTCATTTTTGAAGATGAATGTTATGATAATAAAGACACATTAGGCATATGAGATTTTTATAGTGCACGTGAACAGGGCGGTGGCTGTGATAGACATTGTTATGTTAGAACAAAGGAACATAGCTGGAAATTTTTTGTTGTGAAACTTCCTATTAAATATAGAATCATTGTTAAAGTTATATACTTGAATTTAATTAGGTATGCGGTATTGTTCTTTCTACGTGTGATTTTTTTTTCTTAATTCTAATATAACATATTTTGCTTCACAGGGACCTTATAAGCTCAAGCTTGAAAATTGGTTTTTCTCCTCAACTTATTGCTTTCATGTTTGTTAGATTAATTCTATATGTATTTACATAAAACATAAAATAAAGTTGTCTATCTCTTGGCCATCATTTATCAAAACTGTTAAATGATGTAATTAGTTAGTCAACTAGTCTAACTAAACGAGATATTTGCACAACTTTACATCTTTAACACTGAAAATGAAATACAAAATCGGATTGAAACGGTTAGGTGAATGCAATTCACTGTTAGCTTTAATATAAATATAATTTCAATGGGTTAGATTTTGTTCATTTCTATAACTATTTATCGCTTATTCAATTGTAGGAACTAAAGGCACATTGATTCACAAATTGTATCCAAGTTGAAGAGCATGCTAGATTAGCATAACACATGCAAAATCCTTTCGAATGGCTAGAGATAGATTTAAAGATGGATTTGTGCATGATCTTAAATTGAAGTTGATCTCGGATAGAATTAAGGATGATAGAATATATAGCATGTCTCAAGTTTATGAAGTAGTTGCACTTATTGAAGGTGACGTGGACAGAGTATAAAAAAGATACATAATCTTGGAATCACAAAATGGACAACTCCAAAGAATAGATGATTTTCATGCAAGTTATTTGGGACTTTAGTATCTACTTTTATTTTCGTATGTTAAGGATGGGTATAGACATGATGTCCTAAATTGAGCTACACATACTTCAGAAATTTGCAAAAGAGACCACCTTACTATCACAAAATAACTTTATTTTAGGATACAGTCAAGACGAAACGAAGCTCAAACCATATTCTGCTCAAGAAAACATGTTCATTAGTTTGTAATTGATGGTTATACTATGCTAGAGTCTAAAAGACTTTATTTTATTAGGATCAATCAATTAAAGTTACAGGTTGACAAATACTGCAACCTGCATCAATCAACTAACAATGCCCAAAGCCAAGGTTCAAACAGTGGAAAAAGAGTCAGATTACCTTCCACACTTGTTTGATGTTGTAGATATATGAATCAATTGTACTTTGATGGGATGGTGATTTGTGATAGTGTTGGCTTTCTTGATTTGTTTGTGACATTTATTTGTGACATTTACATGTAAGTCACAAACAAAAGTGTTGGCTTTCTTGAGTTGATCCATTTGAAAGTTGTTGATCATCTTGATATAGTTTTGAGGATCTTTAAAATTAAATTTAAATATCTTTTATCTGATTTGACAAAAAGACACGTGTTAGGGAAGGTTGTTGCATGTTGCCAAAAAAACTAATTTGGATTGCGGTTGCGATTAAAATTCTTAACCATAGTAAATTACTAACATCAATATTTGTTATTTTCTTTTAAGATATGTACACAATTGAATTCCAAAAAATGAGGATTGTTACATCTACACTTATTGCTTTTTTTTTCATCCATCAAACAAGTACCCTTCCTAGGATGATATTGACAAGATAATTCCAACACAAATACATAGTCAAGAGGAAGACAATGAGTTGTATACAATTTAATTCAAACTCACATGATCCATTGTCCATGTAGTGTAGCCAATACATCCTCACTATGCATGAAAGATGAAAAATGTTCTAGGTATTATCCTAGAAACTTCCAAAATTCTACAATTGTTGATTAAGATGGATATCCTAACCATAGGAAGAGAGGCAATGGTCATATTATTGTTAAGAATAGTGTCACTATTGATAATCACAATGTACTCCATACAATCAGATTTTATTGAAGAAGTAACATGCACACATTAATATGGAATGATGTAACTAAAATACTTCTATAAAGTGCCTATTCAAGTACATTCACAAAGTATATGATAAGATTACAATTGTGATTGTTTCAAATGACCAACGAGGAGTAGGTAATACTCAGCCAACTAATAAGATTAAAAAATATCTTGATTACAGGTATATTTATCGCTTCAAACACATTCTTGCTAAATACATCATAAATTTTATTTTTTACTTTTAAAGGTTGTTATTGTTTTATCCTCATTTCAACTTAAGTTAACTAAAAATTGTCATTTAAAATGCTTCATATCAGGCACATCTCTTCACGTGAAAACGTGTTGGAGAATTTTTCCTTCCAAATACATGATAGAAAACTAGTAGTCGAAAGATTTTTTTCCACCTTCCTGGAGGACAAGTTGTATATTATCAAGATCATGAACACATTGATGATGTGCTTTCCAAGGTAAGTGTTATCGAATCAATGTTTACATCTTGGATTTATGCAAATACGATCTACCCGGAAGGAAAAAAAAATCCAATACATGCTCAATTTGTGTCAAGATTTGTCTATGTTAAGAAATATAGATATTGGAAACCATGAAAAAGAGGGTCACACAATTGGACGCCACGTCAAGGTTTCTATTTACTTTGTAGCTAGACTTAGTTTTAAGAACATTATGTGTTCTTCAATTAAATACAATATTTGATTGATTTTCGCTCAAAAATTTATATAAGTTTGTAATCAATTACTAAGTACTAATTACTATTGATATTTCTAGAGTACCTAATTGCAAGCCTAGCTTCATATGTATTCATGCAAGTAACTCATTCTCAACCTGTCATGTAATGATGAATTATAAGGTATTGTTTGCCTACAAAACTAAAACGATGATCAAAGGATTAATTCAGATGGTTTATGTTATCGTGAATACCAGGACAATGCTTTCACACCACCCAAAGGTTGTGTGTGATTGCATTTTTCGTGTTTCTTTAATTCAAAACATATTGCACTATATGTGTGCTAAAATGAAAGCAATTCAGATATAGTACAACTTATTTTAAGACGTCTAATTAGGAATGAAATTATGTTGTTACAATGTTCTGATAGAAGAATCAAATACCTACAAAGTTGAAGAACATAATTATCTTGATTTATACAACTTTACTTTTAAGATTTAGACCTTTGAAAGTAGTACACAACAAAGTGCAATGCACACACACACACACACACACACACACACACACACACACACACATATATATATATATATATATATATATATATATAAATGCATTCTTGTATCATATAATTCAACATTTTTTAGTAGTTGTTCTCAACAGGTGTCCCTGTGAAAATGATTAACATGCTAGATCAGTTAGTGTTTCCTTGGAGGAAGATAGAAGAGTTCCAAATCATCTGTCCATCTGATTTGGAAGTAATTTTCGTCCATATCATTGATTATTTGTCCTATATTTATACATACAAAAGTGAAAATTGAGGTTAATTTTATTTTTATTCTAAATTAGTAGTTAATATTTTATTCTGTTGTAGAGATTCAAAGTTAGCTTCAATATATCAGTAGCAATTAATTCTTGAAGTTATATATGATATGTAGCTAAATCCCAAGAGTCATAACGTCTTATAATTTGGACACAATATACAACCATATATTACTAGAGCATTATCTTAAGTCTTATGTCCTTTTTGGTTACCTAGGGATCAAAGTTGTTATTGACAGATTGTAAACACAACATTTGATTTTGAAGGAAATAAAGGAAGTCTAAAATTGTTGTCGTTGATGCATTCACATTAGGAAGAGTCATTGGTGATTTTCATTGCATATATGTCAACATGCAATTTCAATTTCAAAGTAACATTTGAAATATCATTTTCAGGCTATTTTAACTTTGTTTTTAGTTTTTGTTCACATTTATTTCCATTAAACAAAATTCTAATCCCCACTTGGATATGTGAAATGTGATAACCTCATGAATCACATGATTGAAAACTTATGAAATTAATACAACCTTATCCATGCATCATATTGTTTACCTATTGGCAAGTGTACCAATTTGCATAAGTAGTTTTTAAAACGGTAAGTTCGAGTATCGTATCCACAGAGAATTTATTTTACTTAGATGTTGTATATTCAATGTGTGAACATTTTTAGCTTTGGTAATGAAAATAAAAGATTTATCAATGGTTTGATTTTTTGTAATTAATTATGATACTTAAACAAATGACGAAATGAACACAAAGTTGTAAAACGAAATAAATATCAAAGTAAATATGTCGGGGAGTATTCTACAAAACTTCCTCTTGCCATACTAAAAGGTTTTTCTCTATTTAACATTACTCTAGCATTCTTGCACCACTGATTTACTCAGACCATGATTCCTCACATGAATGAGCCTAACTCTCTTAGTTTTTGTTCTTGATTCCTACACAAACTCATTCTAAGGGAGTTGTAGTACGCACACGGTACAAAATATACTAGATTGCTGCATTCTAATCCTAGATAAACAGACCTCTAGCTGCTTTACTAAGTTCTAAGCATTTTCCAACACTCAAAACCTAACTAAACATACAAATGGATGATCAAGCCACAAGTACATAAAATAAACACAAATAGAAGCAGAGAACACTAGAAATAACATTAAATATATAGTTAGAAGTTTACATTAAGAGTGTTGATCGAGGTCGTACCCGAATCAAATAAACATTAAAAATGCAGTATCTAGGAAGTGATCCTAGGTCGTCTCCCAACGAGCAATGGTCAACCAAACGTTCATAACAGATAGTAATAAAACAATAACGAATTGAGGGGGATTGTTTGTTTTTTGTAAATTAAACAGCAAGTAAATTTGAATTAGAAAATATCAGAATTAAAACACGTTGTTTCCCCTTGATTCACAAGCAAGTCTCTTATCCTAGGTTACGAGGATTTATCCTTTATTAGTTCAACCACTTAATTCAACCCTAAATTAAATTACTAAGCGAAATTTAACATAAGGCATTCATTATGTGATTAAGCAACACATACACAAATTAATCATGAACGAAACTGATCATTAAGCATGAACGTAAATTAAGCGTAGAGACAATTAATTAAGCACTAAGCATGCATGGATTAATAGCAACAAATATAGAGTAATTGGTGAAGAGGAAAAATTGATAAGAATTAAATAGAAATAATAAAACCTCAAAGAGAGTTGTGCTTGATCCTCAAGAGAAAACAACGCTGGAGACTTAGCCTTCCATTAATCAATAGAAACAAAAATTGTAGATTGAAGCAGAAAATGAAATTTTATTGCTACGTGAATAGTAAAAACTGGAATTGCAAAACCTAAAATTATCCTTTGTCCCTAAAACGAAAAAGACTAAAACGAAAGAGAGAGAGAGAGAGAGAGAGAGAGCCTAAAACTAGAACCTTGGTGCTGTTATATAGTTCTCAGCCCCCAAAGCTTACAAATCTGTTTTAAGTCCAAGTCCATAAATAAAATAAAATCTAGATAAGATAAGATAAGATAAAATCTAGATGAAATAAAATCTAGATAAGATAAGATAAGATCTAAATGAAATAATATCTAGATGAGATAAAATCTAGATTAAATAATATCTAGATGAGATAAAATCTAGATAAGATAAGATTGTGTAGAATAAAATTGTCTGCTCTCTTCAAGTCCAAGCCTAATTCCGGATTCAAGCCCAATTACTTATAATTCTCCTGAAATTAAATTAAAAACACAAAATTAATCCAGCAGGCCCAAATGATAAAACTGCATAATTAATTTGACAAATAAGGCTAATCAGTAATTAAAATGGTGACAAAAAGGGTTAAGAAATATGAGAAAATGATGACACATCAAATCCCTTCACACTTAGCCTTTTGCACTCCTGGGAAAAATAAAAAAACAAAGCAAGGGACAAATCCAGAGACATTAAAGAGAAACAAATAGACACAACAATAATTACATATTTCTCAATGAATCTCAAGGAATGAAAAGAATGGGTAACATGCAACACGTAAAGAGTTAAAGAGTCAATGTCGTCATGAAAATCATCCAAGCATCTCAAACATGGCAAGATAGTAAGTAAGCTCAAGAATGAAAAGTGATAAAGCCTCATAAGATATGCACTTTATCTCTCAAGTGTCTAGACTACTGTTTACTCTCAAAGCACCCATGAAAACAAACACCACATAGACTTGGCAAGACTCTAAAATTGACAACCACATCACAAGCACATGCACATGAGGATCAAAAGGTCTTTTAAGGTTGTAATGGGGCCAAGGACAAGGTAGATGAAAGTATGGAATGGTAGCTAAAACCCAAAGGAATGGAGGAGCAATGGGGAATAAGTGGGAAGTAAGAAAAAGTAATAAACCCCAAAACCAAAATTACAAATTAAGCTTTAAAAAGTAACCCAAACAAAATCAACCAAGTCCTCAAACCAATTCAAGTCTTCAAACCAAGACTTCATTTATTCAACCTCATTCTTTTTCTTCTTTTTTTTTTATTTTTTTATTTTTTTTTAACGTGAACAATAGCAATTGAAAGCATTTGAAAAATAAAGCAATAATTAGGCAATATATGTATATACATCCAGCATGGCCAACAAAAAAATATCATCCAATGAAACATACCCCCCCCCCCCCCCCTTCACACTTATTCCCAAAACAATTCCAAAGCTCCAAAATTCCTTAAGGGTAGGGTGAAATCATGGTTTTTCACTTAAGGCTTGTAATGAGCTTCAAAACAAAGAAAGGGGAACATCGGCTCAAAGGGGCTATCAAAGGAATTAATTCAAGGTAGGCTCATTTGGCTAGAGGCTTATAAGAAAAAAATGCCTAAATCATCTCCCAACATGCATGTGAAACAAGTATCAACAAGAGTAAAGCCAAGGCTATTGTGCAAGCAATCAATGGGGCAAAACACACCGAATAAAATAGATGATGATGGCTCAAATTCTCACCAAGGGTAAATCTATCACCTTCAATTCAAACTTTCAAAACTAACTTGACATGCAGAGAAAAACAAGGATTTCAATTCACAAAATTCCAAGAAACTCTTATTTCAAAAACAATTACCCATTACCTGTACATAACCTATAATTCAAAGAGAACATGCAATGTTGTACACAAAACATAAAACAAAAATTAACCTAGAAAACCTAACAAAATTAAACTAGAAAACCTAATAAAATTATACTTGAATACCCAAAAAAATTAAAGAACAATCTTCTCCCCCCCCCCCCCCTCACACTTAAACAACACATTATCCTCAATGTAGCACAATCATAAGATCAAGAACAATCAAAGCAATCAATAAATTTGGACAAGTGCAATAAAAGTAAAGGAGATAGAAAAAGAAAACTCCCTAAGTCATGGCGGAAGAGAAGTAGGGTGAAGTAAGGAGGTCTCCTCCACCACTACATCCACTAAGGAGGGATTTGTGAGGAATGGTTTTAGCCGATGTCCATTGACCTTGAAGCCTTTATCTGTGGATTCACTTTTTATCTCAACTGTACCATAAGGAAAAACATTAGTCACCACAAAAGGACCAATCCACTTTGACCTCAACTTACCACTCATGAGTCCGAGCCTAGAGCTATACAATAAAACTTTCTGTCCAACCACGAAGTCCTTCTTAGCTATCAAGCTGTCATGGAACTTCTTGGTCTTCTCTTTGTAGAATTTGGAATTCTCATAGGCTTCTAAACGGATTTCATCTAGCTCACTTAGTTGCAACTTCCTTTTCTCGCCAGCTTGATCAATAGAGAAGTTGCAGGTCTTTACAGCCCAGTAGGCTTTGTGCTCTATCTCTACAGGAAGATGACATGCCTTAACAAAGACAACCCGATAAGGAGACATTCCTATGGGTGCTTTGTAGGCAGTCCTATGCGCCCAAAGAGCATCATCTGGCCTGGTGCTCCAATCCTTTCTGTTCGGCTGCACAATCTTCTTCAAGATCCTTTTTATCTCCCAGTTTGAAATCTCAGTCTGCCCATTAGTTTAGGGGTGGTATGGTGTGGAAATTTTGTGCACGACCCCATACTTTTTTAGCAAGGCATACATGGATCTGTTACAAAAATGGGTGCCTTGATCACTAACGATGGCTCTAGGGACTCCAAACCTGGAAAACATATTATATCTAACAAAATCCACAACGACCTTAGCATCGTTAGTTCTAGTGGGTTCGACTTCAACCCATTTTGAAACATAATCAACAGCAAGGAGAATGTAAACAAAACCAAAAGAGATAGGGAAAGGCCCCATAAAATCTATACCCCAAACATCAAACACCTCACAGAACAACATGGGGTTGTTGAGGTATTTGTTGTCTCCATGAAAGTGAGTCGCCTACTCTTTGACAAGGCTCACAAGTGCTATAGATTCTCCACGCATCCTTGAAGATGGTGGGCCAATAGAAACCGCAGTCAAGCACCTTGCGAGCTGTCCTCTATATGCCAAGATGGCCACCTGGTGCGAAAGAATGACAGAATTGCAGGACCGAGTCGATCTCATGGTCTGGAATGCATGTCCTAATAACCTGGTCACTGCACAACTTCCACAAATAGGGGTCATCCCAAATATAATGCTTAGTATCGCTCTTAATTTTATCATTTTGAGCTTTAGATGCTAAGGGAGGAAAAACAGAAGCAACCAAATAATTCACAATATTAGCAAACCAGGGAGTGGGGAAGGAATAAGAAATACTATATAGAATGTACAAATGGTCATTCGTAAAATCATCCCAAATAGGTGAGTCCTCAGACACACGCTCAATCCTACTCAGATGGTCAGCCACGAGGTTTTGCGCACCACTTCGATCACGGATCTCCAAATCAAACTCTTGGAGCTAAAGCATCCACCTGATCAATCTAGGCTTTGATTCAGCCTTCTTCAACAGGTAGTTCAGAGCTGCATGGTCAGTATAAACAATAACACGAGTACCAAGTAAATATGAACGAAATTTCTCAAGAGCAAAAACTATCATTAATAGCTCCTTCTCTGTGGTAGTGTAATTTGCTTGAGCAGCATCCAAAGTTCTGGAAGCGTAGTAGATCACCCGAGGCAGCTTATCAATCTTTTGAGCAAGGACAGCCCCCAATGCGTAATTGGATGCATCGCACATTAGCTCAAATGGGGCTGTCCAATCAGGTGCCTAAATGATAGAGGTGGTACTCATTGTACGCTTGAGGCAATCAAAAGCCTCTTTGCATTGGTCATCAAAATCAAACTCCACCTTCTTTTGCAGCAGATTTGATAGTGGAAGGGTCACTTTGCTAAAATCCTTGATAAAGCGCCTATAAAACCCTGCATGACCAAGAAAAGAACGAACCTCTCACACGCAAGAGGGGTAAGGCAATTGTGAAATAACATCTATTTTTGCAAGGTCTACCTCTATGCCCCTACTGGAAATGATATGCCTTAAAACTATACCTTGTTCTACCATGAAGTGACATTTTTCAAAATTCAGCACAAGGTTAGTTTCAATGCATCTATTAAGAACTCTATCCAGACTATCCAAACATGTATCAAAAAAGGATCCATAAACTGTAAAATCATCCATAAATACCTTTATGCAACTCTCTAAAAAATCACTGAAAATGCTAAGCATACACCGCTGGAAGGTACCAGGGGCGTTGCATAGGCCAAAGGGCATCCTCCTATAGGCAAAAGTGTCAAAGGGACATGTGAATGTGGTCTTTTCTTGATCCTTAGGAGCAATATGAATTTGTAAATAACCAGAAAAACCATCAAGAAAACAGTAATGCGACTTACCTGCCAAGCGCTCAAGCATTTGATCAATGAAAGGAAGGGGAAAATGATCTTTTCTGGTTACCTGATTCAGCCTCCTATAATCAATGCAGACTCGCCAGCTGTTCTGCACTCTTATGAGGATAAGCTCATCCTTTTCATTCTTGATCACTGTGCGACCTGTCTTCTTAGGAACCACTTGGATTGGACTCACCCACTGGCTGTCAGAAATGGGGTAGATGATTCCAACTTGTAAGAGCTTGGTCACTTCCTTTTTCATCACATCTAGAATGACGGGGTTGAGTCGTCACTATGGCTGCCTTACTGGCTTAGCTTCATCCTCTAAAAGTATCCTATGCATGCAGGTACATGGGCTAATAGCAGGAATGTCTGCTAAAGTCCATCCAATGGCTTTCTTGTGCTTCTTGAGAACTAGCAACAACTTCTCCTCTTGCTCAATAGCAAGGGAGGCAGAGATGATCACTAGAAATTTTTCCTTGTCCTCCAAGTAAGCATATTTGAGGTTTGCTGGTAAGGGTTTCAACTCTGGTGTGGGCGGTGGCTGAACAGTGGGAGGAACCAGGGTAGGAGAAGAAGAAGGTTCCTTAGCCTGTACCTTATAAAGCAAGTCAGAAGTATATGTACTTCCTGCAACATGGTTAGTGCATTCTGACTCTAAAAAATCAACATCAAGAGGTACAACACCCAGAAAATCAGAACCAGACTCAAATTCAGATTCATTCTCAACATAAAAACCAGATACATGATCAAATTCAAACTCAGATTCAGATTCAATGCATAAGGAATGACAAGTATGCAGATCAGATAAAAATGGATGTTCCCTACCATGAAGAACAAAATCAAAATCAAAGATATAATCATAAACAATCTGATCAATTATCTCAGCACGAAAAACAGAATAATCCTTAGATGGATGTTTCATGGCATCAAGAATGTTAAAATGAACAACAATATCACCAAATTCCATAGACAATGTGCCAGTATAAACATCTATCTTGGTTCGGGCTGTTTTCATAAATGGCCTTCCTAAAATAATTGAGACTGAACCATGGGAAAATCCCTCTTCCATATTATAAACATAAAAATCAACAAGAGAAATAAGTTCACCAACCTGAACCAGCACATCCTCTATGAAACCTGCGGGGTAAGCAACACTTCTATTTGTCAAATGAATCACCACATCCGTAGATTGTAAAGGTCCAAGAGATAAAGAATTGAAAATGGACAGAGGCATGACACTAACTGATGCTCCTAAATCTAGCATGGCATTCT
Source organism: Glycine soja (assembly GCF_004193775.1). Lineage (NCBI taxonomy): Eukaryota > Viridiplantae > Streptophyta > Magnoliopsida > Fabales > Fabaceae > Glycine > Glycine soja. Next base: position 9,733,229 of record NC_041005.1, read on the forward strand.
CAAATTTACTATTCCCAATAATGCAAGGTATACAAAAAGTACCTGGGTCCTTACATTTCTCAGGAATGTGAGGTACAGATTTACCTATCAATGCTGACACATTTCTGCCCATGCTAATCTGTTCATTGTCTTTGAGCTTCCTTTTGTGGGTGCACAACTCCTTTAGAAACTTGGCATATCTTGGAATCTGCTTGATGGCATCTAATAGAGGTATATTCACCTCTACTTTTCTAAAGGTCTCAAAGATCTCCTTTTCCACTTCTTCCATCTTTTTGTTTGGAATCACTCTAGGTGGGAATGGAAGAAGGATAGGAGGCTGTTGTAAGTCAGAATTACTAGAAGAAGGTCCATCTGCATGAAAATTTTTGTTAGGAAGCTTTCTCTTTTGTGCAACTATCTCATCCTCTTTTTCAGGTGTAGAATGAAGCTTGACAGGTTTAGGTGTAGGTGCTGCTATTGGTGGAGGCACTTGAATTTGGTTGCCAGACCTCAAGGTGATGGCACTCATATTTTTCGGATTCTGCACAATTTGTGAAGGCAATTTGTCAGAATTTTGGGAATGAGCTTGGTTCATCTGAGTAGCCATCTGCCCCATCTGATTTGTCAGACTCTAAATGGAGGCTCTTGTCTCTTGCTGAAATTGCATATTCTGGATGGTCATTTGCCTCACTAACTCTTCTAAGGAAGGTTGAGGAGGAGCCTCAGTTGCTTGTTGTCTTTGTTGTGACTGCTGTATTGGAGGAGGAACATATGGCTTGCTTGGACCAGCAGCATTCTGGAAAGGAGGGACAGGCTGTTGTTGTTGTGGAGGACTTTTCCATCTCAGATTTGGATGATTCCTCCAACCTGGATTGTATCTGTTGCTTGAAAGATCATAATTATTTTGTTGTTGTTGGTTTTGCTGCTGAGGAGGTCTATTATAAATGTTTGCAACATAAGCTTCAGGTTGTTCATTGACTCCAGATTGCTGCAAAGAAGGACAGAGAACTGTATGGTGATCTGCAAAAGAACATAGACCACAGACTCTTGCAACAGGTGTAGATTTCTTATTTATGGCAAGCTGAGTTACTAGGTTGACCAAGGCATCAAGTTTTACTTCAAGCTTTTTATTTTCAGTAGGTGAAGATGAATTTGTGGTCACCTCATGGACTCCTCTAAGGACAATAGCATCATTTCTTGCACTGAATTGTTGGGAGTTGGAAGCCATCTTCTCAATCAAATTCCTAGCTTCAGCAGGGGTCATATCACCTAGGGCTCCACCACTGGCAGCATCAATCATACTCCTCTCCATGTTGCTAAGTCCCTCATAGAAATATTGAAGAAGGAGTTGCTCGAAAATCTGGTGGTGAGGGCAGCTTGCACACAATTTCTTGAATCTTTTCCAGTACTCATACAAGCTTTCTCCACTAAGTTGTCTGATGCCTGAAATGTCTTTTCTGATGGCAGTGGTCCTAGATGCAGGGAAGAATTTCTCCAAGAACACCCTCTTAAGGTCATCCCAACTGAAAATAAATCTGGGAGCAAGGTAGTATAGCCAATCTTTTGCCACTCCCTCTAGAGAATGAGGAAAAGCCTTTAGAAAGATATGATCTTCTTGGACATCGGGGGGCTTCATGGTGGAACAAAAAATATGGAACTCCTTAAGATGCTTAGGAGGATCTTCACCTGCAAGACCATGAAACTTGGGCAGCAAATGTATTAGTCCAGTCTTGAGAACATATGGAACACCCTCATCAGGATAGTGAATGCACAAGCTTTCATAAGTGAAATCAGGTGGAACCATCTCCCTAAGAGTCCTCTCACGAGGTGGAGGTTGAGCCATGTTCTCAGTATGAAAATTAGCAGTGGAATGTTCAAAATCAGAATATTCAGAATCACCCTCAACAGAATGCACAGAATGAACAGGATGCACACTATGCCTAACTAATCTATGAAAGGTTCTATCTATTTCAGGATCAAAGGGTTATAAATCACCTGGATTGCTCTTAGTCATGTATTATATGCAGCAAATATTGTGTTTCTCAACAAGCACCTAACAAGGGGGTAAAACTACAGCTATACTCAAACGATATCAAAATGAGCTGAAATTTTGTGAGGAACACCCTAAAATCATGAAAAGATAGCACAAAAAATTTCAAACAAAAATTCAAAGTCAAACTATGAAAACTACCTAAGCAAAGTTTAGAAAAATAGGACAATAATACTTGAAAAATAAAAAAAAAATAGTAAACGGCTGATTTTTGGAGCTTGGGAGATCCTAACTGGCTAAAGTGGGTTGTCACAATATGGGAAATTTTTTTCTACCCCAAATGCATATATAATAATAGTCGTTCTGATACCCGGAGCAAAAGTTATGACCGTTTTAAGTTTTGCTAAAAACAAGTTCCCAAAAGTTTTGTCTCTCTCAAATACTACCACACCAAGTGCTCCTGATATTTTTCACACAAAATATGGATCAAAAGAAGCTACTACACAAAAAATCAGCCAAAAATAACAACTCTAACTATCAAAACAAAAATCGCTAATTAAATTGCAAAATCAGTCGCTACTTCCCAATCGCTAATCACTGTTCATCACTATTCACAACAAAACACAAAGCTGAAACAGTCACTGAAACAGTCGCTAAATCAGTCGCTAAAAATAATCGTTGAAACAGGGAATGCAACTGAAATGCAAAACAGAATGCTACACAAAATAAGATAATTAAACACTATTATGAACCTTTGGCCAACTGCTCCCTGGCAACGGCGCCAAATTTGATCGAGGTCGTACCCGAATCAAATAAATATTAAAAATACAGTATCTAGGAAGTGATCCTAGGTCGTCTTCCAACGAACAATGGTCAACCAAACGTTCATAACAGATAGTAATAAAACAGTAACGAATTGGGGGGATTGTTTGTTTTTTGTAAATTAAACAGCAAGTAAATTTGAATTAGAAAATATCATAATTAAAACACATTGTTTCCCCTTGATTCACAAGCAAGTCTCTTATCCTAGGTTACGAGGATTTATCCTTTATCAGTTCAACCACTTAATCCAACCCTAAATTAAATTACTAAGCGAAATTTAACATAAGGCATTCATTATGTGATTAAGCAACACATACACCAATTAATCATGAACAAAACTGATCATTAAGCATGAACGTAAATTAAGCGCAGAGACAATTAATCAAGCACTAAGCATGCATGGATTAATAACAACAAATATAAAGTAATTGGTGAAGATGAAAAACTGATCAGAATTCAATAGAAATAATAAAACCTCAAAGAGAGTTGTGCTTAATCCTCAAGAAAAAACAACGCTGGAGACTTAGCCTTCCATTAATCAGTAGAAACGAAAATTGTAGATTGAAGCAGAAAACGAAATTTTATTGCTATGTGAATAGTAAAAACTGGAATTGCAAAACCTAAAATTATCCTTTGTCCCTAAAACGAAAAAGACTAAAACGAAAGAGAGAGAGCCTAAAACTAGAACCTTGGTGTTGTTATATAGTTCTCAGCCCCCAAAGCTTACAAATCTATTTTAAGTCCAAGCCCATAAATAAAATAAAATTTAGATAAGATAAGATAAAATCTAGATGAAATAATATCTAGATGAAATAAAATCTAGATAAGATAAGATCTAGATGAGATAAAATCTAGATATGATAAGATAAAATCTAGATTAAATAATATCTAGATGAGATAAAATCTAGATAAGATAAGATTGTGTAGAATAAAATTGTCTGCTCTCTTCAAGTCCAAGCCCAATTTCGGATTCAAGCCCAATTACTTATAATTCTCCTGAAATTAAATTAAAAACACAAAATTAATCCAATAAGCCCAAATGATAAAACTGCATAATTAATTTGACAATTAAGGCTAATCAGTAATTAAAATGATGATAAAAAGGGTTAAAAAATATGAGAAAATGACGACACATCAAGTGCTCAATAGAATAACTCCCCAACAATGGAGTTTCTAGCCCTCCATTAACAAGGAGGACTTAATACAAAGAGGAAAATGGTGTTTGAATGAAAGAAAATGGTAAAGGGATGAAGAAAACGTCTTCTCTCCAGCCTTGGTGCCTTCTTCCTTCTGTTTCACATCGTCTCCTTTCATTTTCTTCTAACTCAGTGTTTTAAAGGCTCTTGGACTTCTCAACATACGAAGGCGCGCTCAACAAGCATGTCTCGCTGAGCGAGAGTAAATGGATATGCGCTAAGAGGGCTACTCTCTGGCTCAACATTTTCTAGGGTTTTACATTCGCTCAGCGAGCTGGCTGCCTCACTAGGCAAATAAGTCTCGCTTAGCCAATCTGGCTCACTAAGCGAGTCCTTCAGTAATATTTCAATACCTTCTCTTCTTTAGCCTAAAAACTAAGTTAAATTCAACATTAGTCAACAAAAATGGAGTCTCTAGTTTATGAATTCATACAAGAACAAAATATTAACAATTCTCACAAAATAAATCGTAAATTAGAGGCACATTGTTACTTTTTCACTTATTTTTAATGTAATTAAAGCTCATGAATAGCAATTAACTCATATATATGGTGAAACAGTTGTTGCAACATGTCTTTGTGCATGGGATTCACAAGTGTAGTAGTCACTAACTTTCATCAATATAATTATGTATTTAATGACTACTTTTGTCCTTACAACTAAGAACTTTTGGATATAATCTTCATTTGTCACCACCTCCATATTAATGAGAGGCTTGGGAATTTTATTAAGCATAAATTAGGAGTAATTAGATTGATCAGGATCTTCCAAATTGATTCTAAATTGATCTTAGCATATTTCAATGTATTTTTTTTATATTATTTTCTTATGCTATAAATGATTCATTTTTTCTCATATAATCTATTATTCACTTTTAAATCAATTATTTTTACACAAAAATCTTTTTCAAACATGTGTGCACACAACCAATGCGACCTTTGCGTATGCACGAGTTATTGACTAATTTGATACTAAATATAATTACATTCAATATGATGATTAAAAAATATGATTAATCTTTTTACTAAATATATTTAATATCATACTTTTAATTATCACTTTTAAAATATTTAATCTTTTTACACAATTTTAAATATAGTTAATATAATTAATATGTAATTAAAAATTTTATATAATCCTTTTACTCAATTTTAATGTACTTATATTTAATATGTAATTAAAAATATAATTAATCTTTTTACATAATTTTAATGTAATTATATTTAATATGATACTAAATATTTTAAAAAATGATAAATTTATATATATATATATATATATATATATATATATACATATATAATATTATTAAATACAAATATTAAGTATAAATTTAAAAATTTATAATTTAATCAAACTCGTACATCACATGGATATAAAATCTAGTTTTTATTATTAATTTAAAATCTTATAAAATCATTTTTACTTACAAATTGTATAAAATAATTTTAAATAATTTAATGAATAAATATGATTTTTTTATTAATACTTATATTATATAATTGAAATGTTTATACTAAAAATTAATTAATTTTTATAGTGTTAGAAATTTTTTATATAAATACATTTGAATAAATTATGTAAGATTTCTTTCTCATAATTTTTTCCTTTTATTATAATAAAAAATTTAAATATTTGTAATTACCTTGATTAAAACATATATATGTGGGACAATAATTAATTTTTTAAATTTTAAATATGAAGATATACTTGTTCTAATTACCATAATTATATTTATATGATTTTTATGAACTAAAAAATAGAAAAAAAATATTTACATTTTTTTTCTATCAAATGCATAATATTTTTTCTTTAAAATTTTTACTATAAAGAAAATAAAGATAAAGGTAAAATAAATATATATTTTGAAATTTTTTAGATATACTTGTTCTAATTTTGATATATATATATATATATATATATATATATATATATATATATATATATATTTGTTCTAATGTTGAATAAAATATGATTATGAAATCAATTTATTAGATATAATTAGATTATATTATTTTAGTAGATAAATTTAAATTAGATAATATTTAATTAAAATTGATTAGATAATAGTTTATTAAATTTGATTAAATGAATTATCTAATATATGAACATAAGTCACATAACATTAAATAATTGAATAACACATAAATCATATTAATGTGACTTATTTTCAACTTAGACCAATTAACAATTCAATTTCAAACCTAGTCATTTATGCCTCTAGCCATTACATGATGACTTATTTGTACAAGCAAGGCTGGTTTGCAAGATGGAACCCACAATATCAAAGGCTGTTTGGCAAGCCTATGTGGCTCTGTCCATGTGACAATTCCTCCTATCAATATACTTTTGGTCATCTATGTTTCATTTAGATTTATTTTTATATTTTCTCTTTTAAATTTGATTCAATTCCTCTTATGATCCTATCAAGTCATTTAGTTTTAGTCATCATGTATTAGTTGAGTTTTGTTATTTTTTCATGTACATAAATTTAATGGGAAGAGTTTCATTTTCATGTCTATAAATTTAATAGGACAAATTTCAAACCAACAGCATACTATTGAATTACTTTGATATTTTTTTACAATTTCAATAAGTAAAAACTTTTTTATTAGTACATTTGATTGAATTTTCTTTTTATCAATTATTTAGCTGCATAGATGATAGAAATACTATTTTTGTGGTGGCTCATCCCATAGACTAGGTAATATGCTGGTCAATCTTTTTAATTATAATATTTTAAAGGCAAAATTGTACTTTTGGTCCCCCGATAATTTAATTCACAATTTTGGTTCCTCGATTTTATAAATTTCTGCAATTTTGGTCCTGGACGTCCCAATTGGACGTTGACCATTAACCTCAGACGTTGACTGTCACATGTCAACGCCTGAGAGGTACCCTGGAAAGGCTTGCATTTGCTTTACCTGTTATTGAACTTCTATTCCTCAGTGGTAATTTTTTTTATTCTCAAAGAAACCCTAAAAGCAAATCCCTAATTGCAAGCGCCATCGTTCTCAGCACTCTCTCCCGCTTCCTCTCCCCTTCCACCTCCTACCCCCACCTCTCTCCCCTCACCTCGTAGCTTTACCAAGAATCAGCCAAGCCCCATGGTTCACTTGGAACCCCACCACCGTCGCTGAACTCGTCGCCCTCCTCCACAATTTCAACCACCACTCCCAATTCGAATCCCTCATTTCCAACGCCAGTTCCAGGTTATAGCCATGCCAATGCGACCTTGTTCTTTTCTACGACAAACTCATCGATCCACACTCCAAGCGAAACTCCCACACTGCCTTCGACGCCGCTTTTGGTTACCTCCATAACCTTGTCCGCACTTCCTCCTCCCTTCACGTGAAATGCATGGCCTACCAGTACATGGTGAGCTACTTATGTTTAATGGATAGACCCTGTGAGGCAGAGGATTTAGTTCTTGGGCTTCAACCTTCGAGCTTCATTGTAAGGGCGTGGGGTATAAGGGTTAGGGTCTATTAAGCTGTAACTATGTTTTGTGTTCATTGTTGTTCTTGTGTTCATAGTTGTTGGTGGGTATAAGGGTTAGGGTTGCGAGTGGAATTGGTGAAGGTGGTTGTGGTGTGTGCCGACGACGGTGGGTATGGGGGGTTAGAATGAGGATTTTGGTTTTTAATAATATTTAAAATAAATTAAAGACAACTAATTAGGATTATGGATTTGTAAGGGATTTGTTTTTAGGGTTTCTTTCAGTAAAAAAAATTATCACTGAGGGTTAAAAATCGCAAACTGTTTCACGTGCCTATCAGACGTTGACACGTGACAGTCAACGTTATTGCTTAATTGGCAACGTCCAATTGAGGCTTTCGGAGACCAAAATTGCAGGAATTTATAAAACTGAGGGACCTAAATTGTGAATTAAATTATTGGAAGATCAAATGTATAATTGGAAAAAAAGTGAGGGAATAAGTGCAATTTTGTCTATTTTAAAATTTGTTCTTACAAGTCAAACACATGCCGGTGTAAGTGTAAGAGAGTTTTTTTTTTTGCTGTTCTTTTTACCCTTAGTTAAGATGGCTAATACGAGTAAATTAAAGTAAAATATTAACACAAATGACAAAAACACATATCCAATAAAATTGCTTAAAACCGGTAAACTTTTAGTATACACAACTTAAATTTAAATTATTATAAAATGAAATAAAATCCATTAATAAGCAAATCTAAATCTAAATCTGTACACACACAAAAAAAATCAAAACTAAAATCACTGATTTCGGCTATGTTTGATATCCCATGGGTGGACCTCCAAATTATGTTTTGAGAGCGAATCGAAAAAATATTTTCTGTGCTATTCGTTAGATGTTTTTTTGGAACATATACCACCACAAATTGAACGTAAATTCAAACATACACTTTGTAATCTTTAAAACTCAGAAATAAATAAATTGTATTTAATTTGATTTAAAAGTTAAATAGCACGTTTTGAACTCATCATAATTTTTTTATTTCAAACCCATCATAAAAATTTGAATTTGCATTGATCCAAAAGTAATTATTATTTTTTGAAACTTAATCAAACTTACTATAGAATTGATTTGACTTGAATTGTATTTTTCGAACTCATTGTAAAAAATTAATTTTTAACAATCTAAACAATTATTATATTTTAAAACTTATTATAAATGTTTTTTTTATTTTATTGCTAGTTTCTCGGTTAATACTTCATATAGAAGATATGTGGATTTAGCAATGATAAAATATTTTATTATTTAAAATCAAAACATTTTATATTATTTCTAAATCTCACCCTTTGAAATCTGAGTAAAAAAAAAAAAAGCTTATACTTTTGTAATATTTTAAATGCATGATATCTACTTACATACAATAAGTTGGAGATCGATTCTCCCTTTTGTCGGATCATGTTGTTGGGGTAAATGTTTATTTTTATTCTAAATGAACCTTATCATAACGATTACAGAATTTACTGATCAACTTAAGAACTATTAACAAGAGGAGAAAAAAAAAATTATCTTTATCTTGGCAGAGACGCAGAGTGATAAATTGTTATACTTTCTCTATTATATTTATTGGCATGTTGGCTGCATCGGCATCACCGTCAACAATTGGACGTCACGTCGATAAAAGAACAAATACTATGTGCTAAAAAGAATTAAAAGAATCAAATTATGATAAGCAAATTGCAAGTATGATTTTCTTTTTTCTGAACGAGATATTATCCACGCTTAACTCGCTCTACTAACACTATCTTCTTATATATCTGGATTTAATTTGATTGTGCAATGGTTCTGCTTCACTGATCAAAGTACTTTGGCCACTAGTATTTGTGAAAGATGAAAGATAAGCCTTACCCAGAAAAAAAAATGGAGAGATAAAGAAATTTAGTTTTTATAATAAATGTAATCCATAGTAATACGTACTTCGGTTTGAAAATAAATTTAATTTTTAATACATCTTACAAACGATGGCAAATTAGAGAGATTTAACTAATGATTTCGTAACAAGAAATATTAATATTCATGCAAGATTCTCAGCTAGCGTCCGAACTAGCATAGGAATAAATTCTCAGGTCTAAAAAAAGCAAAGGAGAACTTGTCTTCCTCACTAAACCATATGTGAATTTATGAGGGAGGCATTACCGACGGATTATTATAGTCAGAGTTAAGGATAATAAGAATTAGGGGATGTGTCTATTGAATGAAGTAAATAAATTGCAAAAAATCACTCCCTATCACATGAAATAATTAAGATTGGGCAGACAATATTGATGAGAATCAATCTGAAGTCAAATTACAACTGAACTCAATTCACACAAGGTAACAAACAACTTATTATATATGTGACCCTTTTTGTTAGCTAAAACTTACATGAATTTAATTATGGTGCGCGTTTTAGTTAATTTAATTAAAAGGGACTCACCTAAAAAAAAAAAGGAAAGGGAAGATTGACCTAAATTTCACCTAATAAAAAATATTTTTAAAACAATGTGCTAGAGAAATACTACACTAACATTTAAAATAACTAGACATTAAGAAATAACGTGCAATTTTTTTAAAGAGAAGAAGTCATGTCTAACATTAACACTATGTTAGACAAAGAGAGAGGAAATAAAGGGAATGGAAATAGATAGGAGAAAAAAGAGAGATAAATAAGTTTAAAAAAATAGAGTAAAAAGATTAATTGTCAGATTCAAGTGAAATAAAAGAGAAATAAAGTGAAAATAAAATGATAAAGTTGTTTGATTTGGGAAAAAAAAGGAAAGAAAAAAAGAGAAATAGATTAATTATTAATTTGTGGAAACTGCATTTGTACATCAAAGAAAATCATGATTCTTGTTCTAGATCACTGGAAAAGGATTTTTTGGCTATAGCTCTAGAGATTCATAAATTGAAAGGAATTGTCGAAAATGAATTATATTTTTTCTGTAATTAAATATAAGTAAGTTTAATTAAATTTACTCTAATTAATGATATTTTCCTAAAATATTATTCGTTTAATTGTAATTTAATTTTCAAAAGACTTTTTTATTTATATGATTAAGTTTTAAGGAAGGACATCGTAAGAATAACTTTATTCTTTAGATAAGATTAATAAAATTAAATGATGTTAATTAGTTTTTTTTTATTAGCGTAAAATTAGTTATAGATAAATTTAGAAGGAGTACTAACTTGGTCGGATTTCCAACTACAAGCCCGAGTGTCGTGTTTCCAAGTTTTCGTGGGAACCCTTTGTTAAAGAGTTTTCAAAATTAGTTATGAAAAAAATAATGTTTATGTAGGCCTATTCAGTATTCACGTATAATGGGGAAAAAAAAAATTAACATCTCGTCTAGAGAAGTGACCAACGCCATCCTCATTGAATCAGTTGAATTAATGTGATCACCTGTTCAACAATGGGAGAGTATTAATTTACTCCTTGGAGGAGATATTATCTCAGAGCCTTTAGTTGTGCTTTCAATGGTTTAATAATGTTTCGTTTGTCTGAAGGAAGGAGCCACATGGATGAAGAAGGGCATCTTCATGCCTTCAATTCTCACCTAACAAGCACGTTAGAAGAACTTGAGAGTCCAGTAGTGTTAGAATTAATGGAATATAATCAACCCTAAGCATAAAAACTAACGAGATTTTTTGTTAAGACGATTTATTAATAGTAATTCATATGATTTATAGGGATGTTAACGTGGGTTTTTGTTCTTCCACATACTTGGATAGCAATCACGAAAGCATACAAATAACCACCACCACACAAATTGTACAATAATAAATCCATATTTTTATAATTAAAAGTAGTAGATTACAGCGATGCACTTGAGAAACATATTAAGTGGACTAATTCTCCCTGGCCAAGCAAGAAAAAAACCAGCTATGACCCAAGGTAGAGAGAGATTATACACAGAATACTAGTAATTAACTAAGACTGGCTCTGCAATTGCCAAAAACTCCATTGCAGTAGCAGCCACCTGAGAGACACTAAGACCTAGACTAGACCATACATAATGAAGATTAATACCCTTACATAACAACATAGGACACTAAGAAAACACGGCTTCAGAGAGAATCCCAGTCGATCTCATAAGAGGGGTACTTCTGGAGATTAAAACTATCCGAATCACCTTCCCACTGCGGCTCGCTGACGTCAGCGAAAGTCAGAACCGAAAGCGGCGAAGAACCTTCAGAAGAGGAGGAAGCAGCTTCGACCTTACAAGAGTTGTTGTTGTTGTTGTTGTCGTTCTCTGGCGGAGAAGCGAGTTTGGATCGCGTTTTCCTCGGAGGCTTCTCGGTCTTCCCCTGTTTCTGCAGCTCAGCCAGGCCCTCGCAAATGGCCTGAAGCTTGGCGTCAACGGCGGAATGAAGAGGCTTATACTCCCCGAAGTCACCACCGACGGAGGAACCCTGGTGTCGGAGGTTGGGGAAGTTGAGCCTGGCGAAGTCACCTCGGAGCTTGTACGCGGCCTTGTCGTACGCCAGAGCGGCTTCCTCGGCGGTGTCGAAGGTTCCCAGCCATAGCCTGGTCCGGTTCTTCGGGAGTCTAATCTCAGCCACCCACTTCCCCCAGTGTCTCTGTCGAACCCCTCTGTATAGCTTCGTGGGCTTCGGAGGCATGCCCACGTGCTTCATAGGGATGGGCTTCGGCCCCAGGAAGCTCAGCGTGTTGCTGTGATTCTGGATCTGGATTTGGGCCTGGATCTGAGAGATCTGAGATGGGGTTAGGTGGTTCAGGCCCACAAGAGATGTGGGCTGCCCTTGCCCGAAACCAATTAAGTTTTGGGTGGTGTTGGGTATGGATGATAACCCGTTTGAGTATAGGGAGGGAGAGTAGTTGTTGGGGGAAGGAGAGTAAGAGGTAGAAAGAAAACAAGAATTTGAAGGAGAAGGGGTTGAGAAAGGACTTTTCATAAAAGGTTCAAGAACTTCCATTAGTTCACCCCTGAATGGATCTGAGTGAAGTTGAAACTCTGTGCTGCTGCTGTAAAAATCCATCATAGCTGCCATGATAATTCAACCTGCGTCTTTCTAAAACTGAAGAACTGCTGGTTAATTAAAACAAAAACAAAAACTTTTCAACAAGAAAGGAAAGGATGAAGGAGATTTCAAATAGACAACCTCTTCAGTCCCGGAAAAGAAAATGAGAAATTAGCTTTGAGGGATCAAAAATAACCCTCTTGGCTGGTTTCAAAGGAAAAAAAAAATGATGAAATATTAATATGACTAGCGAAATTCGACAATAAAACCTGGATCTCGTTTCTGAAAACACCTGGCTTTCGAAAAATCCTTCTAAGTTTGCTTTTTGGTGAATTAAAAGACAAACCAGAAAATCTTAGCTTGAAAGACAGATGATTAGCAGAAAGGGATTCAGAGAAGCGGGATGTTACAGAGAGGGGGGGAAAGATTAAGAAGAAGAAAGATGAACCACAGAAACTGAAAGCTCTCGAGAAAATGATGGAGACAAAAAAAATATATCTGTGAGCAAGTACCTCTCGCCACTCTTGGGTTTGGCTTTCGGAGTCTCTCTCCGTTATATAGCACCCTATCACCTTGATTACTATTGTTAATCTCTTAATCAATCCCCTAATTATCACTGTCGTAACCACGGGTTAGTTTCAGCTAATTGCAGGCCATGACGCAAGACACGCCCCCTCATTGATTAAGGTACGAACCAATCGGATAACAACACGTGTCCAATCCTCGTTGGTTAATGGACACGTGCCCACTCCGAACCGGCAGGTGTCGGTGTCTTTTACGTTGTCATCTTTTTGGGCTTGTCTTAAGCGTGTTGACCGTATTTAGTGTGCTTTCAGACCAACTACTTATCCTCAACAGTTTTCATTTCTAAATTTCTAATGTATCTTTCAATTCCTCTTTTTTCTATTGCCTCCGTTGTATGCTTACTTTTCTAAGTTTGAACTTTTGCATAGATTAGTTTTTTTTTAGGAAAATCACTATCAGTCCAAGTTTAAAAAACAAGCGACTAATTCATACTTTAAGTGATTATTGAAATAAGTAATCAGAAGATAATGTATTCTTATGAGGAGGGTGTCAGAAGTGGAGAGCCGTTTCCTCTTTTGTTTATGGCCAAGATAATGGATGGCCAGTTTATAAATTTAATTCTATATATGTATCAGTTAGTATCTCTTTGTTTAATAAATAAATAATTGAGCCAACTCATGTACTCAAACATTGGATAGTTTTTTTTTCCACTTCAATAATAGATCAGAGACTGGACAGTTCTCTCTTGTAGTAGTTGGTAACTACGACTAAAATTAGGTCATGTATAGTACTAGTTAGTAGTTTCATGAACCAAAACAGAAAACTGAAGAGCCTAGACGCAGAAAAATGAATGACGGGGGCCAAAGCCTACCCAAAGACAAATATATATATATATATATATATATATATATATATATATATATATATATGTTAAGAATAGTCCCACCTCGGATAATTCATGAACATAATAAGTGTTTATATAGTTGGATAGGTCACCCCCTTATGAACTGGTTTTTAAGGAGACCTTTCGGATGCCTTTACTGCACTATAAAATTTAATATGGTATCAGTGGGTAGACCATCCCCTTATGAACATAATATTGTTAATAATCAGTGTGTTAGAGAAATTAAAAATAATTTATTATAAAAATGAAAAAAACAAAAACAAATTGTGAAAAACACAATTTTATGCATATAAATGGTGCAGCACATCAGCATTCTAAAGAAGTATTATGATTTATGAATGTAAATGCTAAAAATAATTAACATTAAAATGATAGCACATATTTTGAGACTAATTATTTTTTTTCCTATCAATACTACATTTATTATGGGACAAATGAAGTACTAGTTTTAAAAAGAAAATATTATTGCATTAAATATTACAATAAAACAACCATTTTATTTAAAGAGTTAAAGTTTAGTGAATTAATTAAATAATTAGGTACTAAGATACTAATAATAAAGAATTTTATTAATTAGTATCGTAAGGTTAAAGAATCAGTAATATAAAGTTCATATTAAAAATCATATTGAAAGTGTATAGTGATATTTTTAATAATATTTGTTTATTTATTTGATGGATTAATTAGTTTTAAGGATAATGGTTTATATTTGTCATAAATAAAAATATAAGAATAACAATTATCATATTCATAATTTTGAAAATCTCAAGTACTTAAAAATAAATTTAAAAATTTTAAACCGACGGATAAATTAAAACATGATAAGAAACAGATTACCGCAGTACTATTGTATATTTTTCCCGCGACCTATGTTCAAAGCAATAGTAATAGGAGGTAGTATAATTAGTAAAGACTAAAAGATAATTAACGCAGAAAAAAACTGGTACTACAAAAGAAAAAGTTGTTGGTTACGCTGTAATTGGCGGTCAATAACAGTATTAAAACCTAGACAGCAGACAGGTACCTAGGATGAGATGGCTAAGGGGGCATCGAATCAGAGCCGTTGGTTGTTCAGAAGTTGACAAGATGAAACTATTGCGAGACCATGATGTCATGGTTACATAGAAAAGATGGTGACTGCTACCGGAGTGGGGCCCAGAAGGGGTGATAATTATTATTGACGACCTGGCAGATAGAAACCGGGGGAGCAGGAAGGATAAAAGGGTCACTTCACTCACTGATTACCAGTGGACTGCAAGTGCCGAATGCTTAACCATGGTTAAATTTGCGCGTTGACTATGGTTGGGTATAGACGCGGTTTTCGGCGTAGGATTTAGAACATGTGAGCGGCACGTGGGAGTGAGGCAAACTCTTGAAATGCGGCGCCAGTAAGTGCGAAGATGACATGGAATGGAATCTTGGATTCCACCATTTTGTGTGAATTTCAACCGCAATGCGCCCACTCATTACCCCTAAGGTCATAGATAATGGGAATTGTTTAAAAAAAATATTATTTTAATTTATCATATATAATTTTAAATAACTTAGGAGAATTACTTATATAAATAATTTTTTTTATGAATTTTTTAACTTTAAATTAAATATAAGTTAAAGAATACAATATTTATGAGTTGAGCAATTTAATAATAGAAATACTCATTGAAAAAAATTAAATTATTTAAGATTGAGTTGACAAAAAATGAATTACTTATATCAACACCATTAAATATGCTTCCAGCAAAATAAATAATACATATAATGATTTAAAATATAAGTAGTAATTTTAATTAGTTTATTCTATTTAATGAATTTTTATTTGAAATACTAGTACTTTTATCTTGTGTAAAATTAAACAACATTTTGAAAACCTTATTTTGACAAATACATGCATAACCATTAAAATTTAAAGCAATAAATATGTTAGCAATGAGATAGATCAATAGAATTAGAGTTAATAATTTTTAAAAAAAAAATAAAAGTATAAAGTAAATTTAATATTACTAACTATAAATTAAATAATATTTTAATATGATGAATTAATTAATTGAATGACCAACCAAAGATAATATCTAATCACATTTTGATTATTACTGCTTCTTCTTCTTCTTCTTTTTTACATAGTTTGATTATTACTGCTACTTACACTTTGAGTTGCTCAAATAATTTAATTTGGTAATAATTTATGTTTGAATTTACTCTTTATTGAAATGACACTGGATCTATATATCACTTTATTATTTAACAAAACTGGTGTAATTGTAGTAGTGGATGGTTTGTTTTCTTAATATTTTTGTATCCTTACCAAAACCAAAAAAGATTTAGTAAAAATAAAACTAATTATTTGAAATGTGGCAAATTCAAATCTTCACTCAATATATATATATATATATATATATATATATATATATATATATACTCGAATACGTCTTGTCTCCAAAGAATTTATATGTGAAAAATAATATTGTTGTCAAATCCGTATTAGTATACATAAAATTATAAACTTTTAATTAATAAAATGTTATTTTAACAATGATTTTTATATATTTAATTTAATTTTTATTTATATATTTTTAAATATAAATTAATTTAAAAATCAAATAAATTAAGAGTTTTTATTATTAAATAACTATTTTAATAAAAAGATACTAGATTTATTTAATTTTATATAAAAACATACAAAACATTGAAAATGGATTCTTTGCCGTGATGTTATTACATGAGATTTGAGTCTTCCAAAATGAATTATTTTAAATAATTAACTCGAAAAACTTTACACCCTTAGATGATGACTGCAGAATTCTAAATTTACTTTATGATCACTACAGAGAATTAAGGCCCCAAAACATTTCAGTAAATGATGCCTCAGTCCAATGAAAGAAAAATCTCTGAATTCAAACAACACTTATAAATATAACATGCTTACATTTACTCCAAAATAATGAGTGTAGGTTCAAACCAACTACTTTGCCTGCTTAACAGAGGTTTAATGGTAAATTTTATTACTTAATTTTTATATTTTTTTTACTTGTAGTTTTTTTTAAAAAAATTATCACTCAAGTTTTTAAATTTTTATTATTATTTTGCCACTACATAAAAAAAAGTTAAAATATAACACAATGATGTTGTGTTATTATCAATGTGATGATAAAATATGTAAAATAAAAAATCTTAAGTGATAAAATTTAAAAAATGATAAAAGTTGAGTGCATAAAATATAAAAAAAAAACTTGAGTGGTAAAATATGTAAAATGATAAAAATTGAATAGTAAAATTTATAATTAAATCTTAATATAGTTATATTTTTAAGCTTTGAATTATTAAAAGATAGTTTAACTTGGTAATTTATGAATGATAAAAAGAATCTATACAACAAATCATAATCATTAGAGTAAGATGTGGATTTGGATTACACGCATTCCGGATCAGTGTTGACAAGAAAATCAATTTAGTTTATTAAGGATAAACTTAACTAAAAAATTAAGATGAGAAAAAAGTATATTTTAGCCTATATGATAATGCATTATCGTTTTATAATGTATTTCCATCTCTTTATTTTGACACTCGTGTTATCTTATACTTTTTTTTTTTGTTTTATTCTCAACTCTTTCTTTATTATAAAAGTTTTTCTTACTGACACTCTTTTATAAAAGTTATTAGTCGGATTGCTTGGATCTGAACGGTATACTAAAATGGTTCATTTAATTCTAAAAATTGACTTTGTGAAGCATTGATATAAAACTGATTTAGCCAGTTTAATTTTATCATTGTAAAATTATAAATATTTTTTGTTTAACAAGACTTAATATATTATATTAAAAGTTAAAATAGTATTATTTAATTATTACTATTTTAATAATGATTAAATTATTAAATTTTAAATTAATATTTTAGCGTTTTAATTATCATCAAACAATTTTTAAAAAATCATTCTTAGTTGCTCAAGTTTTAATTTTTATTTTTTTAATTCAAGTTTTAATTTGTACATTACTTGCACAAGTTTAGTGGGTTCCCCTCTCACATATTCCCATATCTAGAAAGAATAAATACGGCATAGTTCACTTTTCTACTGTAGGATAAATTTGATAGATTCCTTTCATATTTATCACGTTACAGTATTATTTTCGGTGGACCACGTGACAATTATCACTAAAGCGGAATGATTAACTTGTTTTGTTAGTTGTTACAATGGTGGAAAATAATTTCCGGGGCACAAAAAGTCTATTCGCTTCTTTCATTGATAATGTTTTGAGCTTGAATAAACCTGTTTTTTGAAATTAATAAAATCACATTTAAAGCTAATTAATGATTGCAAAATCATTTTCTTCAAATTAACTGGAAGTTTTGAAAATATTTTTAGACGTAGTGTTTAAACATAAATACGAGATTCCTCCTTTATTTTTCAAAATTAAGTTTGAAATTGCTTATAAACTAAAAGACAAATATAAATTCTAAGTTAGTTAATGAGCATGCTGAAGCACTAAGGTATAAATGTTTTTATATTGTGAATTAATTATAAATCATGTTTTAAATGATTTTTAAGATAGTCATTTTCAAAATGATAAACTTACAATATACTGTGGCTTGTAATTTAATGACAATATATATCTTATTTTCTCTTTTTAAGTTTGGAGTGGGGTGTAAAACTTACTAAAAAAATACTACAATTTTTCAATTTTTTGTACACTCAATGAAATTTTCCCCTATAGAAAAAAGAAAGGAGAAAAGGAAAAAAAATCAACATCAAGCCAAAATGCTAAAAGAAAATTAATTTAACCAAAAAAATATCATTTTTAGAAATTATCAAAGATTTTTTAATAGGGATTTTGTTTTCGTGAAAAATATATCAGAAACAAAAAAAGTTTTCTCTAAAAAAGTTTTCTAAAATATCAGCTAAATCAAGTATCATTTCGAAAACTAAATCCTACATATATCTTAACCACATTACAACATATGGATAAGACTTTTTTTATTTATAATCATAAGCAATACTAATTTCAATACAATGCATGTTGATGATGATTCAATGTTTAAATAAGCATTGAGAGTAGTGCAATAGCTTAATTTGATAAGGAAAGCTAGAATGATCATGTAATACAATGAAGTTAGAGGTTTTAAAGCTTACTTGAATTGGGTTGAGCTTAAAAACATGATAGCCCAACCCGATTCATTTGATGCGGAGCTAGAAAATTTTCAACCCCCCACAAGTTGAAAGGTTAGGTGAGTTGGCTTAAAAAGATAAAAAATAAAAACATATTCATTTGAATTCATAAAGAAATTGTAGAAAAACAAATCAAAATACAAAACAAGCATGTTGGCTCCAATGGACGAATTTGCTTCAATCAATAACTATAAACAAGAAGCAAAGTAAACAATAATTACATGGAATCAAAGGGCTGACAAAAGAAAATCAAATCAAATATTTCTTATTCTGAAATTTTATTGAGTCATTAACAACAACAACCTCGTATTAGGAACGAAGCATGAAACTTATGGCGAACAAGATTGTGACACTGCAACGAGAATGAATCGTGTCATGTTACATTTATCCAAGTAGAACCTAATTATATGTACACCAAAATCACTTTCTTCTGGTCCTGTGTCACTCAAGCTTTGCTTCGCACATGTTCACACCATACAGTATCCATGGTGAACAATACTGGCTCATGAAGAAAAGCTAAATTTAGGAAATTCACATTCTAACGCATCTCTATTGAAAACATGTTACTTGTCACGGTAAATTACTCCACAAAAATATAACGGTTCTTCATCTTCTTAATCGTGATACCAATGATCATTAATTAAGATCAAACTCGATCTTTCAATTATCATGTTCCTCTGAAAAAAGAAAGTCAATTTTGTTGTCAAGACAAAATCCGACTGAATTATAAGAAGTTTTTGGACAAATTTCCCACTTTAGGTTTCTTTTAAAAACTATTTCACAGAGTATGGTTGTTTCTAAACAATTTCCACAGGGGTGATATTTTTTACGTAGTATGCATGGAAATTTTCATGCAAAGCGTTAGCATGAATAGCGCCTCACTCAGGCACGCGACACGTGGCTGTGTCGCCTCTGCCACTGGCGACACCACTGGTATCGCCACCTGCAATGGCGCTTTGGCCATGCAGGGTGGAGTCGCTGGTCAAACCAACGCTTTACCCCTACGTGTAGCAGCAGCTTTTTGCAGAAAGTGAAGGCGTCATTGGTGTTGGCGAGGCCACCTGAAAACGCCAACTCCTTTGGCGATTTAGGGTCTTTAAATACCCTATAATTTCCCTTTTGTTGCAGCTATTTCATCTGCTTCATTTCCCTTTTCTTGCACCTGCTTCAGCTGCTTCATTTTTTTGCAATTGTCCGTGTCTTTGAGCTTGTTTTTGTTTCGTTTTCGTGGCTTTAGCTGTGAAAAAAATTGTGTGGTATGAAATATTTTTTAAAAGTTATTTTGTTAGGTTGTAACTTATTTTTCGTATAAAGTATTTATTTATTTTAAAATTAAATTAACTTTTATATTTGATAGGCTTGTTTAAATGTGTGTTTAAATGTCAAAAATAAAAGAAAAATTGTGTAACAATATTAATTTGAAGATAATATTTTGAGTGAAAATAAAAATATTTTGAATATGAAATTTGTAATAATTTTTTAATTAGATTAGGTTGGTGTTGATAATTTATTAGTGTGTTAAAAATTGATGAATGTTTGAACTTTGAATAAAAAAAATTTGTAGATTATATTTATTTAAAGTAAGTATTTTGAGTATGATTTTTTTTAATATGAAGTTGTAGTATTTTTTTAATTAGATTAGGTTGGTTTTTGGTGTGTTAAAAATTTATAAGCGTTCAACTTGAAAGTGTTAAATATTTTATTATATTTGTAGTAATTTTGTAATTACCTTTTTCCATTTTAAAGCTATTAATGTTAAGATTAATTTTTTATAATACTAACTTCGTTCATGAATTATTTAATTTTGTGTTAAAAATGACTATCTTGAAATTGTTCATTTTTTTAAGTGTGTCTCATGAAATTAATTTGAAGTTAATTAAAAATTTTTAAAAGAGAAATTGAATGTAAAGTTCCAATAAAGAGATCTTTTGGGATTACACTTTATTAGTTTGGATTTAAAGTTTTATAAAATTGTTTGTGTTATTTAAGTGTGTTGATGTGAAATTTATTTAAAGTTAATAATTTTAATTACATGTTGATTAGTTTAAAATTACTACATTGAAATCGTTAATTTTTTTAAAGTGTGTGAATGTGAAATTGATTTGAAATTGATCTGAAACTAATTTTTTTATTAAATAAAGTTTTATTTTGAAGTTCCAGTAATGAGTTTTTGTGATACCCATTTTGTAATTTATTTGACGTGTTAAAATATTTTTTTTGTAGGTACAGGATGAATTCGGTTATAATAGTGTTGTATTTCAATGGAAGGGTATATGAAGATAATGATGGTGTAATATTTGAAGGAAGTAAAAAAGCGATTCAAATTAAACGTGGAATTAGTTTCAATGCTTTGAAGAAAAAAATTGGAGATAAGGTTAAGTTACAAAATAATGAAATTATTTCTGCTATCAGCTGTAGATTTTTAGTGTCAGGAAAATATATTGCCTTGCAAATTTGTGATGACGAAGACGTTGAAACGATGTTGGAAAGTTTTAAACAACAAGACCAAATGTCAGTTCTGGAATTGTACATAGAAAAGGATGTCGCTGGTGGTTCAATGTTTCATTCTGCAAATTCGCTTACATCATGTGGAAATTATTTATCTAATGATGAGACACAACCGGCAACAAATATGAACAATTTACATATTGACGAAGATGATGATGATGATGATGATGATGATTATCTTGTGTCTAACTCATACGTTGAAGAGTCTGTAGACGAAGATGACAGTGTTGACGGTATATCTGAAACAGATGATGAAGTCACCGACATTCCTCAACCAGTAAGAATTGTTCACCCAGCAGAAGGTATAATTTGCTGTATAAAAAAATTAGACAATACATTTATTATTTGATGATAATTGTATTTAATGCTAAATAAGTATGATTTGATTTTTTATTTTGAACTATTAGGTGCACAACGAATTGAAAATCCATTTTGGAATGATGCTTTACATTATAACAATATCAACTGGAGTTATCCTGATGAGGAGGACATTTGCGGTTTGGAGATGCCGTCGACCTTTAATGTTGGCCAAGAATTATATGTTGGCATGGAATTTGATAGTAAAGATGCGGTAAAAAATGCAGTCAAACAATATGTTATGAAGGTGCATCAAAGTTTCAAAGTTGTTGAAAGCAAATCGAACAAGTATGTGGTTCATTGCTTGAATAAAAATGCAGAGTGTTCTTGCCCTTTCTATATGAGGGCAATTTTATCTAAAAAAATAGATACGTGGAAAGTCACACAATGGGGTGGACCACACACATGTCTGAATATGACCATGACACAAGATCACGAGAAACTTGATTCAGATTTAATTGCCACTTGTGTAGTAGGTACGTATTTTATATTCATATTATGTTCATTTTTTGTTAATTGTCATTTAAATTTTGTTATGTTATTGACATGCATGATCAGAGAAGACCCATCAATAAAAATTTCTTTGATTCAAGAGAGGATTAACAGTGAATTTGCGTACAAGGTGTCGTACAAAAAAGCTTGGTTGGCGAAACAGAAAGTCATTGCAATTGAATATGGCGATTGGGATGAGTCATATGCGAAACTTTCGTCGTGGCTAACACACATGCAAAATCATTCTCCTGGATCATATTTTCAAGTACTACATGACGATTTTATCGTTGGGAATACGGTTAGTCGCGAACACCGTCAGTTTCATAGAGTTTTTTGGACTTTTGGGCAATGTAAAGAAGCTTTCAAGTACTGTAAGCCAATCATACAAGTTGACGGCACACATTTGTACGGCAAATACCGTGGGACCCTCTTAATGGCCACATCACAAGATGGAAATGGTGGTGTCCTTCCTCTAGCATTCGCGGTGGTTGAAGGTGAGACGTTGACAGCGTGGTCATGGTTTTTGGCACACTTGCGTGAACACGTCACAGATCAAAATGGTATTTGTCTGATATCTGATCGACACGCGAGTATAAAGTCCGTTGTCGCTAACGAAGCCCTTGGTTGGCAACCTTCCCACGGTTATCATGTCTACTGCGTGCGACACATAGCAAGCAACTTCAATCGGAAATTCAATAATGCCAAACAAAAAGAAATGTTGAAAAAATTGGGTAAGATTTCATATTTGATGGTGACGTTTATTTAAGTTCCATATATACTTAAAATTGTTATTCATAACAATTTTTATGCAGCCTACACTCCTTGCAAGCACATTTTTTATCAAAATTTAGAAAAATTTTGTGAACTGAGTCCAGCCATAGCAACATGGATTGATCGAATTTCAAAGGAAAAATGGACGATGGCTTATGATAGAGAAGGACGTCAATATGGCCACATGACAACCAACCTCTCAGAATGTATCAATAAGGTTTTGAAGGATTGTCGCAACATTCTCATAACAGCATTGGTCAAATCAACGTACAATAGGTGTCGAAAGTACTTTGTTGAGCATGGCCGCCAAGCCCAAAGACAGTTAAATGAAGGCCAAGTATATTGTTCAAAGCTTGTTAAAGAACTGAGGAAAAATCAAGAACAAGCTTGTACGCACATCGTTCACGTGTATGATATCCACTCCACAAGGTTTGAAGTAGAGGAGAGCTTCAACCCTATAACGCAACGTGGCGGACAATAGTGGGCAGTAAACTTAAATGGTCGTCATTGTCAATGCGGAAGGTATTCTACGCTTCACTATCCATGTTCACACATTATTGCAGCTTGTGGTTACGTGAGCATGAACTACTACCAATATATAGATGTTGTTTATACAAATGAGCACATCTTAAAAGCTTACTCCGCACAATGGTGGCCTCTTGGGAATGAAGCGGCTATTCCTCCTTCTAATGACGCATGGACACTTATCCCTGACCCAAATACAATTCGTGCCAAAGGTCGGCCAAAATCAACAAGGATAAGGAATGAGATGGATTGGGTCGAACCATCTGAGCACCGACAAAAATGCAGTAGATGTGGAGCCGAAGGGCATAACAGGCGAGGCTGTCCAATGCAATCTGAGCGTGGGAGTTGTTCAAATCATTGATTTATGTATGTTAGTCCAATGTATTGAATTTGTGGGGTTCAATAAATTTGTTAGTTAAAAACATTACTTATTTTGGTTTGTGTACATTAGCTATTTGTGGGTTTCAATGAATTCGTTACTTAAAAACATAACCAAAGCCTACACAAGACACATAAACCTTAACCCCAAGCCCTAAGGAAAATCCCAAATCCCTAAAACCTAACCATAAAAGCTAACCCTAACACCTAATACAAAACCCTGACCATACCCCAAAACCCTAAACCCTAATCCAGCACACTAACCCTTAAACCCCTAAGGCCTAACCCTAAACCCTAACCCTACCCCAAAACCATAAACCCTAATCCAAAACTATAAACCCAACCCCCTAACCCTAACCTATAATCACAACCCTAAGCCTTAACCCCACCCCTAACCCTACACCAAAACCCTAAGCCCTAACCCTAACTCTAACCCTACCCCAAAACCATAACCCCTAATCCAAAACACTAACCCTTAAACCCCTGAGCCCTAACCCTAACCCTAACCCTAACCTATAATCAAAACCCCTAAGCCATAACCCTAAACCCTAATCCAAAACAATAAACCCAACCCCCTAACCCTAACCTATAATCAAAACTCCTAAGCCCTAAACCCTAATCCAAAACAATAAACCCAACCCCCTAATCCTAACCTATAATCAAAACCCCTAAGCCCTAACCCTAAACCCTAATCCAAAACAATAAACCCAACCCCCTAACCCTAACCTATAATCAAAACCCCTAAGCCCTAACCCTACCCCTAACCCTACCCCAAAACCATAACCCCTACTCCAAAACACTAACCCTTAAACCCATGAGCACTATCCCTAACCCTAACCTATAATCAAAACCCCTAAGCCTTAGCCCCAACCCTAACCCTAACCACAACCCTAACCCCTAATCCAAAACAATAAACCAAAAATCCTAACCCCATCCCTAACCCCTAATCCAATCCCCTAACCCCTAAGCCTTAACCCTACCCCAAAACCCTAACACTAACACTAACCCATAATCAAAACCCCTAAGCCTTAACCCTAACCCTAAAAGCTAACCCTAACCCATAATCCAAAACACTAACCCTTAAACCCTTAATCCAAAACAGTAACCCTTACACCCCTAACCCTAACACCTAATGAAAACCCCTAAGGCCTAACCTTAACCCTACCCCAAAACCCTAGCCCCTAATCCAAAACACTAACCATTAAACCCTAACCCCTAATCCAATCCCCTAAGCCCTATACATTAGTAAAACTACTTATTTTTCGTTTGTGTACTTTAGTTTTATTTTTATACTTTGTTTATTATTATACTTTTATGCGCCAGATAAACTCTATACATTAGTAAGGCATAATAAATGACATGCGATAGATTAATTGTCAAAATAAAATGTTTTACAAACAACAAGAAATTTACACAGAGACATAAAAATCAGTCATTATGGTGTCCGCGATGTCGTGAGGATGTGTCACATGGTCGATCCCATCTTCGCGCTTGACGATCAGGATTTCTTCTGCCTCGTTGTCTCCCCGCTTCTGCTTGCTCAGCCTCAGCAGAAAACTCTTGACGCAAATCAACACCTAATAAGTCGCCCATATCAGGTATTGCTCCGGGTACATTCCATTGCAAAGCAAATGGGGCGTTAGGTGTTGCCATGGGGGCATCGTGCTGCTGCGAAGGAGTCATAGTGGGCCATGAAAAATGAGCTTGTGTTTCCGCAACACCACCGAACGAATGTTCGCTCGCAGAAGTATCAGTGTGATGACCTTCAAAAGGATACTGATAAATCTGTGAAGGATATTCGGAAAATGTTTCTGGCGTGTAATACATTCCATGACCACGCTCCATCATTTGTTGGGAATATTGCTCCGCTTCAACAGGCTCCTTTCGTCTGCCTAAGCCCCGAGTTTCAACACTTGACTGAAGAATGTGAAACTCTTGTGTTGGGAATTCACACTCTGATGCTGGACCATGTGACACTAGCTCAGTGACTCTCTCTTGCTCTTCTGATATAATCGCCAACTTATCCACGTAAGGCACGAGATCATCAACTGTCCATGTGTTCCTCCCTTGTGGTGACACCATATACTGTAAAGTCTCCACAACTTCACCCTGCAATTATTAGCGTCAACAAATTAATGCTTACGCTTAAGAAAATAATTAGAAGTTAAACATTGAAAAACAGATAAATTCCAATGCAGCTGTGTTTGCATTGTTTGGGTCGACAAACATCTTTGTTTTATGCCTATACCACACCATGTAGTCCGAGTTAAAACCCAGTAGGCCCTCCTGTCGAGGATAAACGTCGACCCTAAACTGAGCAGCATCGTTCCACTGACTAATGATTGGGGCCAACAGGTGGAACCAATTCTCATCTTGTTTGCCTTTGAGCGTTATGCCATGGAGATTCTGCGGTTGCGAAGGACACCCGGAAATAGGTTGTTGCAATCCATATTGTCGTAAAACTCTATCGGGTTGGTGCCACTCAACAACATGGAAACAAATCAGTGGCACCACCGCGAACCAGGCTACACTTCCAACCACACAAATTGGAGGCAATGCTGCCATCACAGTTGGTGTGTATGGCTCCCAGACAAACTGCATATAACAACACACTTGTCAATTTTCAGTCAAACATAACATATTAAAATTTAATTTAACCATTACATTATGATCTTCTTACCTCATGTCGTTTCATCAGATCCAATTTGCGATGGAAAACTCTAAGATCATCATTGCCGATATGCTGATTTCCACGTCGCAGCCACCTACAATAAAAATGAAATCATCATTGTCAACATGTTCCATCATTAAATATTTTCAATTCAAATGTAATTTTTTTAACGACAAACCTGTGTCCAAGTGGTTTATTTTCTATGATGGGAGGTGTCCTCTTTGGAGCCAAAGTCGTGCATCGTTCCCATGTCCACATTTGGATTAAGATGCACATACTTCCGATTGATTTAACTTTGTAATCGGTGGTGCTACACATCTCTCTATATAAATACGCAAGCACGGCAGGTCCCCACGCATACGTGCTGCACTATTCAAAGTCACGTAAAAATTGTAGGTACCTTAAGGAAACTCTGCTACTACTTTTGTTAACAAAGATGACACCTCCTATGAATCGAAGAATCCACGCACGGGTAAACCTTTGTAATTGTTCAACGTTACCCTCATCAATATTTATGTGAGAAAAATAGTGAGCCAGCCAACTTAATTTGACCACACTGCCTTCAATTTCGCCTTCCTGTGGTCTGACTCCTAATAATTCTTCACACAAATCGGCCCAATCAAGATTTGTCGAACCAATTAATGGTGCCCCGTCAGTACGCAGACCTAATAAAATTGACACATCTTGGAGAGTAATGGTAGCCTCTCCGCATCTCAGGTGAAACGTGTGGGTTTCGGGCCTCCATCTTTCAATGAACGCACTAATTAAGGCCGCATTTATCTTTAGGTATCCCATCTTCATGATCCAATAAAACCCACATTGCCGAAGTAGAGGAACAATTTCCTCTAGTATTTTTTCTTCACCTTGATATGTCGGGACTGCTCGTCTGATGTGTAATTTTCTATCTGGTTCCCCATTTCAAACATGTTCTGAAACATGCTTGGGTTGTATCCACAAGACGTCACCATCAACTGGACCAGACCTAGTTTGTATGCTCGATGAGCATGACGACGAAGATGCCATTGATCTTACAAAATAAAATATAAAACAATTCATTGACGATAAAATTTATACATTAATTATACATACACAAATTAAGTATATTTACAAAAAAATTAATTAAAATAAGGGAAATTTAAATGTATTATACAATCACGGAAATTTAAATGTATTATACAAAATAAATTAAATCACATCCAAAGACAATTTTACATAAATAATAAATTATATTTTTTTAATTTCAATAACAAAATATATTATACAAATAACCTAATTCATATATATTCTATAAATAAATTAAATTACATAAAAATATAAATTTCAATATATAAAATAATATTTATATTTTCGGCTAAAAATTAAAATAATATATATACAAAATTAATAATTAAATTTTCGACTATAAACTAACGTAATATAAAAAACTAAAAATTAAAAACTAAAACTAACGTAATATAAAAAATTAAATTCTAACCTAATTTAAAATTAATAATTTATACTACATAAAATTATTCTTAATCTATGAATAATTTACCATATACAAAATTAATGACTTTAAATAATTACGAGTAATATAATTTAATATACAAAATCAATAATTTTAAATACGTAAAACTATTATAATTTAAACATAACATATTTTGTCTAATAATAACTAAAACTAACATAATATAAAATATTTCATTCTAACCTAATTTAAAATTAATAATTTCCAGCACATACAATTTTTTTAATCTATGATATTAAATATTTAAATTAAATGTAATCTACTATATACAACATTTAAACTAAAGCTAATCTAAAATTAATAAGTTACGCTACTTCAAATTATTTCTAATCTATTTTACAAAAAATTTCAACTAAACTTAATCTATCATATCAAAATTTAAAATATTCCTAATCTACCATATAAAATTAATAACTTAGAGTATGTAAAACTATTCCTAATTTATCATATAAACCTAAATCTAATCTACCATATAACATTAATAATTCAAACTAAACTATACAAAATTATTATCTTATACTACCTAAAACTATTCATTTATCAAAATATAATCTGGCATATATAACATTAACAATTCAAACTAAACTATACAAAATTATTATCTTATACTACCTAAAACTATTCATTTATCAAAATATAAACATCTACATAAATAAAACATATAAAATATATTGAATATATAACTTACAAGCTTTTAGAAAATGGAAGAACACAAACTAAACAGCACCACCAGCTACCTCTCTCAACACAAGCAACCACCTTCTTTTTCACCTTCAACACACAAATTTTACAAGGAAGCGCGACCTGGTCCCTCTGCACTTGGGTTTTTAAATCCCACTGAAGCTGAAAGCGCTAACCCCACTGGCGCCTCCCTCTCACCCAAATCGCCAGCTCGAGTGGCGCCTTCCAGCTACGACCTGAGCAGCTGCAAGTGCTGCAGCCTATGCCTGCAGCTCTGCAAACCCAAGTGCAGGTGCTGAAGTCGCTGGTCAAACTAGCGCTTCCATGCACCTTTGGACGCACCAATAGGAGCTGCGATATGCAGTCCTTTGTTGCCAGTCGCAGTAACGACATGCCACGTGGCTCGTCTCTGTCGAAGGCGCCATCAACACTGGCGCCATGCATGACTGGTACGTAAAAAACAGCACCCCTGTGAAAATTGTTTAGAAACAACCCTACTTTGAAAAATAATTTCTAAAAGAAACCTAAAGTGGGAAATTTGCCAAAGTTTTTGCCCCAAAAATCTCGAGTTTTCCTTTCAAGGCAACACCTAGCTAGTCGAGCTCGAACTCGAATTTGATGTACAAAGTTAGAATTTGATGGACAAGTTGATTGAAATTTAGGACACAATGTTAGTACTGTTTAGCAACCACAAACAAGGCCGAAAATTAAACGAAAGCAGGTAGCCCAAGTCACAGTAAGGTCAGAAAGTCCAATTGATGAAATGTACGTTTCTAATGAAGAATTAATTAACTTTGTCACATTGCACCCCGATTTTCAACAATTTGAGCTGGAAAGGTGGTAAGATAGAGTAATGGGTCTCAATTGATTAGAGTGGTATGCGTTTTTGAGAAGCATCGGGCATTGAATTGTTTGGACCATTCGGCAAATGGGGTAGCAAATCCAATGTAACCGTCGTTTTCAAGTCACAGCCAGAGATATTTCGATTGGATTTGGTGAGGGCGCAAGTTACTCCAATTTCAACTTTTTCACGGCACTGCACATGCTTCCACCATTCTTTTATTTATATTCCCTCTAGTAAGCTCTCTCAAAAGCCTTAGGAAGAGGTGCTCTTGTTGAAGTGTTTTTATTTCTTTAATTTGTTGGAATTCTGGATTCACACATAGGATAGGACACTTAGCCCATTGTGAGTGTGGGCAGCAGGAGAACCAACCTTAAAGACTAACCGATATTTTAATAATAATACGTATTGAATTGAGGGCCATGGTTGGAATGTTTCTCAAGAGAGAGCAAGTTGCATGCGCCTAAAGTGCTCTCGCTTTTGTGTTATTCACCTCTTTTCACCACAACTTTTTTCTTTTTCTTTTCCTTTGGCTGTTTCACTTTGAAACGCAAGCTTTTTTTTTTTTATCTAATTTATTTGTGAATATTTATCTAATCTATAATATTTTTTATATTAATTATTTTATACTAAAAATATCTCTTATTAAAATAAGAGAAAAAATATATTGATAAATAATTATATATATATATATATTAATGAGAAAAATAATTTTTAAACAAATTATAAATTTAAGATAAACTTATTGATATAAATTAAATTAATCATTTTTTAATTTTAATAAATTAAATAATTGAATTTTATATATAAAAACAAAAGAAATATACTGACAATAAGTGGCTCTAGGATATGTGATAAGTGGTTAATTAGTTCATCCATAATTAGCATTGAAGAGCTTCTGATTTATTAAAGGCCATTTGAGTATCACGTGAAGATTAGTTTCACAGTCAAAAAACTGTGAGAAAAGTAAAAACCTTGTTTTAATTGTTTAAAATAAAAAAAAGGAAAATTTACCTTTTGTCTTACTTCCAAAGTTGCAACATTTTGATTGTTGATGACCAACTTCAAAATTTAAACTTGTATGCAAACCAAATTTCAATATTGCTCGTCTGACAAACTGAATTTTTAAACTGTAATATCATTTATTATTACAAAAAACTATACTGTACTATTTATTGGTTCATTGGTTTAATGGAATACCATAATCCTTTAACTCATGATTAACACAATTATATTATCTCTTACTCACGTTACTTGTCCATTTTGTATAAATATAACAATTGGCAACATATTAATTACTAGAATAAATTATACCTGTATTTTTTGTGTGTTTTTTTTAAATTATATCTGACATTTTTTTTATCTTCCAGAAAATCTGTTAATTATTTAATTCACATTATATTCAGACTCCTCCCTCCAAACATTATTTAATAATTTAATAGAAAATTTATATTTAAAATATTTTCATCTTCTTTCTCTTACAAAAATTTATATCTAAAATACTCAAATATTTATAAAACTAAGAATTTTTCCAAAGCCGCACCATAACTATAACACTGCCAGGGCCTCTTCGAACTTATATCAAATTGATCAAAACTACATATAAAATAGATCAAACTCAATACATTCATCACATCAATGTGCCCACCTTCACCTTTCAGGGATAAGGATCAGCTTCACCATCATGCCATCAAACACATCCAAGCCACATATCAAAGGAACTCTGACCCTACCAAGACCTAGACCAAAAATCCTAAGCTTCTAAACACGCAGTGATCCTACCAAGGCCCCGTGCAGCAACATCAGCGATAGTCATTATTGTACTTCCGCCACTCTTAAATTCAGCCAATAAATAAAGTAACAATATAGACGTTGTACACTGTCCAATAATAAAGGTAACAATTTCATGTTAACTTCATAAAAGTTGCTCCAGAAAGTAGCAATATAGACCTTTTTACATAATCTTGTCATCTAAAAGCCAAAAAAGCCCCTACGCAACTATATATCAACTTGTTTCTCAATGTGTATATCAGTTTCACATTACAAAAAAGTATGGCCCTTCACAAGTATGTCTATATCCAAAAGTGATTCAATAATTCCCTAAAAAATAATTAATAGTCAATCATACATCCTGCATCCTGCATCCTTGTCTTCCTTTTAGCTCTAAGTTTTTGCCTTTTTTTAAGTGTGCTCTTGTATCCTCTGTAGTGTTCACTCCTCCACTTGAAGATTCATCTGGCACTTGTGAATGTATTTGTGTTTGCTGAAATTGAAAGAGAAAAAAATCAGTTATAAACAGGTGAAGATGTTTGCTGAAATTTAATTATAAGAAGATCAATTTACATAAAAATATATACCTGGTTGGTGACTTTAGATTGTTGTGAACATGCAAAATTAGCTTGGACAGATTCAGAATTGTCAGCACCTTTATTTTGTTAAAGCATAAAATTAATTCAAAATATTACATACTAAAAACTAGAATATTAATATAATAAAAGTTACAATATTAAATTATGTCTATATAAACCTTTTTTGGATTTCCCACTAGAGCCCTTTGACGGGTCCTATAATTATGACCAAACTCTTTGCAAGTTGAACATCGAACGGTATTGGACCTGCTTGCTTGTTGGGTACCAGATTCTCCTTCAACTTCACTCTTCCTCCTAGTTTTCCTAGACCTTTCTGGTAACCTTTTCAAGGCAGAAGGATCAATATTGGGGTAACCTCCCCTTTTCTTAACATCCAGTTCAGGCATGGGGTGAAATATTTCTGAATAAGCAAGCGATCATTTTGAATTGTAAAATGCCAAGTCACAATAGCTCTCAACATTGGCCCTTTTGTAACGTACACATGCACAAACATGTTTACATGGCAATTCTGTAATCTGCTAGTAATTACAACCACAAATTACAGCCACAAAACTTGTCATTAAGTTTTACCACAAATTGAGTGAATCCATCCTTAACTTGAAATTCATCAGATCCAACATGGCTAACAACACAGTATCTACCATCTTGCATAGTTTTATCTAACAACACCCTTACTCTATGTCTTTATCTTAAAAGTAACTCCATCTAGAGTTGAAGATGCATGAATCCTCCAAGTACACTCTAAATCTACACATTCACAAGTCACTCTTGTCTTTTCATTTTTTACCTTTCTCAACTCAAATCCTTCCTATATAGCAAAATCTTTAAGCACTTCCCTAAAGTGGTTCACATTCAAAACACAATTGATTGACTTCAAGCTTTATCCTTGCATCCTTCTCCTTCTTATATGGTTTCCTTAAAACTCCTCTCTCAACATTAATATCATATCATCATCAAAATGAGGATTCCTAATCACATCGCGGGTTTCCTCAAAATCACTAACACAATCACTCTGATTTTTATCACTCCAATCTCCATACTCACCAACAAGATCATACTCACTTTCATAAGACTGATTATCACTCTCATCTGTTGGAAAAGTGCCCTCAATAATTTAAGAGGGGGGAGGGGTGAATTAAGTTAAAAAATTTCTCGTTTAATTGACTTCTAAATCCCCTTTTAAATCTATATGTTAAGAATATTGAAGATGAAGATGAAGGTTATATCAATAGAATACTTCAAGTGTGCAAGATAAAAAAAATATGCAAGATAAAGTAATCAAGATAGGGAAGAGGGGAATGCAAACTCGGTTTATCCTAGTTCGGTCACTTCCTGTGCCTACATCCAGTCCTTAAGCAACCCATTTGAGATTTCCACTAACTTTGTAAAACCTTTTTACAACTTCTGAACACTCGAGGGATCCCTTTCCCTTGTGTTCAGGAAACTCGCAATTCAAGAGACAAATAGTCTCTTGATCTCAATAAGTCTTTAAAGAGAGTACAAATGTTTTTCTCTCTTTTAAAGAAGAAGATACAAGATGAATTTCTTAGAAGAATCCTTAATTGATTTGCAAGTGTTTAACCAATGATTTGTTTTTGAGAAGATAAGACAATAAG
Source organism: Glycine soja (assembly GCF_004193775.1). NCBI lineage: Eukaryota > Viridiplantae > Streptophyta > Magnoliopsida > Fabales > Fabaceae > Glycine > Glycine soja. The sequence continues at coordinate 9,766,972 of NC_041005.1, forward strand.
GTTCTAAAAAAACTCTCTAAAAAATTTCGTAGATAAGTCACATATTTATAGGCCCTTGGTGGTTTTTTAAAAACTTATGAAGGGATGTGACTTTTCAGAGTAACTTTTAAAAGTAATCGATTACAACTCTTTGGTAATCGATTACACAGTTATGTAATCAGGAGTCATGACTTTTCAATTTGAATTTTGTAGTTCTGTTACTAGTAATCAATTACAGACAAATGGTAATCGATTACAGTTTTCAAATTTCAATTTTTTTGAAAAAACTTTTTAAAATAATTTTGCTTCTAGTAATCGATTACTAGTGGAAAAATGCATTTTTTTTTCAGAAAATGTTAAAAATATTTTAAAACCTTTTTATAATCAATTTAAAAACTATGTTGTGAGGCCAAACCTTTGCAATCACTAATAGACTCTTTTAACAAAGATAGACTAAGACTTAGCTTTCTTCTTGATCTTTGTTTTTTTAGTCTTGATTTGGACTTGAAATAAAACTTGTGTTGCTTTTGCCTTGGCATCATCAAAACCTTCATACACATACATTCACATCATCCATTTCGTAACTCTTATCATCATCACTTGTATTCACCTCATCCTCATAAAATTGTCCATTAACATTCACAGGTTCATTCATAGATTCATTCAACAATTCATTCACAGATTCATTCATAGGTTCATTAACGGCAAATTTCCCCATCTGGGGTAATTTTAGAAACTATTTCCCCAGATGAGGTTGTTTTTAAATTATTTCCAAGAGGGGACAGTTTTTTACGTGAAAAGCATGCATGCAGGACCCAAACCGCCAGAACCAGTAGCGAGTTTGGTGTCCTTGAGCAAATCGCCAGTGTTAATGGCGATACCAGTGACCAAATCGCCACTTGAAATGGCGACATGCACAGCGTTTGGGAACCGTCAGTCAAACTGGCGAGTTCCATGGATTAAGCTGGTTTTGTTTTCTTTTGCTGAACGATGAAGCATGAATTGGAACCTGACCTCGTAGGCTACGAGAGTGGAATATTCAACGATACGTGTCAGGTTGGGAAGCAGTAATTATGACGTGGGGAATTGAGCAATAACTCTGTATGTAAATTAAAACAACTTATATTCTTTTATAGAATTATAAATGAATACAAAAAAGTTAACATTTGATTCGATTTAAATTTGAAGATAATAATACAACTATAACAAAAATATTTTAAAGATAGTATGGGATTTTTTAGAAATTAAAATAAAATAAGATTTAATTTGAATGTAAAGATAATGAAGTATTCTGAATAACAATAATTTTTTTGGTTACAATTATAACAATAATTAATACAGTTTAATGCCAATTTAAAAATATAATTGTAAGTTAAAATAACTATAGAATTAAAACTAATAATTTTGTCCGTTCATCGCACAAAATAATAGTTATTGTTATATAATTTAAATTAGTATTGAATAAATATAAAGTTATTTTTACCTATTCATAGCTTGTTTGATTTAAAAAAAATTATTGAAATTCAATTTAGAGATAGAAATAAAAAAGAGTATATTGAAAAGAATGAAGAATTAGAAAAATAAAATTTAAAAAAAAAGATAAAAGGGGAATACCGGAATAGTTTGAGATCGATTATCAAGGGAGAAATAGTTTGAAATGCATGAACAGTTGCAGAGGAAAGAATATTAAAAGTGTGTCTAATTGATAGAATGAGAAGAATGAAAACATTACTCTCCAAGTGGTATAATCAAATTTATAATATAGGAATTGGTTTTCAATTACATCTAAATTAATCTTAATTCTTTTAACATTTGTTGTTAATTAAATATTTTAATTTCCAAAATTAAGTTAATTTGATTCATACTACTAAAAAAAATTTAATTTGATTCTTTTGTCAATTTTTCATATTTTATCATTTTATCTAAATATTCTGGAGAGTTATGAAGATATAAAATAATTTCAAAAGCTTATAAATATTAAATATAAAATGTACCAACATGATGATATTTAAAAGATTTTACAACAAATTATTTGAGGATAGGAAATTTTAATCTTTATTATTTTGAGTGAAGTTTATTTTTTAGTTAGTAAATTCGAAACAAAAATAAATAAAAATTTATTTGTTCAATTTTTGTAAAGTTTGTAGGTAGAAAATGAAAATAACGTTTAGATCAAATTTCTTTAATTTTAAAATAAAAACTAATTAATTTAAAGTAGAAAACAACTAAAAAAATTAAAATACGATTAAGTTTTATTTATTTTTTTCTAAAAGATATTGCCGTCTGCTGCATGGAATTATGAATTATTTGTGCTACCTAATTTTGCCCACTCTCGTAGCCTATATAGCGAGGTCAGGCCAATTCATGCTTCATCGTTCAGCAAAAAAAACAAAACCAAAGCGCTGCCAAAGCTTAATCCATGGAACTCGCCAGTTTGACTGGCGGTTCCCAAAAGCTGCGAATGTCGCCATTTCAAGTGACGATTTGGTCACTGGTATTGTCATTGACGCTGGCGATTTGCTCAACGACACCAAACTCGCCACTGGTTCTGGCGGTTTGGGTCCTGCATGCATGCTTTTTACGTAAAAAACTGCCCCCTCTTTGAAATAATTTAAAAATAACCCCATCTGGAGAAATAGTTTCTAAAACTACCCCAGATGGGAAAATTTGCCTTCATTAACATTTTCATTCACAGGTTCATTCACATTTTCTATCACAGGTAAGTTCCAGAACCCATCCTTTCTTATACTAACATACATATGAATATAAATTGAATTTTGATTCTCAACAAACATGTTCGACACATGAGCATCAACCTTAAAGGAAAGAATTTTACCATTAACGGTAGAACGAAACCACAAAATAAAAGGGTGACATGGTGGCAAGTCTAAGTCATTAGCAATGTTGTTCACACAATCATGTGCATCGAACATTCCAAACTTATTCGAATCAACATTGCATATCTTACTTTATTCGCCCTGTTGGTCTGTAAAATGGACCAAAATATCCACGTTGCCTGGTTCGACCTATGCACTTCATCCATTGTGTTTCCTATGGTACCAAACATCAACACTGTTTTAATCAACAATAATAAACAAATATTTTTAAAAATATCATGTGGTCCCAAACTAGTCCCCCACTGAAACCCTATTTAGAAACAAGAAAGGATAAACAATCAAAATTAAATAAATAATTTAAAGCAATCAAATTGAATCGAATATGGCTTCTTCTTTGTCTCAAGACACCAGCAAGAGCATAAAGCTAAAGCGATACAACAACCACTCTCTTGTTCGCACTCATCCTCGTCTTCCTCTTCACCTTCAACTACCCTTTCCTCGTCGCCACCGATGCAACCCACTGCCACGACCATGTCCATGCCCACTCCCACTACTTCCTCTCCTCTGCGTTCAGTGCCTGGGAGAAGTTGGTTTGCCACTCTGCCACCCCCAGCTGCCCCAACAGTCTCACCGTCCTGGTGACGACCGTGGCGGGCTTTGTGGGTGATAACTGCTAAATAATTATATTTTGATAGTAGAAAATTAGTCAAATATTGGTCTGAAATTAATTATTTAGCAGTTATTTGTGATTAAAAGTTAGAAAATTAACTAAGTTGAATTTTTGGTTGCAGATATAAAAATTGGAGGTGTAACAAGTAAAGAGGGCAGAAAAATTGAAGAAAAGAAGAAAATTTGAAGAAGGCCCAGCCCAATACGCGCGCTCAGCGCGCGTCACGGGCTAAGCGGGTCAGGAAGTACACGCGCTAAGCGCGGGGTGTCGCGCTAAGCGCGCCTACGAAGGCCCAAAGCCCACTTCAACAGCTATAAATAGAAAGCCAGTTCAAGGGAAAGAGAACGCGACCACAGAACCCCCTCTCCTAGGGGTTTCATTTACTCCCTTTCTTTCTTTTCTTTCACCCCCCTTCTCATTGTAAAGCCCTCGTGACTATGAGTGGCTATACCCCCTAGCTAGGGCCTGGTAGGCCTAAAAAGCCAATGATGTATGGAGCTTTTCAAGAGTTATCAATAAAAAGAGGAATTCCCTCCAAGTTCTTTTATTTATTTACTGTTCTTTCTTTTTACATCCTATATCTCTGAACTTGCTTTCTGTTAGGGTTTAGTCCACTCGGGAGAGGGTAAAACCTAATTAGGGGTAAGGAATGAATACTTGAATCTGTTTTTAAGGGTTAGGGCACTCGGGAGAGGGTAACGCTTAAGAGAACACTAAAAGGAAGAAATTATCGAGTTATCTTTTAGAGGGTTTTCCTTCTAGTTTCTTTTATCTGCTTTTCTTTCTTGCTTATTCTGCATCTCGGACTTTGTTTTCTGTTAGTCTTTAGGCCACTCGGGAGAGGGTAAAGCCTAATTAGGGATAAGGAATGAATACGTGAATCGGTTTTAAGGGTGAGGCCTCTCGGGAGAAGGTAACGCTTAATAGAACAATAAAAGAAAGAAATCATTGGGTTAGCATGACTTAATGCCTCAATGCCCATGCTTTAGAAAACATCTAGAATGTAATCTTAATGCATCTTAGTTATTGAGTCTTCGCAAAGGGCATTTGGAAGATAGGTAATTAAGGTAGGCTTGTCATCATGAGGCATCAGGGGCAAGTAGATGGATAAATGTGGGGGCAAAATTAGTTCACTGGTATTGATAACAGACAAATCCATAATCCATATATCTAGGCTAATTAGACTTGTCAGGTTTTAGCGATTTTAATATATAGATTTTATTCCCTATTTTTATTGTTGGTTTTTCTTAGAAGTAGTTATTCCTTAGTTTACTGTTGGGTTTTAGGAGTAAGTATTTAGATTTAGTAGATTTAGATTTTATTTATTTGAATTTCGTAGAAGTAGTTATCTTTATCACAATTTAAATATTTTATCTTCTAATTTTATCTTTTAATCTTATCTTTAAATCTTTTATCTTATCTTATCTATTATCTTTATCTTTTATTTTAAATTTTAAATTTCTTAGATTTAGATTGCCTTTAATTTTATACACGAATTTTACAACTTGCAAACTGAAAAGTACTTCACATAAGTGTAACAAAATCCCTGTGGTACGACACTCGGCTTACCGATAGATTATTACTACGAGCGATTTGGTACACTTGCCAAAGAGCTAACAGTGGGCAGCCACTGCTCCCTAGCCCTGAAGAAGCACGACGACAATGTCATTTTGCATGTCAACATTGCCAACCCCCAACCTGCTATTGTCTATGCTTCATCCAGCTCTATCTACAACCACAACACCCAAAGGAAAAGTAAAATGTGAACAGAGGAACAAAAATCATGAACTAGAAGAGAAAATTGCCTAATGGAAAAGGAACAGAGGAGGAACGTTCACCTAATTTTTGAGTGGAACCCTAATTGAAAGAAGAGGAATATGCGAACAGGAACCCGAATCACGAGAGCAAAAATATATTAGAGGCAATTTCGTCTGTTCACATATTTCAATCGACATTAGTTAATAACGTTAACAGATGGGGTAAAAGTAATGTAAAAAAAAGTAGGGATATCAGGTGAAATTTGTGAAAAACACAAGTGGGTGTGAGTGTAATTTACTCTAATTAATAATAATTCTAGTATAAAAAATATTAACTAATAATTCATAATTATTGTGATAAATGAAGAGTATAAATTTAGACAACACAATCATATAAGAATGATCAAGAGGATACATGTGTCCCCTTTCAGGAAAAAAAAAGGATGCATATGTTCCTCATACAAGGGTAGATTTTTTTTCCCATGTGCCTATGAAAACTTAGATTAACAAACTTAAAATTATGTCAAGATACTTGGTAAAATAATTAAATTATATAAATAAGTTAAATAAAATGTTTAATGAAATTTACTTACCTTATAAAATGAGAATATTTAAATGAAAGTGAATGTAAGAATGAAGATAGAAGAAAACAAATAATTTTAAATAGTCTTACATATTTATATATGCATAGAGAAATAAATGAGCAATGCTTAAATATCAATTTAAAAAAAAAACACACAAATCTAAACTTTTAACAATATTTGGTTGCTTCGGATAAACAACCAACCAAGACAAATTAATTTTTTTATATCACTATATCTTATTTGAGTTTGGAGGTGATAATATTAGGTTTGTAAAACTTGTGGGCTAACACCATCAAAGTGGGCCCTGAGGCGTGACCCAACTCTTCACAACAATAATATCCTAATATGTATATTTTTTCTAGATGAAAGCTTTTAATGTCTCTATGAAGTTTAAACTAAATAGTATTATGGGTTTCTGATGACTTAATTGTTGTAGGTCGTTACTTCCTACACACCCTTTGGTGATTCTTGCATGCCCAAATACCTTTGTGTAAATAAAATTGCCCTAAATGACTATCTTAGTGTCAATACTCCCCCTTCCCCAAATTGTGAACCCTAACATCTCCCTTCACAGAAGCTCTCACACCCCCTACGTAGTCCTTTTCGCACTCCTTTCGATGTTTGACCTTCATCCCCCTTGGCACCCCCTCATGTCAACAACCATCACTCCATTAAAGCTTCACGCGAAGCCAAGGAATGGTTTGCTGCCTCACCCTTTAAGTGCCACGATGGCAAGGTAAGTAATCAAATTTTTGTTTTCCCTTTTCAGCTTCTTGTCACCAGGCTTAGTTTCTGGAACATATGTTTTGTATCAGGGTAAATAATGAAATTTTTGTTTTGAAACACGTGTTTCAAATTGGAATGCATATTCTGTAACACAATCTAAAATATATAGTTGCCAAAGATCGTGATACTCTAGTGCTATTTGCTATGCGGGATAGATATGTATCTATTTAGGTTTGGGGGTGTTTTCGTTTCATCTATTTTGCGACTGGGGGGCTCTATTCGGCTTCATTAATTTTTATGTTTGTTGTATTTGTAATTGCTCTTTAGGCTATATGTTGTATGTTGCTGATATGTAACTTTGATGTCAACAACTTATCACTCATTGTGGTAGTTACTCGTCTTTTGTTATTGCTGAATAATTGTTTTTTATAAAAAAGCTCTACTGCAATAGCTAAATAGAAATTTGTAATAGCAGTATAATGTAGCCTCTTTGTGTGCTTTCATTTGAAAAAGCAAAACTCAATTTACATCCAAAGTGTTAGTGTTTTTTTGTATGCAACCATTTGTTTAAATGTTGAGATTAGAGAATGACCCACATGAACTCAAATGCTTAGTGTTAAATAATTTCACAAATACTAAAGCTATTGCTTCCTATCGACTAATATAATGGTAGAACATGAAGGAAACAACAACAATAACAATAATTGTCGCAACGTGGGCCATGACGGGACAATGAGAATAAAATTATCCAAAATAAATAAATAAATTGTTTTCCAAAAAAATGGAAAACTTGAGGAGTCGTCATCAACGTTTATTTAAAAAAAAACGTCGGAAAAACTAAAAAGGATAAGGAATGGTCTATGGTTTGAGAAAAAAGGATTCATGAGTCGTTTACACGCGCGGAAGATGTTAGCACCCCACGCGTCCATCATGAAAATGACAACTTTTAATTGAGTAGACTAAAAAATAAAGTGACTTTTAATTATTTATCTTTCCTTGAAAACATAAATTATATTTTGTTATATTATATTTTTTATTTAGAAACGAAACTCAAATTTTTATTATTTAAAAAAAGATTTTATTTTTAGTTCTTTTTTTGTCGACAAGGGATTTGCCCTTGCTCCAACGTATCCCCAAGTGCAATGAGAAAATTAGACTTACGTAATTTTTTTTAGAAAAAGAGTTTGTGTGTTGGGTTGATTTTATTTCATTATTTTTTATAAAAAAAATTGGTTTTGTGCTAAACTTTGTGAAATCAAGCAAGTCGGAGACCCAACATGCCGTTCATAAAATTTACTCACATTCTATTGAAACACTACCAAGTAAGTCGGAGACCCAGCATGAAGTGCGTGTAACATTGAGGGATTATATTTGAGAATGTTACCATTTTTAGAAAAGATTTTTGTTTTGTGGTAAACTTTGTGAACCTAAGTAAGTCGGAGACCCAACATGTCATTCACAAAATTTACTCACACGTTATTGAAATACCACCAAGCAAGTCGGAGACCCAGCATAAAGTGCACATAGTGTAAAGCATATACTAAAGAATGCTAATGCGAATTTGTAAAAAAAATAAATAACTAGACATAGTGCTACAAAATCAGATAAATAGAATGAGAATAGAAAGGGATAGAATAGAAGTGGAGAGTACACTTAGTAATTAAGGATGTAAGATGAAAACAAGGGAGAAAATAAAATAAATAATGAGATATTTACAATGCACTATTAATTAAACTAACTAGCTAGACAATGACAGAGACCATAAAGAAATTAAATAGAATAAAGAACTATCCACTAAGATTTATAATTATCTCTATTTTCCTTCTTTTTTATTTTTATTATTATTTTTCTTTTAAAAAAGTCAAAAGGTTGACTTGGACTTAGTCAACACTAACAGAATGCTGACATGACAACCTAGTCACCATCCCAAGTGGTAAAGGTGTACATATAAAAAAGAGGATACAACTATCAGTTTTTTTTTCATTTCAGACTTCACAAAAAAATGGGTTGGGCCCAAAATGAAAAGGATGCATGTGTTAAGAAAAGAGGTGCAAATAGTAAAGTTCATCTTATTTCAAACTTCACAAAAATGGGCTAGGCCCAAAAGAAAAAAGGTACATGTATTATAAAGGAGGTGCAAATGGTTGTTTCTTCTTCTTTTACATTTTTGTTCGTTCGTCTTTTTTTTTTTTTAATTATTGGTTGGAAATGTCCACGATTTGACAGAGAAAGCAGGAACGTGTTCTCATGGTTTTTTTTAATTATGAGAGGGAAAGAAAGCTACAACTAAACCATACCTCAAAAAGCAAAAACAAATGGAAATACAGAAGGCACAACTTAGGGGGACACACACATAAAATCAAACAAAAGTTCCAAAAGCAAAAGCAAAAACAAAAGAATGCATTTAACTTTCCATATTAGTCCATAAAGCAAGGTGGAGAGCTTACCTCAGTAAGCAAATACTATGGAGCAACCTTGCTCCTTTTGTTTCGTACTGTTCTTTTTCCTTTTTGTGTCTGTGCTACTCTTCCTTTTTTTCTATGTATGTGTTGCTCCTCCTCCTCTCCTTTTTTTTGTTTCCTCTGTGCTATTCTTCCTTTTTGCTTTTATACTATGCTCTTTCTTAACCTAATGGGCTCTCAAAGAGAGCCCAATAGGTCACACAAAATATTTTTATTCTATTTCTTCTTTTTTTTTTATTTTCTTTTTTTCTCATGTTGTTTTTTTTTCTTCTCTATTTTTTCTTTCTTTTCATTTAACGTTTTCTTTCTTTCCTTTTTTTTAACATTCCCTTTTTTTCCTTAACAACAACAACAACAACAACAACAACAACAACAACAACAACAACAACATATAGGCCTTATTATGTCCAGGTCCAGAGCAAGTCTTCTTTTCCACCATATGGTTTGCCTCCCAATTATATACCGCCCACTGCTGTATATGCTCTGGTGAGAATATCAGTAATTTCACACCCGTATTCATTGAGAGTCAACAACCTTAACCCGATCATATTGATGCCTATGTCTCTCAACCCCTGGGGAAAACACATGAAGCTCCCCAAGACCACACTCTAATTGATTTTGGGGTTTGTTTGGGATATACCACTGAAGGGCATGCGTATTCTGGTGTCCCCGTCTAGACGAGAAGGAACAATTTGACCATATAGAGGAAAAATTAAGGGTCATTAAAGGAGGAGGAAATTATGGCTTTGCTGACATGTCAAAATTGTGCTTGGTACTCAACGTGGTTATTCCTCTAAAGTTCAAGGTGCCAAACTTTGATAAATACAAGGGAACCACTTGCCCAAAGAATCACCTGAAGGTGTATTGTAGGAAGATGGGGGTGTAAGACTTTAATTTCGTCTGGGAACTATCATTCGCTAACGTTTTGATTCTTGCTAGCCGAATTGAGTTGCTCGACACCAGTTGCCACGCAAGACGGAAGATTAGTCGACGTTTCGGTAAAGAATGCGGAAAATACCCAAAAGGGAGGGCAAAAGGGTCATTTTAAGCTTTTTCTGACCCTTGGCTCGCCCAGGCTAGCCTCTGGCTCGTCATCTTTGTCACGGGAAGCCGGAAGGTCCGCATCGCCTTCTTAATTACATGCATTGGGCACCATGGTAATGGCTACGAACAAACCATGATACCCAATGCATTATGGGTAAGAAGGGATGGTCTTCTGGACTCGTGTCTGTAGATAAACGCATTTTGTCATGCATAGCATAAACATTCCCTGATGCATTCATTATACCTCCTCTATGATAAGATGTTGAAGTATTGATCATCGAAATTTTCATTCTAGCAAACATGGGGTTGAACCAAGTGCCCTCTTTTAAAAAAAGGTTCTATCATGTCAAAGTCAAGAGCCTAGAACTAGCCAGCTTGCGAGAGCTAGGGCAGCGGATGGATCAAGTTCGGCGTCAAGCCTTTCGCAAGGCATATGGGAAAATCTGGGATTTGGCTATGATAGAAGTGTCCGTTGAAGCCATCGCATCCCTCGCCCAATACTACGACCAGTTGCTCAGATGCTTCATGTTTAGGGACTTCCAGTTAGCACCAACCATAGAAGAGTTTGAAGGGATCTTGGGATGCCCGCTAGGAGGAAAGAAGCCATATCTTTTTTTTCCGGATTCTACCCTTCCATGGCAAGAGTACCAAAAGTGGTTAAGATCTTGGCACAAAAGTTAGACCGAGTGAAGCAAAACAGGAATTGAGTGGTAGGGATGCCAAGGAAACGCTTGGAGGAGGGGGTAGAAGCTTTGGCAGATCAAGGAAAGTGGACCTCGTTCATTGATATATTAGCACTGTTGGTGTTTGGGACCATACTCTTTCCAAATGTAGACGGGCTAATGGATTTAGCAGCGATCGACGCTTTTCTTGCTTATCATCACAACAAGGAAAGCCCGGTCATTGCTGTCTTGGCCGATGCATATGACACATTCGACTTGAGGTGCAAAAAGAGTAGCGTAAGGATTGTCTGTTGCACGCCCGCTCTTTATGTGTGGTTGGTCTCCCACGTGCTTCATCATGAAGGTAGACCTGTCCGTCCTCTACAAGGTCATCGCATGTGCACCAAAAAGGGAAAAACAAATTGGGAGGAACTCTTAACAGGTATGGCAGGAGCGTCTGTTAGTTGGTTCCCCCAATGGAAAGAAGGAGGGACTAGAGCGTTGTGCTCATGTGAAGGATTCCCAAACATCCCCTTGATGGGAACAAAGGGTTGCATTAATTATAATCCCATTTTGGCCATAAGACAACTAGGCTACCCTATGAGAGGTGCGCCCCGGAGGAGACTATCGCGCCTTTCGTCGCACGGGGTTTCAATGAAGGCAATGCAAAAATACTTCAGAGAATCTGCAAGGCGTAGAATACAGTGGAAAGAAAGGATAAGGAGCTTAGGGGAAGCAGCAATGGTGTCATCAGTGGCTATCACAAATGGCTGAAGGCTAGGACACAAGGGATAACTTGGCTCCCAAAGCTAAGAGATCCAAGTAGGAAAGAAGTTGAAGTCCCCGAGGAAAGTGAAAAAGTGAAAGCCTTGAAAGCAGAGCTTGAAAGAACGAAAGTGATCAAGGAAAAGCTAAAGACAACAGTCACTAGGGTCAAGAAAGAGTGTGATAAGCTAAGGGATGTCAACATGACTACGACCGAAGCATTAAAGCGGGAAACAAAGAGGGCCCAAAAGGAAGAATGGAGCAGGAACAAGTTCCGAGGGGCTCTATGGGGTAGCAACAACGAGCTCAAGCTTAGAAGGGCCGAAAGGGATGAGTCAAGGTTGGAAAGCATGGTTTTGGAGGATAAATTGAAGGCTTGTCAAAGGTCGAAGAAAAGTTTGACCGAACAACTGAGTAGAACATAAGAAAATATGTTTACAATCATTGACCAGTATAAGGAGAAGGTAAACCTAGCTGCTAGTCATGGGCAGAGACTAGAGGATGAGCATGCGAAGGTATCAGCTCTGCAAATGGAAAGGGAAGCAAGAGAAAGGGTGATAGAATCATTGCACAGGGAGGTTGTGAAATGGATGGATAGATTTTCTCTCACTCTGAATGGGAGTCAAGAGCTTCCAAGGCTGTTAGCTAGAGCCAAGGCAATGGCGGATGTATACCTGGCTCCCGATGAAGTTCATGGGCTTTTCGATTATTGCCAACACATGATAGAGTTGATGTCCCACATAATTAGGAACTGTTGAGGCGTTTGTATTTATGCTTTGGCTTTGGCAAGATAAACAATGTTATATCTTAATGAAAATGAGATTTGATTCGACCTTATGTCTTTAATGAAATTTTTGCGTGGGTTCAATACTTCGGCAACTCATCATTATCATGCATTCATGTTTATTTCATTGTTGCATTACTCATTGCATTTTTTTAGCAGTCATAGGAAAAAAGTAAACACAATAACCAAAAAGAACGAACGCGTTTTATGACACCCCTACCAAACACGTGCCAAAACCAAAATCATGAGTGAAATAGAGGAAGTGCAAGAGCAGATGAAGGCCAACATGGAGGCCTTGAAGGACCAAATGACCTCCATGATGGAGGCCATGATGAGTATGAGAAGGATGATGGAGGACAATGCGACTGCAGTTGCCACCACCAGCTCCGCCGCTTAGGCGGATCCAACTCACCCATCTGGCATAAACCAAACAAGTCATCCAGCCCCAGATGTGGTAGGTCTGGGAGGAGAAGTGTTGGGAAGTACGGGCGGTCCCCATATGGTGCAAAGTAAGAATTCTTTCCCACCGTACGGCTTGCCACCTAACTATACACCACCCAATGTGGTGCATGTGTCCAACGAGAACGCCAACCACTTCGTTCCCGTTCTCCTTGAAAGCCAGCAACCCCAATTGGGGCATGCACCCTTTGCTCAACCTATGGGAGAAGCCCATGAAGAGCCCTGGGACCATGCTCTGGGTGAGTTCAAACCTTACCCTACATATGCCACTGAGGGACTAGCGTTTGGTGGCATGCCTCAGCCCAATGCCTCGAGGCCGCTCAACACCGCCTGCTGCAACCCTTGCATTTCTCGGTGGGGAGACTACCTCTGGCCATGGAAGAAAGGGAGAAATTTGATCTCATAAAGGAAAGGCTAAGGGCCATTGAGGGGATTGGTGATTATCCATTTGCCAACATGGCGGAGCTATGCTCAGTGCTCGACGTCGTCATCCCTCTCAAATTCAAGGTAACAGACTTCAACAAGTACGAAGGGACCACTTGTCCTAAGAACCACTTAAAGATGTATTGTCAGAAGATGGGGGCATACTTAAGAGATGAAAAACTCTTGATGCACTTTTTTCAAAAGAGTTTGGTCGGGGCGGCAATCACTTGGTATACTAACTTGGAAGCTTCCCGGATCTGTTCTTGGAAGGACTTGACGGCTGCTTTCATAAGGCAATATCAATACAACACTGACATGGCTCCCGATAGAACACAATTGAAAAACATCTGTAAGAAGGAGCATGAGTCTTTCAAGGAGTACGCCCAGAGGTGGATGGATTTGGCAGCCCAAGTAGCGCCTCCCATGATGGAAAGGGAGATGATAACCATGATAGTAAACAAATTACCAGTGTTTTACTATGAGAAAATGCTAGGTTATATGCCCTCTAGTTTTGCAGATTTGGTGTTTGCGGGTGAGAGAATTGAAGTGGGCTTAAGAAGGGGGAAGTTCGATTACGCTGCTTTAGCAAGTACAAGCAATAGGAGGTCTGGAATGGGTGGAGCCAAGAAGAAGGAAGGAGACACCCATGCTGTAACTTCAGCTCCCACATGGCCAAAAAATCCCAACAAAACCTTCACAACCCCACCTACCAATATTCCCCACATCAACCAAATTATTCTGCCAACATCGGCACCCCTCCCAATTTGGCGCTCGTCCAACAAAGATTGCCCACTCAACCACAAAGGCCTCCCCCACAAAATTCGTTTCCCTCACAGTCTTGACCCACCGGAAACACCAATCCTAACACAAACCCAAACTCGTGGAGGAATTTTCTGGAAAGAAAGCCCTTGGAGTTCACCTCGATACCAATGCCTTATGCTGACCTACTACCATCTTTGATAAGCAATCAGATGGTTGTGGTGAACCCCGTGAAGGTCTATCAATCTCCCTTCCCACGATGGTACAATCCCAATGCAACCTTTGCCTATCACGGTGGTGTTCCGAGGCATTCTATAGAGTAGCGGATGGCCTTTAAGCACAAGGTGCAAAGCTTGATTGACGTGGGATGACTGACATTTCAAGAGGACAGTCCAAATGTAAGGACTAATCTGTAGAAGCAAGCTTCATGATGATGAATCAAGTTGATTCAAGTAGTTTTGATGATGACAAAGATGATGACAAAAAGCCCAAGAGAATGATTTCAAGATTAAGTCATCAAGTTCAAAATCAAGATTAATTTCAAGTTTCATGAGAAGAAATCAAGAAGATTCAAAATTCAAGAGAAGTTTGATTTCAAGATTCAAGAGAAGATGAATTCAAGATTCAAGAGAAGAAATCAAGAAGACTTCACAAGGGAAGTACTGAAAAGATTTTTCAAAAAAAAAAAAAACAAACAGCACAATTTTGTTTTTCAAAAGAGTTTTTCTCAAAATTTTCTAAGTTACCGGAGTTTTTACTCTCTGGTAATCGATTACCAGTTTACTGTAATCGATTACCAGTGGCAAAGTTTGATTTCAAAAGCTTTTAACTGAATTTGCAACGTTCCAATTAATTTTTAAATGGTGTAGTCGATTATAATATATTGGTAATCGATTACCAGTGTATTTGAACGTTGAAATTCAAATTAAATTGTGAAGAGTCATATCTTTTCATAAAATGCTTTGTGTAATCAATTACATGATTTTGGTAATCGATTACCAGTGACAAGTTTTGAATAAAAAGTCAAGAGATGTAACTCTTCCAATGGTTTTCAGGTTTTTCTCAAGGTTATAACTCTTCCAATGGTTTTCTTGACCAAACATGAAGAGTCTATAAAAGCAAGACCTTGACTTGCATTTTAATAACTTTTTTACATATTCTTTTACAACCTTTGAATCTCTTTGAACATCTTTTTGAACTTCTTCTTCTTCTTCTTCCTTTGCCAAAAGCTTTTTGAGTTTTCTGGTTTCCAAATCTTGTTCTTTCACAGAAAACAAAAAGTGTGTTATATCTTTTCATTCTCTTCTCCCTTTGCCAAAAAGAATTCAACAAGGACTAACCGCCTGAATTCTTTTTGTGTCTCTCTTCTCCCTTTTCCAAAGAACAAAGGACTAACCGCCTGAATTCTTTTGTGTCTCCCTTCTCCCTTTTCAAAGAATTCAAAAAGATACAGTCTGAGAATTCTTTTGATTCTTCCATTTCCCTTAAACAAAATATTTCAAAGGACTAACCGCCTGAGATATCTTTTGTTTCCCCTTCACAAAGTTTCAAAGGACTAACCGCTTGAGAACTTTGTCTTAACACATTGGAGGGTACATCCTTTGTGGTACAAGTAGAAGGTACATCTACTTGGGTTGTTGTAACTAAGAACAAGAGAGGGTACATCTCTTATGGATCAGTTCAAGTGGAGAGTACATCCACTTGGTTGTTCAAAGAGAACAAGGGAGGGTACTTGTTGGATCGAGTGGCCTCAGAATAATTAAGAAGGGGGGGGGGGTTGAATTAATTATTCCTAGAACTTTACCAATTAAAAATTACTCTTTTAAGGCTTTTACTAAATTGTTAAGAGAAAAAGGAGTAGAAGAGAAACTTAACAGAAAGTAAAAGCGGAAATTAAATGCACAGCGGAAAGTAAAAGAGTAGGGAAGAAGGAAACAAACACACAAGGATTTTTATACTGGTTCAGCACAAACCCGTGCCTACCTCCAGTCCCCAAGCGACCTGCGGTCCTTGAGATTTCTTTCAACCTTGTAAAAAACCTTTTACAAGCAAAGATCCACAAGGGATGTACCCTCCCTTGTTCTCTTTGAACCTAGTGGATGTACCCTCCACTAGAACTGATCCACAAGAGATGTACCCTCTCTTGTTCTCAGTCAAACCCAAGTAGATGTATCCTCTACTTGTACCACAAAGGATGTACCCTCCAATGTGTTAAGACAAAGATCTCAGGCTGTTACACCTTCGATACTTTGTGAATGGGGATACAAAAGAATTCTCAGGCGGTTAAACCTTTGAACGCTTTTGTATTAGGGAATGGGAAGAATCAAAAGAATTCTCAGACTGTGTCGTTTTGAATTCTTTGACAAGGGAAAAGGGAGACACAAAAGAATTCAGGCGGTTAGTCCTTCCTTCTTTTGGAAAAGAGAGAAGAGAGACACAAAAAGAATTCAGGCGATTAGTCCTTGGCGAATTCTTTTTGGCAAAGGGAGAAGAGAATGAAAAGGATGAATAGCACAAGTTTTCAAGGTTTGGAAAACCAGAAAACTTCATAAAGCTTTTGGTACAAAGAAGAAGAAGAAGTTCAAAGAGATTTCAAGAGATTCAAGGCTTGTAAAAGATTGTATGAGTTTGTTAGAAAGATTGGAAAATGATTGATTCAAAATGCAAAACAAAGCCTTGCTTTTATAGACTCTTCATGTCTGATCAAGAAGACCATTCAGAAGAGTTATAACTTTTTAGAAAAACTTAAAACCCATTTGAAAAAGTCAAAACCTTTTTGAAGAGTTACATCTTTAGATTTTTCAGAAACAAACACTGGTAATCGATTACCAAATATGTGTAATCGATTACACAAAGCTTTTGAGTGAAACAATGTGACTCTTCACATTTAAATTTGAATTTCAATGTTTAAGGACACTGGTAATCGATTACCAAAACATTGTAATCGATTACGGCCTTTTGAAAATATTTGGAACGTTGTAAATTCAGTTTGAAAACATTTTCAAACTTATTTTGCTACTGGTAATCGATTACAACAATATGGTAATCGATTACCAGAGAGTAAAAAGTCTTTGGTAAAGGTTTTGTCAAAAACTCATGTGCTATTCAAAGTTTTGAAAAAACTTTTTAATACTTATCTTGATTGAGTCTTTTCTTCATTCTTGAATCTTGAGTCTTGAATCTTGATCTTGATTCTTGAGATCTTGACTCTTGAATCTTGATTCTTGATTGTAGACTTTCTTCTTGAGTCTTGAATTCTTCTTGATTCTTGAACTCTTGACTTGTTCTTGATTCTCTTGAGATGAATGTTCTTTGATTCACTTGAGACGGATGTTCTTTGATTCACTTGAGCTTTTTGTTCATCACTTTTGTCATCATCTTTTGTTGTCATCATTGTTATCATCAAAACACCTTTGAATCATTGTTGATTCATCATGAAGCTTTGCTTCCACACATCCCTTGTGGATCTTTGCTTGTAAAGGATTATACAAGGTTGAAAGAAATCTCAAGAACCGGTGGTTGCTTGGGGACTGAATGTAGGCACGGGTTGTTGCCAAACCAGTATAAAATTCTTGTGTTTGTCTTCTTCTTCCCTACACTCTTTAATTTTTGTTGTGCACTTTAATTATCGCTTTTACTTTTGGTTAAGTTTCTATTTCTGTTCTTTACTTTCTTAACGTAGTAGTAAAAGCATAATTGAATCTAGTAACATTAAGAAGGATAAGTTTTTTAATTAGTAAATGTTCATTAATAATTAATTCAATCCCCCCTTCTTAATTATTCTGAGGCCGCTTGATCCAACATAATCCACTTGCCAGTCATGGAGGCTGGGTGGTTAATGAAGTGGAAGAGTGGGAGCCTCGGGGGTTGAAGCAAACGAGAGACGTGTTAACCTCTAGAAGGTTCATTTTGGAACCATTGCGCGAAGCTGGTATGATTCGTCTTAATGGTGACAAGGGAGATTCTTGTTTAATGCATCTGGGGGCATCACGTGTTAACCTCAATGGTGGAAGAGTTGCTACATGGAATGATGGATAAGGGCCAAATTGAAGTCTGCATTGCGAGAAAAGGGGAAGGGGATGTATGCATGCAGTCAGATGATAAAAACCCGAGTAAGCCCAAGCCTTTGGTGATCCACTTCACTAGGGATGTCGCCGCTCAGAAGCCCTGAGGTTTCCAGCCCGTTACAGTTAAGAAGCCTGTGCTCTTCCCTTACAAAAGTGATAAGGCGATGTCATGGAAGTACACCGCACAAGGATCCGACGAAAGGAAGGATGCGTCCGTAATACATGTTAAGAATAATCTGTCCTTTGCTAAAGTAACAAACATATTCGGTATGAGTGACATGAATCATAGTTTCGGGAGAAGAAGACATACTTGTAAGTTGTCCATCTTCTACGCCTTATGTTGAGGCTGTAGAGGAGTCATTGGAAACATCCTTCCAGGCACTAGAAGTTGTGAGCAATGCTTACGTGGAGTCTTCCCTGGTGCAGCCGCGCTCATCTGGTGCCGCTTTGATGGTGGCTCAGGTTATGTTGGGGCACGTATATGAGCCCAGAATGGGTTTAGGCCGAAACGGGAATGACATAGCGAGTTTGGTGGAGTTCACGGAGAATCGCAGAAGGTTTGGGTTGGGATATGAGCCTACACGCACCGAAAAAAGGTGAATCGCCTTAGAAAGGAGGGAGAGAAGCTCAGCTCAGCCGCAAGGACTACATGCGGAAAGAATCCCCTTTTGCCATATTGATGAAAGCTTCGTCAGTGCAGGGTGGATGTGCGAGGGACGGGTTGTTATGTTAAAGAAAGAAACCCCTCAAGACCAACCAGTTTGGGTGCGGCCATGTCCTCCAGAGTTTGAATTGGGGAATTGGCAAGTCGTGAAACAACTTGGGATTTCCATGGCAAATTCAATGTAATTTAATAGTTCCAACCCTATTGTTGGGCCTAGGCTTTAGGGTTTGCTTCCTGTTTGGGCATATCTTTTTGTTCCCACAAATTATTAATACACAATCCTTTTTCATTTGATGTGTTCCATCTTGCACTTTCGTCTATTTTCATTCTTCTGCATATTTATTTTTGTTGCCATTAAATGATTTGATGTAGATCCAACAATGAGTCCTGTGAAAGTAGTGATACCGAGGACCCAAATGTTGATTTTGAGCAACTAATAAATCAAGCCAAGAAAGGAGAAGATGAGGATTGGGGGCTTCCTCTAGAGTTGAAAAAAATGGTCGAGCAAGAAGAAAAGGAAGTGAAGCCACACCAAGAGGAAACAGAAGTTGTGAACTTAGGTGTTGGCAAAGAGAGAAAGGAAGTCAAGGTCGGCACTTGCATGTCCGCAAATGTCTGAGATGAATTGGTGGCTCTATTGTGAGACTACTAAGACATCTTTGCTTGGTCCTACCAAGATATGCCTGATTTAAGTTTCGACATCGTACAACACAGACTACATCTAAATCTTGAGTGTTCCCCGGTAAAGCAAAGGCTGAGGAGGATAAAGCCCGAGATGTCCCTGAAAATAAAAGAAGAAGTGAAGAAGCAATTCGGCGCCGGCTTCTTGGCCGTTTCTCGGTACCTAGAATGGGTTTCCAACATCGTGCCAGTCCCTAAAAAAGATGGAAAGGTGCAAATGTGCATGGACTTTCAGGATCTAAATCGAGCCAGTCCAAAGGATAACTTTCCTTTGCTGCACATTGATATCCTTGTAGATAACACGACCAATTTTGCCCTGTTTTCTTTCATGGATGGGTTCTCGGGCTATAATCGGATAAAGATGGCACCGGAGGATATGGAAAAGACAACCTTCATCACCCTATGGGGAACTTTCTGCTACAAGGTAATGTCCTTTGGGCTCAAGAATGCTAGGGCAACTTACCAACAGGCTATGGTGGCGTTATTCCATGACATGATGCATAAAGAGATCGAAGTCTATGTGGATGACATGATCGCTAAATCAAAGATCGAGGAGGAATACCTTGTCAACTTGCGAAAGTTGTTCAAGCGGCTGTGTAAATACCGATTAAGGCTGAATCCCGCAAAGTGTACTTTCGGGGTCAAATCCAGAAAGTTGCTCGATTTTATCGTGAGTCAGAAAGGAATAGAGGTTGACCCAGACAAGGTAAAGGCCATCCTTGAAATGCCTGCGCCACCAGTCCGTCTAATGGGACGATGATTGTCAAGTGGCATTCGAAAGGATTAAACGGTGCCTCATGAATCCTCCTGTGCTCGTGCCACCGGTGCCCGGAAGACCCCTTATCCCATATATGACTGTGTTAGACGTGTTAATAGGGTGTGTGCTTGGACAACATAATGAGTCCGGAAAAAGGGAACAAGTTGTCTATTAATTGAGCAAGAAGTTCACAGCCTACGAAATGAACTATTCTTTGCTAGAAAGGACGTGTTGTGCCTTGGTGTGGGCAACTCATCGTCTAAGGCAGTACATGTTGAATTACACCACTTGGTTGGTATCCAAAATGGATCCAGTCAAGTACATCTTTGAAAAGCCCGCTCTCACTGGACGGATCGCTCGGTGGCAGGTTCTGTTGTCGGAGTTTGATATTGTGTATGTCACTCAGAAGGCAATAAAAGGGAGTGCCTTGGTAGATTACCAGGCTCAACAGTTCATCAATGACTATCAGCCTATGCATCCATAATTCCCTGATGAGGACATCATGACCTTGTTTGAGGAGGAAGTAGAGGATAAAGACAAGGACAAATGGATCGTGTGGTTAGACGACGCGTCTAATCCACTAGGCCATGAAGTTGGGGCAGTATTGGTTTCCTCGGACGAACAATATATACCTTTCACGGCTAAGTTGGGTTTTGACTACACAAACAACATAGCTGAGCATGAGGCGTGTGCCCTTGGGATCCAAGCGGCAATCGACTTCAAGGTCAAGTTGCTCAAGGTATACGGGGACTCGGCTTTGGTAATTCACCAAATGAAGGGTGAATGGGAGACAAGAGACCATAAATTGGTGCCTTACCAAGCTTACATCAGGAAGTTGACAGAATTCTTTGATGAAATATCTTTTCATCATAATCCTAGAGAGGAAAATCAGATGGTCGACGCCCTCGCCACTCTAGCGTCCATGTTCCAACTAAGCCCACACGGAGATTTGTCGTACATCGAATTCAGATGTTGTGGCAAGTCTGCACATTGCTGCTTAATAGAAGAAGAGAAGGATGGTAAGCCTTGGTACTTCGATATCAAATGATACATCGAAGACAAGGAATACCTGCTTGAGGCCTCTAACAACGACAAAAGGACGTTGCAAAGGTTGGCGACCGGCTTTTTCTTGAGTGGGAATATCTTATGCAAGAGGAACCATGACATGGTACTGCTTCGATGTGTGGATGCCAGAGAGGCCGAGCAAATGCTGATAGAGGTGCATGAAGGATCCTTTGGAATGCATGCCAGTGGACATGCCATGGCCCAAAAAATGCTGAGAGCGGGGTATTATTGGCTCACTATGGAGAGCGATTTCTACACCCATGTGAGGAAATGCCATAAGTGTCAGGCCTTCGCCGATAATGTTAATGCTCCACACATACCTTTGAACGTCTTGGCAGCACCTTGGCCATTCTCTATGTAGGGCATAAACGTGATCGGAGCCATTGAGTCTAAGGCTTCAAACGGACATCGCTTCATCTTAGTCGCCATTGACTACTTCACCAAATGGGTCGAAGAAGTTTCATATGCTAGTGTGACTAGGAGTGTGGTGATTAGATTCATCAAAAAGGAGATAATTTGCCGATATGGGTTGCCCAGGAAAATCATCACTGATAATGCCACCAATCTGAACAACAAGATGATGAAGGAAATGTGTAAGGATTTCAAAATCCATCACCATAATTCCACGCCTTATAGGCCTAAGATGAATGGGGCGGTTGAGGCTGCTAATAAAAATATCAAGAAGATAGTTCAAAAGATGACCGTGTCATACGAGGATTGGCACGAGATGCTCCCATTTGCATTGCATGGTTATTGAACTTCGGTGTGCACATCTACTGGAGCTATCCCTTTCTCTTTGGTATACGGATGGAGGCTATGCTCCCGTTTGAGGTGGAGGTTCCTTCTTTGAGAATCCTAGTCGAGTCGGGGTTGGAAGAATCAGAATGGGCCCAAGCACACTTTAATCAGTTGAATCTTATCGAGGGTAAGAGATTGGCCGCCATGAGTCATGGGTGACTGCATCAAAGCAGAGTGAAGAATGCTTTTGACAAGAGGGTGCACCCACATAAGTTCAGCGATGGGGATCTTGTCCTAAAGAAAGTATCGCAGGCTCAAAAGAACCACAGAGGGAAATGGGCCCCGAATTATGAAGGACCATTTGTTGTGAAGAAGGCTTTTTCAGGAGGAGCATTGTTGCTTACAAACATGGATGACGAAGAGCTGCCTTCGCCTATGAACTTCGATATCCTCAAGCGGTATTACGCATAATGGCTGGGGCAATTAGAAGGCTCAATGTCTGACCATCCTCAAGGACTCATTGGAATCTCCAAGTCTTGAAATCTTTTGTAAACCATAATTGCAACATTAATAAATGTGGGTTAATGATTTGCATCTCTACCTCTAGTATTGTGTCCTTTACTTTTTATTGTCTTTAAGAACATACACTCTCGATCTTGCTTACTAAATCTGGAGCCATTTGGCTCAGTCAACGGGTTGTCATAAGCATTAAAGTAAAATTGAACATGATAACACCTGTTTAATTGTTACATTTAACATTCAATCCTAAACATGCATGCATTTGCATCTTGTCATCCGGGATCCTGCAAATCGGAAGATGAATAAACAGTCATTTTGAGTGATGGTCAACACCACACCAATTTGGGTAAGCACTAAGGGCAAATGATAGGTAATACAAGTATCTTGCAGTATTGTTTCACCTTGTTTGCATAATGACACTTTCTTTGTCCAAGCTTAGGGGCAAGTACGAACAGGTGCTAGGCCCATGATCGATCAATCATCACCCCGTGCCTGGCTAAAGACGTTAAAGAAGAGCTCCTAGGAGGCAGCCTAGTATCTCTAACTTTGCTCTTTAATTTCCTATTTCATACTTGTCCATTTTCTTGAACTATATCCTGAATTCGCCTAAGTTTATATGCAATTATAGGATTTTAAGAAAGAAAATATAACAATGAATAACACCACTTCGCAAAGGATTTTTTTGCAAAAAAAAAATTAAATTAAAAAATTAGCTCGCCTGGGCGAGCATGATTGTCGTGAAAAACATAAAAGGGGAGGGATGAAGCCATTTTCACCCCATTCTTCCCCAAAATCAAAACCTCCACCAAGAGCTTACGGGAGTCACCATTGGCAGCAGCCCCCAAGATCCCTTTGTGCACTTTTGGTTTCATTTTTTTGCATTCCTTTCATCTCACAACAAGTAAGTACCATCTCCATTCAATTTTTACCTTTTCCTTGTGGTATCATGGTGCTTTATTTGTTATGATCTTTGCAATGTTTGTGAGATAAATTGTTTGTGAATCCATGACTTGAATGCTTGATTAGGGGCTGCAATGGATGGCCCTAGGCCTATCCTTGATCCTATTGTAGATTGGCATGTCATATTGTTCTCCATTCCTCATGATTACATGAGTAAAAAACATGCGCCTACCAACCGTTCGATAAAATGCCTCAATGACCATTTCATGTATTGTTGTGGAATTTAAGTGGGAAATGAGTTTATGCATGTACAACCATCATTTAGAATGTATGAGAAACTTAGGTTGTTAGATCAAAATGCCAAGAGCATGAGCTAGGCTTAGAAATCTAGACCTTGTTTTGAATGCAAAATACATGAATTACATAAATATGTGAAAGTGATTGGGTGGAATTAGCCAAATTATTGGTTGAGCTTGCTACACTATGATAGACACTATGCATCTAAGTAGCTGTAGAATGTTTTTCAAAAATAATAATAATAATAATAATAATGATAATAATAATAATAATAATAATAATATGTACTGGTGTGTGATTTGTTTTAATTAGTTGCACAGTAACACTTGCAATTAGCAAATAAAGACATGTCGCCTAAAATTGGTTGGCTTTTGCTTGCTTAAGATAAATGAAATAATGGTTGTGCATTTCATGCAAACTAACTTTTTATGGATGTGTCTTTGCACGCAATGGCTCCAAAGAAGATTTTCTCTAAGAGGGCAAGGAAGGACGCCACGGGAGAAGGATCCAGTGCTGCTCCACAAGTGGACATAGAATTTGACGGACATCGGTTCCGAAGTGAGGAACACCAACGTCGCTTTGAAGCAATCAAGAGTTGGTCTTTCCTCAAGGAGAGACGGGTCAGACTGAGAGAGGGAGAATACACTAAGTTCCAGGAGGAAGTTTCCAAGAGGCAATAGACTCAACTCACAGGGCCCATGGCTAAATATGACCCAGAAATAGTCATGGAATTCTATGCTAATGCATGGCCCACAGAGGAAGGAGTCAGGGATAAGCGCTCTTGAGTGCGAGGCCAATGGGTCCCCTTTGATGAAGATACCATTAATCAGTTCTTGGGGCATCCATTGGTCCTGGAAGAGGGACAACGTTGCGAGTTTAGTGAAAAGAGGAGCCAGACTTCGGGATTTGACGAGGAGGCCATAAGCCAGCTGTTGTGCGTTCCGGGATAGGACTTTGCATGCAGTGTGACAGGAAGACGGGTGCAGATCATGCGCACTAGCATGACCACCTTGACACAAATTTGGATGACGCTGCTCCTCAGCAACATTTTTCCTAGCGATCATAATTCTGATCTTCCCCTACCAAAATGCCAACTGGTCTACGCCATCTTGACCCAGGTCAGTATTCATATGGCCCAGCTAATCTCGGATGCCATTTAACAATTTGCAGGGATCGCGCCTCCAAGACATCCAGTGGACCTGAAAAAGTCCAACAGAGCACTGGGATTTTTGGCCTTGATCACAGGTCTCTGCCAGTTCTATAGGGTGCCAGTTACACCCACGAAGCTCATCCGGCCTCCCATTAACAAGTCCTTCATAGAAAAGTACTGCATGCCAAGGCAGGCACAACAGCTGGGGCAGGACCAGCAGTAGCAGCCAGCCACAGATGCACCACCGCTACCTCTATAGTAGCAACCATCTCTAGAGTCCATCTCTGCTCACATGCAGAGGATGGAACTCTACATGCGGCATTTGGATGACTAGCAGAAGGCCAATCATAGGGGCCAAGTGCAGTTGAATGAGAGCTTTTATCAGTATACCATGCATCAGCAGCGCCAGGACCCCAGTCCTTACCCATGGCCTACTCCCGAGCGGTTCGGGGCCACGGTCGCATGGCCTGGAGACATGCCCAGTTTTCAGGTAGGGGCAGGACCCACAGAGGCCCCAGGAGATGAAGATGGGGCTCAGGAAGACGATGACGTGGCCTATGTGATGGACTTCTTCCTTTTAGGAGGCCGAGCCGCTTGACCAGGATCGCTTAAAATTGTGAACTCGTCTTTATTTTAATTATCACTTTTGTTGGATCAAGTGGCCTCGGAATAATTAAGAAGGGGGGTTGAATTAATTATTAATGACCTTTACTAATTAAAATTTGCCCTTCTTAGGCTTTTACTATATTGTTAAGAAAGTAAAGAACAGAAATATAAACTTAACCAAAAGTAAACGTGGTAATTAAAGTGCACAGCGGAAATTAAAAGTGTAGGGAAAAAGAAAACAAACACAAGAGTTTTATACTGGTTCGACAACAACCCGTGCCTACATCCAGTCCCCAAGCGACCTGCGGTCCTTGAGATTTCTTTTTAACCTTGTAAAAATCCTTTTACAAGTAAAGATCCACAAGGGATGTACCCTTCCTTGTTCTCTTTGAACAACCTAGTGGATGTACCCTCCACTAGAACTGATCCACAAGAGATGTACCCTCTCTTGTTCTCAGTCACAACAACCCAAGTAGATGTACCCTCTACTTGTACCACAAAGGATGTACCCTCCAATGTGTTAAGACAAAGTTCTCCAGCGGTTAGTCCTTTGAAACTTTGTGACTCGGGAAACAAAAGAATTCTCAGGCGGTTAGTCCTTTGAAATCTTTTGTTTATGGGAAAGGGAAGAATCAAAAGAATTCTCAGACTGTGTCATTTTGAATTCTTTGACAAGGGAGAAGGGAGACACAAAAGAATTCAGGCGGTTAGTCCTTTGTTATTTTGGAAAAGGGAGAAGAGAGACACAAAAAGAATTCAGGTGGTTAGTCCTTGGCAAATTCTTTTTGGCAAAGGGAGAAGGGAATGAAAAAGATGAATAACACACTTTTGTTTTCATGGTTTGGAAAACCAGAAAACTTTAGAGAGCTTTTGGCAAAGGAAGAAGAAGAAGAAATTCAAGAGGATGTTCAAAGAGATTCAAAGGATGTAAAAGATTGTAATCAATGTCTTTAATGTATTTAAAATGCAATTTAAGGTTTTGCTTTTATAGACTCTTCATGTCTGGTCAAGAAAACCATTAGAAGAGTTATAACTTTTAGAAAAACTTGAAAACCATTGGAAGAGTTACATCTTTTGATTTTTATTCAAAACTTATCATTGGTAATCGATTACCAAATCATTGTAATCAATTACACAAAGCATTTTTGTGAAAGGATGTGACCCTTCACATTTGAATTAGAATTTCAACGTTATAACACACTAGTAATCGATTACCAAATCATTGTAATCGATTACACCATTTTGAAATCAATTGGAATGTTGTAAATTCAGTTGAAAGCTTTTTGAAAACAATCTTTGCTACTGGTAATCGATTACAATAAACTGGTAATGGATTACCAGAGAGCAAAAACTCTTTGGTAAAAGGTTTTGTGAAAAATTCATGTGCTACTCAATGTTTTGAAAAAACTTTTTAGTACTTATCTTGATTGAGTCTCTTCTTGATTCTTGAATCTTCAACTTGATTATTCTTGATTCTTGATTCTTGAAACTTGAATCTTGAAACTTGATTCTTGAAATCAAATTTCCTCTTGATTCTTGAAGTGTTCTTGATTCAATCTTGAACTCATTCTCTTGGGCTTTTTGTCATCATCTTTGTTATCATCAAAACTCCTTGAATCAATCTTGATTCAACATCATGAAGCTTGCTTCTACAACTTTCAGTATTTTGTTTGTTATTTCATTATGATGGAACTTGTCTTTATTTTATCATTTCCAATATGTTGTCATGTTATTTCATTATGAGGGAACTCATCTTTATTTTATCGCTTCCAGTATGTTGTCATGTTATTTCATTGTGATGGTTTGTTTGAAACAAGAAAAAAACTAAGCAAAAAAAAGGGGATTTATGTATGGTTTCTTTTCTTTCACACGCCCTTTGTCCCTTTAATAAGTACGGTCTCGGGTTATAACTTTTCCTAGGATTGAAAATTTTTCTAAAAAAAAACCTAAAACTAACATGCTTTTAAAAATAAATGATCACCGGTTTTCTTTGGAAAATTCATGGATCAAAACACGAAAGGTTTTTTCTTTTTTGAAAAAAAAAGAAATGTGCACCTAGAGGGTGAAAACAACGAAAGACTTTCCTAAATGCCAAAATCGACTCGGATGTTTTGTGTGACTTGATAAAAGAGCAATCGTTGAAACACTGGTTTGGCCTGGATGTGAAAACGAACCCTAACCCTTAGTGTTTGCATGGCCACAGAGCCTTATATTTGAGTGCCCGCATGTATATGTACTCTGATTGATTTTGCATGAATATCTAATTATCATAATATACATTTCATGGAAATGATTTAGGCATTCCCTTCTTTCTGATCCATTGGCCAAACAGATGTCCCGATATGCATTATGTTCAACCATTTGTAGGCCTTTTGAGCCAAACATCGACCTTTTGCCATAACCTTGACCTTGGATGGAAATTTCCAACCTAACCCTAGGATGAGAGAGCATGGGGGGTCTTCCAAGCAAAGCTTCTATTATCTTGGGTTAGAGGTGTTTGTCCAAACAAAAAAAAAAGAGCAAAAGAAAAACACAAAGAACAAAAACAACAAAGAAAGAAAGCAAAAGAAAAAGAAAGAGAAAGAATCAATCAATCAATCAAAGATAGAAGAAGAGCAAAGGAAAATAGAAAAGAAAAATAAGTTCTTTGGACCAGACGATGTTTGAACAATGTGTATAATTGTCGGGAAAAAAAGGGGAGAAAAGCAATAGTAAGTTGGTTAAGACACGGGGGGGGGAGGGGGGGCGTGTAAAGTGATCGCCTGCTCTAGTTACTAACCAAATCTTTGTGTCTACTCTCCTGTTCCGCTCCAAACAAAAGAGGAAAGGAAAAAGGAAGGGGAAAGGCCAAACAACCAAAGCCAAAATTTCCTACCAAAATCCGACCTTATAAAGTCCTATTGATCCATGATGATTATGTATATTATCTTTGATTTGATGGGAAATGACTTGCAAAGTCAATTTATGACATCTGTGGTTTGGAATTAGGATGAAACACTCGCCTGTGTGAAACGCCATACACCTTGAGCGGTTTTCCTCTATTCGGTTGGACCCAATGTTTCTTCTAATGTTCTTTTAGAAACGAAATGCTAATGTCTTAAATCTCATTTTCGGTCATGAGAAATTCTATCTACATGTTCTCATTTCCCATTAGTCACATTGTTTTTCTTCAAAAAAATGTATGTTGTTCTGATCAGTTTGAGGGTTTGTTTCTTTGCTAAGCGTGTACACGTTTTAGTGAAAGATTTCAAAGACTATCAAAGTATTTTGTCTTGCAGAGACTTCAATGTCTTCTGCCCTTTACATTTCAAGGACTATCATTGTCTTTTGTCAAGACTTCAACGTCTTCTTTACATTTCAAAGACTATCAAAGTCTTTTGTCTTGTAGAGACTTCAATGTCTTCTGCCTTTACATTTCAAAGACTATCAAAGTCTTTTGTCTTGTAGAGACTTCAATGTCTTTTACCTTTACATTTCAAAGACTATCAAAGTCTTTTGTCTTGCAGAGACTTCAATGTCTTCTGCCTTTACATTTCAAAGACTATCAAAGTCTTTTGTCTTGCAGAGACT
This sequence comes from Glycine soja, assembly GCF_004193775.1. Lineage (NCBI taxonomy): Eukaryota > Viridiplantae > Streptophyta > Magnoliopsida > Fabales > Fabaceae > Glycine > Glycine soja. The sequence continues at coordinate 9,795,897 of NC_041005.1, forward strand.
TCAATGTCTTCTGCCTTTACATTTCAAAGACCATCAAAGTCTTTTGTAGACTATCAAAGTCTTTTGTCTTGCAGAGACTTCAATGTCTTTATCCTTTACATTTCAAAGACTATCAAAGTCTTTTGTCTTGCAGGGACTTCAATGTCTTCTGCCTTTTACATTTCAAAGACTTTCAATGTCTTTAGTCAAGACTTCAACGTCTTTTTTACATTTCAAAGACTATCAAAGTCTTTTGTCTTGCAGAGACTTCAATGTCTTCTACCTTTACATTTCAAAGACTATCAAATTCTTTTGTCTTGCAGGGACTTGAATGTCTTCTGCCCTTTACATTTCAAAGACTATCAATGTATTTTGTCAAGACTTCAACGTCTTCTTTACATTTCAAAGACTTCAATGTCTCTTGTCAAGACTTCAATGTCTTCTTTACATTTCAAAGACTTCAATGTCTCTTGTTAAGTGATGTGTCATTATTTTCTCCTATTTCTTAACCCTTTTTGTCACCAATTTAATTACTGATTAACTCTAATTGTCAAGTTTATTATTCAGTTTTATCAATTAGGCCCACTTGACTAATTTGGTGTTTTTAATTCAATTTTAGGATAATTATAAGCAATTGGGCTGAGCCAGAATGGACTTGAAGAGAGAAGACAATTTTATTAGATTTCGTCTAATTTCATTTTATTGCGTTCAGTTTTTATTTAGTATTTTTATTTCGTTTTAGGCCAAAATAATGTAATCAGGCCCAATAACTTTGAGTGACCCTTATAAATAGCAGCCTTAGGATTCGTGCAGGCTATTCTGTTATGCTATTATTGAGGAGTTTTAGGGTTTTACGTTTTGGAGTTTTGTATTACTGTTCACATGAATGCAATTTCGTTTCTGTTCCTTCTTCTGCCTTTAGCTTCATTTTTGTTTTCTGCCATTAGCTTCATTTGCATTTTCTGCTTTTAGCTTCATTTACGTTTCTGCTTCTAGTTTCATTTATGTTTTCTGCTTTTGTTGAACTTATGGAAGACTAAATTTCTAGTGTTGTTTCCCTCTGAGGATGAAGCGTAATTCTCTTTGAGGTTTTGTTTTTAATGTTGCTCTCTTATCGGTTTTCCCTTCACCAATTAACCCACATGCGTTCTGTTAATCTGTGCACGCTTCGTGTTCGATTAATTGCCTCTGTGCTTAAATTACGTTCGTGCTTAATGAACAAGGGGTTAATTGGTGTATGTTTTGCTTAATCACATATTGATAACCCTAAGTTGATTTTCGCTTAGTAAATTAAATTAGGGTTGGATTAAGTGGTTAACTGCTAGGGGTGAAATCCTCACAACCTAGGATAAGAGAATAGCTTCTGAATCATAGGAAACAAGACGTTTTTAATTCTATTAATTTCATATTCCAATCTGCTTGTTCTTAAATTCACAAAACAAACACAACCCCCCCCCAATTGTTACTGTTACTGCAAGTATATTATGAACATTTGGTTTATCATTGCTCGTTGGGAAATGACCTAGGATCACTTCCTAGTTACTACATTTTAATGTTTATTTGATTCGGGTACGACCTCGATCATTAAGACTTCAACGTCTTATTTAGATTTCAAGACTTCAATGTCATTTTAAGCTTTTCCTGACCCCTGGCTCGCCTAGGCCCCCAAATAGCTTAGGGGTGAAGTAACCAGCTCACCTGGGCGAGCAAGGTTACTTCAGGTTGAAGCAACAATTCGCTTGGGCGAGCTGTAGATCCACCAAACCCCCTAATTTCCTATAAGTAGGCATGAGGGGGGCTGAAGAAAGGGTCCATCTTTCAAACATTGAAAGGTTTCAGTGAAAATCAGAGTGAAGGAGAAGAAAGAAGAGAAAAACGAGGCTGAGGCGCTACCGAATCGCGACCGTAATCGATTTCAACATTGTTCTTTGTTTGGTGTTCTTTGTTTATCATCCGATTAGTATTTATTTTAAGGTTTTGAATTCGATCTATACACCCTTAGGGGTCCTTTTTGTTGTTTTGCACATCTTCATCTCATTCTTCTACCATCAGTAATCTCTTTTCTTCTTATAAAGGGAGTTTTGACCGATCATTTACATCACAAATCATCTTTTAATGAGATTGAAAATTAATAAGTTAAACCGAGATGAAATCAACATGTAATTGAGTTTTTGTCCATAAAAGTCGCTTGAATCCGTTCAAGGTCCAATGCCTTAACAGTCTCTTTTATTTTTGTTGATTAAAATGAACATTTCAAAAGTTTAAAATCAACTCAACACACAACTTTCTTGCTTTTAAAGAACTACATAGGTCTAAGTTCCTCACCGCACTTGAGGATACGTAGAAGCAAGGGTAACGCTCTTGTCAACCCCAAAAAGTAAAAAGAAAACATAAAAAAGGAAAATAAATAAATATAGAAGTCACGATTTTGCACACTCGATTAAAGGTTGTCGTCCCTTGTGACGGACGCGTGGGGTGCTAATACCTTCCCCACGCGTAAACAACTCCTGAACCCTTATTCTTAAAGTTCGGAGACCCTTTTTTTGGGTTTTGTAACGTTTTCCTCGAATAAATGTTGGTGGCGACTCCCGTGCGTTTTCTTTTTTTTGGAAGACACACCTTTGAATCTCGCCTCGCCCTCCTGCCGAAGGGTAGGTTGCGACAGGGGGCATATGCGAAAGATGAAAAGTTGTTAATGCATTTCTTCCAGGAAAGGCAAGCTGGGGCAGCTATTATCTGAAATACTAACCTGGAACCTTCGCAGATCCGCTCTTGGAAGGATCTAATGGACTCCTTTATTAAGCAATATCAATACAAATCTGACATGGCTCCAGATAGAGTGCAGCTACAAAACATGTGCAAGAGATATATTGAATCTGTCAAAGAATGCGCTCAAAGGTGGAGAGATTTGGTGGCTCAAGTAGTGCCCCTAATGACGAAGACAGAGATGATAACCATGATAATGGACGCATTACCGGTGTTCTATTACGAGAAGAAGGTAGGTTGCATGTCTTCGAATTTTGTAGATCTAGTGTTTGTTGGTGAGATGATCGAAGTGGGTCTTAGGAAAGGAAATTTTGATTATGCTGCTTCTACAAATTCTAGTAATAGGAGACCTGCAATGAGTGGAGGGAAGAAGAAGGAGGGAGACGCCCATGTTGTGACTACAGTTCCCACATGGCCAAACTTTCCACTAGCCTTTTATAATCCCATATACCAATATCCTCCCCAGCAATGTCACTACTCAGCCAATATCAACTCTACCCACTATCCACCACCCTACCAACCAAGAGTACCCAATCAACCACAAAGGCCACCCCTAAACCGAGCTCAAAACCCACCCGCTGCACATCCAAGACTGAACACCACCCATAATACCAACCAAAACACCAACCATGGAAGGAATTTCCTTGAAAGGAAGCATGTAGAATTCACCTAAATCCCGATATCATATGAGGACTTACTCCCGTATTTGCTCAACAATGAAATGGTGGCAATAAGCCCAACAAAGATTCCTCAACCTACATTTCCCCAAGGATACAACCCGAATGTGACATGTGCTTATCATGGTGGAGCTCCAGGGCATTCCATTGAGCACTGTATGGCCTTGAAACATAAGGTGCAAAGTTTAATTGGTGCAGGTTGGTTGAAATTTTAGGAAGACAATCCCAATGTGCGAACTAACCTGCTCGCGAACAATGGGAGTTCTTCTATGAGTGTTATAGAGGATGAGGAGACCTGGGAATTGAAGAGAAGGGTTGAGGTGTCTCGACTTCTAAGAAGTTTATCTTGAAAGTGTTGTGCAAGGCTGATAAGGTTGATTATAAGGGTGATGAGGAGGATTGGTGCCCGTTGCATCCAAAGACACTTCATGATGTACAAGTATGCCCAATGTTTAAGGAGCTTTTAAAGGGTTTGATGAATGAGAGTGATAGCTGCTATTTATGAGTATATTTTGGGGATAAATTATATAGGAATTTGTAATTTCTCTCTCCTAATTTTTCCTTTTTGAGCAAATAATTGATAAATTAACATCATTTAAGTTTTTGTGTAGAGAATATTAAAAATGATGAATTTATGATGCTGAGTGAGTAAAATAAAGCTAATTAAGGAAAACAAGCTAATTGAGGAAAGAAGACTAATTGAGGAAAGCAAGGTTAATTAAGGAAAGAAGACTAATTAAGGAAAGAAAGCTAATTAAGGAAAATAGACTAATTAAGGAAAGAAAAACTAATTAAGGAAAGTAGACTAATTTAGAAATCTGCAAATCTGAACCTATAAAAGAAGAAGAGAGAAGAAGGAAAAGACACACAGAAATTCCAAGAGAATACAATTCCTTATAGAAGACAAAACTAGAAAAAGGAGAAGCAAGCATTGAGAGTCATTCCTTCCCTCCATTCTCTTTCTTATCTTTTCCCCTTTTACTAAATATTCCCCTCTTGCAGTTGTAAAGCCTCCACGACAATGAGAGGTTAAACCCCATTTGTTGGAAACATGGCAGCCAACTACTCTTGATGTAATTCCTCTTTCTATCTATTTATGAATATTACATTTGCATTATCTTTTCCTGTGCTTAATATTATTGCTTGTGGCTTGATCACCCATTTGCTTGGTAAGTTTTAGGGGTAGCATTGGGAAACGTTATTTTCTAATAGAATTAGGAAAGTGTATCTAAATAAAGTCATCACTAGGGATAGGTTGATATTTGTTTAGCCTGTTATACATCACTATTCTTAATGCAATTTATTATTTTAGCTCTGCAAAGGGATTTGGGAGAGAAAATAGATAAATTAGGCTATTTCATGCGGGGGGACCAAAGTTAGATTATACTAATAGATGCAGTTGTAAATTGAAATAATTATAAATAGAGAAAAATAATTAACATTACATCAAAGAGTAGTTCTGGTAGGCTAAGTTCCCAACATTCTCATCTTCTGAATTTCCTTCTACAATGATATTGGATTTTCTCATCTTTTCTGTCCTAATTAATTCATGTTTAATTGTTTTTCTTGTTTGATTTAATTTTCAGCAATTTAATTTATTGTTTTCTACTACCTTTTCCAGATCTTTTTCTCAATTAAATATTCATCTACCTAAGTACAAACAAAGTCCATGTGAATATGATACTCGGACTTCCATTTTAACTTTACTACTTGGGACGCATTGGTGCACTTGCCAATCCATTAATAGAGAGCCGAATTGAAATCAGTCATAGGAGGAAGGAGGAATGTGAGGTGTTCATGCAGTCGGGTGACACCAATAAGAATGTACCTAAACCTATGCTGATTCATTTCACTAGAAATGCGACCACTTATATGTCTCAAGGCTTCCATATTGTTGTTTTGAAGGCCCTACCATCATTCCTGTATGAGAGTAATAAAGCAGTGCCATGGAGATATGTTGTACAAGTATCACAGGGAAGACAGGGTGTATCCCTCGTGCATGATGAGTATAACGCGTCAACCCCTAAAGTCACAAATATTTCTGGTATCAGCGGCATTGCGCATAGTGAGCGTGTTTTTACTCCTCCCAAGTTGTGAGCTAAATTGAAAGATAAAGGGAAAGTAAAGGAGAATATAACAAAAGTTGAGAAAATAGGTCTTATGGTGAATGATGAAGTTCATAGTGAAAAGCCTGAAGTGAAAAAGAAGAATTTTGGCAAGAAAGAAATATTTGTTAAAGAGGCAATAAATTTTTTGAAGATTATACAACAGAGTGAGTTCAAAGTGATCGAACAACTAAATAGAATGTCGACTAGGATTTCCTTGTTGGGGTTGCTTATGCATTCTGAGCCTCATAGAAAGTTACTAATGAAAATTCTAAATGAGGCGCATGTGGCACACGACATCTCAGTAGAGAAGTTTGGGGGAATAATCAATAATATCACTGCAAGTAATTTTTTGACTTTCATTGATGAAGAGTTACTAGTTGAAGGGAGAGGGCATAACAAGGCCCTGCATGTGTCAGTTAAATGCACAGATCATATGGAGGCCAAGGTGCTTGTTGACAATTTATCTTCTGTTAATGTCATGCCTAAAACGACATTAGACAAGTTGTCGTTTGATGCATCATACATGAGGCCAAGCTCTATGGTGCTGAGAGCTTTCGATGGCGGCCGATGTGATGTGAGACGGGAAATTGATTTCTCAATTCAAATTGGCTCGTGCAAGTTTCAAATCACCTTCCAAGTCATGGATATAACTCCTACTTACAGTTGTTTGTTGGGCATCAAAAATTGAAATTCGTGGTGGAAGGTCTGCTCGTTATAGTATCAAGCGAAGAGGACATACTATTTAGTCATCCGTCTTCTACTTCTTATGTTGAAGTAGCAGAGGAATCGCTAGAAACGTCATTTCAAGCATTGGAAATTGTGAACACTTATATGGATTCTCCTCTGATACAATCGAGTTTGTCTGGTGCCTCCATGGTGGTGGCTCGAGTCATACTAAGAGATTGATATGAGCCTGGAATGGGGTTGGTCGGAATAGTGACGATACAGTAAGCTTGCTGGAGATTATTGAAAATTGTGGGAGGTTTGGCTTGGGCTACAAGCCTGTAAATGCTAACAAAAGGAGGATTGCTTTGGAAAGGAAAGAAAAAGGCTTAGCTCGTCTACAATGGCAAGAATCGCAAGTGAAGAAGGTCCTTATCTGCCACATCAGTGAGAGCTTTATGAGTGCAGGGTGGATGTACGAAGATCAGGTTGCTATGCTAAATGAAGAGACCGAACATGATCAGCCGAACTGGGTACAACTATGTCCTCTGAACTTTGAATTGAAAAATTGGCAGATCATAAAGTAGCCCGTGATTTATGTTTCTAATTTGTTGTAATTAACCAGTTTCAGATCCTATTGTTATGCCTAATGCTTTAGGATTCACATATTGTCAGCGTACTTTCCTTTTCAATTTCAGTGATCGTTAATAAAATGAATTTCATAGATATATTCCTTTTCTGCACCTTTGTTGCTTTAATCTCTTAGCATATTTCATTGTGATTAAATGATTTTCTGTAGATTCGATAATGAGTCTTTTGAAGACAGTGATATCGAGATCCCTAATGTCGATCAAGCTATAGAAGAGGAAAATTTGGATTAGGAATTATCTCCTGATTTGTTGAGGATGGTGGAGCAGGAGGAGAGGGAAATAAATCCACATCAAGAGGAAATAGAGCTTGTTAACCTGGGCACTGATGAAGAGAGAAAAGAATTCAAGGTCAGCACTTGTATGTTAGCTAACATCCGAGAAGAGTTGATTGTCTTGTTGCGAGAATACCAAGACATTTTCACATGGTCCTATCAGGACATGCCTGGCTTAAATCCTGAAATTTTGCTACACAGATTACCATTGAAACCTGAATCCTCCCCCATGAAAAAGAAACTAAGGAGGATGAAGCCTGAGATATCTTTAAAGATAAAGGAGGAGGTGAAGAAGCAGTTTGACGCAGGTTTCTTAGTTGTTGCCCGTTATCTAGAATGAGTTGCCAACATTGTGCCAGTACCAAAAACGGATGGAAAAGTGCGAATGTGTGTAGAATATTGAGATTTGAATCAAACTAACCCAAAAGATAATTTTCCTTTTCCTCACATTGACATTCTAGTGGGCAATGCAACCCAATTTTCTCTATTTTCTTTCATGGATGGTTTTTCGAGGTACAACTAGATAAAGATGGTGCCAGAGGATATGGAGAAAGCAACCATTATCACTCTATGGGGAACTTTTTGCTATAAGGTTATGTCATTTGGGTTGAAGAATGTTGGGGCAACATATCAGCGAGCCATGGTAACATTGTTCCATGACATGATACAAAAAGAGATTGAGGTCTATGTAGATGATATGATTGCAAAGTCTAGAACAAAGGATGAACACATAGTTAATTTGTGGAAGTTGTTCGAGTGACTGCATAAGTACAAGTTGAGATTGAATCCTGGGAAGTTCACATTTGGGGTGAAGTCTAGAAAGCTACTTGGTTTTGTTTTTAGCCAAAAAGGGATAGAGATGGATCCAGACAAAGTGAAAATGACCCTAAAGATTCCTAAGCCACGTACAGAGAAGCAGGTTTGTGGATTCTTGGGAAGATTGAACTACATTAGTAGGTTCATATCATAGTTGTGAGCCTCTATTTAGATTGTTGTGCAAGAATCAATCCGTCAAGTGGAGCCATGACTGTCAGATGGCGTTAGAGAAAATTAAGTAGTGTTTGATGAATCCTCATATACTCGTGCCACTAGCACCTGGAAGGCCTCCCATTCTGTACATGAGGGTGTTAGATGAATGGATGGGGTGTGTGTTGGGGCAGCACAATGAATCAAGAAGAAAAGAGCGAGTCATCTACAACTTGAGTAAGAAATTTACTACATGTGAAATGAATTACTTCTTGTTGGAGAGAACTTGTTGTGCATTGACATGGGCAACAGATCGCTTGAGATAGTATATGTTGACTACACTATTCGGTTGGTATCCAAAATGGATCCAATCAAATACATATTCAAAAAGCTCGCTCTCACTGGGAGGATAGCTCGATGGTAGGTGTTATTATCATAGTTTGATATTGTTTATGTCACTCAAAAGACAATTAAAGGGAGCGCTCTGGCTGATCACTTGGCTCAGCAACCCATAGAAGATTATCAGCCTATGCATCCTGAATTCCCTGATGAGGATATCATGGCCCTATTTGATTATGAAAGTGAGGTTGATGGCTCGTCTAATGTATTGGGGCATGGATGTAGAGCAGTGTTGGTCTTGCTAGATAAAAAATATTTTCCTTTCACAACTAGATTATGTTTTGATTGCACAAATAATATGGCATAGTATGGAGCATCCGCCACGAGGATCCAAGCAACGATTGAATTTAGGGTTAGGCTTCTCAAGGTGTATGGGAATTCAACATTGATAATCCATCAGTTGAAGGGTGAATGGGAAATCAAAGACCATAAGCTAATACCTTATCAGGCCTACATCAGAGAATTGATGGAATGCTTTGATGATATATCATTTCATCACATTCCTAGAGAAGAAAACCAAATGGTTAATGCCTTCGCTACTTTCTCATCTATGTTCCAGGTGAGCCCTCATGGGGACTTGCCATGTATAGAAATTAGATTCACGGTGAGCCTGCTCACTATTGTTTGATAGAGGATGGCAAACTTTGGTATTTCGATATCAAGAGATATATCAAAGACAAGGAGTACCCACACGCGGCCTCTGAGAATGACAAGAGGACACTATAGAGGTTAGCAGCTAGCTTCATTTTGAATGGGGATTTTTGAGGGCCTATTCGATGGAATCGGTTCACGATATTATTATGTTTTTTAGTTCTTTGACGTCCGGACTTCAGAGAAAGTGCCCCTCCAATAGTGTTCTCTTATCATTTGAGGGGCACTTTCTCTGAAGTCTAGACGTCAAAGAACTAAACAAAAAACAATATCGTGAACCGATTCCATCAAATAAGTCCTCAAAAATCAAGCACAAAATAAAAAAAAAGGATTTGGACCCTTCAAACTATGCCTAAGTACCCCTGTTCGGCATTTTTTTAAAATTATGTGGGCGTCGATAACGACATTCGAGGGGCGCTTTTTCTATTTCCTGGACATCAAAGAACTAAAAAAAATAATATTGTGAATCGGTTCCATCGAATAGGACCTAAAAAAACAGGCACAAAATAAAAAAATATAGGATTTGGACCCTTCAAACTATGTCTAAGTACCCCTGTTCGGCATTTTTTAAAAATTATGTGGGTGTCAATAACGACATTTGAGGGGTGCTTTCTTTGAAGTCTGGACGTCAAAGAACTCAAAAAAAGTAATATCGTGAACCGGTTCCATCGAATAGGCCCTCAAAAATCAAGCACAAAATAAAAAAAAAAAGATTTGGACCCTTCAAACTATGCCTAAGTACCCTTGTTCGGCATTTTTTAAAAATTACGTGGGAGTCGATGACGACATTCGAGGAGTACTTTCTTTGAAGTCTGGACGTCAAAGAACTCAAAAAAAATAATATCGTGAACCGGTTCCATCGAATAGGCCTTCAAAAATCAAGCACAAAATTTAAAAAAAATGGATTTGGACCCTTCAAATATGTCTAAGTATCCCTGTTCGGCATTTTTCAAACAATACATTCAATTTTATTCTGGAATTGAAACACGCTGTAAACAGATAAAACTTACATGAAAAACTAAAAAATAAACCTTCCATTTAGTCGTTTAGCGACGTAGTCACGTCGTCTTCCATTTCCATAACATGATTAGTAAAAACAGCTAAAATTTCTATTAGCCCAAATTTTTTCCAGTAGTTAGACTATACTAACACCTTCAACACTTCATCGTTGGTGTTCAGCTCAATAATTTCATATTTTATAACTTTATCTGAATTCTCAAAATGACCTGGTTGCCGAAAAAACAATCGCCTTACCGTTTGTGATTCGTGAATTCCATGAGGAGGAATCCCTTTAGGTGCAACTTGCTTTACCAAATCCTTCAGTTCATCGATGGTACATCCTAAAGGAATTTCAAATTTCTTTGGATTTTTTCCTGTGAACACGCAACCTACAAAGTTGTTCTGGCGTGGCATGTTCCACCTCCCGTTGTAATACAGGAGCGTGTCATGAGTATGGGTCATAGTGCGTTCAAGTAAGTTTAATATTCCATCTGGTGTTCTACCAACAATGCATAACAATTCAATTGGACCAACACACGAAAATTGATTGATACACATTAACATGGTTTTGACATCGTCTTCATTTTTCAATTGCATACATTGAAAGCGAAAATAGCTACCTGTCTTTATGACTGGCTGCCGGTAGTGAATTTCATCCAAAAATTGTTTGTGGGTTAGATTAAGGGTGATGTGTAATCTGGTTTTCAACGTTGCAAGGTCACAACTGTTTGGTACTCGAATGAGCACTGGAGTGGAACTTTGGAAGTAAACCCCACTATCGTTGTAAATAATTGATCCATTTGAAAAAATGAAACCCAACCTTGAGTTCACAATCGTCTGACTGCTTGTTTCTCCTAAGAATGACATACTTTGTTGTAACAATTGGGAGAGAATGTGAAAGCAGGTAGATGTGTGATTCTGTTAGCGAGTTGTCGTGTGTCATATATATAGATCACCGACAGATTGCTTCACTTTGTTTTAAAAAAAAATTCACACGCGTGAACATGTTTCGTGTTTATGTTCCCAAGTAAACTAATATGGCCTCAAGAAGCTTTATCGTGCATCAAAACGTGTTGTCAGGTAAGTCATTTGTCATGTCACGCTCAGACTTTATAAAGCATGCATTTCATTATGTGTTGTCAATTATGACAATGATGTATCATACATGTGTAGATTATTTTAGATGCACAAACAAATTTATTCCATAACGCAATAATTAATTAACAACTAATGATTCATTATTATAAAACAAATTACATTCAGTCTTCATTTAGGTCCACATATTCTCTTCTAGTTGTCTAATGGCTAATGTATTGTTGTATTCTACCAATATATGCAGTTGGCCACTGTTTTGCCTGAGGAAGAGAATTGCTTGACCAAAACAACGCTACAGGCGGTAAAGGACAATGCTCTTTCAGATAAACCTGTTGTACGTGAATAAACATTATCAACTCAAATGAACGACCCAAGCCATTGCATAATTGTAAAAATTAGAATAATTATCTTCAATGTACCTGAACAAAATGATTTCCAAACATGTGACCGACACATATCATGCGATGCATAGAATAATTTGGTGGTGGTTGACTTCTCAAAGGAAAAAATGTCATGCTTTGTTGTCGGGATAACGATACAATGATTACGTTATACCTAGATGCAATGACATATCCCATGTCTGTTATATCCATCCACTTGTCCACACTAACCTGAATCAAAGAAACATACACATGTAATTATTTTAAAACTTTGTTTATTTTTAAAAAAAATCACAAATACAACATACATGGGAGAACCCATCAACATGTAGCGACATCCTTAATTGTTCGAATCTCTGTGTGCCACCGAAGAGGTTGATGTAGTCATGCAACCATTTGCCAAGTTCTTTGATCAATTCGTTGCGGACCATCGACCAAGATTCTTCGCCCATACCTAATAAAGCGTCAATGGAACGATATCCATAGTTACCGTCCACTTTGACATCCACAAAATCCTCAATGAAACCCTGGATAAAAGGCACAAATTGAAACAACATCAGGATGATCCTTGTTGGTTTCGGCGGTTCATAAGATGATGCACTACGTTTCACTAAAGTGTTGCTGCTTTAAACAGAATGAAATGCATCAACGTACTCCCAATAAGATGGATCACGCTTTGTGGATCTTTCGCTTCTTTTCATCGGTTTCTTCGGTGCACCTTTAGTCTTGACCTTGGACGGAGGAGGAAACATAGAGTTTTCCTCATGGTATGCAATTTCTCGAAGTTTACTCTTCAAAGTAACTTTGCCGCCAACATCAACATCCTTAAATCTTTTACGTATGGTCTCTATCTCATTGTTGATGCTGACTTCTGCCTCACATAACCCTTGGTTAGAAAAATAAAGTCTCCTCCAAAACATATGGACCGATTCCAGAGGGATGCTAGCAACAATATACCTAGACAGCTCACATGCACAAGGAAAACCGTGCGTGGATCTCATAGCACAACCACAAGAAGAGGAATCATTGTCAAAATATTGTACGCTGTCCAACTCAGCAGCAATCTCATTTAAAGCGTATCTTGAAACCATTCCAAGAAGCCTCTTGAATAAGGTTTTTTTATATACATGTCCAACGAAATGTGTGCTTGTTTCGAAGGATGCTTTAATTTGAGTGTGTTGCAGCGTCATCATGTTGTTCATGGCATCCCAAACACTACACTGGTCGCCAAGGCTATTCTGTAATATTCTTTTCAGAGACCAATGAGCAGATTCAACCCTACATTAAAAACACACAAGAAACGGTTAAAAAAAATACATGCATTTACTACTAACCCATACTACAACCAATGAACATTTTAATACATGTTTGTTGTTGTGTTGCATAGGTGCATCACCTTGTTCGTCCATGCCGTAACAAATTTTTCCTTGTGTGGGATAATCCACGTTTCATAGACATAGTCGATGAACATCGGCCATGGTGAAGAAGTCATTTCAAACTTATGAAGGCACTCAGGGAACTGTTGTTCCGAAGGACAATTTGCCAGAGTACCCCGGGTATCCATCACATAATCCCATGCATTTTTTTGGCCGATTAAAGATTTGCACTTGGCCTTTACATTCTTGTTGATGTGAAACCTGCACAACAAGTTGGTACACTCCGAAAACACAGTATGTTGGATCAAGTGGCCTCGGAATAATTAAGAAGGGAGGGTTGAATTAATTATTAATAAACCTTTACTAATTAAAAATCTATCCTTCTTAATGTTACTAGATTCAATTAGGCTTTTACTATAATGTTAAGAAAGTAAAGAACAGTAATTGAAACTTTAACCAAAAGTAAAAACAATAATTAAAGTGCACAGTGGAAATTAAAGAGTGTAGGGAAGAAGAAGACAAACCCAAGAGTTTTATACTGGTTCGGCAACAACCTTTGCCTACATCCAGTCCCCAAGCGACCTGCGGTCCTTGAGATTTCTTTTCAACCTTGTAAAAACCTTTACAAGCAAAGATCCACAAGAGATGTACCCTCCCTTGTTCTCTTTGAACAACCAAGTGGATGTACCCTCCACTTGAACTGATCCACAAGAGATGTACCCTCTCTTGTTCTCAGTTACAACAACCCAAGTAGATGTACCTTCTACTTGTACCACAAAGGATGTACCCTCCAATGTGTTAAGATAAAGTTCTCAGGCGGTTAGTCCTTTGAAATCTTTTGTTTAAGGGAAAGGGAAGAATCAAAAGAATTCTCAGACTGTGTCGTTTTGAATTCTTTGAAAAGGGAGAAAGGAGACACAAAAGAATTCAGGTGATTAGTCCTTCATTCTTTTGGAAAAGGGAGAAGAGAGACACAAAAAGAATTCAGGCGGTTAGTCCTTGGCGAATTCTTTTTGGCAAAGGGAGAAGAGAAAGAAAAAGATGAATAACACACTTTTGTTTTTTGTGAAAGAACAAGGTTTGGAAACCAGAAAACTTTGAAAGCTTTTGGCAAAGGGAAAAGAAGAAGAAGATATTCAAAAGTATATTAGAAAGGTTGTGTACAAAAGTTGTAAAAAAAATTGTTCGTCAAATGCAAATGAAGGTCTTGCTTTTATAGACTCTTCATGTCTGGTCAAGAAAACCATTAGAAGAGTTATAACCTTGGGAAAAAAACTGAAAACCATTGCAAGAGTTATATCTCTTGATTTTTATTCAAAACTTGTCACTGGTAATCGATTACCAAAACCATGTACTTGATTACACAAAGCTTTTTATGAAAGCATATGACTCTTCACAATTGATTTTGAATTTCAACGTTCAGATACACTGGTAATCGATTACCAATATATTGTAATCGATTACACCATTTAAAAATCAATTGGAACGTTGCAAATTCAGTTAAAAGCTTTTGAAATCAAACTTTGCCACTGGTAATCGATTACAAGAAACTGGTAATCGATTACCAGAGAGTAAAAACTCTGGTAACTTAGAAAATTTTGAGAAAAACTCTTTCGAAAAAAAAATTGTGCTATGTTTGTTTTCTGAAAAATCTTTTCAATACTTCCCTTGTGAAGTCTTCTTGATTTCTTCTCTTGAATCTTGAAATCAAACTTCTCTTGATTCTTGAATCTTCTTGATTTCTTCTCATGAAACTTGAAATTAAACTTGATCTTGAACTTGTTGACTCAATCTTGAAATCATTCTTTGGGCTTTTTGTCATCATCTTTGTCATCATTAAAACTACTTGAATCAACTTGATTCATCATCATGAAGCTTGCTTCTACACAATATTCACTGCTTTCATCAATGTTAGGTCTCTGTCAGTAAGAATAACACCAGAGAGGCGATCTTTTCGTAAAAATAGACCTCAGAATCGTTCCAAATCCCATACAATATTATTCACACGCTCACCCTCCAGATATGCAAAAGTAGCAGAGAAAGTCATCACCATTGGTGTCACCCCGATAATGTCAAGCAGTGGGAGTTTGTACCTATTTGTTTTGTAGGTATTGTCTATCAAAAACACCAGATGACATGCATTGCATAATTTCACTGCATCTGGGTGACACCAAAACAGATCATGCACCACAACTTCATCCTTTAATTTGTGCCAATGAATATATTGGTCACGTTCGAGAAGCTTCATTAGATGTTGCATTTCAGTATCAACTCCTTTAATTGAAGAACGATATGCACTTCTTGCATTGTAAATTTGTTTGATTGTGGTGCAACTGTGGGCATTGTGTTCCTTCAATGTTAGGAAGGATGTTTCTTGGTTTCACCATCGACTTTGTCATATCTTCAATAATATTCTTCTCAACCTTCGTTAATCGCCCGGCGTATGGATGTCCAACTAAGGACTTGGCCAATTCATGATTGTGCATCCCACAAATCAGTTTCACCATCCAACCTTCCCCTCCACGCACTGGTTTCTCACGCAACCTGAAGGGACAACCACATTTCCTAGTACTAGTGTCTCTTCTAACAAATTCTTTATTCCTACACTTGTATTGACCGCTTCTTTCACAGACAATTAACACAAACGAACTTCTTTCTCTACGACCAGTATCTGTGTCAGACCTAATAATAATTACAACAAACCCGTTTTCATGGGCAACAGATCTAGTCCACAGCAAAATATCATCTCGAGTACCAAAGACCTATAAAGCAACCCTCACATATTATTTTTTATACAAAACATACATTCAACCAAACGACTGAAACTAATGAACATCATTACCTGAGAAGTATTAAAAGCGTCTGAACAATCAACATGTCCTTCATTCACACCACATTGTTCTTCATCTTCAAAATCCATATCAAATTCTTCGTACATCGAACTATCATACGTTCATTGATCTTCGTCCATCTTAATGAAAACTCAAAAAAAAAACAAATATGCATCGTCCACAACTTAATTCAAACTATAACTATCAACTCATTCAACATTTTAACAATCCACTAATTAAACATTTTACGACCTAATTTTTATCAATTAATTCAATATTTTACTACCAAATTTGAACATCGTAACTATCTACCTAAATAAATTGTCAAATAAATACATCATACAAAAAATACCAACTAATTAAACATTTTGTTACCTATTTTCAACATTATTACTACACAAATAAACTCACAAAAAAAACTTCTAACAATATTTATCAACTAATTTTATCAACTAATTCATTTTACTACCTAATTTTATCAACTAATTCAACATTTAACAACCTAATTTGAACATCATAACTACCTAAATAAATTGTCAAATTAATACATGATACAGAAACTACCAACTAATTTTATCTTCTACATACTTTATAAATCTATCCTAATTCACCATTTATCCACAAACTGATGAAATATGGCATAAAAAAATTAAAAATGTTACCAAATTAAAAATATTAACATTTAATCTTTAAAAAAAGAAAAACAAAAAAAAATACTTCATACGAAAGAACTTCTTCCATATGAAGTAATTTTTATAACTATGGAAGAAGTTCTTCCATGAAGCCCATACGAAAGAAGTTCTTTCACAGTTGTTTATCTACAACTACGGAAGAAGTTCTTCCGTATGGGCTCCATGGAAGAAGCTCTTCCGTAGGATTCATATGGAAGAAGTTCTTCCATAATGAAGTAATTTTTAAAACTATGGAAGAAGTTCTTCCGTATGCTTTATACGGAAGAACTTCTTCCGTATGTATAACTTTTGCATTACGGAAGAAGTTCTTCCATATGAATCCTACATAAGAACTTCTTCCGTATGTTCAAATTTCTTAGGAAAAGCTTCTTCCATAAAAAGCTAAACGAAGAACACTTTATACCTCGATCGAGTCGAAATGAAAACAGCACGTTCCAACTACATAGCAACACTAACCCTCTAACAGCTTCAAAAAACCACACTTTAATACAACAACAGGACCACACCGGAAAAACGACACTTAAAAGGTAAGCTAGTAGGGACCACAGCAAAAAAACGCAAAAAAACAAAGCCAAAACCGTAAGCGAGGAGGGACCACAAGCTTCCTTTTAAAGAAAATAATCAGAGGGGCAAAATGGGGATTATTTAATATTGTTGGGTGCACCAGCAATGTTGCTGGGTGCACCTAGAAAAGACCCAACTGCAATGGGAGAGGTTGGACTAGGAGGAAGGAACGGGCCTGAATAGCCCGATTTCTTTTCGCAAGGAGAGAAACTAATAAGAAAAAACTTGTTAGCAGATGAAAAAAAAATTGATGAATTGGAAATCCATTTATGAAAATGATTAATATTGCTAGATTGTCCAACGACATTTTCCTTTTTCAACGAAAATACACCATGCCATTGCTTGAAGGTACAGGTTTCATGGCCTTTAAGCCTTATAGTTCACCAATGGATCTTGGAATTAAGCTCCATGTCTCTGAACGAGATCCTTTATCTAACATCTATGCTTGTAAGAGGATCATTGGTCACATCATATATCTTACTATTGTGAGAGCTGACATTATTCAATTCATAAGCTCAGTCAAAATACATGGTTAGTCCTCAAATGTTTCACTTACAAGAAGTTCATCACCAACTACATAATTCAAAATAATATCCTAAGCAGCAATTACTTCTATTTCTAGTTCAACTTTCTTTCACTATTTCTGCTTAATTATGCAGATGTTGACTAGGGTAACTGGTTATTAGACCCGTGAGCACATGTAACACATTGAATATTGAACCACTGCAACAACCGCTCTTGAACACTTTTGGTCGTAGAAGCAAATCGTCGATGATTTTGAAATTTTACCTCAAACAGCAATGTTGTTTTGTGTTAACAATTCTACTATTCAGTTAGCCTCACTTCCCAACTTCTTTGATAAGTCCAAATACATTGATATCGCCTGTCATTTAACCCCGGATCACATTTCTGCTGATTTCCTCATATTAATTCATATCTATAAAAATATATTAGCTTGCAAACTTCCTAACCAAGCTACTTTGATCAAATATTATCAAGTTGGATATTTATATTCCAACTCAAGAGGGTATTGACAACTCACGGACCCGTACGTTGTAGCTTATACGGTTAAAGATTGTTAATTTCTTGTGAAGTTTTCCTCACTACAATCTTGTATATATTTCACCATTCATTCATTGAGAATCACTATCACTTTGGTCCCTCCAATCAATATCGCTTTAATACAATGGTTTTAGATCTATCTCCTATATATTATAAAACTGTAATTATTTGCTGATTAAAAAAATATATCTAATACAGAAATTAAAATTTTGATTTACTCAATAATTAATTTTTTCACCAATAATTTTTTTTGAGTAAGTTAGAAATGATTGATTTTCTAAAAAAAACAAAATTATACTAAACACATACTTAAAGAATGTATCGCAAAGATTAAATTTGGATAGTTGAACAAATAATTATTTTTTTTAAAAAAAAATTCTCAGACAATAATAAAAGTAAATTAATTAATAGTACCTGGTTTTGAATTTTCATCAATGAAGTTTTATGATAATTTTTACCTAAAAAGACAATTTAAATGTTAAAGTAAATGCCATCATTAATTGAATGATTAAATAAACACAAATATTAACTAGTGTTCTAAGGAGATTGGTTAAAAAATTAAAAAAAATGTTTTTTATTAAAAGATGAAAAATTATGTGATTTATATTATTTTATCATTTATGTAATAAATATTTTTTTTCCTTAACCAACATCCGAAGAACTGGTCAACAAATCCCTTAAATAAATCACACTTACATTTGGAAATTAAGATGGGTGTTTGACACTTGGAATGTTACAAATTAGAAAACATTTTTCACCACCAAAACTAACACTATAAAACATAAGTACTGTAAATTTTAATTATTTTATCCTATTTAATAAAATCACTTCAAAATGTTCTTTATTTAATTAAGAGTATATTTCCAATGATATTTTTTATTTTATTTTTATATCAAGTTCTAATGAATGACAATTTAGATTTAGGATAAAATTACTTTCTAAATAGTACTCCTTCAAGAATCAAATATAAGTAAAATTAACTAACTTTTGTAGTAATTAAGAAATTTATTTAATAAATTGAGAAATGTCATCAATATTTTCTTTGCCACTTCCTTTACAACAATTTCTCTATAAATGATTAAAATTTGTTAAAAATCACTAAATTTGATTGATGTCACTCATCATTTAATAATAAAATTTAAGCTAACATTTTTTTTTGTCAAACAAAAAATGGGTTGAATTAGATTTATTTTTTTTTGTGAACTCTGATATCAATCAACAAAGAATCAAAGATTAATCCCTCAAGATATTGAGATTGATTTAATTAAGGAGTTGACTTCTCCTAACAACTATTTTTTATGCATAAAGATTATGAATTTAATCTATGATCACATGCTTAAGGATAAGGTTACCTATTAATCATGTTACATCATGTTGTTAATTAGATACTTTAATGATAATTTATTCATTTTTCCAAAATAATATTATTTACAAATAAAAGAAATAAAAATACTTAACAACATATATAATAAACAACATTTTTTAAATGATAATAAGTTTGTGCATATTTAATTTAAGAAAAAAAATCGTTTAATATCATTTTTGAGTGAATTATAAAATCAATATTTATTAAAATTTAAACATCTATAAATATTTTATTATTATGTTTCACAGTAAATGAAATGGAAAGTTGGAAACAATGTGAGTGTATGTAAGGAATGAATTAAGTTTGATAAGGCCTATAATTTAAATGTTATATAGATCAATAATTTTATTACTTTATTAAATACTGCATTATTATATTTTAAAGGAGCTGAACTCATTTTGTTAGGCATCTATTTAGCCTAAGAGCTGCCCAAATTAATGTATGATACTACTGTAATAATTAAAATAATGCTTTTTATTTAAACTTTAAAGTTTAAATTTGAAGAAATAAGCTCCATCTAAATTATATCAATTCGTTTAGGTTAATTGATTAAGTTTTTCCAATTTAACTATCAGAGTAATATCCATGTCATTGAATTTAAGTAAGTCTATTAGCAAAGTGTGGCTTGGTGGATAATAACTGCTTTCTTTTTAAAATATGTAATTAAGGATCTGATCTCAAATTTATATATATGAAAAAATATTTGTTGAAACAGATCGATTCTTTAACTAAATTTTAATGTCTCAAAAGATTAATATTTGATTTTTAGCTTAGAAATATCTTGGGTTAAAAAATGATAATAATTGAGTCCGCATAGTAACAGAGTTTGAGTCATTTATATATGAAGTGATTTGAACTTCATTATCATTTTTTTAAGAAAAAAACAACTTGCATGTGACCATTTGATTAGGTTCTTCTTCCGAATACGGTGGCTTATTATAGGACTAGCCGAAACATCATATCAGAAGTAGGAGTGAAGAGCTGTCCTAATTATAGTTGTATTAAATTCAACATGCTCCTCTCAGCGGCTAAATTAAACCAACCAATTATGAACGTTTCACTGGGTCACGCATGCACATCATCCTCCACCAATTCAAGAAAATCTTATAATGCAGGTTTTATGGCTTTTAATTCGCTCCACTCCTATGATTTCCTTGGAGACAAAAAGGGAACTATCCTCTTACCCCATCAGAACTCAAGGTCTCAAACAAGCTAGCAAAGCAAATGACTTCGATTTTGAAGATAGACCAAAACTAAGAATCCCAAATTTAAATTTGGACACTCTAATAGCATTAACACCTAATTGAGATTCTTCTCTTTTTTTTTATCGTATCACGTCACTTATTTTTCTTCTTCTTATCTCATTGTCTAGATCAAGGAGTGTCCACAATCTTTTTCCCAAACTTATTAAGCTTGAATTGTATCAATTCGGTGTCATCTTTTATGCTTCAACAGTTCAACTTTAGAGAGCTGTGTTACTGAAACGACTCATTCACAAGATAAGGTTGGAAAAGCTTGCAAGTTTCCGGGAATTAATTTTCGAAGATTTTAATTTTTGCACACTTAATGATCTCCTTTTGAGCCCCCACATTTTCTATTGATCCTAACATCCTAACTTGTAGAGTTCACAGCTTGGAGCAAGGACATAAAGCAGCTATCAAATAAAGACTACGATTATAATTGAGGAATTATAAGTTGTAACCAAACTAATCGGTTGTTTACAATAGATAATTCTTTGTCATGCCTCCACCTCGATCATAAATGTAGCATTAGTTGTGTAACGGTGGTGTGTTAAAATTAGCTACTTGCTTTAAATTTAATGAAAAAAATGGATAAATGAAAATTGCCAACTTAATTAGCTTGGTAGCCTATAAAGCCATTCATTCTGTCACTTACAAAACTACCAATATACATTGTTCTGTTCGGTCAGTGGTGCAGCCAACTAACTCAACAATTCTGAACAATGTGTATAGCTTTGTTTCTTTGGCAATGCCACCCACTGTACCCTTTTCTTCTTTTGAATAACAGAGATGAATATCACAATAGGCAAGCTTTCTTACTCTTGCTATTTTTTTTTTCCTTTAACAAAGTCTTTTGTAATTGATGACTAGTGTAATATGCGTGCACTTACATAATAATTATTTTTTACATAATCATTATTTGGATGAAGGCCTACGAAGCCAGTGTCTTGGTGGGAAGATTGTGATATTTTGGCAGGAAGGGACGAAATAGCAATGGGAACATGGTTGGCTTGTTCCACACAAGGAAGGGTGGCTTTTCTCACCAATGTTTTGGAGCTTCATACCCTCCCTGAGGCCAAAAGTCGTGGAGACCTACCCGTACTATTTCTCAAGGTATATTTAGTACGAGCTGCGTTGTTCATACAATAACTCATAAAATACTAACACTTTATGAGTTTATCTTTTTTCACAGCATCATTTGTTACATCTCATAATATTTCACTCTCTTTCTTCATAGTTGTATAATTTCATAATTTGTTGCATAAGTGTTATACAAATAACGTTTCTTAGACTCAAGATTCTTGTAACTTCACTGTCTGGCTAACAGCAGAGAAATTAAAAGAAATGAGATAAGCATGTTTAATAGGGGAGAAAGAGACAAAATAATTGAGGATCTAATTCTCTCAGACACGTTTGGTACATCAATAAAGCATCAATATCCTAAACCCCATCTGTCGTGATTTTGTGTATACCTAATTTACATAAGTTTAAGCCAACTAACATTAATGTTATAAAGTTTTCTCACATATTATTGTTTTATACTTTACTTAAAAGTGATGACGGTTGTTCACTGAGTTAGTGTACAAAAATTCAGTAAGCTAATCACCTCAATCCAAATTTTTAACTCACTTAAATTAACCACGCATGTTTCCTGTTTTAAAAATAATTGTATGATATCAGCGATTAAAAAAAAAAAACTCTCAATTTTTTTATGCACTTTTAACAGAACTATAGCATCAGTTTTTCCATTTCCAGCACAAAGAATAAGAATGATGATTACTACTATCAGGGAACATTTTGTTTTACATCTTAAGACACCCGAATTCTTTCCAATATCCATATTATAAGTTGGTCAAATTAACTTCCAAAGTGATGGGTTCATATTTCCTCACTTATTCGTTTTTGCTTCTTGTATCCATGTTGATGAATAATGGCAGAGCAGCAAAAAACCGAAAGAATTTGCGGAAAGCCTAAAATCAGAGGCTCATTATTACAACGGGTTCAACTTAATCGTGGCTGATATTGTCTCGAATTCAATGGTGTACATCTCCAACAGGCCCAAGGGACAACCTATTACCATTCAAGAGGTTCCACCAGGGTTGCATGTACTTTCAAATGATAAGTTAGATTCGCCATGGCATAAGGTTAGTTAATATATATAGTTATTACATTTCATCTTCTTATATTAAGACGAGGGCTAACAATACACTGCCTAACTTATTCCTTCAGTCTTTCCAACACACTATATATTCTTGTTTAAATTCTATATTATTAATCACCCAAACATGAATTCTATATATTTTCTGGATATAAACTACAAAGTCAGAAAAAATTGTGATTTTTAATAAATTTTACTCAATAATATTTAGTGTGTTTAAAAGAGTATATTAAAGAGACTTTATTGCTAACATAATTCATTTAAACCTTTGCTTCAAACCACGGAGAAAGTAAACTAGAGGAGACCGGAGAGAGTTGTAGGGAGAAGAAAAAAATTGTCATTTTCTAAAAGAATAGTTTTTTTTTTTTTCATGTTTCATTTTTGATACATCTGGACAGAAAAACAATACCTTGGCAGATTTGTTTAGTGGCTAGTTTAAAATTTTAATCGTGGCACTATAATTACAGTTTGTCGATCACAGCAAAATATCAATGCTATTATATCAGATTTCTACGTTCTGCGAAGGCAACTAGAAATATTAATTAATTCTTGTGTATGTTATGTTTTGAAATTTTCTCTACCAAAGCAATTCTAATTTTATTTTTACCCCTTTTGCAGGCTCTGCGCCTAGAATTCAGTTTCAAAGAACATGTTGCCAAACATGGGGAAGGTGAGATACCTGTGAAGGAGGTGATTCAAAAGCTAATGAAGGACACAGTTAAAGCTGACAAAAACTCACTACCTCGTATTTGTTCACTTGATTGGGAATTCAATCTGAGCTCCATTTTTGTTGAAGTAGAAACACCACTGGTAAGTTAAGAATTGCATCCATATTAATTATTCCTATCATAATCATGGAATGTATGACCTTTGACTTACAGGGTTTATATGGCACTAGGAGTAGTGCTGCATTAACCGTAAGATCAAGTGGTGAAGCAAGCTTTTATGAGGTTTATCTGGATGACACAAAGTGGAAGGAACATGTTATCGATTTCCGTATCGGGAAGTTGAACTATGTCACGGATGAAGTAGCCTAGGGCAAAAGTAATATATAGCACAATGCTAGCTTTACTATGCTTAATTAATAAACTCCATCACTCATAAACGAGGAAGGATCAAAATCAATTGATCCATTCTCTTCTTATTTATGTAATTGATGATATTGAAATGATATGCCGTCAATAAGCTAGCACGGCTAACAGAGTGCATGTATGAAGATTAGCTAATGAAATAAAGTTTATGATGAATAACATACAAAATTGTACCGGCCAAATGGAATTTAATTCTCCCAGCTTTTACTAAACCAATGCATTTTCTTATTAGGGTTTCATTCCTCGTTCGAGTAATATTAGTTTGAATAGTTTCGTTACATGTGTTATTTATTTTTTTACTCTTTTTAGGCTAGCTAATACTAGAAACTTCCCCATGTACTATCCGGTAAATGTAAAACTTCTTAAAGCTCAGGTCCATGAGCCCATCTTGGCAACACAGCACCTAAAGGACCAAGACCTATTGCAAATGGGCCTACCTATCAGTTGGGGGCAATTGCTTCGTGCACCCAGAGTTCTTCTAGTACACCCAGCAAATTACTGTAAATTTCGAAAGTACCCTTGCTGATAAACATACGGATTCATAGTCCTTAAGAATAAGCTTACGGATTCATAATCCATAAGAGTAAGATGGATTCGTAATCCATAAGAGTAAGATTATAGATTCATAACTTGTGACTTTCAGGTTATTAGCACGATACTTTAACCAACTAAACTAACAGGTCAATTATATTATAAAATAATTAATGTCGTTATATATAACATTAAACTTTCTAATGTATATTTAATACACATGTAAATTTACATAATAAATTTTGTGATAATTAATTTTTGTCTAATAATTAATTTATTTACATATATAAATTTTATGAAACCTATGATTTTTATTTAAAATTTATATATGTAAAAAAATACATTATTAGATCAAATTAAATATATATTAGAAATTTTAGTGTTATATATATCTTTATTAATTATTTTATAACATAATTAACATATTAGCTCAGCTGGTTAGAACGTCGTGCTAATAACCTGAAAGTCACATAATTCGGATTGACAATCCGTATGAACATACGGATTGCTAGTATACGGATTACGTGTTATGGATTATAAATCCGTAAACTTACTCTTACAAATTATGAATCCGTATGTTTATAAGCATGGATACTTTTGAAATTTACAATAATTTGCTAGGGTTATTGGCCTTGTTATTTTTACACGCTATTCTCTGAGTTCACACCACAATTTTTTCAACTTTTTTTTTACAAAAATGCTCTTGATAGAAATTTATTTCTGTATTAATAAACAAAAAATATTTCTGTCAACACAAATGAAAATACATTTTCCTTATGTTAACTAACAAAAAACACGGGCGTTGTTGTGTCCGTGTATCCACATTTCTATTTCGCTATCATATTTCTTTACACTAAATTTGATAAATTTTTTAAAATTATTTCATTATCCATTGGTGTATATATTAATATTAGTCAAATAAATATACTTTTTTACATTGCACGCCAGCCAATAACAATAGTATAAAGAACTATAATTATTATATACACAAACATAAAAAATGTCAGAACTATGTCATCACACAAAAAAGAAAAAAAATATTTATGTATCTACAGTAAAAAGATAAATTATTTTTCATAAATCTTTCTTGATCGACAAACTAAATCATAATTGCATTTTAAGATAATCTTTAGCTTTCCTAAATTTTATGAAAATAAATATTAATATTATGCCATTATTTTTAACTAGAAATCCATATTATATTCATAAAAAAAGGTCATTTCTGTCGACACAAAGAAAACATGTTTCTATTAAGTAAATTATAAGTTATGAAAAATTAAATTTATTTGATTCTAAAAATATATAAACTTAATTATTAAAAAACATAAGAGACCGCGAATGACAATGAAAGCATAGTAGCAAGTTTTGTTTTCTGGTTACCATCAAGTACAGTTAAATTTAAAAATGGCAAAAATAAAAATGAAAAACTTTACATGGACAAATCAAGATGGAACACCAGTAAACTAACATTAGGTGTTACTCGGAGCTTCCCAATGGCATTTGGGTATATCATGTACGTTGGAAACACGAAATGTTGGTAAATACAGTACAGGGGGGGATTGATTCCTAAATCCCAACGTTGAAGATTTTTCCACCTTCTCGCGTAGTATACCAAATTATCCATTCATCTCTTGAAAATGACCACCTGTACGTTGTTGAGTCGGTTTCAGAAGGGGCTCAACTGAACAACCTGTCATTGTTTTAACATAACTTGCTATCTGCTTTGATATCTTCGACCGTTGAACAGATACAAATCTTTAATTAACAATCAAATTAACAAATAAGCAGGTTGTATTTAATAATACTGATGGTGCCAAAAAATATTAAAAAATAGAGTGGTAGCTAGCCAGCGTATGAAATTGGGCATTTGTTACGCAAACGCAGGCAAAGCTTTTGAGGGGGCACTTTCAGGATACATACGCGTATGTTGCTTCCAGATTGTAGTAAACTCTCTCTCTCTTTCTCTGCGTGTACAAGATCACAAGATTTTCCCTTTGATCAATTTAGTTTAATAATATACACTGTTTGTTGTAAAATAAATTTTTTGTATAACATTATAGGATTATCAAAAGCGAACAAGTAAAAGTAAATATTGTTTTGTATGGGGACATATGGGAGTGGGACCTGTATTAGCAAGTGACTTCAAACTTCATGACAGGGCCCTCAACGTTATCGAATGAACATTAAATCTTCGTTTGTGTTTGGTCGGTAGTAAAATAATGATTCTTTTAATAAATGGATACCAAACTCGTCGTCTTTGCTAATTAGCTTTAGAAGAGTCCAGAGAAAATTCAGCATAATGTGTGTATGTGTAGCATAGATATTTAAAATGAGCACAATGTTGCCAGTGTCGATGGTACTGCATCTGTTTCCTTCTGCCCTGACCCGTCAAGGAAACATATATGCATACATGCCTTGTATTACACGCTTCCAATGTAGAGAAGAACAGATATATCTTGGAAGGATACATAAGTGTTATTCATTTGCTCTGATAAAGTCAAATATACAAAACAGAAAATCTCTTATATTTAGACATGACTAAAAAAGTTTCTAATATGATAAGAACAAAATCATAACTCCTAAATAATATATCCTAAGCAATAAATAATTTTAAAATTTAAAAAATTAGCTAAAACATCCACGTATGTAGTTATTGTAGGCACAGTTTCAACAAATCTCCTCTTTGCCTCAATGGTTGCAGACACCTAGTTTATTTCTTAAAACTTCAAATCTAGCTTTTGGAAAAACTTTTGTTAAGATATCTGCACTTTGATCTTCACTTCTGCAGTAAATTAATTTGACTTCACCTTCTCTGTGTGTTTCCCTTAAAAAAAATAACTTGATCTTGAAATGCTTAGTCCTGCCATGAAAAACAGGATTATTTGAAATGGAAATAATTGTTTGATTATCAACAAGAATCTGTGTAGGTTCCTTTTGTTCCATATGTAAATTAGCAAGTATACGTCTTAGCCAAATAGCTTGATTCACAGCTGTAGTGGTTGCCACATATTCTGCCTCAGCTGTGCTTTGAGCCACTGTGTCTTGCTTTTTTGAACTCCAAGAAAACATACCCGAACCAAAGCTAAAACAATAACCTATTGTACTTTTTATATCATGCTCCTCTACCTTATCAGCCCCGTCCTCTTTATTGAATTTTTCCCTTTGGTTCATTGGAGTAGCAGTGCTTTTGTTGTATCTGATAAAAACTCTTGGTTCTGCCTTCTTGTCCAACTTGTCTCTTTTAACCTATGGTACAAAAGAAAAATAAAGACAACAAAAAATTTTCATATTCTGCAAATCTGGTTTGTAACCAAACCAGCCTTCAAATGAGATTTTTTTATTCAGCACTCTAGATGGTAATCTATTAAGCAAAAATACTGCAGTGCTTGCAACCTCTGTCCACAGCTTCTTTGGCAACTCCTTTTCATATAACATGCACCTTGTCATCTCCATGATACTTCTATTTTTTTCTCTCACTTACATCATTTTGTTGTAGGGTGTACGGTACAGTGAGTTGGTGCTCTGTGTCAACTTCTTCACAAAATTTGTAAAAGGTGTCATTTACATATTCATTCCCATTATCTGATCTTATTATGCGTAACCTACAACCACTTTGATTCTCCACCAATGTTTTATATTTTCAGAATATGTTAACTACCTCAGTCTTGGATTTAAATAAATAAATCTAACAAAATCTAGAATAATCATCAATAAATGTAATATAATATCTATTACCATTCAAAGATGTTGTTCTTTGAGGTCCTCCGACATACATCTGTATATACTAACTGCAATTTTTGTGTTGCTCTTCACCTTGTTTGGGAAAATGATAATCTAATTTGTTTGCCATATTGACAAGCTACACAATCAGACAATTTGTATAACATCATAGGATTATCAAAAGCGAACAAGTAAAAATAAATATTGTTTTGTATGGGGACATATGGGAGTGGGACCTGTATTAGCAAGTGACTTCAAGCTTCATGACAGAGCCCTCAACGTTATCGAATGAACATTAAATCTTCGTTTGTGTTTGGTCGGTAGTAAAATAATGATTCTTTTAATAAATGGATACCAAACTCGTCGTCTTTGCTAATTAGCTTTAGAAGAGTCCAGAGAAAATTCAGCATAATGTGTGTATGTGATAGGATAGATATTTAAGATGAGCACAATGTTGCCGGTGTCGACGGTACTGCATCTGTTTCCTTCTGCCCTGACCCGTCAAGGAAACATATATACATACATGCCTTGTATTACACGCTTCGAATGTAGTAGTATTCTGTTTAATTTTAATTATTTTGTTATAATTATTTTAAAAAATCATATTTGTAATGATTTTTTTATCATCTAAAAGTGTAAAATTCCTTACACAAACAATACATCAAAATTAAACTCTTAATTTTGGTTCAAAATTTAATATTATTATAGGATAGGGTATTAATGTTGTTATTTGTTTATTTACACTCTTATATTTTATGGTTTATTATTATAGGATAGGGTATATTTCTTAATGGATCTATTAATACTTAGTGACAACTCGTAATTATTATTTCTTGAATTAACTTGATTTAAATTAAAAAATATTAAATAATTTTAACTGAACGTATCAATATATGGACACACTCTTGTTATCATTTTATGTTTAAGACGAAAATAAAACTTAAAATCTTAATTTGTTAAGGAACTCAAATATCAAATTATTTTATTCAAAGTTGTTTGAAATCTCAATATTTATTATAATATCTACTTTATAAATCTTGATAATTTTATTTTATTTTAATTAAATTAATGAGAAAAAAACTCTATGAAGAAGCCTTTTAAAATTTGAAAGTTTCACATTAATCCCTCGTCTTGCATTAGACACAACCCGGCAACACCTTATTTTTGTTACAGCATGATACTAGAATTGGAGGGTTAATGTTGAAAATAACAACAAAAAAATCAATATGTAAATAGAAGTAAATGTTTGGAAAATGAAAATTAGAAATAATTTAATAAATATTTAAAAAAAAGTCAATAGTCCATCTCTTATGATTATTCTAATATACATCAAAATCTTAACTGGTAACATTATAAGGCGAGACATTCGAAGAACAGGAAGGACCATATTGGAAAAATAATTTTAAAGCAATATATTGCTTGATTTCATTACCTTTTAATATTCAATAGCAAGCAAATAAATTCTTACAAAGGAAAAACTAATCAGCTATTCCAACGCTAATAAAATCAAAATTAAAGAAATCTCAAAAATAGCTTCCTATAGCCAAAATTTACAACTTGCTTCTCCACTAAATTCAACAGAAAAATAACCCTAGAAAAACATTTCACCATATATATTTCAAACCTATTTGAGAAATCCTCTGGTGGATATGCACATGGAGTAGTTGCTGTACATCTTGATGCACTCCACTCCATCAAAACGAGTCTAGGTAATTATAGTGACGTTTTCTGTTGAACTCTAACAAGCTACCATAGGTTCGGTCAGCAATACCCACAAATAGAGCCTCTGTGTCCGGGCTAAAGGATATGCCAGCAATCTCGCCAAATAGATCTATCTCTTGACCTTGTTCATAACCAGAATGTGAGTCAAAAATATGGACAAAGTCTGCAGGCTCAGCCATGGCCAAAAATCGTCCATCAGATGTGAATCTTAGGGCTCTTATTGCACCCATTCTTCCCTTTAACACAGCCATAGACTGTGAAAGATTTCTTATGTCCCACAATCTGCATGTTTTGTCCTGATTCCCAGTGGCCAATATTTGTCCATCTGGGTGCCAAGCTGATGAAAAAGAGTAGTCCAAGTGCCCTTTTAGGCTCCCAGTAATCTGGGCGATACCATAAGATTATATAATATCAGAAATCATATTAAACATTAAGGACGATAAAACCTTTAAAACAATTGCAAATCGAAGATACCTTTCCGGTGTTAGCATCAGCTATCAAGCACTCAGTACTGTCCCCAAGAACAGCTAACAACTTTCCATCCGGACTAACAGAAGTGTTCTGCAAAGGCCAAAATATGTAAACATGACTGCTATTTTCCAAAAAAGTGTTTTAAGAGATGAAGACTATAGTAACAGGAATATTTATCAGTTGATGACACTCACATTAACAGACCAATCATACTTGAAACAACCAAGAGAAGCAAAATTCTCTGCATCAAAAACCCGAACTTGGAAATCATTATTTGCTGTGATGACCCTCAATGACCCACTGCAAAAGTGAAGGTTCAGTTACAAACTAAACTAAAAACAAAATTTCAAACATAAAGTTCTGCATTTAGCTGCTTACGCAGGATTGCTGTAAACATCCACAGCATTGGTTATGGCATTATCATCTGTAGTTATTTTACCACAGAATAGAACTCCAGGATGTTTCAAATTCTGGTCCAAAAAAATTCACACGCATTAAAAAGGGGGCTTTCATATAGTTAATTATTAGATTGAAATGAATAATGATCAACGCTACCTTACATATAAGCTCACCCTGGAAACCACCTGCCACCATCAGATTTTCCTTAACAGTCATGGTGCTTATTTGCACTCTGGAGACAGGTTGAGCTAAAAATCCAGGACGCTTCTACATAAGAACAGAATAACACTCATATCCAATGCATTGAGTACAAATGAAAAGCATCTGATTAACTAAGTGGGGCTACGTACAAGGGTTGGAATAATTGGTTTGGCTACGTTAAGCACTTCTTTACCCCTTCGTAGTAATGCGGACCAGTGCATCACTGAATAGTTTTGCATAAAGTATACATCATGCTTCGAAGTTGCCCACAACAAATTCCTCAGCTGCAGACAAGAATTGATGACATCAATATCAACACCCAACAGGGAAAAAGAAGAGAGAAAAATATGATGTGGTAAACAAGCCACCAATATACTCCATGCATCAAGGGGTCCAGAATTGAACATGACCCTTCGATTAGAAATATTTCTATCAAAAAACATTAATCTAACTGTTAGAAGTAAGAGGAGTAGGGTATACAGTATACCATGTTATTGTGGTATTATTGTTTTAGTGTACTGTGATTGTTATTGAGTCAGAGTTTGTATGTCTACATTTGTACATGACCTAGATTAGTGTAAATAGTATAAGGTCAGTGTTATGCGCAACAAATTTTAGCACTCTATATTCCACAATTAGTTACGCAAATTATGCACTCAGAAGTAACTGCAGTGCTACTTTCTGAGCTGAAATGACAGGAATTGTATTTGTGGCAGAAGACATTGGACTTAAAGCACAGAATTATAGATAGTAGAAAGAACTTTCTATCTTTGCCATTTCCTTTATTGCAAGATGTAGAAGTCAACCAATGGGGTGTTAAAGACAAGCATAATGCATGCCAGTGGCCAAACTACAGATGATAACTCTGATTTCTGGAGGGATAACAAGGAAGACGAAGGCAGAGAACTAAAAAAAGGCTATGGTTATAATCATGTGTAAACACCACAATGATCATTACACAACGAATCGTGCAATTTCATGGAAATCAACAATCACTGGTGCATGCACGGTTCATGATCTACAATAGGAAGGCCGGCAAGAATACAAAACTTCTGAAGAAAACTTGATCATACATGTTGTTAACAAATAAAAGTAAGCACTTTATGATGATGATGTGGAATCGCAATTTCTCTTAAATACTATCGAATTTATCAAACAACCACAGTTCCATGCAGTATGTGTTATCTTCATATAAATGCTAAATGTAAAATCTACATCTATCAAAGTAGGAAAAAAAAACTTAAAGTAAACAGTAATTAAACGATAACTATTCTATAGACAAAAAGATCCTAGAAATATACAGCTAAGCATGAAGCATGAAGAGGCAAGGCCTCTCTTGACAAGGACAAGATCAACACAACTAATAACAGATATTGTTAGAGCCCTCTGGTCAGATATTTTCCTATCATACCATAATATTAGGTCCTGCCAAGCTGCTCACATTCCACCTGCCTTAGAAGCTGAGATAAAGAGAGAAATAGAGGGCCCAAATGCAAAACAGGTTAAGCAATAAATAAAATTACAGAAGAAAAAAAAATAATGCTACAGCCACTACTTACACGAATAAATATCAATTACAAAGAAGAATGTATGTATGCTTGTATAAGGGTATGGGATTGACACCTTAGCTTAAGAATTATTAAACAATTGTAATTGTACTGTTGCAGTTGTAATGGATATTCTGCAACTGTACAAGTACAGAACTTACCGATATTATAGTCCTAGTGACACCAGTAGTAAATATGAAAGCTAATTGCATTGTCAAAAGTAAAAAAGAGAATACAAGACAGTCTGTCAACAATGTAAGCTTTCCTCTCCGGGAATTCAACAAGAAAGCACATCAACGCAGAACTAAAATTAATGTAAGGTGGGCTAACTTTAATAGAGTAAGACTCTGCCAGTTCCACTTTGAAACAGTATTGGTATAATACAACACAGAATCATTTTAGTTCTGAGAAAAGATGGAACAAAGTCGATAGAAAAAGGCTCTACTTGTCTAATCCAAAGTGTTACACGTGGATGTAGATAGGTGCTGTGTGTGCACCGTCATTATGTTTCAAGTAAGCACATTAATACAGATGGAACACAATATGTTCACAGGAAATCAACAATTTTTTTATGAATGTCAAGTCATACCATAGCCTTGATGCATCCATATCCATAAATTGGCATGAAACTGTCTTTTGTCTGTAGAAAAGAATATCTGGTGTCTATTGGAGATAATTCTTTCGAAAATTTGACTCCCTTTATTTTTTAAGAAAGAAAGTTGAATAACAAACAAAGTGAAAACGGATAGAAAAAAGCATCCTTGCAAAACATTTACCCAAAAATATGAGGATTTGGTGAATAAAATTCTGGCATAAAATCCTTCAGCAAATTATAAGGAAACTGCTGAAGCATCTTCATCAAGAATTTTTCGTAAAGAAGATTCATTTCTTTTTCGTAAATAAATCTAGACATTGCACAAATTTAACCCAGAATAGAGTTGTTATTGACATAATATATTATGTTCCCGTGGAAGAAGATTCATAGTGGCTGAGAATTTTTTTAAAATCCTTATATAAACGAGGTAGCCTTTAACTCCGTCCGTGTGTAAAGGAACAATACATAATTACATAGCCCTGCAAAACTAGAATTGCAAAATTATGCATAACAAAACTTTTCACAGTCTGATAACTCAGCCAGGTATGGCTGCGAACAACAGTAAGAACTCCCTGCACGTATTAAAGCAAAAAATCCATTTATCTGATGAAAATAGTTCATAAAAATAAAAAATAAAATTACGAAAGTAAAATAAAGACGATGATATGTCAGATCAATGAACACATGCTCATGGTTTAAAGTTATTTAATTATAATAATAGCCGACATGTAGCAGTAAAAGGCAGAATATCGCAAATGAACGATGATCCGAATGTTCCGGAATCTACATAATAAACAGCGATGAACGAAAGCTTTACCTGAAAGTGCACAATAGTGGATTTGACAAGCCTGGTATTGAAGAAGAAGTCATAGAAAGTCTCCCCCTTCTGCACTTCCAAACACTCCTGCGAACCAAAATAAGAAAAAACGCTATGAAGTGGTATTGAACTATTGATTGATTTGCAACCAAAAGAGTGAGTAGAGAAACCTTGCGGAGGTCGTGACGAGAGCGAGAGAAGTTCTGGTAGTTTTTGTACTGCTTGAGTCTGGTCTCGCGGTATTTGTCTCTGCTATAATTAAGCCTCTCCCACGGGATTCCTTGTATATCTTTCCCGTTTCTGGCTTCGGAAGCAGTGGTATCAGTCTTTGCATTACTCTGTTAATCGGCTCTCATTCATTAATCGATTAAATTAAATGAAGCGAAACGCAGCGTTAGAAAATAGAAAAGGAAGTTTAGATTACCGTTGGAAACTCGTCTTCGAAGTCGGAGTCAACATCGGAGGTTAGTTCAGGAACAATGTCGGAGGAGGTGTCTTCGACTGCAAAATCGGGAACGTCGTAGTACTCGTCGACAACGTACTCGAGATCGTCGTTGTTGAAGTGCTCCATGGTTGAGAGGAAAGGGTTAGCGAAAAGAAAAGAAAAGTGCAGAGACAGAGAATGGGTGGTGGTGATGTACTTATAGAGGGAGCTGGGGAAGGAGAAGGAAGTAGGAAGAAGGAGGTTGAGAGAGGTGGGCCCCACTGTGGGCTCCATTCAACCGTCCGTTACTTTACTGTCTCTGCCGTTTACTAATAAACTCTCTCCTCAAACCAACGCGGGAGCCTTGGGTTGGCTTTGCCCCAGGATTTTCTTTTCATTGGTATAACGGCTCTGACACCAATGTTTTTTTTTTTTCTCTTTTTAGTTTAATTTTTTTTAACTGCCTCTTTAGTTTAATTAGCACGTTTTCATTTTTTTTTTATCAAATTTTAAATTAAGTTCCTGATTTTGTTTTATTTAATTGAGTCCTAAACTTTTTTTTTTCTTCATCTCCTCTAATTATTGTTATGAAACATGAATGAATGAGAAACACTGAATTAGATGTGCTGAAAGCGGTGAACCGATTTTTTTTTTTAAAGTGTGTTATAAACACAATTAACTGCATTATGGAAGTTTTTTTTTTTTTTTTGTAGAAGATTAAAAATATGCAGAAATCTCTCATAATTACTCAATTGTGCTTATGACATATTTTTTAAGTACAATTTCATTGTCTGTAATCAGGTGTGTGTGAAGATAAAATAGAAGAAAAATATGATATACTGATTGGATGTATAAAAAATAGGAAGAAAATTAAGGATTTTTTTCTCTATTTATTTAAATGAAAGAAAAAATAGTAGAAAGAAAAATATTTTTTAACATAAAATTAGTTATTATATTATGAAAGACTAAGTTATAAATAATTTTAAAAAATAAACCACCGAAAATAAAAAAAATAAAAAAAGAAAAGTAATCGTGACTCCCCTTTTCGTTCCAATCTAGGAAAAGAAACTAATTCCATATAAAAATATTTTTTAAAAAAACACATTTATATTTTGTATTAAATTAAAATGTTTTAAACTAAATATATTAATATTTTAAATTTGCTAAATGTTTCTTATTATGAATGCATTAACTTTAAATGCCAATAATTGTTTGATCCAACTTATTATTATTATTATTATTATAAGTTGTTTTTAAATTAAATTTAAAAATAAGACCATAACAGAAAGTTAAAAATAAGAATTAAAGAAATACAATATTTTTTCAATTTTATTTAGCTTAAAACTCCCTTTTAATTAAAATTTAATGACAAAAAAATTAGAAGCTTTAGTTTTATTGAAAAATAATTATCTCTTCCAATAAAAAAACAAATTTATAAAATAAAGATATTGTATAAAATTAATTTAATTGACATAAAAGTATAACTGAAATTAAATTATATATCATGAGAAATAAATTTAAAAAACTATTATATAATATGATGAAATATTATATATATATATATATATATATATATATATATATATATATATATATAACTTAAGGATAACTGACATTTTTAACTAAATATTTTTTAAAAGAAAAGCTTGAGATAGATGGGAAAAAAAGGAAGGGTAAATAGTCATTTTTATTTCTAAATGTGTAATTTGCTGATAAATGTATTTTTGAAATATGAAAGTACAAGATTTAGTTCTCAAAAGTGTAAAAAAGTGCGATAAATATATTCATCCGTCATAGTTAATAAAATAGTCTACCTGACACAGAGAGACGAATTTATCACTGAAATGATTGTCAACATAGGGACATATTAATTATATAATATTTTCTTGATTTTTCGTCTTCATATCCTCTAGAAATATGAATGGGTAAATAGTCATTTTTTTTATCGTTGAATGTGTAATTCGCTGACAAATGCGTCCTTGAAAAGATGAAAATACAAAATTTAATCCCCAAAAGTATAACCACATTTGAAAAAGTGAAATATGGGATATATTTATCTTTTAGGGTAATTTGAAAAAATTTGTAATGATTGGTACACTGTTACAATGTTTTATTATGGTAAACTAGTACAATGTTTATTTTGGATAATTTCTATCATGACAGACAAATTATGGTTGATAATCAATATTATTGTTATTATTATGTTTGCCAATATATTTTTTTAAGTGATTATTATAATGTTATGCTTATAACGATAAAAAAATGGCGAACATTTATCCTAAAATTATATTTTACCCTTAAATGAAATGAAATTTCGAGTCTAACAAATTAGTCCAATAGAAACATATTGAAATTGGTTTAATAAAAAAATTATTGACATTTTTCGTCCAATAATGACAACTTATTAACATTTTTGGTCCAATAGAAACGTAATGACATTTAGGTTTAAAAAAATTATTGACATTCTTCTCTAATAAAAAAATATTAACATTTTTGTCTAAGAAAAAATTATTGACATTTACATCTAAAAATAGTATTTTAGTGATATTTTTGTCCAATCTAATTAGCATGATCACGTTGATAATTATTTCAATAACAAATTCGTCTTTCTGTGTCACGTAGACTATTTTATTAATGATGATAGACGGAAGTTAACGATCAAATATATTTATTTCTTTTCAAGATTAAATTTTATATTTTTATCTTTTAAAAGATATAATTATCTCTAAATTACATATTTACAAAAGAATAAAAATGACCATTTATTCTAAGCTACTTGAACCAAAGGCTGCTTTGGAAGGGGAAATATAATCCACCAGTGGCGATTTGTGGTGTCCACGTGGCTGGCTGAGAGGAAAGTTCACGAAGTCTGGCACTCGGTGGTTCCACCACGTGGCTTGTGCCCAAGGACTGGCCCACATACTTTGATTTCCCCAATAGCTAACACCGTTTGGTCAGCGTTAGTTTAACCATGATTAAAGTCATGGTGGAACCTTAGTTTCACCACCTCACCCCATTTGGTATTTTCAATCTCAATTGTTTCTTTGAGAAACAAAATGAATAGACCAATATAAAAAATTTATTTTATATAGTTAATGTTTTGTTTCATTTTATTTTATCATAGACTTTTTTCTTCTTTTTTTAAAGAGAAATATAAACTTGATTGAGTTACTCTAACACGAGAATAAAATGGAGGAGGCTAGAAGGGTAATGCGAACAAGGAGAATGGGGTTATTGTGTAGTGTGTACAAATACAACAAACGTAGATGCTGTTTTCAACATAATAAAAATAGGCTGTAATGGAATGTGGTAGCCTTCCCCATGAGCGACGACAAGACAGCATTGAATTGGACTCCAACAGCTATAGTAAGTAAGGCATCACTGGATTGTTCCGTTTATTCAACAAGGACAAAGAGACGCCACGCTTCAAAATTTTATTGTATTATTAATTATTATTTTATTATAAAAAATATATTTGCTTAAGTCATTATTATTTATATAATTTATATTTTAAATATTTTTTTATCTATTTTCATCATATAAATCATTTATATTTAGTTTTTTCTTATAAAAATATAGTTTTTTTTTCACACTTCTTAAAATAGGAAATTGCATTCTTGCCTGAATGGGCAGATTGGGATCATATCAGATCATAATCAATGAAACATACACACCTGCAACATCGCTTCCGAAGTTAATAATCTCCACGAATATAAGTTTTTGTTTTTTATACTGTCATATTATTTATTAATAAAAGGATTGCATGGTCCAAAGGTAAGGTCCAAGTCCTTACTTTAAGCCCACCGGCGGTCAGCTACATATTTAAAAATAAAAAAATCTCTCATTTAACACATTTAATTCTTTTAATTTTAAATAAAAAACAATAACACTCTTTTTTTTTCCAATAAATCAATAAATATTCTTCTAAATTTTAACTCTTCATCTCTTCCCCTCTTTTTCTCTCAAGAGAATTGAATTCCTCTAATTTATATGTTACACGAAATTGATTACAATAATTTAATAAATGATTTTGTATCCCATAAAGCCCAAAAATTAATTTTAAATAAAATATGAATAATTTTATTAAATATTTTATTAGTTTAGAAAAAAGTTTCATTTTTTATCAACAAAAAAGTCTTATTTGGAAGCTTACTTTAGGCCTACTAATGTGTTGGGCTGTCCTCGATGGATTGTTTCTTATAATTTTTTGATATCTTACTTAATAGGCTTTTGTAAACGCTTTTACTAATAGATTTTCTGTACATTAAATGCATGCTGGTCTGTGGAACCAAAACTCTGAATATGTCACAGGTTTAAATGCATGCTGGGTTAAGGGGTAGGCGGATGAAAGGTTGATGTAGAACTAATAAAATCTAATGCATTAATTAAATAGTTGGTTTTAGGGTTTAGATAAATAATATGTATGTAATTAAATCTTTTCAATATGTTAAACAATATATTATTTTTAATTGTGCACATAAAAATGCTTTAATTCCCAATTACGTGCATAAAAAAATATATAAAACACACTTTGATGATTCGTGTGTTTTTTAAATTAATTCATATATAGTTATTAGAAAAATAAGAATAAATTTAATGTATTATTAATGTAAAAAAATTGATATTATCAGTCAATAAAAAATGACACATAAACTTATCATGCATAACAATAAATGATTGGATGATAATATAATTTTTTTTTATTTTTTCACTGTATTAATTAAATTAAATTCTTAAAACATGCTTTTTTTAGATCTCAAAAATATCTTAATGCACGGACATACATGCAGAGAATAATACAGAGAAAAAAAACACCACACAAATGGAGCAAAACAATAATACATGCGGAGAATAATGGATCTTTTGTTTCAATCAAATGATGATCGAACTATACTTTTTCTATCAAGGGTCTTTATGTTTGTTTTTTTTCCTATATATTCACGAAAAAGATACATATAAAAGATACTTTAACGCCCAAGCCAGAATTCGACTGAGAGCAATATGTATGTATAGTCAAGAAAATATGTAATCCTTATGAATTGATTAGTGTCCTTACTTAGGAGGTTTGTTCCTTTTTATACAAACTTTTGTGGACCTTGGTTTATAGGCCTTTATGGAAGAATTATCATCTAGGTAATTCTTTCCTATGTGAGGGTTAGACATTCTAAACCTTTATTTTTCCTTAATTAAGTCGTCTTGCATTATCGGGGTTTAACTATTTTATTCATGGAGTGGTCGAGGTTTTCTTGTACCGAATAGGTATTTGATGGGCCAATTAGGTATTCGGTAGGGTCAAATAGGGAATAGCGATCTTGTTGAATACCTATCACGTATAGATGCTGATAAATTGAAAGCATGAAAATAATTGTTTATTATATGTATATATTTAGTGGAAAACTCAACGTTTCTTAATAAGATAAAAAAAATCAACTCAAGGCATAAATCAGCCTTTTAAAAACATATTCAACCAAAGTAAAAGCTAGCACCTTGTTCTAAAAAAAAAAAAACTACACACGTTTGCACTTCATTATGTCAGGAGGTTTAGTTTAATTTGTTAATTAAGGGTGCACAAGTTATTGTAAACTCTTGATACTACTTTCAATTCTTATGGATAAAAAAATTACACTTCACAGTGAATAGCACATTAAGAATAAAATTTTGATACAATTATATTTTTTCTATAAACTGTTTTTGATACAATGTTATTAATAATTATAAAAGAATGTTATTAATAATTATAAAAGCATTATATTATTTTTAATGATTTGTAAAGGCTTTGATAAAATTGATTATTTTAATTATTTTATTTGCAAATTATTAAAAAAAAACTAAAACAAGGCAATATTTTTGTAACTACTACTAAAGCGTACCAATTTTTTGAAAAAAATAAATAACTTTCCTTAATTAAAAATTAAAAATTCCCTTTTTCACAATAGTGGATCTGATAGGTAGGGATTAAAGTATACTCAGACCTTGTGGATACGCACAAAAATACTTGCAAATGGGTAAATAAATACTCACTTATTAGGGATGAGTCTGGGACAAGTATTTACTTGCAAAAATTTTAATGGGAATGAGTGTGGTATGGGTACTACAATACACATCCCGCCCTGCACCTATTATACATATTAGTTTAATTAAAATATCTTTTAATATTACTAATTATTAATTTAATGACAATTGGTAGGAAACCTAAGCTTTTGTTGATGCACATATAAATTTGTGTTATCTTTATGTGAATTATGGATCAATATATTTGAAAAGCATTCTAGATTGAGTGAGATTTGGTTTTGGAACTAGTTGTTATTACACTGGTGCATGAAATATCATGTAAATTTATTTGTAATAATACATTTTTTTATTGTTTCAAATTTAAAATCAAGATAAATCATATTTCATTTGGTGATGTTTTTGTTTTGTTATTAGTGAGTGAATGCATAATTTAAAATTAATCTTGATCAATTAGTTATCATAACTTTTAATTTTTTAATAGCTAGATAAACTACGTATATAAAATTTAATATATAAAAACACAATTCCTTATAAAATAAATTAATATATAACATGTAAACACAACTATGTACATAAAATTTAGTATAAACCATAACAAAACATAAATAGATCCAAATATATTTTTTAACCCCACACTTCTAGGTCTTATTAAACAAGTTTCTCATTCTAATATATTTGTTTTTTTTTGCTTTGAACTAACTATAAAATTCTGATATAGAGTAACATCACTTGGAGAATATATAATTATAAGTTTATTAGTTTCAATGTATTTCTTTTGAAAGTCTTAAAGAATACAATCAATGAAAGTTTATAATGATTATGTTAAATGTTTAAAATATTATGTTTAAAAGTAATTTGTTGCATAATTATATTTATAATATTATTTTTTATGACTTATGTTAGAATGACTTTAGATTATATTTGAATGATTTAAAAGTGAATTTTGAATTTAATTATAATAATTTTTTAGTGAATATTTTTTTGATTTGTTGATTTTATATATAAGTAAAATGTGAGTAATGAATATAGATACCCATGGGAATCCAATGAATATAGAAATGAGAATTAAAATTATTATTAATATAAATATATGATCGAATATAGATATTTTTTTCGAAATATAGATATGAGAACGAATAGTATAATACTCCATTTTCATATGCACATATGGTACTTGAAAGATTGAAATTATGAATTTCGCATATATTTCAATATTTGCAGATAAATCATGAGCTTCTTTAATTGC
Source organism: Glycine soja (assembly GCF_004193775.1). Classification (NCBI taxonomy): domain Eukaryota; kingdom Viridiplantae; phylum Streptophyta; class Magnoliopsida; order Fabales; family Fabaceae; genus Glycine; species Glycine soja. The sequence goes on from NC_041005.1 coordinate 9,837,568, forward strand.
TAAGTTGAATTGAATGTACCGACATGTTTCCTACCCTAAAATTAAGCACGTATCACTTCTTACCTACTGTTTACATCTGCCTCATGGAAAGTAATCATTGAAACTTAGTTACCCAAGTTAACTATCAGTTTGCGTGATTTGCGAAACCGAAATGCTTGGAATTAAATATTGTTTTCTGCAAAGTGTAAATATAATATACTTTTTTTCTACCAATAATGACTACAAAAAGGTTACTTGCTATAATTATATACCACTACATTTTAATAAGGGACACTAGAAAGCAGTGCCGACTGCTTAATTAGATAAGGTAATGAAAAAGACTTTCATTAGATAAGGTATTTTAATTAATTAATCTAGCGCCGATGTGACATATTGCATATTGAGGCAACTTACCTAGTTTGGAGCGTATTGAATTAAGATATTGAAGATTTAAAAAGATTTTTTTTATAAAAAAGTTGTGAGATTTTGAATTAAGACTTTTAAATAAAATAAATAAATTTTGTGATATTTAATTAAAATTATTAAAATTTTGTAAAGAGTATAACAAAATTTAAAAATTCAATTAAGATTTTTTATATTTTTTTATATTCAAAATATAAAGATTTTGATGCGTTGTAAATAGAGCCCTCAGAACAACTACTTGAATCACAACGGGATAGACCTCACTAAATGACGTGGTTATCCTAACCACATGTAGGCATCTTATTGGACCACATCACAGAGGGTCTCAATACCCGTTGCAGAAAACGGGCACCATAGGAAGTGGCATTTTGGTTCTCACTCACTCACTAATTATGGCCATTTGTTAATAATTGCTTTATATAAAGCAATTATGGGGCGTGGGACAGAGAATGTATTCGAGGGGTAATGGACTAATGGTAATGGCTGTTGAGTGTTATGTTGGGGGGGATTGATAGTGAAGGCAGTAATTTCATGTTGTGGTGTTGGGATAATTCTGTCTTCATATAGTTAATATAACATGATAAGGATCAGGGGAAACTGGTCCTGGGGGACCTTTGCAGGGGAGATGAATGCATATTATAATGTAATGTATGAACTTCTTTTAGGTACTTCTTGTACCATTTAATAAATTTTTTGCTGATAAAAAAAGATGTTATCTCCATTATACAAAACAAAGGATTTTTTTTTTTTTTGTTCCATACGAAATAAAGGTTTTAATTTATTTGCCTGTGATCGTGAGAGAGAGTCACGAATCCAATTCCACAATATACGAGTGAGAACCAAAGCAATCGTGAGATGAGAGAGAAAGAGAACAGGTAATAGGTGATCATGGGAGGTGCTGCAATACATGAGCGTGAGCAAGAATGAGAGCCAATACGTACGAGAGGTGCGGGAGGCAGTCACATTGCAGATTTTCTAATTTTAAAATTAGTTTAATGTGACATTATTCTTAATTAATATTTGACACATGTCTATTTTATTAGGTGTGCTTGCATGGGAGGTGTTACCTAGGTGTGAATATCTCTTCTTTTGAATGTTATTCTTAGCCTAAAAACTAAAACAACCAAATGGAGAAGTCATGACTCATCATTGGGCTCGATTGAAAGTCTTTTACCAAAATGAAGATGGGACATGTTAGGTGCACCCACTAACATTGCTGGTGCATCCAGCAATTACGTGAATGGGCAAAATTACCCTTATTTAAAATTTTAAAAATGAAGCGCACCTAGTAGTCCACACCTTTTCGCCTTCTTGCTTTTCTTCTCTTCCTTCTTCCTCCACGTGTCTCTTTCCTCTGACTGCTATTTCCATTCGTCTTTGAAGCTTCTTGTGGTGTCGTTGCTGTGTTTCTGCCTCAAGGTTAGTATCTCCCCTCCCTTCCCCTCCTAGGTTGTTTATTTAGTTTAGGAGAGGCTGGATTTAGGGTAGAAGACGAAGTGAACTCTAGGGTAGAAGACTTGCTTGGAACCTGTAACGATTTGGTTGTTCGGAACAAGTTCTTCTGGATGGTTCTCCGGAAGAACTTCTTCCATAAGAAGAAACTGAACATTCCGAAAGAAGTTCTTCCGGAAATGTTTTCGGAAGAACCTTCTTCCGAATGAACAAAATGTTCTACCAAAAGAAGGTTCTCCCAGAAACAGGAATTTTTTTTAAATTAGTTTTTTTTTAAATTTTTTTTAATGAATGAAGTTGTTATTAATTTTAAAATTAAGTTGTGTATGTTTAATGATAGAAATATTTATGCTTGCATGGTGGTATGTAAAAAATTACTTAAATATTATATATTAGGTTAAATTTTTGTTTATTATATATATTTTTTATATGTTTGTTTAGTGGTTGAGTGTGTAGGGTTTAGTTTAGGGTAGTCAACAATGCTTAGGGTAGTGTGATTAGGGTTTATAACGTAAGGCTGAAGATTTACGTAAATATATGTAGGTTTTTAATTATATGAATAGTTTATTTGACCCAAAAAAATACGTGTTCTTCATGATTTGCAGATCATGGTTAGAACACGAGGTTTAGGTCGTGCTTTAACTAGGGTTATAGGGCGAGGTAGACAGGATGAGCATGATGCAGTTGATGTTCCCCGAAGGCGTAGGCCTACTGCATCAGCCCGTAGGCAACGGGTACATATTGCGGTTGATGAGGGTGTTCCTCAGGTGACTGAGGATGTTCTTCATATGGCGGAGGATGTTCCTCAGATGACTGAAGATGTCCCTCATATGGCTGACGATTTTCCTCAGATGAGTGAAGATGCGCCTCAAATGATTGCGGGCATAGATGCGACTATTGCAGAGGACTTAGGTCGTGATGGTGCTGAGGGATCACATGCTGATGAGGGATTCCCTGGTGGGCCCCGTGACCCATCAGTTCTGACTTCATTTGTGGAGCATGTCGCACATGCCATTTGGACTGGACATGTATTATAATTTGTTAATTTTTTCTTCTTGATTTGTTTGTCATTTTTTTTTTATATTTGTGTATTTGGAATGATTTGTACTTCAATTCAGGAGCGTTCTGAGCTGAAGTTGGTGTCGCACGGGAGGAAGGTGACGTTAATTGGGAGGCCAGTGCCTGAGATTGAAGGGCTGGTTGCCGCCACAGGATTAAGTCCATTGATCGGGTGTTCAGTTGTAACCGGCGATCCTGGACTTATATCCGCATTTGTGGAAAGGTGGCATAGGGAGACCAACACCTTCCACCTTCCAGTAGGAGAGTTGAAGATCACACTAAATGATGTGTCCTCACTCTTCCATCTCCTTATCAGTGGCGCCTTCCACAGCTTCGAGGCTCTTTCCGTGGACGAGGCGATATTTTTGTTGATGGAGTTGCTTGAGGTGTCCGGTGAGGAGGCTAGAGCCGAGACAGTACGAGCGCGCGGGGCGTATGTATGCCTCTCATGGGTTCGGGAGATCTATGAGATGAGATGCCAGACACGACGATGGATTGTAGCAGCTCGTGCTTATCTCCTGCACCTGGTCGGTTGCACTATTTTTTCTAACAAGAGTGCAATATATGTTCATGTGGTGCATCTAGAGGCTTTTCGCGACCTGGGTCAGAGTGGGGACTATGCCTGGGGAGTTGCAGCCCTGGTTCATATGTATGACCAGTTAGATGAAGCTTCTAGGACCACAACATGGCAGATTGGGGGGTACCTTACTTTATTATAGGTAAATTTTGTGTTCGTAATATGTTACATTGGATTATGATGTAAACATGTTTTTATGTTATGGTAACCTAATTTTTTTTGTAGTGTTGGATCTATGAGCACTTTCCGAGTGTGCATCAATGCATCACCGATGATGCGTACGAGAAAACGTCCCCTCGTGCCTCCCGGTGGCTGACGGTGAAGGCTCATATGAAGGGAATTACAGGAGCATCGTACCAGGCAAGTTGTGATGCTTTGACGGTCACAAACGTGTGTTGGTTGCCTTACAGTGACCATCGTGGGGTTAGGGGGTTTGAGCTGATTTCATCGTTCCAGGGTCAGCTGAGATGGGGTCCTATGGTGGTCACAATTCGATCAGAGAGTGTGCTACGCCATTTTGGGTACATTCAGAGCATCCCTCTGCCGTCTGTTAGCGCTTTGTTGTCATATGATGATATAGATGACAGATGACAGGTGGATGCATTTCTCGGACTACGTAGTAGCTGTGGGTGAGCTTTGTGTAGTGCCTGGGCAGGTATCTGCGGATTACATGGAGTGGTTTTTCCAGATATCTCACCCATTCATGATGCCGACCTAGGCAGGTGACCAGCCCAGACATGCACCTGCCCCAGACCATTAGGACTACATGTAGCCGGACATCCCACAGGTTCCAGTGGCATTTGACCCCCCTCGACATGCAGTGGTAAGATTATTTGCGTGTTTAATGTTTGATGAATAGTTATTTATTTTAAATTTTGTAATAAATATTTTTTATGACTGTCACAGGATGATTACGAAGGCTATGAGGTGATCACAGAAAGGTTGGAGCGTGTGCTCAACCTTAGGATGGTCATTGTAGGGATACAGTTACATGATATCATGCAAGATTGCCTGAGGATCGCTAGGGGGGTGCCAGCGCAGATGGAAGTGTTAGGGCTCGACAAAGACGACGCACAGAGCATTGATGATGTTTTTTTATGTTTTGTAGTTGACATCATTTTTTGTATTTGTTACACTTTTTGTTTAATATAGTTTACTTTTTGTGCACTCTATATGACACACCGATTCTGATTAACTGACGTTCTGATTCTGATTCCGAAAATCATGAATTTCCTTTATAAGAATGACATTAAAATTATAAATTTTTAAAAATAAGATAACTAAATATTTATGTTTTAAAATAAGAAGATCAAAATTAAAAAAAAAAGGATTTGGAGCCTTCAAACATGTTCAACTACCCATGTTCGGGGGTTTTTTAAAATTATGCGTGAGTCGCCTATGACATTCGTAGGGTGCTGTTTTTCATGTTTGGACGTCAAAGAATCCAAAAAAAATAATATCATAAGCCGATTCCACCGAATAACACCTCAAAAAACAAACGCGAAATTAAAAAAAAAAAATAAGATTTGGACTCTTCAAACATGTTCAAGTACCCATGTTCGGGGGTTTTTTAAAATTATGCGCGAGTCGCCTAAGACATTCGTGGGGTACTGTTTTTCATGTTTGGACGTCAAAGAAGCCAAAAAAAAATAATATTGTCATCCGGTTACACCGAACAACACCTCAAAAAACAAGCACGAAATTTTAAAAAAATAGGATTTGGAGCCTTTAAACATGTGCAAGTACCCATGTTCGGGGGGTTTTTTTTAAAATTATGTGCGAGTCGCCTAAGGGATTCTTGGGGTGCTGTTTTTCATGTTTGGACGTCAAACAAGCCAAAAAAAATAATATCGTAAGCCGGTTCCACCGAATAACACCTCAAAAAACAAGCACGAAATTAAAAAAAAAAAAAGGATTTGGACCCTTCAAACATGTTCAAGTACCCATGTTCGGGGGTTTTTTAAAATTATGTGCGAGTCGCCTAAGACATTCGTGGGGCACTTTTTTTCATGTTTGGACGTCAAAGAAGCCAAAAAAAATAATATCGTCATCCGGTTCCACCGAATAACACCTCAAAAAACAAGCACGAAATTTAAAAAAAATAGGATTTGGAGCCTTTAAACATGTTCAAGTACCCATGTTCGGAGTTTTTTTTAAAATTATGTGCGAGTCGCCTAAGACATTCTTGGGGTGCTTTTTTTCATGTTTGGATGTCAAAGAAGCAAAAAAAAATAATATTGTAAGCCGGTTCCACTGAATAACACCTCAAAAAACAAGCACGAAATTGAAAAAAAATAGGATTTGGACCCTTCAAACATGTTCAAGTACCCATGTTCGGGAGTTTTTTAAAATTATGCGCGAGTCGCCTAACACATTCGTGGGGCGTTGTTTTTTTTGTTTGGACGTCAAAGAAGCCAAAAAAAATAATATCGTCAACCGGTTCCACCGAATAATACCTCAAAAAACAAGCACAATATTTAAAAAAAATAGGATTTGGAGTCTTCAAACATGTTCAAGTACCCATGTTCGGGGGGTTTTTTAAAATTATGCGCGAGTAGCCTAAGACATTCGTGGGGCGCTGTTTTCATGTTTGGATGTCAAAGAAGCAAAAAAAATAATATCGTAAGCCAGTTCCACCAAATAACACCTCAAAAAACAAGCACGAAATTAAAAAAATAGGATTTCCACCCTTCAAAGTATGCCTAGGGTGAAGGTGGAACAATAAAAATAAATTATATTTAGATCATTCAAACAACACATTCAATTTTATTATGGAATTCAAACACACTGTAAACAAATAGATAAAAGTTACATGAAAAACAAAAAAAAAAGAAACGTTGCATTCAGTCGTTTAGCGACGTGGCATCCACATCGTCTTCGAATTCCATACCATGTTTAGTAAAAACAACTAAAATTTCTATTGGCCCATATTTTTTCCAGTAGTTCGACTATGCTAATACCTTCAACACTTCATCGTTGGTTTTCAGCTCATTAATTTCATATTTTATAACTTTATCTGAATACTCAAAACGTCCTGGTTGCCGAAAAAACAATCGCCTTACCGCTTGTGATTCGTGAATTCCATGAGAGGGAATCCCTTTAGGTGCAACTTACTTTATCAAATCCTTCAGTTCATCGAGGGTACATCCTGAAGGAATTTCAAATTTCTTTGGATTTTTTCCTGTGAACGCACATCCTACAAATGTGTTTTGGGGTGGCATGTTCCATCTCCCGTTGTAATACAAGAGCGCGTCATGAGTAGGGGTCGTAGTGCGTTCAAGTAAGTTTATTACTTCATCTGGTGTTCTTCCAACGGTGCATAATAACTCAATCAAACCAACACACGAAAATTGATCATTACACATTAACATTGTGTTGACATCATCATCATTTATCAATTGCATACATTGAAAGCGAATTTGGTTACCTGTATGGGTGAATGGCTGGAGGTAGTGAATTTCATCCAAAAATTGTTTGTCGGTTAGCTGAAGGGTATTGTGTATTATGGTTTTTAGGCTTGCAAAATCACAGCTGTTTGGTACTCGAATGGGCACCAAAGTGGAATTTTGGAAGTAAACCCCACTATCATTGTGAATAATCGATCCATTTGGAAAAATGAAACCCAACTTGAGTTGACAATCGTCTGACTGCTAGTTTCTCCTAAAAATGCCATATTTTGTGTATCAATTGGGAAAGTATGTGAAAGCAAGATAATGTGTGATTTATTAGCGTTTGTCGTGTCTCATATATATACATGGTTCTCACTGACAGATTGCTTCACTTTTTTTTTACAAAAGAACACGAGTGAACATGTTTCGTGTTTATGTTTCCTACTAAACCAATGTCGTGCATCAGAATGTGTTGTCAAGTCAGTCAATGTCGTGTCACGCTCAAACTTTAATACGCATGCATATCATTATGTTTTGTCAATTATGACAACAATGTATCCTACATGCGTAATTGATTTTGGTTGTACCAACTAATTTTTTTCTTAACGCAACGAGTACTTAATAATTATCCTTTAATGACTTACAACAAATTATATCGCATAATGAATACAATTAGATAAACAATGCATGTTCAGTCTTCATTTAGGTCGACATAGTCTCTTTTGAATGACATCAAGCTTGTGTACTGCTGCATTATACTAATATATGGAGTTGGTCACTGCTTTGCCTGAGAATAACAATTGGTTGACCACAACAACGCTAGAGGCGGTAAAGGACAATGGTCTTTCAAATAACCCTGTTGTGCATGAACAAACATTATTAACTCAAATGAACCAGGGAAGTGATTGCATAATTCTTAGACTAGCTACCTTCAATGTACCTGAACAAAATGATTTCCAAACACGTGACCGACACATATCATGCGGTGCACAGAAGAATCGGGTGGTGGTTGACTTCTAAGAGGAAAAAATGTCATGCTTTGTTGTCAGGACAACAACACAAGGATTACGTTATACCGTGATGCAATGACATATCCCATCTTCGTTATATCCATCCACTTGTCCATACTAACCTGAATCAAGCAAACAGACACATCTAAGTTATTTAAAGTTTGTTCTTAAAAAAAATCTAAAAACATACCTTGTAAAACCCATCAACAAGTAGGGACAGCCTTAATTGTTTAAATCTCTCTGTGCCACCGAAGAGGTTGGTGTAGTCATGCGACCATCTGCCAAGTTCTTTAATCAATTCGTTGCGCACCAACAGCCAAGAATCTTCCCCCATACCTAAAAAAGCGACAATGGACTGATATCCACAGTTACCGTCCGCTTTCACATCCACAACGTTGTGAATGAAACCCTGTATAAATGGTGCAAATTGATCCAACATGGGGATGATCCTTGTTGGCTTTGGCAGTTCAGAAGATTATGCACTATGTTTCACTGAAGAGTTGCTTCTTTGAACAGAATGAAAAGAATCAACATACTCCCAGTAAGACGGATCATGCTTTGTGGATCTTTGACTTTTTTTCATCGGTTTCTTCGATGCACCTTTAGTGTTGACCTTTGACGGAGGAGGGCACATAGAGTTATGATCAGGGTATGCAATATCTCGAAGTTTACTCTTGAGAGTTAGTTTTCCACACACATCAAGTTCCTCAAATATTTTAGATATGGTCTCAATCTCTTCCTTGATGCTGACTTCGACCTCACATAACCCTTGGTCTGAAAAGCAAAGTCTCCTCCAGAACATATGGACTGAATACACTGAGATGCTGTCAGCAGTATACCTAGAAAGCTTACATGTACAAGGAAGACCGAACATGTTTCTCATCACACAACCACAAGAAGAGGGATCGTTGCCGAGATAACGTAGATTCTCAACCTCGGCAGCAATCTCATTTAAAGCGTTTCTTGAAACCATTCCAACAAGCCTCTTGTATAAGTTTTTTTAAATACATGTCCAACCACATGCGTACTGGTTTCAAAGGATGCTTTAATTTCAACATGTTGCAGCGTGATCATGTTGTTCATGGCATCCCAAACACTACACAGGTCTCCAAGGCTATTTTGTAATACTCTTTTTAGAGAGTAATGAGCTGATTCAACCCTACATTTAAAATACACAACAAACATGAAAAATATACAACAATTAAATACCATTTATTAATAATCCTTACTAGAAAAAAATAAGATTTTAATACCTGTTTGTTTTTGTGTTGCCTAGGTGCATGACCTTATTCGTCCAGGCTGTAATAAATTTTTCCTTGTGGGGGATAATCCATGTGACGTTAACATAGTCAACGAACATTAGCCTAGGTGAAAAAGCAATTTGAAACTTCTGAAGGGACTCAACGAATTGTTGTTCGGACGGACAATCAACCGAAGTACCCTAGTTATCCATCACATAGTCCCAGACATATTTTTGATCGATTAAAGATTTACACTTCGCCTTGACATTCTTATCGATGTGAAACCTGCACAACAAGTTTGTACACTCCGGGAACACAGTTTTCACTGCATTCATCAGTCTTAGGTCTCTATCAGTGACAATAACAATAGGGAGACGATCGTTTCTTAAAAATAGACCTGGAAACCGTTCCAAAGACCACACAATATTATTAACACGCTCACCCTCCAGATATGCAAACCCAGTAGAGAATGTCATCGCCGTTGGTGTCACCCCAACAAAGTCAAGTAGTGGGAGTCTGTACCTGTTTGTTTTGTAGGTACTATCTATAAAAAAAACACCAGATGACATGCATTGCGTAACTTTACTGTATCTGGGTGACACCAAAACAGATCATGCACCACAACTTCATCCTTCAATCTATGCCCATGAATGTATTGATCACGTTCGAGAAGCTTCATCAGATGTTGCATTTCGGTATCAACTCCTCTTATTGAAGAACGATATGCACTTCTTGCATTGTAAATTTGCTTGGTCGTGGTGCAACTGTTGGCATTGTGCTCCTTCAACGTTAGCAAGATGTTTTTTTGGTTTCACCATCGACTTTGTCATATCAACAATAATTTTCTTTTCATCCTTAGTCAATCGCCCAACGTATGGATATCCAACTAAGGACTTGGCCAATTCATGATTGTGAATCTCACAGATCAACTTCACCATCCAACATTCCCCTCCATGCACTGGTTTCCCACGAAGCTTGAAGGGACAACCACATTTCCTACTCCTAGTGTCTCTTCTAACGAATTCTTTATTCCTACACTTTTACAAACCACTCCTTTCACACCCAATTAACACAAATGAACTTCTTCCTCTGCTACTAGTATTTGTGTTAGATCTCATAATCACTGCAATAAATCCATTTTCATGGGCAACTGTTCGAGCTCACAGCAAAACATCATCTCGAGTACCAAATACCTACAACACAACTTCGACATATTAATTTTTATATGAAACATACATTCAACCAAATGACTCAAACTAATGAACATGATTACTTGACAGGTATTAAAAGCATTCGAACAATCAACATGTGGTTCATTCACACCACATTCTTTTTCATTATCATAATCCATATAAACTTCTTGTTACATCGAATAGTCATACGTCCATTGATCTTCGTCCATCTTAACGACATATTATTAAATTATGCATCATACACAAGTAATACAAAAGTTAAAACTAAATTATTTACTTAAACTAAAGTTAACACTATAACTAACAACTAATAAAACATTTTACTACTACAACAAAATACAATTATTTTACCTAAATCATTTAATAATATACCTAAATTATTATACCTAATTAAACCAAATATCCACAATTTCAAAAATATGAAATACAAATATTATAAATTATAATATTCATATATATTAATTTTTCACAAATTTAAAAACACAATTCGAAAAAAATTAAAAAAATACAATTTTCGGAAAAAATTTTGTCGGAAGAAGCAGTGTGCACTACCGGAAGAAACTCTTCTGGAAACTTCTTCCGGAAGCTGACACACCTTATTACGGAAGAACTTCTTCCAGAATAAGTAGCATCAACTTTCAGAAGAACTTCTTCCGGAAGAAGTTTTTACTGGATAACCTTCCTCAACATTTTACTGCTTCTGTAACAGATGAACACAAAAAAAAAAAAACCAAAAAAGACCATAAAATGCGTACCTTCGACAGAATAAGAAGAACAACTACGATAGAAACCACCAATATTTAACCTTCACCGAATAGCTACTTCCAACAAACTTGCAAAAACCATCAAAACTTGCAAAAACCACCCCGCACACACGACGAAAGTGAAAGTGAAACAAAGAAAACGTAAAACCGGAAGCAGACACAGTAAATTTAAAGAAAAACAAGACATGGGCAAAATTGTCATTAAATATTTTTTTTAATTTGGGTTATTATTATAAAATTCAATGCATATTTAATTCACATTGTTATAAAATAAATAATATATGGATTACATATAAAATGTTGTGATAGTAAATACTTTTTAGTTTTTAAAAAATATACAGATTACATAATTTGTATGATTTAAATTCAATTCAATTATCACAAAATTTATTATTCAAATTTACATTCTCATTAAATATGCATTAGAAATGTTAGTGATAATTATGTATAGTAATAATTTATGTATACTAATATTATTTATTTTATAACGTAATTGATTTATTAGCTTAGTTGGTTAGAGCATTGTAATAATAACCCCAAAATCTTGAAGGATTATTCTTCCAGCACTCAATAAATTTCTTCTATATCTAATATATTTTGAAAATTCTAATTTTATCATTTTTTATTTCTTCTTTTGTAAGACCAATTCATATAGTATAATCCATAATTAATGGCCCATGTAAGACTCAAATCTATGATTTTCAGGTTATTAACACGACACTCTAACCAACTGAGTTAATAGGTCAATTATGTTAAAAAAGAATTAACATCGATGTATATATAACATTAAAATTTACAATGTATATTTAATATACATATAATTTTACATAATAAATTTTATAACAATTAATTTTGATCTAATAATGTATTTTTTTACATATATAATTTTTTTAAAATCTATATGTAAACTTATATTTAAAATTTATATGTAAAAAAATATTATTAAATCAAAATTAGTTGTTACATAATTTATTATGTAAACTTATAATGTGTGTGTGTGTGTATATATATATATATATATATATATATATATATATATATATATATATATATATATATATATATATATATATAAATGTTAATTATTTTTTAACATAATTAGCTTATTAGTTCTGATGAGAATCATGAAAATGGCCAAATACAGACTAAAGGCCCAAGTGGAGAAGGACGAAAGCCCAAGTGGAGAAGGACAAAGCCCCCGAGTGGAGAAGGATGAAGGCCCAAGTGGAGAAGGATGAAGGCCCAGAGGCAAAGACACTATCAAGACTATTAATTGTTGCTAAGGCCCAAACCAATTTGAAGGCTCAAGTTAAATAAGTTTTTAGTTATAATTTATTTTTATTTTTATTTTGGCCCAAACTGTTTAGAAGGCCCATGTCTATTTTTATCTTTTAGTTCAGCTACACTATAAGTATTGGTTTTTGTTTTGAATAAAAAAACTTTTGGCATTTGATAAAATTGGGTGAGAGTTTCTCTCTAGGTTCCTTGTTGAACCAATTATCAGACTTATCAAGGTAATCCTTGTGGCGTCTACCTTGACTTATCTTCCTTCACCGGAAGTGACGTCTACCCTGACTTATCTTCCTTCACTGGAAGTGGCGTCATCCAAATATTCGTAGCCTGTATCAAGCGATCCGCCTCGTAAGGTTCACATCAAGTTCATTTGGTTAGAGTGTTGTACTAATAATGCGAAAGTCACATGTTTGAGACCTACATGAGTCATTTATTTTAAATTATTTCGTAAAATATATTTTTAATATAATATGAGGCTTACGGATTTTCAATCCCATAGAAGAAAATCCCATACTTGAAACTAGTCTAATTAAAATTAGGCACGAACCTTTCTCGTAAGTTCAGATAGAATGAACAATCTTTAATTATTTTATATATTTTAAAATAAATCTTATATTAAATTATTATTTACGTTTTAATGTAAATAATATAAACAAATGAAGAAATAGCCAAGATCTCAATTATAAAATAATTAAAGATTGCTCTCAAAAATAATTATTTTATATATTTTAAAATCCCATACTCTAGAGAAGCTCTCAAAAGAGCTTATGGCTTGTATGCAAACAGACATCTTTATGTGTCTTTTCCATAAGAACTTTTGAAGAGGGAAAGTGTAGTTTACCAAAAAGGAAAGACTACTTCCCGAATTTAGTTACGCTATTGTAATTTACATGGATTTCAATGACTTTGTTTTTAAAATTTGTTGGGATGGATGATTTGGAATGTAGTTCTTATTTGATGTACCATGCTAAATCAGCAGTGTTGCAGAAGAAAATACCCATGTCTCAAATAGATGTGCCCTTCACAATCTGTTTTCTATTAGAATGAGGCTAAGCCTATTTGATGGAAGAGAAGTGATGGCTTACAACAATTTATATAACATGTTTTGTGTCTATCTCTCTCCTCTTTCCTTTCATTTATTATATTTTAAATTCAAATTTATCTTTCTTTTTCCTCTTCTAGTTGTATATTTTGTATACGATTATAATTTCTCTTAATGGAAATCCAACCAGACTCCCATTTGTTCCAAAGAGCACCAATATCTGGTTCTTGAAGCTGCAAGAAATGACATAGTCCTCTTAAAAAACTCTCCCACTTCCATAAACAAGCCCTAGTATTTCCCCAGCAGTGATATGTCCCAATGCCAATGCTTCTCCCACTAACTCTTCTAGGAAACTATGCTGGCCCTCCTTGCAAATATGTGACAATATTGCAAGGCTTTCAACACTATGTTAAGAACGTTGTTTATCATCCCGAAGTGTTCTTTGGCTCAAATAGACCAGGTAGTGGAAGTTGCAAAGAAACTGGATTATGTAGTGCTGGTTATGGGATTGGATCAAAGTGAAGAGAGGGAAGAACGTGACTGCGTTCATCTTGACTTGTTGGCCAAGCAACTTGAACTCATCAATAGCATTGCTGAAGCTTATAAGAAACCAGTTATTTTGGTGCTCCTTAGTGGTGGGCCTATAGATACCAGTTCAGCCAAGTATGACTATAAAATTGGAGGCATCCTCTGGGCTAGTTACCCCTTGAACTTGGAGGCATTGCACTCTCACAGATTATCTTTGGTGACCATAACCCAAGTGATTTTTCTTTTGTATTTTATGAATAAATGTCCTTGATATTGTAATAGTTTTTAACTTTAATTAGTCTCTGACTTTACAAAACCTTTAATTTTTATCAAAACATCATTCACTTTAGGTCTAAAGTATATTTTGCAACATTTTACATGGATTAAAGTGACTAAACACTTGTAATCTCAAGGAGTGAAGTGGAGATTTACTAGTATTATATTGATCAAGTAATGAACAAAGAAACAAAATGGCCTAATAGTTCATAAGTTTACAAGATTATTACTGAAATGGTGTGTGTTGTCTATCATGAATACAATGTAGATGGAAGACTACCAATTACTTGGTACCCAAAAGATATTACATCAAAGTACCAATGACTGACATGTGAGCTCATCATTCAACCGACTATCCTAGGAGAAGTTAACAGTTTTACAAGGGTCCAAAGGTCTACGAATTTGGCTATGGACTAAGCTACTCAAAAGTATTGATATGAGTTCGTTTCTGTTACACATGACAAGCTTCACTTCAACCAATCATCCACTCATTTGATGGTTGAAAATTTGGAAACCATCAGGTACAAACTAGTTTCAGAGTAGGGTGAACAAACCTGCCAAAGCATGTCACTCTCACTCAGAGTGAGAGTTCAAAATCATGAAAGCTATTGTAAAATAAGCATAACTCACAAAATTAAGGGAGATGAATACATACTTTTTTATTGAATGATCATGTGTTTAAATACATATTTGTTGTAACAGAAAGAAGTAATAATAACTGACTTCCTAAATAATAACCAACCACTAACATAACAATAACAAACCATTAACATAACAATAACAAACCACTAACATAACAACTACTAAGTAACAGAAAATAAAACAACTAATCCTAAAAACTCGGTCAAACAATTAATAGAAAATAACAAATTAACAAGCAACTACTAATACACGTTCAACACTCCTCCTTGTATCAGTGGTTGACAAGTCCAAACTTCTCTCTCAGTAGTTCAAGATTTAATATAGTCGTACCCATGTCTATCTAAATGCTCTCTTTTTCAACACACAATGACTTTGCTTCAGTAGCTATTCGTGCAGCCTCCTTGAAATTTCTTGCAGCAGTAGAAACTTTCTTTTCCGTTTCTAGTTCTGAGACTCTTTTATCTATGAAAATAATCCTCTGCTTGAAGGATGCTATACCTTGTTGGATGCTTGACTTGTTGGTTATTTTTCAATAAGCCTTATAAAATATCAAATGAGCACCAAAACACATTACGTCAGATTATCAAGAGGTTTTATGGAATACCTGGATCCATAGAAAGTTTGATCAACGCGTAGCGGAATCTAATAGTGGTCACGAACAATTAATTTAATGACATTCCTCAACCAAATCACCTTCTTCCTTATGGGACCTTTGTTTTCTCTTCAGATGGAGAGAGGAGAAATTGTTTATTGATTTGGTGTATTGGGGATCATAACCATGCCTTAGGTTTTAAACCTATTAGGGTTCTCATTATCCCCTAATGGGCCAAACTGGTTTCCGCTCATTAAATCCATATCAATTTTCTGGCAGTCTAATGGGCTCACTTAAATAGATCACTTTATATTAAACCCATTTAAATGTAAATAACTAATATAAATGTTATAATATAATATGTAGCCCATATTAATTAATTAGGAATTATAAAATTCCTAACAATCTCCCACTTAGGCTTCATATTAACCTTATACATTTATATCACAAAATTCTTTAGGCGCACAACCGTATGTTATTTACTTTTAGACTCATTTTGTACAATCTGGTCCATCTCATATAGCAACAGGAAACCACTATAGTTTTCATCACAATTTAGCTTGACTAAGCCACAATGATCACCACTATTACTCATACTCGATGACATAGATCAAATATGGATAAGTGGCATGAAAATTACATACAATGTGATCTTAATCATGTCTATTTCCAACTAGTCCAAACTTTATTCTTTATAGAGATCAATCCAAAATGCAATACAAACATTGCACACAAAACAAACTCAAAATAAAATGATAAACATCAATTTTATTTCTGTAGAAAATCCAAATAACAAAATGTTAGTAAATCGTAAGATATAGAACATGAGCAAGACTCCCACTAAACTAAGGTACTGTCAGGAATTATACCCATATAAGCAGTGTGCTCATGAAAAAAAACTTTAGTGTCATACCTTTAGTAAGTGGATCAGCTAGCATGGAATGAGTTCCTATATGTTCTATACAAATATGTATTTTCTAAATTCTTTATTCAATAACCAAATACTTTATGTCAACCAAAAAAAATACTTTTACTTAGTTGAATCCTTAACAAGATTGCTAAGATATTGTCTCAATAAACACCTGATAGCTACTTAATGTTGGCGACAACAGGCAAGCAGCTACAATAATTTAGCAATCATAAATTCTAGTATAATGTCTCATAGCAAAATATTAACTCCACCAACATGGTCAAATGCGAATCCATATGTGAAGTGATTGCTATTAAGACATTCTGAAATAATCGAAGTCATAATACCCAATTATCTCTAAACTTCTAGACTTTCGATATGAAAACATGTAGTTCGTTGTTCTCTTCAATTAATGCATAATGCACTTTACTACTTTCTAATGTTGCATACCAAGATTACTCATATATCACCTTAGGACTCCCACAAAAAAATTTCAAACTCTAAATTTTATACATGCAGATTTGGGATTCACATATGAGTAATTTAAACCATAGTGGTAACAACAACAACAATTAAAGAAGAGAACAATAAACATGTAATGCACAAATAATCTTTATGGTAAATTTCAAGACCCAAACAAGATACCTAATGCACCATTAATCCTCAATCTTTGGATTGAAAAAGACTAACTACAAGTGGTACTCTCAACGCATTGATCAAACATTGGTGATAAGTCTCGTCAAACAAAGGTTGTCTTTGGACATTCCATTGCTCACATGAAAATCTTATATGATGATTATTCCGGTCAAATAATGATTGTCTTTGAACATTTCATTATTCACATGGAAAATCACACTATTTATAATCACTACATGTTTACCATTGCAAGCATGCAATTATTTTGTCAAAATTGTGTCTTCCTTTCGGCCAAACACACTTCACATGAATAATTTCATGCAACATCCATGTAAATTCAATCAAATCAACTTACGCAACAGAGGTTACTTTGGCAACATGTTGTTTCAATCAATTTAATCCAAAAATACAAGACAAATTAATATAACAAATGGGAGGTCTTAAAATTACACAAATTTTTCTTAAAATTACACAATTTAACCAAAAGAATCATTTGAAGATACTAGAGAAAAGGTTTCTTTATAGTCAATGCCTTTTTTTTGAGTAAAGTCTTTAGCAACTAGACGAGCCTTATATCTCTCGATATTACCCTTTGAATCCTTCTTGAGGTTGTTGAGGTTGCTCTAAAGGTATTTGAGAGAGAACCTCATTGTTGTCTTGTTCTGGAACAATATCAATAGTTTGAACATTGTCTTCTATTACTGGAGTTGTGTCTTGAACAATAATAGGTACGAGGACTTGATCACTTTAAATAACAGGTTCTTCCTCAAAGACAACATTCCTTATGTTCTCTTCCTTCCCAAACTCAACTTCCTCAAGAAATCTCGCATTTCCCGTCTCAAAAAAGGATCTTAAGGTGGGATTGTAAAATTTATAGCCTCGAGAGCATTCAACATAGCCAACAAAATAGCAGCTAATTGTTCTTGAGTCCAGCTTTCTTTCATATGGTCTATAAGGTCGTGCCTCAGCTGGACAACCCCAAATGTGCAAATGTTTAATGCTTGGCCTTTTACCAGTCCAAAGTTCATAAGGGGTTTTATTAACTGCTTTACTTGGCACCCTATTAAGGATGTAAATTGCGGTCTTTAAGGCTTCTCTCCAAAGTGACTTTGGCAAAGAGGAATGACTAATCATACTTCTTACCATATCCTTAAGAGTTCGGTTTCTTCATTCTGCTACACCATTCATGTTGGGTTTTCCCGGCATAATGTATTGCGGAACAATTCCACACTCATTGAGGAAAAGTGCAAAAGATCATGGATGTTGTTCTCCTGATCCATCATATCTGCCATAATACTCACCACCACGGTCAAATTTGGCAGCCTTAATTTTCTTTTCAAGTTGAAGTTCAACCTCAGCCTTGAAAGTCTTAAAAATGTATAGGGATTGGGATTTCTCATGTATCAAATATAGGTAACCGTATCTAGAGTAGTCATCTATGAACATAATGAAATATTGTTGTCCATTCCAAGAAGTTGTAGGAAAAGGACCACAAATGTCTGTATGCACTAGTTCTAAGACGTATAAAGCTCTTTTGGCACCTAATTTTCTTATGTTTGTTCGTTTTCCCTTTATGCATTCAATACAGACCTCAAAGTTTGATAAATCCAAAGGGTTAAGAATTTCATCCAACACAAGTCTCTGAATTCTTTGTTTAGAGATATGGCCTAAACGCTTATGCCATAAGGTGGCTGAATTCTCATTCAATTTTCATTTTGTACCATGTGAACTTATTTGCAGTATTTCATTATAGGAACTAACAACATCAAGCATGTAAAGATTATCAATTAAAGAACCAAAACCAACCATATTTGAATTTTGGTAGAGAATAACTTTATTATTTCCAAATGAACAAGAAAAATCCAAATTTGTCCAAACTAAAAATAAAAATCAAATTCCATCTAAAAGACGGTACAACAAAAGTCTCAAATAAATCCAAATAAAATCCAGTTTTTAACTGTAATCTAAAAGTTCCAATAGCTTCCACTACAACCTTCTTTCCATCATCCCCAAAGATGAATCTTTCATCATCACTTGGTAGTCGGCTCCACAGGCAACCCTGCATAGTCATACTTATGTGAGTAGTAGCACCAGAATCTACCCACCAAGTATTTTTAGGTACAAAAGCCAAATTAACTTCTGAACAAACTAGAGTAAGAAATTTACCTTTCTTCACACACCATGCGGCATACTTGGGACACTCTTTCTTCATGTGTCCCGACTTCTTGCAGAATTAACAGGCAAATTCCTCATCCTTATTTTGTTTCTTTTGCTGAGAAGTCCCTTCCGCAACACCCTTAGTCTTCTTCCTTTTCTCGAAGTCAATGAACACTTTCAGTCCTATCTCTCTGCAGCCTCTCCTCCTCTTGCACACAGTGAGATATAAGCTCATTGAGGGACCATTTGTCCTTCTGAGTGTTATAGCTCACTTTGAATTGCCCAAAGTGTGCAGAAAGAGAGATCAAAACCAAGTGCACGAGTAGGTCTTCACCAAGCTCTAACTTAAGTGACTTGAGTTTTGATGCGAGATTGGACATCTCCATAATGTACTCCCTTATGTTTCCTTTGCCTTTATACTTCAGGGAGATGAGTTTAGCCAAAAGGTTACTTGTCTCCGCCTTTTCATTTTTGGCAAATTATTGCTCAATTTCCTCAAGGAATTTCTTTGCACTTTGACCCTAAAAAATAGAGCCCCGAAATGCTTCTGAAATAGAGCGCTTCATGATCATAAGGCACATTCAGTTGGACCGATCCTACTTCTCATTTTTTACCTCATTAAAGGTTTCCGGAGTGGAAATGGGTCGTTCCATCCTCAATGCCAAGTCCAAATCCATACAGCCAAGAACAATTTCTATGGCTTTCTTCCAGACCTTAAAATTTGTCTCATTCAGCATTGGGATAGAATTCACTTGGGCAGTAACATTTGCAACACTAGTAATATTAACTAAACAGAGAACAAAAATAACATGTTCACAAATAATCAAGCAAGTCATAAAAAGTATAGATAACAAGACATGCAAATATTTCCCATAACAGATCCATCACAAGATACCTAGCACAACATTAATTCTAATCTTTGGACAAAGAAATTAATTTGTAATTGGTACTCTCAAGACAATGATCAAATATTGACAATTAGTTCTAACAAATAATAGCCTTTCTTTGGACCGACTACTATTCTCATGAAAAAAACTTAATAATTATCACATATTTATCATCGCAGGTATGTTATTATTTGGCCAAATTGTGTCTTCCTTTGGGCCGAACATAATTTGCATAAATAATTCCATACTAACATCCATGCAATTTAATTAAACCAATTTACGCAGTAGAGGTTACTTTGGCAACATAATGGTTCAACCAATTTAATTAAAATTACTGGACACGCAATTAAATGGAAAAGATCTGTAATGGTTAAATTTGTACCCAATTGTGATAGCAATAAATGTTTGAAAAATAACATCATGGTAAACTAATTACGCATCCGAAACAAACATACCACGGTACTATCACAAATTTATACTAACCACATGAATAACATAAATTATCAGCTTATCACCGTTTCATGAAAAAAAAAACTATTTGGCAAAAAACAATTATTCATATAAGACAAAAGACCATTGTCTTATTACTGATTCATATAAACAAAAAAAAATATATTTATGAAATTGTGCCACATACTAAATGCCAACACCAGATACGTAGAACTTTTATCCCAGATAGAATAATATGCTAGCAAATGCGACACAAACAAAAAAAATTGTACACCCTGTAAATCAAATGCAGAGGCCTTTTATTAATTCTAAAAAGGAGAAAAACTTTATGGCCATAACACATAAAATTTGGGGTTTTACAATTTTATTGATCAAAATAGTTTCTCCCCAAAATAAAATTAGGGTTCATATAGCTAAAAGGATCCAGATATAATACATATCAAACAGAGCTTTAAATCCCAATAATATAACAGTAATGGTGGCTCTGATACCACTTGCTGGGAATTTTTTCAATAAGCCTTATAAAATACCAAATGAGCACCAAAACACATTATGTCAGATTATCAAGATGTTTTAAGGAATACCTGGATCCATAGAGAGCTTGATCAACACGCAGCGGAATTTGACATTGGTCACGAACAATTGGTTTAATGACATTCCTCAACCAAATCACCTTCTTCCTTATGGGACCTTCGTTTTCTCTTCAGATGGGAAGAGGAGAAACTGTTTATTGATTTAGTGTATTGGGGACCATAACCATGCCTTAGGTTTTAAACCTATTAGAGTTCCCATTATCCCCTAATGGGCCAAACTGGTTTATGCTCCTTAAGCTCATATCAATTTTCTGGCAGTCTAATGGGCTCACTTAAATAGATCACTTTATATTGAACCCATTTAAATGTAAATAACTAATATAAATGTTATAATATAATATGTAGCCCATATTAATTTATTAGGAATTATAAAATTCCTAACATGACTTTCTTGAAGATAGTTCCTGCAAGGAAGCTCTTGCGGCAGAAACGTCCCGTTGAAACAATTTCACATCTCCAAAAAGCTTTTCCTCGTTCTTTGCAAGTGTTAGTTTGTCCTCCTTAGACTTCAATATAGATGGCATCAAACATCTTCTTAGTTTAACAATTTCACGGTATCCTTCAACTTCCTCTGTAGAAATTCGAGCAAATTCCCTAAGTCTTGCTCCCATTTTTTCTTCTAGAATGAGAAACTTATTAATTTGCTCCTTCTTTAGAGCCAAAGTTTCAGTCTCTAATTGCACTCGAGCAAGGACAAATTGCAATTTGTCGTACTTGACATCAATGCTTGACTGCATCACTTTAAATCCAGAGACAATTTTATTTATCTTATTTTCTACAGCTTCTAAATTGGAGTCATTGTCTACTATCTCCATTTCTCTGTTTAACTAAAGCAAGAAGTTGTTCCTGTGACACCCTCTACCCCGCACATATATGTACTAATAATAAAAGAAATAGGAATGAGGAATTAATTAAAAGTTTTTAAAACACATTCAAATAAAAACATTTCAAAAGGGTAAAAGGCTCACAGTCACTTCTCTAACATCATAATAGAACTTGTCCAAATAAATAATAAAATCATCTTGGCTCAAAACAAGGTCGTCCAAAACATGATGCAATTAATATAGAAACCTATGTCCCAATGTCACATCCTATCAGAGCATTGTGTCCCGACGTCTTTCAACACACGGTTCCTTAAAACAATTCATCTAGTGATATGCTCCTATGAACACAAAGTTCAAGATCATCATAGGATCCAAACACAAACAACACATGGGGAGTGAGTTATCACATTCCTAACTAATAGAGAGAAACAAGACAATATGTAGATATACATATCATATAATCAAAATAAAACTTACTTAAACATAGTTCACGTCATTCTAGCACTTGTCACCTAACATCACATCTCAACACAACACATCTCATTTATTTTTACATCATTCATGTACTCAAGGATCAAAATACAATATCACTAAGTCAATCAAAATTGATCAATACACAAACATTATGCAATAGACACACTAAGACTCAATCCTATATGCAATGTGGTACCATGTCATTGAAAAACCACACTGGGGTGCTTAGGAGTACATAACAAGACACACCACACAATGGGTATGTCAGGTCACTTTCACTAAGTAAAATCATAAGGTGACCAGTCAGGGTCACTCTGTTTTGCGAGAATGCTCCAACCATATGGGATCAACATAGACTTAAAGGAGCACTCAAACAAAGTGTCTTTACCCCTAAGGCATAAACTCCGAAGAATTCATTAGGGTCTCACCTTCCTGATTCAGGTCCAACCCCTAAAAAAATTTTTGCATGCAGACACTGCTCATGAATTATAAAATACCCATGATCTCACACTCGTGTTTCAAACACGTTTAACAAATTGCGCTACAATTTAACACTTTAGGTTCCTAACTAGGAATCTTACACTTTCCCTTTAACACTGTGCATAAATACTTTTCTAAAGGTAAACACCAATCGGGTTATTGTATAATTCATAGCTCACAACACAAGTATTGTCACATCAAGTGTTAACCACACTTATTCATAACCAAATTTCATATCCACAATTTTATCATATCACAACATAACAATCCACCATTATATGTTTACGTGTATAAGTCCGAGTATCGTATCCACAAAGACTTTATTTGTACTTAGGTAGATGAATATTTAATTTACAAGTAATAGATAAGGAATTTAAATTAGAAGATAAAGAAAGATAAAAGATAAGATAAATATTTAAATTAAAAGATGATAAAGATAAAAAAAAAGTAGAAGATAAAATAAATAGGAAATTTTAATGTAAAAGATAAGAAAAATAAAACATAAAGATGATGACAAAAAGATGAATTCAGAAGATGAGAATGATGGGAACTTAGCCTACCAGAGCTACTCTTTGATGTAATGTTAATGATTTTTCTCTATTTATAATTATTCCAATTTATACCTGCATCTACTAGTATACTCTACCTTTGGTCCCCCGCATGAAAGAGCCTAATTTATTTATTTTCTCTCCCAAGTTCCTTTGCAGAGCTAAAATAGTAAATTGCATTAAGAATAAAAATGTATAACAGGCTAAACAAATATTAACCTATCCCTAGTGATGACTTTATTTAGATACCCTTTCCCAGTTCTATTAGAAAACAATGTTTCCCAACGCTACCCCTAAAACTTACCATGCAAATGGGTGATCAAACCATAAGCAATAATATTAATCACAAGAAAGGATAATCCAAATATAATATTCATAAATAGATAGGAAGAGAAATTACATCAATAGTAGTTGACTGCCAAGTTCCCAACAAGGGGTTTAGCCTCTCATTATCATGGAGACTTTACAATTGCAAGAGGGGAATATTTAGTAATGGGGGGGAAAAGATAAGAAAGGGAATAAAGGGAAGGAATGACTCTCATTGTCATGGAGACTATACAATTGCAAGAAGGGAATATTTAGTAAAAAGGGAAAAGATAAGAAAGGGAATGGAGGGAAGGAATGACTTTCATTGCTTGCTTCTCCTTCTTCTAGCCTTTGCCTTCTATAAAGAATTGTATTTTGTTGGAATTTATGTGTGTCTTCTCCTTCTTCTCTCTTCTTCTTTTATAGGTGCAGATTAGCGGGCTTATGAATTAGTCTGATTTCCTTAATTAGTCCTTCTTAACTTAATTATTCTGCTTTTCTTAATTATTTTGCTTTCCTGGTTTCCTCAATTAGTCTTCTTTCCTTAATTAGTTTATTTTTCTCAATTAGTTTGTTTTCCTTAATCAGTCATTCTTTCCTCAATTAGCATGCTTTCCTTAATTATTCCTGTATTTCTTGGCTTTATTTTACACACTAAGCTTCATAAATCCATTACTTTTAATATTCTCTACACAAAAACTTAAATGATGTTAATTTAACAATTATTTGCCCAAAAAGGAAAAACTATAAGAGAAAAATTGCAAATTCCTATATAATTTAACTCCAAAATATACTCATAATTAGTAGTTATCAAACTCCCCCAAATTTAAATCTTTACTTGTCCTCGAGCAAAAGGAAAAAGTTCAGAGTTTACCAATCATAGTTCATAAGATAACTTCATACATTCCAAAAAATTTCATTGGCCAATTCTCAAGTTCACAGTTGTCATAAGTTCATGAAAGGAGCAGAACAAAATGTACTTCAAATGAAATGGTGAGCAAGAATGACATATCACAAGGAATAATCACCAAACTTCATTCCTCATACGGCTAGTGTTTCTCTCAATCCCACAATTGTCTTGGTAAAAGTATTTGAATTATAACAATTGAATAGTAAAATTATCAACTTTGCACATTATCTCAATCAATGCTATCATACATGCACAATGTGGATCACTAAGGACTTTATTAGGCTTGTAACATGGCTGGGCTAACAAAGAAATCATGGTTTTTCTAGAAATCAAAGCTTAGGATATAGGATAGTATTCAGTCCTCCATATTATTTACAAACCATAACTTAGAATTTTTCACAACACCAACCTTATTGTTTTGCTACTCTTTTCAGCACCTTTATTTTCTTTGATGATGGTTTACCCCAGCTTTTATTCTTTAAAATAACACAACTTTTTTTTTTAAAATGTAAAAACATTCATACTAGGTTGGAGTAATACCATATTTTGTAACTCAATTTAACTTGCGATGTATATTTATTTTCTTGCAATAGAAAATCACTCAAAAACATTCCCCCCAAATTTTGGACAAATTTGTCTGAATCCATGAGTACTCTCGTACAACCTAAGAAAGGCTAGTTAGTAAATATCACTTTTTGGGCTTGGGTTCCAAAAATTTTACATTGAGCTAAAAAAGGGTGCACGGGATGCATTCATTCACAGGATGAATTTTTGGCTAAGTAGCTGAATAAAATAACAAACAAGGCCTTGATCATCTTTGCATCATACATCCATTTCAAGCAATCCAAGAATTATGCAAACTAGGAAATTAAAACCAGTCATTCTCTGACAGTTGAAAGTTCACACAACTTACCGGTTTTCATTGAAGTATGAAGGTTCTTATTCCATGCTTTTATGTCAGAAACACTAACCTTTTCACTCTTGTACTATTAGTTCACACTCCATCACTTACACTGATGCATGCTGTCACGAGAATCAACCATTCACAAAAATACTCATTAGTATGCAGTTAATCTCACTCATGCAATCAGTTCACTCAAAATGTGTTGCAACCAATCAATAAATATCAACCTCTCTATCATGCATCAAACTATATTAAAACTATTAAATGACTGAATTTAAACTACTAAAATTAAACTATTGAAATTATATTATCCTAAATGCAAGAATTTAAAATGAGAATAAAAGAAAATGAAACCAAAACAAAATAGATAAAGACAAATAAAAAGAATTAAAGAAAAATCAAGATCAAAATGGGTCTCAATCCTGTGTGGGCCCTAGATCCCAAGCTTCATGTGCAGCAGTGATGCCCGCAATGTAATCATCATCAGCTCCATTGTTACCCATGCTAGAGGTGTCACCCCTTTTTATAGAAGAGAGCTGGACTCCTGGCCAGGCAACTTGCTGTAGAAAAGCTTCTGACATCATCAGTGAAGGCTCCATAGAAAGGTGAATGGATAGTTGGTGCAAGTTATGCTCTTGGTGGGAAGAAGAGGAGAAGAAGGGCTTGCAAAAGTGAAGGCGATCGTGAGCACGAGATGGTGCGCTTGGCGCCTGAAGCTTCTTTTTGAAAATCATCAAAATTTCATTAATCGTCACCCCAAAAACTGCAAAATCACAGAGAATAATATTATTTTTTTGGATTTTTAGTAAAAATGAAAAATTAACAAAAACAAGATGAAGATAGAAGAAATCCTAGGTTGCCTCCCAATAAGCGCTTCTTTAACGCCACTAGCTTGACGTGGGACCCCTTCATGGGTCCTGAAGGTGGATGACGGTGTTCAGTCTTTCAATGTAGCCACCATTATAGATCTTCAATCGCTTACCATTAACAATCTAGCTTCTCTCAGGGTCACTTGAGGCAGGATCCACTCGCTCCAGAAGGCCTCACTTCTTTAATTATGAAGGGCCCAAACCATTTAGACTTGAGTTTACTTGGGAAGAGCCTTAACCTTGAATTGAATAGCAACACTTGTTGTCCAGGTTGAAAGTTCTTCTATATCAGCTTTCGATAATGGTACACCTTCATCTTCTGCTTATAAATTTTGGAAGACTCATAGACATTGAGTCTCATCTCTTCTAGCTCCAGCAATTGCAGCTTCTGCTTCTCATTGGACAAAGATTCATCAAAATTAAGGAATTTGAGGGCCCAATAGGCCCTGTGCTCCAGCTCCACTAGCAAGTGACAGGTTTTTCCATAGACCATATGAAAGGGTGACAATCCAATGGAAGTCTTGAAAGCAATCCTATAGGCCTATAATGCATAATTTAACTTAGCGGCTCAATCTTTTTTGGAGGAAGCCACAGTCTTCTCTAAAATCCTCTTCAACTCTTTGTTAGAAACCTCTTCTTGGCCATTTGTCTTAGGATGATAAGGTGAAGCCACCTTATGTCTAACATGATAATGCCCCAAAACCTTCTGTAACTGTGCATTGCAAAAATGTGAACCTTCATCACTGATGAGTACTCTGGGAACCCCATAACGGGAGAAAATATTCTTCTTGAGAAACTTGATGACAATCTTGGCATCATTCTTCGGGGAAGCTACAGCTTCTACCCACTTAGACACATAATCAATAACAACCAAGATGTATTGATTCTCATAAGAGGATGGTAGATGACCCATAAAATCAATCCCCTAGCAGTCAAAGACTTCAACTTCCATGATATTATGTAATGGCATCTCATTTCTTCGAGAAATGCCCCCTGATCTCACTAAAGCACATGATCATAGGCATCCTTGAAGATAGAAGGCTAGAAAAAGCAGCCTGTAGGACCTTAGCAGTAGTCATATCCCCACTGTAATGTTTGCCACAAGAAGAATTGTGATAGTGCCATAAAATGCTTCTGGCTTCTTCCATAGTAACACATCTTCTCAACAGATTATCCACTCCAATCATAAATAAGTGGGGATCATCCCAGACATAGAAACGAGCTTCATGGAAGAACTTCTTTCACTGATTCCAATTGAAGTCACTTGGAATGATACCTCCAGCCATATAACCGGCCATATCTGCATACCATGGCCTCTCATGCACATGTAGAACAGATTCATCAGGAAATTCATCCCGAATGTCCTGCTCCTCTTGAGTGACCTCTTCATTGACTAACCTGGAGAGGTGGTCAGCCATTACATTCTCTGAGCCCTTCTTGTCTTTAATCACTATATCAAACTCTTGAATCAGAAAGACCAATCTAATCAGCCTTGGCTTTGAATCGGCCTTCGTGAGATGGTACTTAATAGCTGCATGGTCAGTAAAGATGATGACTCTAGAGCCCACCAAATAGGATATGAACTTCTCTAAGGCATAAACAATGGCGAGCTTTTCTTTCTTAGTGGTGGCATAATTTAGTTGCGCATCATTTAGGACCTTGTTGGCATAATAAATGGCATGGAATACCTTATCTCACCGTTATCCAAGAGCTACCCCCACTGCATAGTCTCTAACGTCGCACATGAGCTCAAACTTTTTACTCCAGTCAGGTGCCACTATTATGGGAGCAGACACGACACTGGTCTTCAAGGTCTGAAAGCCTGTCAAGCATTCTTCATCAAGCTTAAACACAACATCTTTATTCAGCAGGTTGCTCAAGGGTCTGACAATCCTGGAGAAATCCTTTATGAATCTTCTGTAGAATCCAACATGTCCAAGGAAACTCTGGATGCCTTTCACATTTATTGGCGGAGGTAGCTTTTCAATTACATCAATCTTTGCTTGGTCTACGTCTATCCCTCGAGCTGAGATCTTGTGGTCCAACACTATTCCTTCTTGGACCATGAAATGACACTTCTCCCAATTCAGCACCATATTTTCCTTAAAACAATGTCTCAGCGCATGCTCTAGATTAGTCAGGCAACAGTCAAAAGTGTGGAAGCAAAGCTTTCCAAGTTTATTTTGATGATGTCAAAGACTCAAGTCAAGAATCAAGAGTTAAACAAGTTTCAAGAATCAAAGAGTCGTTCAATCAAGAATCAAGATTCAAGTGAAGATTCAAGAGAAGACTCAAGATATGAAAGAACTTTAAGAAAAACATCAAGATAAGTATAAAAAGATTTTTTCAAAAGAAAATATTGAGTAGCACAATTTTTCCAAAAGAATTTTTCAAAGAAAAATCTTTTACCGGAGTTTTTACTCTCTGATAATCGATTACCAGAAGGCAGTAATCGATTACCAGAAGCCCAAACAGTTTTATAACTATTTTACAAAGTAGTAATTGATTACCATGGGCATGTAATCAATTACCAATGTTTTTAAACGTTGGATTTCAAATTTCAAGAATCATAACTTGTGATAAAACATTTTCAAACTTGTGTAATCGATTACACAACATTTGTAATCGATTACCAGTGTTTCTAAATGTTTGTTTTTCAAATCTAAACATGAAGAGTCACATTTGTTGATGTGTAATCGATTACACTATAATGGTAATTGATTACCAGTGACTGATTTTCAAAAATAAATTGCCAAAAGTCACAATTTTTAAAGTGACTAGTTTTCAAGAGAGTCACAACTTTTAAAGTGACTAGTTTTGAAGAAATTGTCAAGAGTAACAACTTTTAACTTGTTTTTTTCAAGAGCCATCAAGTGGCTATAAATATGTGACCATGGCACGAATTTTAAAAGAGATGATTTCATTCAATTATTCTCAACATCTTTCTAAGAGTTTTTGTTCAATACTTTCTTTGTCAAGAAAAGTTCGTTGGGAAAAAACTTGTTTTTATTCTATTTTCTTCTTCTTTCTTTCTCCTTCTTGCCAAAAGAATTCAAAGAACTAATCGTCTGAGAATTCTTTTGATTCCCCAAACAAAGAATTCAAAGAACTAACCGTCTAAGAATTCTTTTGATTCCCCAAACAAAGAATTCAAAGAACTAACCGTTTAAGAATTCTTTGTCCAAACACTGAATTCAAAGAACTAACCGTCTGAGAATTCTGTGTAAGAAGCGGGTAGCATCTTGGTTGTAATAGTGAACACAAGGGAGGGTACATCCTTTGTGGTTCGCTTTAAGTAGATGGTACATCTACTTGGTTGTTCAAAAAGAACAAAGGAGGGTACATCCTTTGTGGCTCTTTGTTTGTAAAGGATTTTACAAGGTTATTGGAAATCTCAAGAACCGTGGGTTGCTTGGAGACTGGATCTAGGCATGGGTCGTTGCCGAACCAGTATAAAACTTGTGTTTGCTTTCTTTTTCCCTATGCTCTTTACTTTTTCGTTGTGCACTTTCTATTTTCGCTTTACTTTTGTCTAAGTTATTGTTTCTGTTCTTTGCTTTCTCATAACTTAGTAGTAAAGCCTAATTGAATATAGTAACATTAAGAAGGATAAATTTTTAATTAGTCAAGACACGTTCATAATTAATTCAACCTCCCCTTCTTAATTATTCCGAGGCCACTTGATCCAACAAAAAGAAGGGACAAAGACAGAGAAGTCTTCCATGAATATTTCAATGCGCTTTTCCACCATATTAGCAAAGATAGCCAACATGCACCTCTGAAAAGTGGCCGGTGCGTTACATAGGCCGAACGACATTCTTCTATAAGCAAAAACTCCAAAAAGGCATGTGAAAGCAGTCTTCTCTTGATCTTTGGGGTCCACTACAATCTGATTGTACCCTAAATAATT
Organism: Glycine soja; assembly: GCF_004193775.1. Lineage (NCBI taxonomy): Eukaryota > Viridiplantae > Streptophyta > Magnoliopsida > Fabales > Fabaceae > Glycine > Glycine soja. Next base: position 9,867,886 of record NC_041005.1, read on the forward strand.
GTCCTACAAATAGTAGAAGCCTTGGCTCGCTAACCGCTCTAGCATCTGATCCATAAATGCTAAAGGAAAGTGATCCTTTCTCGTAGCATCATTGAGCTTGTGGTAGTCTATGCACATACTCCATCCAATGACCAACGAGTCAAAATTAGATCATTTTTTTCATTGCGGACCACATTCATTCCTCCTTTCTTGGGCACCACCTAGGCTGGACTCACCCAAGAACTATAAGAAATAGGGTAGATAAGTCCTGATTCAATCCTACCTCCAAGGGCACTGGATAAAAGACTCCAAGAAGATTGAGCCAGAGCTGCTGAAGAAGGCCCTAGGGTTCTCATAAGCCTTAGGGTAAATTTTTGGCCCATGGGCTAAGTATAAGCCCACTTATCTTTGTACATATTAGATTAGGGTTTCATTATTTTTGGACCTTATATTTAGGGCTCCATAGTGTAAGGAGGGTACCTTAGTAATGTAAGCACTTGTATTTTAGAGCACCTAGACTAGTTTTTGTATTAGGGGTAGTTTTGTGATTTCATATGCATTAAGTGCACTATTTGATGTGTGTGTGTTGGGAGAGAAATTTAATTGAATTGAGAGAAACCCAATCCAATTAAATTTTGGACCTTCCTAAGGGGGAGGTGACCATTTGCTTGCTACACCCCATTGTCACATCATATAGTCACACTTTGCGCTTGTCCTTCATGCTTTACATGCCTTCTTACACCTAAGTACACTTAGTGGAAAATCTTTGACTTGATCTTGGATTAGTGGGCTGAACCATAGCTAAAATTTACTAATCATAATTAGTGAAATTTTGGCTCCAAATTTGAGTCCACAAATTCAAATTCAAATTCATGTGAAATTTGAATAGAAATTCAAATTTCTATCCAATTTTGTGTGACACTTAGGCTATAAATAGAGGCCTTGTAGGTGTATTTTTTCAACTTTTATCATTTGAGAATTACATTTCAAAGTTTAGACCTCATTTGAGACATAAAATTTCATGCTCTTTCTCTCCTTCTCCCTTCATCCATCTTCTCCTATCTTCAAGCTCTTATCCATGACTTCCTATGGTGGTGAGCTTGTTCTTGACTCATCTTCTCCTTGAAGTGACGTCTCCAATCATCTTTCTTCCCTCTCCATTCCATTGCCATTGAACTTCAAGAAGCAAAGGACTCCATTGATGAAGAAGATCCAAGGCCTACAAGCTCCACATGGAGCTACATCATGTGATATCAAAGCATCTTTATCTAGGTGATGTTTTTTTGCTTTCTCTATCTTTTTGTTTGGTCAATTCACTTTAATTCCTTGTTCTTCATCGTCTTCTCCATGTATCTCCTCCATTGTCTTGTGGTTTGGTTCTGTTTAGAGTAGATTCAAAAAAATAAACCGACTAAATCTTAGATCTACACTTGTTCTTGCATTTCTATGGTTCAAATTTTATGAATCATGTTTTTGTGTTGATTTTAGGTTCTATCATTTTACAGTCATAATCTTCTTATGTTGAACCTTTAGATCTCAATTTTCTTGCAAAATATTGATTAGAAAAGAAAACACAAAAATATAAGTGTAAATCACTTCATTCATGTTGTCTTAGAGTCATGTTTAGTCATAATAATTGTCACAATATGATCTAAGTTTGTGCTCAATTTTGATTTTGTTAATTGAATTATAGATACATTTGTTCATGTATTCTTGCAATTCTTAGCCTATAATTTGAATTCTGAGTCTAATTCATGCATGTTATTTAGTTCATAACATGTTCTAAATCTATTCCTAGAAGTAGTCTTGTTGTTGAACTTTGTTTTGTTTTCTAAGTTTCCTGTATGATGCCTATGAAGAAATTGAGTTGTGGTGCTGAGTTGTGGCTGGATTTTTGAATCAAAATAAGTCTTAAGCTCTTTTGAATTATGTTATTCAATACAATTGAGCATAAGAAAACACAAATCGTAACTATCCAAGCCTTAAGCAACATAAACACTACTCTTGATTTCTAGGTTGAAATCACTGGTGTTGGCAGCTTGAACATACACACTTGTAAAACTTACTGGGAATTGGTCACTGCTAATTTTGAGCTGAAATTTTTACTTAATTTTCTAGAAATCAGGAAAAAAATTAGAAAAAAAGAACCAAGTGATTTGGATAAAATTAAAAAATAAGAAAAATCACACAAGTTGGCAGGAAAATCAGTGTCCAGAAAAAAAAGTGAAAGGGAAGTGTGCTTGTTGTTTTGGCTCAAAATTTGTTCTATAATTGGTGCCTATTTTATAACAATATTAGTTCTGAAATTTCAATTGAAAATTAGTGTGAAAACAAGTGCCAAAACTAGAGGTTTCTTTAGTCTTTTTTTGTTAGTTTTTTTTACTCTACTCTAGAGCCATTTTAGGTTTCTCTTTGAGTCCTAGTTTGCTTTTATGTGCTTTTCATTGCTTTAAGTGTTGAATAATCCTCGAAAATTTGTCTTGTTAAAAATCTATTGGTTTATCATTAATTTCATTTTTTGGTCTTTGGTTATTGTTTGTCTCTTTGTTTTCTTGTTTGTGAGTTACCATATAGGAAATTGGAAAGGATTGGTGCCATCCCTTGAAGAATTTGGGTGGTCAAGAGGTAAGGGGCCAACCACCTTAAGAGCTATTGGACTAAGAAGTACTCCAAATTGAGTGAAACACCAAAGAGAGAACAGCCACAAACATTGAGGACTTTTTTGAAACTTTGTAATTGGAAATTTACTTACCTTCATTGGTTTAAAATTTTGTAACAAAAAGGCCTTTCATTGGAAGTGTGTTGGGAGTCTCCAATAGGTTACCAAACTTCCATTTGTGTGTAATAATTTTAGGCAAATTTTCCCATAGGATAGTAATTTTTTTGTTGGGATCCTTAAATGTGTTCATCCAAACACTCTTAGGGTCCGCCTAGTTTACATTTCTTGCTTACTTCCATAGCTTAGTTTCTTTACTAGTCACAACTAGTTTATCTTGTTGTTGCATGATACTTTCTTCTTGCTTATCACGCTTATCTTGAGTTCTTTTGAACTCTAGCTTCTACCTTTTGCAAACCCCCAATAAGAAAGAACCATAACTTAGGAACCAACATGAGTCATCATTCATCTAGTGTTAATGGTGTGGGTACTAGTCATAAGGACCCTCTCTCTAGAATCTTAGATGACTTGAGTTCCCTCAAGTTATGGAAAGAAAAACTAGAAAGAAAATAAAAAGGAAAAGAGAGGTAGAAATAAATTAAGATGAGAGAGAACAAATAAGGGAAGAAGAAAGAAGGAAAATACTAAAATAATTAAGAAAAGAAAAACATGCCTCCTATAGTAGTCATGACCCTTGCAAGAGCCTAAGTGAAAAACTTCGTGACTATTATGAAGGAAGGCATAGGTCACACCTTAGACCTCATTCCCATAGGGTAGAAAAGGAAAGAAAGCCTCAAGAGGCTAACATTAACCTCTCATACTTCCATGGGAAAGACAATGTAGAAGCTTACTTAGATTGGGAGATAAGGGTAGAGCAACAACTTAAAAGGAAGTCTACTTCAAAATCTTATGGCCCTCACTCTTATCCAAAGAAAGACCAAGGTCAAGGCATCTTAGGGGCGGCACCTTCTAAGCCCAAAGATGATAAGGGGAAGACAATAGAAAAGCAACCCCCTAAGGCTAGTATGCAAGAGAAGACTGGCTCTATAAAGTGCTTTAAATGTCTTGGAAGAGGACACATTACTTATCAATGCCCCACCAAGAAAACCATGATTATGAGGGATCAAGACATTTATATTAGCCAAGATAAGGCTACTACTTCACCTTCCTTTAGTGAAAGTGAAGAAGCAAAAAGGAAAGAATCTAGTGAAGAAATCTACCCCCAAGAAGAAGGACAACCTTTAATGGTTAAGGAGGAGTGTAATGAGGTAAGTGTCTCCTCCTAGAGGTTAGCTAAGAAGGAAATTCATTTTGCAATAAAGACAAACATTAAAGACACTTCCCCTCTTAGACAACCTTCACATTTTCTCCTTTGTAAAAAGACACTTGTTAGCACTGCCACACTTCTTGGGTTTGAGATTATTCCTCAAGTAAAGGAGTTGTTGGATGAGGGTTTGGTTCGTAAGAGCTTAAATCCTTGTGCTTTGTTGGTGCCCAAAATAGGTATTATGAGGCACCAAATCCCTATGATAGGTGGTATGACGAATTTGTTGAGTGGTGCAACCCTCTTTTGTAAAATTACCCATGCATCCAACATCTTCATAATTCACATATATAGGGACTCATTAGGTAGGTTTGTTCTTATTTTTTGTTTCAATACAAACCTAGGTGCTCATATGGGACACCTTAGGTTTGTCATACTTTTTGGTAGGAGTAATCAACATGAAAATATAAAAAAAGGTACGTTTTATTGCATTACTTTTCTTAATTTTTTAAATAGTGATCAATGGGTTCTCATGGACCCTAACAGAATAAAGGTCACTCCAGAGTGGCCCACTCCACCAAGTATAAGGGAAATTTGGGGCTTCCATGACTTAACAAACTTTTACAAAATGATTGTCCCATATTTTTCTATACTTGTAGCACCACTCATTGAGTTGGTGAGGAACCATGTTCCCTTATGGGAAGATTGTCAAGAAAGGGGTTTTCGGACCTTACCATACTCTAACATACCCAACACTACTAACATATATGTTTTTATTCTTTTTACAAGTGTCGAGGAAAGAAGCCTAGAGTTTCAAGAACCTTTGAATTTGAGGTCAAATCCTTTTCAAGGGGCAGGGGATGATGCAATCCTACCCCCCAAGAGCATTGGATAGAAGACTCCAAGAAGATTGAGCCAAAGCTGCTGAAGAAGGCCCTAGGGTTCTTATAAGCCTTAGGGTAGATTTTTGGCCTATGGGCTAAGTATGAGCCCACTTATCTCTGTACATATTAAATTAGGGCTTCATTATTTTTGGGCCCTTTATTTAGGGCTCCATAGTGTAGGGAGGGTACCCTAGTAATGTAGGATTTTTCAGCCCTTGTATTTTAGAGCACCTAGACTAGTTGTCGTATTAGGGGTAGTTTTGTAATTTCATATGCATTAAGTGTACTATTTGATGTGTGTGTGCTGGGAGAGAAATTTAATTGAATTGAGAGAAACTCAATCCAATTAAATTTTGGACCTTCCTAAGGGGGAGGTGAGCATTTGCTTACTACACTCCATTGCCACATCATGTAGTCACACTTTGTGCATGTCCTTCATGCTTTACATGCCTCATGACACCTAAGCACACTTATTGGAGAATCTTGGACTTGATCTTGGATTAGTGGGCTGAACCATAGCTAAAATTCACTAATCATAATTAGTGAAATTTTGGCTCCAAATTTAGGTCCACAAAATCAAATTCAAGTGAAATTTGAATAGAAACTTAAAAAAATTAAGAAAAGTAATGCAATAATTATGAACTTTGAAGTGTAATTCTCAAATGATCAATTTGTGTGTGCATTTTTCAACTTTGATCATTTGAGAATTACACTTCAAAGTTCATACCTCATTTGAGACATAAAATTTCGTACTCCTTTTCTTGTCCCTCCACTCATCTTCTCCTATCTTCAAGCTCTTATCCATGACTTCCTATGGTGGTGAACTTGTTCTTAACTCATATTCTCCTTGAAGTGGCGTCTCCAATCATCTTTCTTCCTTCTCCATTCCACTGCCATTGAACTTCAAGAAGTAAAGGACTTTGTTGATGAAGAAAATCCAAGGCCTACAAGCTCCACATGGAGCTACTTCAAGTCCAACCTCAAGTAACTTGAGAACTTCTTTCCACACCTCCTCTTTCATGGATGGATTGAGCCTCATTTATGGCTGTCTCACTGGCTTGTACTCTTCTTCCATCATAATCTTGTGCATGCAGTATGAGGGACTAATTCCTTTGAGGTCAGACATATGCCACCCAATAGCTTCTTTGTGCTTCCTAAGAACCTCTATCAATCGTACTTCTTCATCTGATGACAGGTTATTATTGATCATGACTGGGTTGGTTCCATTATCTTCCAAGAACACATACTTTAGATGAGTAGGTAGAGGCTTCATCTCCACCTTGGGCTTCTCTAATAGTGTGTCTTTCTTCAAGTCTTCAAAGGTATGTTGCCCTAAGGGAGCTTTCTTTAATTTGTCTAAGTCTGCCAGACAGTCTCCGATATCTTCTTCTTCTTTATTGGTCAGGCAATCAACAACATTTATAAGGGCCTTCTCTAATGGGGAGTGAATGGCCAACTGCTGCACAGTGAGGTCGGTTTCTTGCTCTATTGCCTCCACCCTGAATAATTCTTTATGATCACCGGGATGTTTCATTGCTTCGAACAAGTTGAAGGTAACTTTCTGATCTTCGACACTCATCTCCAAGTTGCCATCCCTCATGTCCATAACACATTTTGCAGTAAGCATGAATGGACAACCCAGGATGAGCAGACCATTGTTGATGTATTTAGATTCAAAGTGTCTTCTAGCTTAGTGGTTTTCTCATATAAACCAGGCACTTGATTAGAAGGTCGGATGGATAGGCCACCTTGATCGTTGTTGAAGTTGTTCCCAGGATGAGATCTCTAGCCTTGGCCTTGAGAAAAATTTCCTCCCTGATTGTCTCCAAGAGGTCCTCCTTGATGGAACCCTTGACGATTGAGATTGGCCATGTAGTTGACTTCTTTGAATGAATCATCTTAGTTCATGCACATACCTGACTCATGGTCCCCACCACAAATGTTGCATCCCCTAATTTGCATGATTAAAGAATGGGAAGGTTGCACTGCATGCAACTATTAAGGAAGCTTACCCAGCGTTTCTATGAGGGTCTTTATTTGCTTGGCTAGAAAATTGTTTTGGCCTAGTAATGCGTCTTGTGATGTGAGCTCAAGAAGACTCTTCTTTGTAGGTGTGTAGGCTCGATCACAAAGGACAACATGGTCATTAGCTGCCATATTTTCAATCAACTCCATAGCTTCATTAGGTGTCTTCAGTTTGATCTTCCCACCAGCGGAGGCATCAAGTAACTACTTCGAATGGGGTCGCAAGCCATCAATGAAGATATTGAGTTGAACTGGCTCGCTGAACACGTGGGTGGGAGTCTTCCGAAGTAAACCACGAAGGTGATCAAGAGCTTTACTTAGTGATTCATCAGGGAATTAGTGGAATGAAAAAATCTCTACCCTTCCCTCAGCGGTCTCGGACTCTGGAAAATATTTCTTCAAAAATTTCTCCACCACCTCTTTCCATGTTCGCAAGTTGTTTCCCTTGAATGAGAGTAACCATCTTTTAGCTTCACCAGCCAAGGAGAATGAGAACAGGTTGAGGCAGATGGCATCTTCAGGAACTCCTGTTATCTTCATTGTGTTGCAAATCTCTACGTATGTAGCAAGATGGGAATATGGATCTTCATTGGGGAGCCTATGAAAGAGATTGTCTTGAATCAACTAGAAGAGAAAATGTGGATAAGAGATATTGGCAGCTTGAACTTCGGGTCGGGCTATGCTTGTGAAATACTAGGGTGTAGAGGTACTAGAGTAGTCCTCCAAGGTGATCCTCCATGGCCGGTCTTCTTCCATGATGTGTTCTTCAAAGTTGGGATGTGGAAAAGAAGAAGATGATATAGAGGATGATGGTTCTTGATTCCCTTGTTGTTCTTTCTTTCTTCTTGGAGCGTTGTTTCTTCTACACGTTGTCCCAAGTAGTAAAGTTAAAACGGAAGTCCCAACTAGTAAAGTTAAAACGGAAGTCCGAGTATCGTATCTACAAGAACTTTGTTTGTACTTAGGTAGATAAATATTTAATTTACAAGTAATAGATAAGGAATTTAAAATAGAAGATAAAGATTGATAAAAGATAAGATAAAGATTTAAATTAAAAGATGACAAAGAAAGATAAGATAAAGATTTAAATTAAAAGATGATAAAGATAATAAAAAAAAGTAGAAGATAAAATAGATAGGAAATTTTAATGAAAAAAAAAATAAAAAAAAAAAGACAGATGATGACAAAAAGATGAATTCAGAAGATGGGAATGTTGGAAACTTAGCCTACCAAAGCTACTTTTTGATGTAATGTTACTGATTTTTTTCTATATATAATTATTCCAATTTATACCTGTATCTACTAGTTTACTCTAACTTTGGTCCCCCGCATAAAAAAGTCTAATTTATCTATTTTCTCTCCCAAATCCCTTTGCAGAGCTAAAATAGTAAATTGCATTAAGAATATAGATGTATAACAGGTTAAACAAATATCAACCTATCCTTAATGATGACTTTATTTAGATACCATTTTCCAGTTATATTAGAAAATAATGTTTCCCAACGCTAACCCTAAAACTTACAATGAAAATGAGTGATCAAGCCACAAGCAATAATATTAAGCACAAGAAAGGATAATGAAAATGTAATATTCATAAATAGATAGGAAAAGGAATTACATCAATAGTAGTTGACTGCCAAGTTCCCAACAAAGGGGATTTAGCCTCTCATTGTCATGGAGATTTTACAATTGCAAGAGGGGAATATTTAGTAAAGGAGGAAAAGATAAGAAAGAGAATGGAGGGAAGGAATGACTCTCATTGTCATGAAGACTTTACAATTGCAAGAAGGGAATATTTAGTAAAGGGGGAAAAGATAAGAAAGGGAACAGAGGGAAGGAATGACTCTCACTGCTCGCTTCTCCTTCTTCTAGCTTATGCCTTTTATAAGGAATTGTATTCTGTTGAATTTTTGTGTGTCTTCTCCTTCTTCTCTCTTCTTCTTTTATAGGTGCAAATTAGTGGGCTTCTGAATTAGTCTGATTTCCTTAATTAGTTCTTCTTTCCTTAATTATTCTGCTTTTCTGCTTTCCTCAATTAGTCTTCTTTCCTTAATTAGTTTGTTTTCCTCAATTAGCTTACTTTCCTTAATTAGTCATTCTTTCCTCAATTAGCTTGCTTTCCTTAATTATTCCTGCATTTTTGGGCTTTATTTTACTCACTAAGCTTCATAAATCCATCACTTTTAATATTCTTTGTACAAAAACTTAAATGATGTTAATTTAAAAATTATTTGCTCAAAAAGGAAAAATTAAAAGAGAAAAATTACAAATTCCTATATAATTTAACCCCAAAATATTCTCATAATTAGTAGTTATCATTCACATATCAACACATGTTCGAATTTACACTTATACTCAATCTCAATAACAATGTTATAATCTCATGATTCATCGTATATTCAATTTATCACTTACACACAATTTTAATTACAATTTCATGATCTCAATATAACAATTTATTACGCTAATATAGTAATTTTGTCTAAAATACAAACAAATTATACGAAAATGTTTCTCACAACATCGGGAATAAACCCCCTCAAACAATGTCACATAATCATATAGGAAGAATTACAGTACAATAAATATCCCAAAATAAACCCCAATTTGATCCCCTAAGGATCTCTACACATGTTCATTCAAACCCCCAATTGTGATAAATTCATCCCTTACCTCTAAACGGGCTCACGTGTGTAAATTTCGGCAGCGATAGCGACATCTCTAGCAGTTCCCTGAAATTTCTCAAGTTTTTCCTCTGTTTGCTCTATTAGGGTTTCAAGCGTTAGAGAGAAGGAGAAGGGATCGGAGCCTCTAGTTCACTGTGTGCGTGAGATGAGAAATTATCCCTCCACATACATTTCATTGCAAATCTCAACGGTGGAGATATGAGCAAATGAATTTCGAATTTGGTGTCCAAATTTCACGACGATACAACGGTTAACGAGTTCGGGATCGTAGATTTACTGGGATAGGTTTAAGTGTATGCGGCAAAAATAAAGAGCTACGTGCAAGGGATGTTTCTTCCACCACAAACATTATCTAGAAAATCCCAACACTCGGTGTGTGTGGGAAAAAGAGAGAATTTTAGGAGGGAGAGAAGGGAAAATGAAATTGAGAGGAAGAGAAAGCGTAGAGACCTATCGTCAGTATGAAAACTGACCTAATATATCTCTATTTATAGTTACGGTATTTTCAGCCTATTATTTACTCTATTTTTTCTTTATTTTTATTATTTTATAAACATGAACTCTATTTTATTTCCTATCAAATGAATAAATAAACTATCCATTTTATTTTCCTTCAAACCATTATTTTAATTATTAAAGTTATTTTTCCTTATTTATTTAATTGTAAAAATCTCATCATTTTTTCTAAAACTCTATTTATTTTTAAATAAAATTTCTTTTTAATTTATTTTACGAAAAAATGGGGTGTTACAGTTCCAATTCACCCATTAGCACATCCTTTCTTTTACAAAGGATCTCTTTTTTTCCATTATTGATTGAATGCTCAATGGTATTATTCAATTCTAAGCGTGCTTCATTCATAAATTGTGATTCAATCTCCAACTCCATCTTTTTAACCTTCAAGGTTTCAAAGGATGAAAGCCATTGGTCCATTTCTTTTGAATACACTCATGATGCTCTCTTCACGGCAAAATCTGCATTATTTAAAGCATTCGTTGCATAATGGTTGAGTGAGATTACACATTGTTCCTTAACAACTGTATGATGAAAATGACCTAATCTTTTGTGCCAGACTTCTGTATTGTTTACAGTAAATGGATAGGTTGTTTGCTCCTCCTCTAATAGATCAAATGAGAAACTTTTGCCTCTCATTTTGATATTGAAAATTTCCTTATCATCGACATCTTTAATCAAATAGTGCATATTTTCAAAGATGACTTTAAACCCCTTCTCAATCAATTGTCCCACACTTAGCAAGTTTTGATGAATCTCAGGTACATACAAAACATCATAAATTAATTTTGTTCCTGCACAACCTTCAATGGATACAATTCCATTTCCTGCAACAATGATAAGATCACCATTGCCAATTCAAAGTTTTGATACCTGTGATTTGTCTAACTCTATGAAAAGCTCTTGATCGTGGGTCATGTGGTTGGTACAATCACTATCCACTAGCCAACATTTGCTTGAGTTACTGCTTGTAAAACAAATTGCTACAAACAGTTGCTCTTCTTCTTGTTGATCTGCAACTTGAGCCACATTTTTTTGTTGAAAATTGCTTTTGCAAATTCTCACATGATGCCCCAACTTGTTGCACTTTTCACACTAAACATTAGGTCTTCTCTAGCATTTGAAAGGAGGATGACCCATTCTGCCACAGTGCTTGCAAGGAGGAAATCCTTTGTTGTCTCCATTATTGTTGCTAGTGTTAGCTACTGCTTCTTAGGTGCTGAAATTTTTCTTCTTGTATTTCTTCCACTTGCTTTTCTCTCCTTGGTTAGTTTGCAATTTAGCTTACAATGCTCCTTCCACAGAACCCCTAGCCCTCATTTTTCTTCTTTGCTCCTGGGCTTGTAAAGCATTTACAAGTTCTGCCAAGGTAAGTTTTGATAGATCCTTAGTATTCTCCAATGATGTAATAGTAGCCTCAAATCTTTTAGGGACAGTCACCAGTATTTTCTCAACTATTCTTGAGTCGAAAAAATTAGAACCAAGTAATCTTACTTTGTTAGCAATGCTAAGAAGTTTGTTAGCATACTCTTTAATTGTTTCGGACTCCTTCATTTTCTACATCTCAAATTCTCTAACCAGATTTAGGGCTTGCATTCCTTTAATCCTTTCATCTCCTTCGTATTCATTCTGGAGCAAACTCCATATTTCATATGCTAATTTGATGGTTATGATTCTAGTGAAAATTTCTTTTAAGACAACAACAAACAAAGTAGCTCTTGCCTTTGACTTTCTTGCTTTCCTTTCTTTTTGATTTTTTATCTGAGCCATTGTTGAATTAGTTGGTAAAGGAAGAACTTCATAGTCTTCCTCAATAACTTCCCAGATTTGCCTTTGCCTCCAGATGTGCCTTCGTCTTTGCCTCCAGATGTGCCTCTATTCTCGCTGCCCAGATTTGATAATTGTCACCATCAAACACATGTGGTGCTAGTGTTGCGTATGGTGTTTCAAAATCCATTTATCAGATGAATTGAAGCAAGGTGTTTAGGCCTTTTTTGTGATGGGTTTCACTCAGTTCACTCACAGACCCTTCTTAAGAAGAAGACTCTGATACCAATATGTTGTAAAATAAACGTAACTCACAAAATCAAGGGAGATGACTGCATACTTTTTTATTGAATGATCATCTGTTTAAATACATATTTGTTGTAACATTGTAACAGAAAAAGTAATAATAACTGACTTCCTATATAATAACCAACCACTAACATAACAATTAATAGAAAACAACAAACTAACCCTGGCTTATTATATAATAACCAACCACTAACATAACAATTAATAGAAACTAACAAACTAATCCTAAAACCTTGATCAAACAATTAATAGAAAATAACAAACTAACAAACAATTACTTATACAGGTTCAACAGAAGCGTGGTGGGGAAGCATCATGTATTTCTATTTATTAGGCCTAAAAAACAAAAAAGCGCAAGTATTGTGAAACAATAGGTGGGTTTCGAGAGTGTGATGCTTGATGCAGGGGAAATGGCTCATCTTAGTAGAGCAAATGAGGCTGGTGCAATGATAATAGAAGAAGGGTCTCATATATTGCTTGTGGATGATCAAGAGCACCCAATAGATATAATTGTTTGATGCTATAGATTTATTCTTCAACAATGTCAACCTAATTTAGCCAACATGCATCTGAAACACGCTGCACTTTGGGATTATGAGACCAAGAAATGTACTATAATTTGATTTGGTTCCTGGCTCCATGGTATTTGCATATGAAATTTAGATGAACAAAGAAGAATTATTTAAGTATTTGCATGTAAAAGTTGGCCCTCGTTGATTATTGACAGAGATAAACCTGGTCACTAAATTGAATTGTATTTGTATGCATCATCTAAATTCTGAAAGTGTTTTTCTTTCTTCGCTTCTAGAGAATGCTTCATATGTATGGTTACAAATAATCGTGGAACACATTCCACGATACTAGTGTTCAATTGTTCATTAAACGTGTCAATTTGAGAACAAAATTTCATTTTCTAAAACGTATAGCTTACTTAGAGAAAATCTCCTATAAATTATGCGTAATTATTTTACTTCCTGAATGAATATACATTTCTATGGTACGAAACACAATGAAGTGATCTTAATAGTTGACTATTGTCATCATGCAAGAGGAAAATGGGAATTATATAGCTAACATGGAAGATTGATTACACTTGACTTTGAGTGTTGAATCCAGTATTCCAACATGTGGAGATTGGTTTTCATTAATCTCTGCATGGCAATATGAACATTAATCTCCACATGTAATCTAAGGCCACCAAATAATCTATTATCAATATACAAACAAGGCCCTGATACCTCCACAGTGGCCACGTGTCGGAATACCCAAGCCCCATCATTCTCGCCCAAACATTTATTATTATTTTATTATTTTATTAATTCGTCCATGTCATAGTGCATTTATTGTTTACTGCCTTTTACGCTTTTTTCCTTCATTTCGGTTATTATACTCCTTTTGCACATAAGTTGCTTCGTTTTCCACTCCACATTTATTATATTTTGTCTTTTGCGTTTAATGCTCTTCATTTTCCGATGAACGCATGTTTCCAAGAAACATTATTGTGACCCTGGGGCATCGAATGCATTTTGGGGTTACCCCATTTTGAACTCCCTTTAGTTTGGAGTGTCGCTATTGAGTTGTGCACCAGTTCCATTTTCATCCCGTGAAGAAAAAAAACAAATGCACTTCTATTTACATCTTGGACGTCAACGACACTGGAGCTAGACCCCGTCAATGGTCGTATCCCCTCCAACCTCAACAGGTTCGTGTTTCTTTTGTTTTGCCTTTGTTATGTTTTCTGAGATCTCGCAATACAAAAGCTTGGATTTGTTTGTGTTCCTGAGCCTTCCTAAACCTTCTATTGTATGCAGAAAAGGTGGAAGAAGACACTAAAGCTGTCATTTTTAACTCCAAAAAGCTTCGATTTTTGTCTCATTTTTATCTCAAATAGGTTTGTTTTCTTTGTTTCTCTGCCTACATGTTCGTTTTCTTTGTTTCTCCATCTTCCATTTTTGTTCCTCTCCATTCCTCTTCATATATATTCCGTTTTACTTTTATTTTCCTTTTGATTCCATTTTCGTTTATCTCATTGCATGTTCATTGTTTTTTATGAATCGCTATTGTATGCAGAGAAGGTGGAAGAAGACACTAAAGCTGCCATTTTTAACTCCAAAAAGCTTCGATTTTTATCTCAAACATATTTGTTTTCTTTGTTTCTCTATCTACATGTTTGTTTTCTTTCTTTGTTTCTCCATCTTCTATTTTCGTTCCTCTCCATTCCTCTTCATATTTTGTTTTACTTCTATTTTCGTTTTGGTTCCATTTTTGTTTATCTCACTGCATGTTCATTGTTTTTTATGAATCACTATTGTATGCAGAGAAGGTGAAAGAAAACACTAAGCTGTCATTTTTAACTCCAAAAAGCTTCGATTTTTATCTCATTTTTATCTCAAACAGGTTTGTTTTCTTTGTTTCTCTATCTACATGTTTGTTTTCTTTCTTTCTTTATTTCTCCATCTTCCATTTTCGTTCCTCTACATTCCTCTTCATATTTCATTTTACTTTTATTTTCGTTTTGGTTCCATTTTTGTTTATCTCACTGCATGTTCATTGTTTTTAATGAATCGCTATTGTATGCAAAGAAGGTGGAAGAAGACACTAAAGTTGTCATTTTTAACTCCAAAAAGCTTCGATTTTTATCTCATTTTTATCTCAAACAGGTTCGTTTTCTTTGTTTTTTTGGTTTACCGTTAAATTTTTTTGTCATCGACAGCCTTCTTGAGCGTGTTCATTCTTTCCTATACCCATTTTTTCACAAGCCAAAAGATTTAATTTTTGGGGGTGTTCTCCCTTTATTTTGTTTTCTGAGTTCTTGCACTACAAAAAGCTTAAATTTTTTGTGTTCTTCAACCTTCTACACCTTGTGTTGCATTTTGGGTTCATTTTTGTATCATTGGGTAACTTCTTTTTTCCTTTTCTATTTTTTCGCAACCCAAAAGCTTAAATTTTTTTTTGTGTTCTGCCTTTATTTTGTTTTCTGAGTTCTCGCAACACAAAATCTTATATTTTTTGTGTTCCTCAGCCATCTCCACCTTTTTGTGCTTTCGTCCTTTTTTTGGTGGTGTAAAGGTTCAATATAATTTTTTTGTGTTGCATTTTTGTGTTCAGTTGAAGCAATGACAGGAATTCTTGACACAAAATCAGTTGACTCCGGTGATGGGGTAGCATTCTACTTAATGTGTATGGGAGTTGATAATCAGGAAACAACAAAATTGGAGTGATGATGACTCCATTTGATTGATGAAGAAATTTTTATGTTACTTTGTTAATGTGTTATGTTTATTATCATTTTGTTACTTTGTTAGTGTCTTATGGTGTTATTGATATCTATCTAGATATTTGAAGACTATTATACTGTGGACTAACTTTGGAATTATTAGTGTATAGATTCTAACAGATTCGCTACATTATGTTTGCAGATTGTTAGCTAAATAGATATACGTCATTTACCGCAATCAAATACAAAAGTTTCAAATGTTATTTATTATGAAACCTCTCGGGACAAAAAAACCATGCGATCTATTTTTTTATTAATTAAAAAAATAGTTATCTCTCCACAATTTAGAAGCATAAAATTTGAAAGCATGCTCTATCTTGGGGTGTGTTGTCCTTCAAAATGGCTAATCCCTTTAAATTGGGGATTGTTGGGAAAAACAGAAATTGAACATCAAAACAGCACGAATATAAACGTATAAAAAATAAAGAGCAAAAATTGATATGATATATTTCAGATTTGTAACTTAAATTTTGAACACTTTGAACTATTATAACTATAGCTTAAATAGAGAAACTAACAAGGTCTTTGGTTGGTTGAAATAAATAATAAATTATAACTAACTGAAACTAGAAATTGTTAGCAAACAGCTATATGTTGTTTCTTTCTAAACACAAGTAACCTTTAAACAAACTTACAAACAACTATATAGTTATTCTAAAAGGATCAATGAATAATACATAAATAATTCGGTTGACAAAAATCTACAAGCAATGAATCTCCCAATACTTTTGAGAAATCCAAATTAGGGTGATTTCATGGGGCCATTAATAGATGAAGAGTCCTAACAACATACTCTTTAACATATTTTCTATTAGTTAAAATGTATTGAATATTAAGCCTTTGGACTCCTTTGTATATAAAAAAATAAAAGGTATAAAAATATTTTTGATCATTGTAAGTTAGCGTCTTTTTCCATTTTTGATCCCTATAAGTTTATTTTTTATTTTTTTGTCCTTATAAATTTGCATTTTTCTATTTTAGTCCATGTAAATGCAACCTTATGGGGATCATAAATGAAAAAATTAAAATCTTAAATGAACTAAAATTAAAATACACAAACTTAAAAGGAACAAAAAACTTATAAGGATCAAAATTATAAAAAAAAATCAACTTACAAGAACGATTAAAATTAGAAATATAAACTTATAGGGATCAAAAATAAAAAAAATATTTATGGATCCTGAAAACATATTTAAGCAAAAAACAAATCTATTGAAACTACAAAATCATGAGGGGGAGAGAAAGGATTATTAAATAAGAATTGAAACCCACCGAATTTTATGATTTTCAATCAATTTTAACCAATAAGTAAAAATATGTTTAAAAGAATATGTTAAAGAATATCTTTAAAAGAATGTGAATCCTAACATTTCTCTTAATAGATATACTAGATAAATACTAACCAATTTCATCGAAAGTGAAAAAGAAAATTATTGAAAACATTGACATACCCTGCCATAATTTTTAATGCAATGTAATATTCAATAAAAATTTTCTGTTATTAAATCCTAAACCAACACCAGCTAAAACGATCTAATAGACATATTTGATCCTTAACTGTTAATGTCAAGTGGATGTAGCTATCATTTTATTACTTAACCATCAATTTTAAATATTACACTATCAATCTTAACATATTATTCAAATCAGCTTCAATTTAGTATTTGTTTTTGTCGTAATCATTGTCAATTTATTAAATGTTTAATTAATAAGCATATTTTATTCTAATTTTTGTTAATTTTCATTTCAAATTAATAGGTACTTAACATTAGGATATTTTATTCGTATTTTTGTTATTTTTCATTTCTAATTAATAGGTACTTAACATTAGGATATTTTATTCACATTTTTGTTAGTTTTCATTTCAAATTAATAGGTGTTTAACGATCAATTTTAAATATTCTGTTAGAATAGAGAAATAATCATAATTTTCAAGATAACTAGCATATTCTGTAAGGATATCGAAATGATCATAATTTAGAAGTTGACTTATTCTTAATTAGTAGGTACTTAACAATCAATTTTAAATATTATACTATCAATTTTAAACATATTATTAAAATCAGCTTCAATTTTGTATTTGTTTTTGTCGTAATTATTGTGAATTTATTAACGTTTAATTAATTAGAATATTTTATTCATATTTTTGTTAGTTTTCATTTCAAATTACTAGGTATTTAACAATCAATTTTGAACATTCTGTTACGATATGGAAATAATCATAATTTTCAAATTAATAAGCATATTCTGTTAGGATATCGAACTAATCATAATTTAGAATTGACTTATTCTTAATGAGTAGGTACTTAACAATCAATTTTAAATATTGCACTGTCAATTTTAATATATTATTAAAATCAGCTCCAATTTTGTATTTGTTTTTATCGTAATCATTGTCAATTTATTAACATTTAATTAATGAACATATTAAATTCATATTTTTATTAATTTTCATTTCAAATTAAATCAGTATATCATAATAAAAACATGATAAAAATGATAATGTGCATATATTAATTTCTCGGCCACCGTCAATACTATGAAAATTGTGACATCCACTATTCTTTAAATGCATGAGTATAGAGATTTAAATGAAAAAAAAAAGGAGAAAGGATAGTGAGCTAACGCACGTGAATGAGTATTTTAATTTTAGCTTTTTATTTTATTTGACAATTGAGACTCATTATTTTCATGTGATAGAAAAGAAGTCACATAAGTTTTTTTTATGAAGTTACTTCCTTTTTTTTGTTTTATCTTTAGGTATTAAAAATAATATAAGAAGATTTATAATAACTCATACGGTTCAACCAACCAATTATATTTTAATGCCTAATTCTTTGTTAAATAGATTGAATATATAATTTTATATCATTTTTAAACCATTTACAAGTTTATTAAATGATTTAAATCGCACGTATAATATATTTTTAAAATATAAATAAATATTAATCATAACACTAAATAAAATATTTAGCATTTGAATTAATGAAATTCAATAGCAGTATATAAAAATATTAAAATAAATAACCTTTGCGTATATAAAAATATTAAAATAGATAACTTTTGCGTAAAAATTTTGTGTGTGTATTGTTTTCTTTAATTTATGGTGGAGGGGATTCAATAAAAAAAAGAAAAGAAAAGAAAAAGATGCAGTCAAGAGGTTCGTTTTCTATACCCTGTTTTCTTGAAATTTCCTTTGTGCCTTACATTTGGAGTACATCCCAAAGGTTATTTGAAAGCACGGGTTAACACTACTAATATCTGATTTTAGTCATGTGCATCCCAAAGGTTCTTTTTCGTGCCTTCTTCTCCTATTTTTATTAATGTTCTAAGTTCAATACCTTTGGGTATCAAACAATTTTTCTATTTTTTTTGAATTTTGACTAAACAGATTATGGTTTACTCTGATTAATTATGAACTTATTTCGTTGGCTTATATTTTTTCTATTTGTACTTAGGTTATTTGAAGGCACGGGTTAACAGTAATATCTTTTTCTAATATTTGTTTGTTAACCAATCAATTATGTAGTATTTTTTTCCTGCCTCTTATTGTTTCATGACTTAATGTTCTTGATTTTTTCCATGCATTTTCTACCGAGACCTCCATTCTTTTCTTTGTGTGGCCTTATTTTGGTTACTATATGTAATGTTCTATGAATTTTCATTGTAGATTAAACGTGAACAAATAATTTATGCTCCGTAATTTTTGTGTGTATATTATTTTCTTTAATTTAGTGAGGTACATATTATCCAATCATGTAATCGTTTGATTCACATATTTTTATTGTACATCATTTCTTTTATTTTGAACAATATCAAACAATATATAATATTAACACGTTACCTTAAAATCATACTTTATTACCTATATATAATTCAACATTAATTATTTTAACTTTTCAATACTCAAATAGGAGTATCAGCCCATGTATCCGCAAGGCCTTCTCACTAGTTTCTCATAAATGAGTGTTAAGAATTTGTGTTTTTTTTCCTCCTTTTTTTGAACTGGATTGCACACTTTCTGAAGCTCAACCAACTAGCGTTTTTTATGTATTCCGCACCTGGTGGGCTAGACGCCCAATGGCCCAAAAACTTTATAAGTGAAGTGGGTGAGATTCAATGGTTGTAAGGGTTCTTTGCATGATGGCCGTTTGATGACGATGGTAGAGTTCTTCTCCACTACATCAATATGAACACTCTTTCTTGCAGTTACATGCGAATCTTACTCAAAATTTTGCCCTTTTGTTACCATGACCTAGAATCGTTCTTTGTACTCATGTAAGATGATGTGCTCTAAATGTTCTCAAGGTCTTTTTGGCTTTTAATATGAAATTTGCACCCAATTATAAGGTGTAGCTACTCTAGAACATCAGGTCTAACAATATTGATATGATTATAGTCGATTTTATTAGAACTGATATCCATCAAGGGTTTTACTAGGAAATCTCCCCTTCTCCCAATACCAATTTTCAATAGTAGTAGTAGTAGTATATGCTTTTGGTTCTTGTAATATGTTATTTTTATAAAATTATTTTTTTTAAAGTGGTCCTTATAAAATTCAGAGAAAGGTTTAAATATGTGGATTTTGAGCAAGCATTGAATGGAAATATTAAATTTCTTTCGTTTGTTAGAGAGCAAGTTTAAAAAGATGGTAGATATATAATATATTACATCAATTACTTTTTTTTCTATATGTGTCTAGGTGTAGATCAAATGGAGTCTCCACAAAACATTTTTCTAATTCACATATATGTATTATTGTTTTTTGGTAATGGGATGAAAAGAAACAAAAAACGAAAAGCCTAATTAAGGGAAAAAGATGCCCATGCTAGCAAACTACGTACTATGAACTCCAAGAGGAGGAAAGAAAACACATCATTTCTCTTTGAGATGCTCTCAAGTCTCATCTTTATTGTTTTAAAAAATAAAATCTGCTCTATAATTGCCTTCGTGAAAAGTGTGACGAAGAATTAATTGCCATTCTTCACTCAATCTGTCACGTATGCTTTGAAGGGGCAAACACGTGAGAGGGTGAGAAAGAATGATTGATCAATTTAATAGCCCCAGCTAGGATTGTCTAGGACCCTGGTCCCAAGCCATATTTAAGTCATGTAAAATGGCTAAGAGCTTTAATATTCACATATGCTATTATGGTTCACACGGAATTCCTAAAAGTTTGACAGACTATAAGATTAAAGACTCAACCAAATCCAAAAGAGTCTGCAATGATGAAGATGGTTTTCTCTCTCAAACAATTAATCAACCACTAGTGAATTTATGCTATTGGCGCATTTATTTATTTATTTTTTTGATTGGTTAATGTTAGTTGTGAATCCATGTTGGCCAATTTGGGAGGTGAGATGGATGGAACCCTTACCTAGGTGATTCGCATTATCACCAGGATATGTTTAATAGCATGCTTGGATAAAATTTTGGGTCAGACATGACGTGAATTGTGTGAAGCAGTTAGTATTAACTTTTGCATCAAAACAAGAATTGGACATGGAAATCAAACAATACGTGTGTTTTTAACACCATTCCAAACACGTATTAAGTCCTTTAATTATAAGGCGTTATGGGTGGGTCCTAGGATTAGGATAACTTGAATACTTAAGTAACAAGTTGCATGTGGATGGAACATGGGAGGAATTTATTGCCCACTGGTGGTTGAGAATTGTGAGACTCACAATAACAGAAAAGCTTAAAATTGGAAAGTGACTTAGGTACATATATAATGGGAAAGCATCGACCACCAAGTCAACACATGAATCAACAACCCACTGTATATTTTAATAAATATACAGTGGGTTGAGAAACTTAATTTGTTACTAATTAGTCTTTTCCAGTTCCAACATACAGAATTATTTCCAGTACAGAAAGATAAACATGGTTTCTAAAGAAAGGAAATAACGTGAAAGCATGGTACATAACAGTTTGAGTACTAAAAATTTATTTGGAAATTATTATTTTTAGTGTGTAAAGAAAATGAGAACTTAACAGGGATAAGGAAAAAAACGAATTATGGGGAAGGATAGTCGATCTAAACTAAAATAAAATAAATTTTTTGAAATATGTTGAATGTTCAATACTATTCCTGATGATGGATGATGGATGATGGTGCGGGGAAGGTTTGGTGGTAAGGAGAAGAGTAGCGCTAAACACGTACATTATGATACATCCGTACAGATTTTGTTGCTTAATTATAATCAACTTTATTTTGGTGTTTATATTATTATATATCTATTTTATAATAATTAATTATTACCAAAAACTAATGTGAAATCATACTAGATTTTGAAAATCGTAAATCAAGCATTTTTGTGAGAAGAATTGGTTACAGTTTAATTGGATTTGGTTGCTGAGTTCTGACAGCATGTGCGTTATCTTGCATAATTGTCTTTAGAGACATTAAACGCAAAACCAGTCTTAATTTCTCTTGTTGTTCTCAATGCCATAGGAAGATAAGGTCACAACGAAAGAGTGACACATATCAGTCTTTCTTTATTTCGGAGATAAGATGGAAATCTAACTCTAAGGTGGACATGCAATACTAAGAGTTTGTTTTTCTTGTGTATTTAGAAACCTTTTACTTCATTGTTCGTCGCTCTATTGGAAAATAATTATATAATTTGAGAATAATATTTTAACTGTTGGCAATCATTATATTGAATCAAATGACATGCGTAGTTATACTATATCGTGTAATTTATATATATTCCTAAGAAATAAGTCTCATGTAAAGCAAGAAATGCAATTTAAAAAACTGCAAAACTATAACTATTAATTACAAAACAAAAAATTGAAGTTATAATAAAAATAATAAAAATAATAATAATAATTATAAAATCATTAAAATTTATCTGATTAAATTTATAATCAACAAATATAATTCCTTAAAATAAAGTCTCTTGATATTGGAGTCTCTTTTTGGCTAAATATTTAAATTTAGTTTTTATTATTCAAACATTAAAAACAATATAATTATCTACTTGGTAGATGAACAATTAAAGTAGCATGTGAACCACCAAATGTATACATCAATTCTAGTTGAAGATATACAACTTCAATAAATTAGCTTGTATGGATTATGATTTCATTCTCATAGATTTAACATAAAAGAAAATCAATAAAAACTTATGGTTGCGTTATACTTTTTGTTGCCTCAATGATGTTCAGGAAATATTTTCAATTTAAAGTAATTTTTTTTTATAGATTCCAAGTATTTTTCATTAAAAAAAAAAACAGTATGATCGAGTCAAGAAAAATTCATTGAACGGCGATAAAACTCTAAACTTTTTACCCCAAAAATATAAAAAAAATATTGATCTAAATAATATATGTAGAAAAATATTTACTTGAATGAAATAAATACTGTGTAAGGTGAGAAATCAGTTCCTTCAAATCAATTTTTCACTTGCACATATTTTTTTAACGTATTTTAGAAATCGATTCCTAGAACTGATTTTTAAACTGTATTTTTTAACCAATTTCTAAAATAGGTTTATTTTTATAAAAAAACTAAGTTCAGAAACGAACTGAGTTTTTTTTTTCTTTTAGTTTTTTCAAATTATTTTCTATTCTTTTCTTATATTTTTTTTAAAAAAATTAACTGTTTTTTTTGTTTTAATTTTTTTGTTTTACTAATTTATATATATTAATTTATAAAATCTAATTTATCTATAATATTATTTAAGAAAAATAAATATATTTAAATACTCAATATAAATATAATTTAGTTAAATATTTATAAAAAATACATATCTTATCTAGAATAGCATTTAACAAAAATGCATATAATTAAATATTCAATATAAATATAATTCAGTTAAATATTTATAAAAAAATATATATATTTAAGTGATCTAATTCTTTCTCCTAAATAAATTAAATAAATAAAACATCTTCAATTCAACTTGTTGGTTGCATGTGTTTTTTTTTAAATTAAATATGTATTTTAAAAAATCAAATAAAATTAAATTAAAAAGAATTAAAATATATGTTACGGTGAGATATTGTCCAGTTTTTTTATTTTAAAAATATATAAGTAATTAGGTACTAAATATTAATTTTTAAAATCAATTTTATTCCATTTTAGTAAAATATATGAAAAGGATGTGTTCAACCGTTCCTACTAAAAAATTGATTTGAATTATCCAAGACAATAAAATAATAATATTGTATTAAGAAAAAAGTGTAAGAAATATACAAAATTTCATTTAACAACTTAGAGTTCTTTTTATGCCAGCATATAGATAATAAAAAACCATTAATAAACAAAAAGAAATTACAAAAAAAACTCAGTTCATTTTTTGAATTGAGTTTTTTTTTAAAAAAAATAATTTAGAAATCAATTCATCAGACCTAGACAACAAAAACAAAAACAAAAATCCACTTTAGAAGTCGGTTCCTAAAAAATTGAGTTTGAGGGAAACCAATTTTTTCATTTTACACAATATTTTATATCATCCATTTAAATATTTTTCCTCATATATTATTTGGATAAATATTTTTATATATTTTTGGGTTAAAAAATTCATAAAACTCTATCTTTGAATATTTAATGTTACTGCTTAGAGGATGGTGTAATAATTATTGATTGCAAACTAATTTTCTCTGGCTCTATTAGTACGATGATAGATATCCAACCGCCAACATTTCATTCATGTAGGTAGATGAAGAATATTTAAAGTGGCATCCATAGATAATGACTTCTTTGTAAAAAAAAAAAAAAAAAAAAAAAGAGATAATAATCTATTGTTTTTAATTTTGAATCTGTTTTTAAAAATATTTTTATCTAAATTTTGAGCAAATATATTTTCTTTCCTATTAGCATTTAAATCAAGCACGAAATTATAGTTGAGTGGTTTTGTCGTATCAAATTGATGATTTGAAAACATTTTCATTTCAAAATAGATTGACGTAATAATCCTAAAAGAAATTTCTCTGCTCATTAATTAACTCTATTAGTACGATGACATTCAACCTCCAGCCCAACCACACTATTTAATTTAAATCCGTAGACTGCCTCTTTTCTTCTTCTTTTTTTTTGATGGTGTAGATTTCCTTATTATAGTTTTAACCGAATGCAGAGTATAAAACTAACTTTTTTATTGTGTTACAAATAAAACTAATTAGTTAATGAAGAGATTTTAAAAAAATTATCCAATGCATTTTATACAAATAAAAAATTTAACAATTTTTTTTATAAAATATATTAATGATAATGAAAAAAAATACATTTTTAGTATATGTTTTAGGTATTAAATTTCATGATAATTAATTATTTTATTAATATAAAGTACTGTACGTTTAATATTTGTACATATTGAATTTAATAAATTTAGTAAGCATATTTAATGAATATAATATTTAATAGTATTGTTTAACTTAACTATATATTCCATAAAAAAAAACTTAACTATATTTTCTATTCCATTTTACTAATTGTTATTCTAGGGATAATATTTAAGAATTGATAAATAAATAAAATATTAAAAATTATATTAACAATGAATATTATATTTTTAATAAAAAAAAATTTTAATTTTAGTTTTTTTTATTATATGTGAGTAAAATTAACTATATACTAATATTAATAATTTTATTTACTAATTGTAATAAAATTTTGTAACCATTGATTACCTTAAATAGTTAAAAAGTTAAAAAAATAAAATAGAATTAAAGTATATAGTATTTAATGTTACTAAGATGAAAATTTGATGAGAAGATGATTTTCATTTGAAAATTTGGATTATAAACACGTGTATTCTGTAAAAAAGAAATGTGCATTTAATGGTTATATTCATAGTTTCTATTTAATGATAATTAATCAGTGTATGAAAATTAACCATATATTTATATTAAAAATTACGTGACCTTTTATAAAGAATTTTGCTTATATGAGAGTGTGAGGCATAACTATTAATTATTATATACAAGTAATATTAAAAATATAAGTTGTGTAGTTCTTTTTAAGAATTCATATATAACTTTTCAAGTAATTATATAAATTTAAATTTTTATTTTTCACCATCAATGTATGATTTTAGCAATCCAAATTTTCGTATGAAATTTACTTTCTTATTTTCATCATTTATGTATGATTGCATGGAATAAATTTACTATTCTCACCCTTTTATTACAAACACTCGTATATATTATTTGATAAATCTTTTTATACATGTTTCAATAATCATAAAATCTCCCACCGTTTAAGCGTCAAGATCAATAATAATTTATATACATCCTTTATCCTTAATCCATCGACACAATGTTTTTTAATAAAGAAAAAATTGTGACAGATTTCCAAATATATAAGCGGACAATTACTCGTATGTAACTCTAACAAATTCTTACGGTTATCCTCTAAATAACGTATCCCTCCTATTACATTCTAACTCTATCATTGAATAAGTACCACACAAAAAAAAAATCATCATCAATTACCACTATGTACATATAATTAGGGGTGGAAATGAGTCGAGCTACTTGTCGAGGGCCTTTGACTCGGCCTATATAAGGCTTGTCTCGGCTTGTTTACTATAAAGGTCAAGCTCAAACTTTTTAAAAAGTCTTTTTAAATAAAAAGACCAAGCTCATACTATAAAAAAAAAAGCTTGTTAAGCTTGATAAGCCGGCTTGTTTAACTAACAATAATAATAATAATAATAATAACTTTATTTTATCAAATCTTATCTTATTCAGATTTTATTCTATCTAAATTTTATTTTATCCAATCTTATCTTATCTTGTCCAGATTTTATTTTATTTCGTTTATGAGCTTGGACTTAAAATAGATTTGTGAGCTTTGGAGCTGAGGACCTATATAACAACACCAAGGTTTTAATTTATGGAGTTTTTTTTCGGAGAGGAGAATAATTCTAGGATTTTAGAATTCCAATTTTTATTACTGTTTATGCACACTGTTCACGTAGAATAAAATTCGTTTTCTGCAATTTCGTTTCGGCTTCAATCTACAGTTTCATTTCTACTGATTAATGGAAGGCTAAGTCTCCAACATTGTTTTCTCTTGAGGATCAAGCACAACTCTCTTTGATGTTTTGTTATTACTATTGAATACATATCAGTTTTTTCATTTCACCAATTACTTTGTATTTGTTGCTGTTAGTCCATGCATGCTTAGTGCTTGATTAATTGTCTCTGCGCTTAATTTACATTCATGCTTAATGATCAGTTTCGTTCATGATTAATTGGTGTATGTGTTGTTTAATCACATAATGACAGCTTTATGTTAATTTTCGCTTAGTAATTTAATTTAGGATTGGATTAAGTGGTTGAACTCATTAAGGATAAATTCTCGTAACCTATAATAAGATACTTGTTTGTGAATCAAGGGGAAACATGTTTTAATTCTATTGTTTTCTAATTCAAATTTACTTGCTGTTTAATTTACAAAAACAAACACCCCCCAATTCGTTACTGTTTTATTATTATCTGTTATGAACGTTTGGTTGATCATTGCTCGTTGGGAGACGACCTAGGATCACTTCCTAGATATTGCATTTTTAATGTTTATTTGATTCGAGTACGACCTCGATCAATAGTATATAAGATATGGCTTGAGTAGACTAAGATGAAATTATTGTAGATATATTTTTTTAAAAAATATTTAATATAATTATATATTCAAAAATTGGATTAAAAATTGTTAATTTAACTAAATAATTTTTGTTTGGCTATATTAGTGTAAACCATCTCTAATCCATACATTTTTTAATATTATGCTCTTTTTATTTATTTTTTATATACTTTGTGCTTTAACGACTTGAATTCAATATGATTTTGTTTATCAATTATTTTTGAATTTGTACATTACTTATATAAAATTTTATAAGTTTCTTTTTTTAGTTAATATTTCACTAGGTTTTACAATAATTAATTAATAAGATGTATTTAAGCAAACTTTTAAATAGGCTCGTGGGTCAAGCCAGACTTTTATGTAAGCCGAGCTGAGCCTTAAAAAAAGTCTATCACAGGTAATGAGTCAAGCTCAAGCATGACCTATTCAACTCAAACCTAGTAAAGCTTAGTTTGGCTTGGCTTATTTCCACCCCTACATATAATATAACCGCCACCAAATTATTTTGGTTCAGAGACCATTAATGTAGTCTGTGCAGCACTTGACTTTGTCATTATAGCTTTAACTTCAATGAATAACATGGTTGTTGATAAAATGCATGCCACGTTTCAATCAACATAGGTTACATTGCAAACATATTATGTGGCTGAGCGATCGGAAAAATTTATCTTACTTATAGCATGTAAGATTTGTATGACTGTCTACTCATGTGACACACCGCTGAACCCACAGTCAAAAAGACTTTTAATACAAAAGATTTTTATGTTAAGGATCTATTATCACCATTTTATTTGTTCCAGTTAGTCACCAAATTAAACTATCGATTCTAATATCAATTGTTGGGAAATTGAGATGATAAAACAAGAGAGATTTATACCAATGGAAGTAAATTTGTCCGAATCGATCACTAAGTTGAACTATAAGCTTTGTCGCTCTGATATTAATGGTCGGGAAATTGAGGTATTGTGGAAAAATGTAGCAGTATATAATTGTTGGTTTGTTTTGCTGTAATTATTAGGAACCAAAGTGAATAACTCTTATTACGATAAATTGAAATTGGTACTGATCATTGCTGTGCTCAACTGTTCATTGTTAATTTTTAGCGTCCCTATACTAATTAAACAGCATGAGTGTGGATTTGAACAAAACTGCCTCCAACGGTCATGATAAAATGGTAATATCACAAGAACATCAGGCAAAGGTTAGTCCAATTATCTTTGCATTTTTTGTATATTAACAAAGATACTTTTGCTCTTGCTGAATGCGAAAATACCAAGCTACAATGTTTTGAGTAAAGGATGTAGTCCATGATAATTTGCTTTCTTTTCCAGATCACTAAGGTTAGAGGGTTGATAGGGCCACTATCAGATAAGGAATCTGTGTACTGTTCTGATGCTTCCATCTCAAGGTATTTAAGGTCCCGAAATTGGAATGTCAAGAAGGCAGCTCAAATGTTGAAACAGAGCCTAAAATGGAGAAAAGAATACAAACCTGAAGAGATTCGCTGGGTAAGTTACTAAGTGCATGTTTGGATTGAAGTTAGAAGTGTTATGTCCGTGTTCCAATGCAAATGCCACATATAAAAACAAAATGAAAGTAAAAGCAAGAGTTCTGATCCTTTTGTAAAATTACTTTTGCCTCAAAAGTACTTTTGCAGATGATTTCCAAACATGCACTAATTGTTTTCCCTTTTTTTATGTAGTTTAAGAGACAATGCATGGTTGGGATGTGTCCCTTTTCAATAAAACTAGGTTAAGATGGTTAAAGTGAGTATTACTTGAGAGAATGCCAGAGTAAACATCAAAAGAAGTGCTCACAGCTCAGTAACTGATTATGTTGACATATTGTTCTTAAGATTGATCAACCGAATCTGGTTCATTATTGTCTCACGTGGTGGAATTTAATCTAGACTTATGTGATACTTTACTCTGTTAAAATGTTGTCTGACATGGAATTTTCCTTAATGCAGGAAGAGGTTGCTGCTGTAGCAGAGAAAGGGATGTTGTATAGACCAAATTATTGTGACAAGTATGGGAGACCAGTGATTGTAATGAGACCTTGTAACAAGGTTTCTTCTGAGAATCTCTTCCAAATTCCAATCTCTACCTTATTTAATTTAGTGCCTGAAAATGGAAGAATGAGAATAGGGGATGCATTCAGATATACATTGTGGCTAGCTACCTCGTTATTTTTCATTTTCACGAGTAGAAAACACTCTGGAATTTTAAGACTTTACATAGCAGTGCTGACCCTTTTATTATCTGCTTCGAAATTGATGTCAAGGGTTTATGGATTATACATGTAACATGTGTATTTGGTTAGAATCTGATTTATTAACAATTTTTAAGAGTAATATCATCATGTGTTTATTTATTTGTACTGCAGAAATCAACACCAGCACAGGACATGATTAAGTATTTTGTATACTGCATGGAGAATGCTATTATATATCTGCCACCACACCAGGAACAGTTGGCCTGGCTGATAGATTTCCAGGGTGCCAAGATGTGAGATGTATCATTCAAGACGTCACGTGAAACTATCCATATATTACAAGAATATTATCCAAAGCATCTGGGTTTGGCAATGCTGTACAAAGCACCTAGGATCTTCCAACCATTCTTCACGGTAACTAAATAAAAGGCTTTTGATTATATATACATGATGCTTTGGTATAAGCCATATATATCTGCATTAGTGTTAAATGCTGCTTGCGAAGTTAATGATGAGTGTATGTTGACTACTTTGGATGCCACGGTGGGGATTTATGATATTTTCTCCTGACTGATTCATCTTTTTGCAGCTGAACCGTAGAAGATTATTTTTGCTAGTGTCTGATATTGTTGATCTTTAACTGTTATGTTAGATGCTATTTAAGAGTGATCATGAATCTAGTACCATTTTGTAATGTGAAAGAGTGAACTGCTGCAGATGCTAAGGCCCTTTCTAGAGACTGAGCTTTACAATAAAGTAAAGTTTGGATATTCGGACGACCTGAACACAAAGAAGATGTTGGAGGATTTGTTTGATATGGATAAACTTGAATCTGCATTTGGTGGGAATGGTGACACAGGATTTGACATGAATAGATATGCTGAGAGAATGAAAGAGGATGAAAGTAAGATCATTTCTTTCTGGACTCAGGCCAAGCCAGTGTCTTAATAAAGCTCCTTTTCCTTAGATTCAATCAGGAAAGATGCAAACTCTGATGCTTCTTAAAATAAGAAAATAGACTGTTCTCAAGTCACTAACCCTGATCAATACAATACATCTTGGTTGTTCAAAGGGAAATAAATTAGAATGAGAAATTACAGACCCAAATCAGTGTTATGAGTCAACTGTAATGCAGCTAGATGCTACGACATTCTAGTTTGAAACCTAGATTCTAGACACCAAGTGTCGACTTCATGTATGATTTATGATTATAAATAATTTTGCCTCGTGGCTTGAAGCTTCTGACCTTTGAAACAAGCATGGAATGAATGAGCTTCTCATCTGATTGACAATATTTTCCCTCATAAGCAAGGACAATTCTAAGTAATTTTAATTAACAAGGAATAAATAAATCAAATATAGTACTACAACTCGCAGTATCAGTATTAGTTTTCTTCATTGTATAAGAAAGGAGGGAGAAAATGAGAGGTATAAGTTTCTCTTATAATGCTTGACCTGAACTGCAAGTATTACACCGTTTCCTAAGATGCATCAACAACGGGCTCACGGAAACAATTACTTGCTCACCGTATGGGATAAATTACAGTGCCTCCACATATAAAATGCATCAACAAGTTGTGGATGCCTTGCTAAATTAGTTAAAAGAAGATTTAAGGACCTTAATTACTTGCAACATCACAATAAGGTATCAATCCAAGTAGCAGATGATTACTGACTAATAATAGATCAGAGCCTCCAGAAAATGCCAATTTCATCCAAAGACAATACTAATTTTCGTGCTCACTACCAAAGTGCAGTCAGAAATTTGAGGAACGAATGCCACATTTGCTGATATCAAAAGCAGTCTAGAAATTCACATATAACTGAGTTTGTTATCAGAATTTATTTAATGCTTTGCTTATTTTCAGTTATTCTTACATGTTGCATCAACCAGACTAGTTGAAACCAAAGTATAAATAACAATCATAATAACAGCACATAGAGACACACAAGACAAATTGCTAGAGGACGGTAAGTCGGCCAGTACCATTGCAGCTTTCCAGATAAACGATATCTATCCTTAAAACTTCTACATTTCAATTAATTAAAATAAAATGAATCATATCATACATGTACAAAGTGACAATTATCCATGAACCCAATAATAATAATAAGCTGGTGGTGACTTGACTAAGATAACATTGGTCGACCTTTAAAAGGGAAAAGGGTCATGCTTCGCGGTAAGGAAAAAGCAATTAGGATCACTTTCTATCTTGAGGCAATTACATATAGTTCTTATTCGGTATGATCATCCATTTATTAGCAGATATCTTCTTATCAACTTACAAAGATCGGCTCAGTTCGGTCACTTGGTCATTGCTACCAACGGTGCCGTGTTGACAGTAAGGCCTAACATTAGGCCTGTGCCTTTGGCCCACAAATTTAAAAGTTACAAATAGTGTTTTTTTTTTTTTTTGCTATAATAATATTGTAGGTATTTGAGGTATACACAATCATGGGTAAATTGCCCTAAATTAATTAAGTACAAGCATTAATTTTTTAAATTTTAATATTCACTTGACCACATTTTTAAGTTACTTTTTTTAATGATATATTGAAAACATTGATTCTTAAGGATAAAGTTTTAATAATAATATTAATTTGTGATTAATAATAAGATTTTAATTGAAAGAAAAATCATTTTGATGATTAACTATTTCCAAAATTATACCTTAATGGTTTTTTTTTTATCTCTATATATACATTGTAAAAATTAATATTTTCACATATTCTCTTTCCTATTTCATTTTTAATCTTTTTTCTCTTCTTCTATTTCTCCTCTTTCTATTATTTTCTTAAGACTTGAAGTGTATTGTCAGAGTAGACAACTGGTGTCAAATTGTTGCTGGAGAAAACATCAAGGGTAATTTTCTTGATTTTTAGATTCTATTGTTTCATCGTTTTCTCTTTTTTACTTTAAAACATTTCTATTTATAAATTCGATTGTTGTCTTTTCATTTTATTTTCTTGTTACACTTTTAGCATGATAATATAAAATGTCAAATAAGAAATATGAATCTAATTTAAAAAAAAAAGAAAAATTGAAAATTAAATTCAATCTCAACATTGTACTTTTGATAAATTTGTTACTATTTATAAAAAGATATAAAAATAAGTACAATTGATGAAATTGATAGTCTTAATTTCAATCAAGAAAAAAGAATTTGCAGACGAATACTTCATTTAAAAAAAATAATGAATATAGGCTGAAAATATTATGATTCAGTAAAATGAAAAATAATTTATGAAAAATTTTGAGATTTAATGATAGAAAAATATCCCATTAGACATAATGATTTACAATTTCAAAAAAAACAAAAATATTTTATCAAAGTGAAATGTTAAAATTAAAATTACTTGATATGAAATATTAATAAATAATTTTGAAATTAAAAAATTAAAATAAAAATTAATAATTTCATTAATTTTATTTTAGAAATTTTAGCTTAGACCCTAATTTATCTAAACACGGCCAGGTACAAAAACGTCTGGTGTATTTCATCTTGTCACTATATATTGAAGCTATATAATCAATCCCAACGGATCAGAGCCCAAGATTCCTCACGCATACCAAGTTGAGTTGCAACTACACGATAACCATAATTCTCTATGCTTTCACATCAATCATGTCTTCAATAAATGGATGAATCTCAACCGAAAAATGGTCCATCATGGCAAAACTCTCCTGTTTTTAGACTCATGGGTAGGAAGCATCAACATGCTCTCAATATGAAGGATTATGTTTAGTTGATCTGTCTTTCTTCGACCCTGGATCCTTCGGAGCACCCTTTGTTCTTTACCTTTTCAAGAGTATGACACATTGAAATTGTATAAGAAAATGTTAGTTCACGCAATTTAGCCTTGATAGTAATTTTCCTAAATAAAAGTTCTTGAAATTGCTTATGCAAAACATTCTTTTCTTGTTACAGAGGTACCCTTTGCCTTTCTTTTCTTGGTATCTATGTTTAATCTCTTGCAATGAACATGAACCATATGCAAGAGAACTGGGTGACACATCTTACTGTACCTAGCATAGCAAATACACATTCACAAGGCAAACCATGTGTAGTTCCAATTCGGCCTTAACTCAGTCATACTCGTCTAGTATATGATTCAATGCACTGCTTGATACAAATCTGCTTGATGTAAAATGGAGTATGACGTTTATGCTTTTATCAAATGATGCCTCGGTTTGGGTGTGTTGCAATGTAATTATGTTGTTAATGGCATCCCAACAATTTCACATATCCATGTTGTCTTGAAGGAATATTTTCAACCTCCAATGATAATTAAATTAAAGATAAATTATTTATTTGGTTCTTATAATTTTATAATTTGTATCTTTTAATTCTTTTAGTTTGAAAGTGATTTTTTTAGTTTTTATTATTTATATTTTAATTCTCTTTTAATTCATATAGTTTAAAAATGGTATTTTTAGTCCTTACTGTTTGTATTTTAATTCTTTATTAGTTTCTATAATTTGTATTTTAATTATCTTTTAGTTCTTACTACAAAAAATATATAAAAATAATTAACTACAAATTAATTATAAATTATTAACTATTTTTTATTATAAATCATCTTGCGATAAATTAGTTACGAATTACTTGGTAATATTTTTGTACTTAATTGTAATTAATAATATTACTCATATTTTGATGGTAATGACTAAAAGTAAATTAAAATATAAAATATAGAGATTAAAAAGACTACTTTCAAACTATAGAGACTAAAAAAGAATTAAAATGTAAATTATAAAAACTAAAAAGATAACTTTCAAACTATAGGGACTAAACGAAAATTAAAAAGTAAATATTATAGGGACTAAAAAATCACTTTCAAACTATAAGGACTAAAAAGTACAAATGATAAAATTATAGAAACTAAATAAATAATTAAACCTTAAATTAATAATGATCCTATAATTATTATTTTTAACATATAATCTTTTATTGTATAATGTTTTAAGCAATTCATCATGGATTAAGAGATTAGTCATATTTAAAACTCTTTACACCTCTCTAAAAATGTATTATGTGGGTCCTTCTCCAATAAGGTATTTTTTGGAAATTAAACTTATATTTTTTTTCAACTCAGTATGTGTTCCTAATTGAACTATATATATCAGTTAAATTTTTTATTTGACAATAAGAAAAATAAATACTACCAATTAAATAAATGGTTAACATTAAACACACATCATCTATAAATTTACATTTTTAAAACAAATCATCTTACATTTTAAATATTTATGTCCTTAATGTTTTTATTAATCTTGATCATATGTTTGTACCTAAAAAAAAAAAAATCTAGATCACGTGTGGTTCTTCTCGTATGACAAACATTTTTGCATTAAATACTCATCCTTTACGTGTTTATATATTATACCTTCTAACACCATCATATTAAATGAGCATTACGACTACGGCAACCACCCCACTAAGAACATGTCGATTGATATGGACAATTTAGTTTGTTGTTTGTTATTAAATTTATTTAAAATGTATAATTATCATAATTTATACTAAAAAGATAAGGTAAGTGTTTTTATCTTACGCTTTGAAGAAAGAATTTTATTATTATAATAATTTTATTTGACTCAAACATAATTATCTTCAATAAAAAATATCAATTATCTAGAAAAAAAATAAAGTAAATATACTTTTTTAAATTAGTATGGCATGCAGAAAGATATGTTGTAATCAGGGACGAAACCACATAGTGCATACATCTCAATGCAAAAGGGACATCTGGCCCCCCTAAAAAATCAAAATTCCTTAGTAACGGTACTTAAATAGAAAATTGACTCCCTCAACAATTAACTTTTATCGTATTAAGTTTAATATTATAACTTTCTTCTTCATGCTTCTTTAATATAATCATGTGCTAATTTTTTTTTGCCCCCCTTAACTTTTTTGTCCCCCCCCCCCCCCCTAACTTTTGTCACATCTATACTGAAGTTATACAAATTGTGATTTCTATTATCCACTTAAAAAATTTCATGTAAAAAATGTATTTTTTTTTCGTATGCACACCGCATTATTTGGACCTCATTAAAACCGGTAAGTGTAACTGTCAGAGAGTGGCAGGATGCATTAATAAAGAAGCTGAAGCAGAACCTGAATCCACACTGGAACCAGTTCGGCGAACACGTATAAGATTAATTGTTTGCTTGTTTATAGTTTTCTGGCACCCACTTTCTCAATATTGTAGCGATATAATGTTCAGGTGAGGTGTTCATCTAAGCTACTAGTATCATTTATTTATTTCCATTTTCTAAAATATTCCGTTAATCTTGTCTTGTTCTTTTTCTCTTCTTTGCATTGCCTCTGAACTCTGATATTGATGTATTTCGAGTGTATATTGTCTTTTAACTGTCGGTTCGTTTTTGTGAGTTTAACCGCTCTTCATTTTCTTCATGGTTAAGTTGTACCCCGTGTGCCTTACGTCGCAAAGGGTATACGTTACCTATTAGAAACAAAGTGAATGTGAAATGTAAATGACATGTCAAGATGCACAAGTAATTTTAAAATGATTCAATTTGATATCATTTCCAAATGGTTTGGGATGATACCTTACGTTGCAAGGGTGTACTACCTTTTAGAAAGAAAAAAAAAAGTGAATGTGAAATGTAAATGAAATGTTAAGATGCACAAGTAATCTACAGTTTATTCAATTTGATGTCATTTCCAAGTGGTATTGACTTGTCTTGTATGTGTACGCGTCTTTGTTGTGGTTTTTTTATTAGCTTTCTACTTGCTGACTACAGTGAAGCTTAATCGTCATTATGTTTTGTTTTGTCATGCTCTCTCGGTTTACTACTCTTATGCCCAGGGTCTCTATATTTTATCTTAATTGAAAGATTCTTTTGTCTAACTTTTATAATCAATAACAACAAAATCTTATAAGATCGGTTACATGGATCACATAACATTTTTTCTGGTATGATTAAAACCAAACCTTTTTTTTAAGCCATTAAAGCCAAACTTTTATAATCAAAACGTATTCTTATATTCTTAAAACATAATAAATAAACTGTTGGAAAACTTGGCAGAGAAGAAAAAAGTTGGGAGAAAATAGAAAAATCCATTATCTGAAAGTGAGAACGTGCATGGAAATAGTATATGAAAGAAGTTAATTTCGTATACAACATGACATAATAGAAGACTGTATGCCCGTAACTACTCCTAACAAACGAAGTGAACTTGCTAACAAAATTGAGCTAACTAACTTTGAGTTAATCACCAACTCTGGTAATATAAACTATTTAACATAAGTAAGTGGCTATAAAAGGAATGCCACCTTTCAATGATGAAACCAAAATTAACAATATCCTAGAATTCACTTTGGTTCCCTCGAAGTTTAGCTTGCGTTACATCGGTGGATCACATAGGTTTTGTTTAAGGTAACTCACTTTTATAAAAATGTAACACTGTGTCTTTGTTGGTTGTTATGCTGTAATTATTTGGAACGATTGATAGCCATTGCAGTGTTCAACTGTTCATTGTTAATTTTGTGTCTCTATACTGAACAGTATGAGTCAGGAGCTGAAAAAAGCTGCCTCTAAGGGTCATGAGAAAATGGTAACATCACAAGAAGAGCAGGCAAAGGTATCTCCAGTTATTTTGCATTCTTTGTATATTAACAAAGATACTTTTGCTCTTGTTGCATGTGAACTGAAAATATCAAGCAACAATGTATAATAATTTGCTTTCTTTTCCAGATCACTGAGGTTAGAGGGTTGATAGGGCCACTATCAGATAAGGAATCTGTGTACTGTTCTGATGCTTCCATCTCAAGGTATTTAAGGTCGCGAAATTGGAATGTCAAGAAGGCAGCTCAAATGTTGAAACAGAGCCTAAAATGGAGAAAAGAATACAAACCTGAAGAGATTCGCTGGGTAAGTTACTAATTGCTTTCAAAAAGATTTGATGAATTTTAATTTTTAACAGATAATGCATGGCTGGGTTGTGTCCTCTTTTTATAAAACTTGGCTAAGATGGTTAAACTGAGTATTTGTCGTCCCTCTATTCCCTTGAGTCCATCACTCTCTTAAGAGGACCTGAGAGAATGCCAGAGTAAACTGTGAAAGAAGTGTTCACAGCTCAGCCATATCTATGACTACTTACCTTGTTTTGTTTTGTTTTGGCTATATCTAACAATATTCTAGATAAACCACCAGTAACTGATTTTGTTGACATATTGTCTCACATGGAATGTGTGATCTGGACCTGCTTTAGACTTGTGTCAATTTTCACGCATTGTGATATTTTATTCTGTAAAATGTTATTTCACATGGATTTTTCATAAATGAAGGAAGAGGTTGCTGAGGAAGCACAGACAGGGATGATGTATAAACCAAATTATCATGACAAGTATGGGAGATCAGTGCTTGTAATGAGACCTTGTGTCCAGGTTTCTTCTGAGAATCACTTTCAATATCTATCTTCTTTTTTTATTTTTGGTACAGTAGTATTTATATTATTTAATTAATAAGGATGTAATCGTACTCAGCGCTTGGAATGAATTAAAATGTAATAATGAGAATAAGAGTATTCAGATATCATGGTCAACTAGCTACCTTGTTATTTTTCTTTTTCATCAGTGGAAAACACTGTAGAGTTTTAAGACTTTACATAGCAATGCCACCCTTTTACTCTGATTTGAAAATGACATCAAGGTTTTATGCATTATATATGTAGAATTGGTTGGAAACCAATTTGTAGAGATTGCCTCAAAATCTGTTATAAAGTTTGCTGTGGAGTTAGTTAAACAGTTGAGTTGTTATTGTTATTGTAACTAATTCTCTGCTGCTTAGCTTCACGGTAACACTATTCATATAAATAGACATAGATGGCAAGTAGAGAGTTGTAAGGAAAAAAATAATAATTCAGTGTGTAATACTGTTGTTTTAAAAGTCAGAGAAGGCAAGAGAGAATAGTTAAGGTGTGAGCTAGTCTTGGTTGGTTCTATATTTTCCGTAAAATCTTGAATGCAAGAGGGAAAGAAAGATTGTGTAGCAGGCCAATGAAGAAGGCATCGTATTAAATTTCATTGGTCTTGAAAGCATAGTGCAAAGAGCTCTCTCATATGGATGCAGGCTACATTGATCAAACCCGTAAATTTGTGTTATTCTTCTACTCTATATCTCTTAAATTTGCATTTGATTCTTGATATAATTTACTGGTCATGTTGAACAGATTTGATTTACAGTACCTTGTATTCTTGTTATAGTTTGATCTTCTTGGATTTTTTTGTTTTTTTCCTTAGTTTTCCATTATGTGCTATATTTTGAGTAGTTGGAGCCTTTGCAGCACGAAACTTTGATAATCCACAACACGGTTTAGTAACAATTTTTTTAGAGTAACGTCATCCATGTTTTCATTTCATTTCTAATTTCATTTGTGTCTTCATTTGTACACTGCAGAAGTCATCGTCAACACAAGGACAAATTAAGTATTTTGTATACAGCATTGAGCATGCCATTTTAAACCTTCCACCACACCAGGAACAGATGGTCTGGCTGGTAGATTTCCAGGGTTTCAAGCTGTCAGATATATCATTCAAGGTGGCACGTGAATCTGCCCATATTCTGCAAGAGTATTATCCAAAGCAGCTGGGTTTAATAATACTATACAATGCACCTATGATCTTCCAACCATTTTTCTCGGTAACTAAATAAAAGGCTTTTCATTATAACACTTGTATCTTCTTTATGGTGTTTATATATACATGCTGCTTTGGTATAGGCAATATATGATATATTTGCATCGACTTGGTGAAGTGTTAAATGCAGCTTGCAGAGTTAATGATGAGTATATGCTGATTACTTTGGATGACAATGGGGGGTTTATGGTCTTTTCTCCTAACATGCATTTTTTAGCTGCTGATCCGTAGAAGATTATTTTTGTCAGTGTGTGTGTGTATATATTGTTGATCTTTAAATTCTGATGTTAGCTGCTATATAAGGGTGATTATGAATCTAGGACCAATTTGTAATGTGAGAGTGAATCGCTGCAGATGGTAAAGCCCTTTTTAGAGACTGAGACTGTTAATAAAATAAAGTTTGGCTATTCGAACAACCACAACACAAAGAAGATTATGGAGGATTTGTTTGATAAGGATAATCTTGAATCTGCATTTGGTGGGAATGGTGACACAGGAGTTGACATAAATAAATATGCTGAGAGAATGAAAGAGGATGACAATAAGAAGCATTCTTTCTGGACACAGGCCAAGTCCATATCATCAGTTGCACAAAATGCTCCGTCAGATTCAATCAGGTTAGATGCAGTTTCTGATGCTTCTAACACTAAGAAAATAGACTGTTCCCGTGTCCCTAATTGATCAATACATCTTGGTTGCTCAAAGGGACAGAAAAGCCGTGGCGTTGTGGAATGAGAAATTACATACCTAAATCAGTGTTGATTCAACTGTAATGCAGCAAGATGCTATGACATATGTTCTAGTTTGAAACCCAGATTCAAGACACCTAGTGTCAACTTCATGTATGATTTATGATGATAAATAATTTTTCCTTGTGCCTTGAAGGTTGAGTTTTGAAACAGGCAAGAAATGCAAGCTAACGCATCAGCTTCTCATGTGATTGACAATATTTTCCCTCATAAACAGGGATAAATTTAAGCATTATAAAAAAACTAAAAATAAATAATTAAAGCCTACTGTCAACATAAGTTTTCTTATCGTCATTGTGTCTGAAAGGAGGGAGAAAATGAGATGTACAAGAGTAGTCAAGGATAAGTAGGATTGTAGGGAATTTCCGTAATAAAACTTTCAGAATATCCAGTCAAGGATAAGTAGGACTGTAGGGAATTTCTATAATAAAACTTTCAGAATATCCAGAAAAATCCACAATAGAACTGATTTACAATTATAATAATGGACCTGAACTGCAAGTGCTACAGTGTTTCCACATTTATAAGATGCATCAACAGGTTCTTGGAAATAGTCGCTCGCTCACCGGATAAGATAAATATACATAAAAAATGGGAATTCATCTCTAGATATACTGATTCAACACTGTACTCGCACATAGAAAACAACCTAGCTTTAGGACAAGTGCACATATTCTATGTACCTAACACAGTGTCACTGAAAACATCTTCCACCTTTGTGATTTAACTGTAACATTTCTTATTAAATGTGAATGTATATCCTGAAAAGGTGAGAAAATGCAATTTAGCATATTAGTATAGTAGCAAAAGAAGAAGAAAAGAATCAGTGAGTGTTTACCTAAATAACATATCATTGGAACATGTTGTCCAACTTCTGCTTGTAAAGAGCCAAACGCTGGGAACAAGTATAGTTGTCAGTGCCTTGCCAAATTAGTTACAAGAAGATTTAAAGGACCTTAATTTCAACATCATAATAGAGCATCAATCCAAGTAGCAGATGACTAATGACTAATAATAGATCAGAGCTGCTAGAATGTACCAACATCATCTGCATACATTTAATTTTTGTGTTCACTACCAAAGTGTAGTCAGAAATTTGAGGAACAAATGCCACTTTTTTGTTGGTATCAAAAGCAGTCTAGAAATTCACATATAATTGAGTTTGTTATCAGAAACTAATCACTGCTTGTTTTCAGTTGTTTTGCCCATGCTAATCAACCAGACTAGTTGAAATCAAAGGAAAGATTTTAATGACAATTTCTCCTAGATGAGAGTAACAGTGAAGCTTTCTTAGTTTAACAAGAAGAACACATAACAACAGCAATCATCGATAACAATCATATAAGTAATAACATAGCACATAGAGACACGTGACAAATAATTTCACAAGCAAAACCATTTTTATGTTCTATTCAATCTATTGGTAGAGGACTGCAAGTGCCATTGCAGCCTTCCAGACAAATAATATCTATTGTTAAACATTTCATTAAAAAAAGAAAGTGTCTTAAAAGGGCTATAAACAGCATACCCTAGTATAGGCATAAACTCCAGCTTCAGAAGGTCCTATGGGACTCCCCCTCCTAATGAATCTTCCCTCTTTGAAAATGTAAAGCATGGGAATTCCAGTTGACAGTTCCAAACTAATGACCTGATGAAAGGTAAAAGAAAAAAAAAAAATCATAACTATGTACGATATGCAAACTTATGAGCCACAATAATTCTGAATACTCCAGTCACCTCTTGGGAAGTTAATTTATCAAGGTACATGATAATGGATCTCAATGAATTCCCATGGGCTGAAATCATAACATTCTTTCCAGATAAAAGTTGAGGTTCAATCTGCAATATTGATGTCAATAGGATCAGTCCCTTATCAATGTTATATGATGACTTCAACCACAGAAGTTTGGCCAAACAACATATATCAAACTACTACGTACTTCCTCTCCAGCATATATAGGCTTGAAGTACGCTAGTCCCATAAAACATCAAACATATAGCAAATACATAACTGAACTAAAGCAGAGCTACTGAGTTAAGAGAAACATCTAGTTTAAAGATTCACATTTGTCTGGAAAACTTTTAACACCAAATTTAACACACGAAAATGAGGAGGGGAGGGTGGATGTAATTTACTGATCAGAATTCTTTTGAAAAACCAAAACAAAAATGAAAAAAAAAAAAACTATATTTCCACTTACTTGGTCTCTGAAATAGGCAACTGCTCTTTCAGCACACATTTCCAAACTTTCACCATTTGGAGGAGGTATGTCATAACTTCGTCGCCACTCATGGACTTGTTCTTTCCCATATCTGTCTGCTGTTTCTTGCTTATTGAGACCCTGCAGCTCCCCATACCTGAAAGGATAATAATTATGTTATACCAATAGTATGTTAATGTTATTCATGCCATTGTAAAGCAGAAATTTCAAACAATGGAAGCAGGAAAAAGATTACTACATTCTTTCATTTAGTTGCCAAGATGCTATGACTGGAATGGACTGCTCTTTTGTATCTTCACTAAACACTTGACTCCATGACCTTGCTTGTTCACTCTCATTGTGCATCATGATAGGGACCTGCTGGGAAGTTGATGATTTAGGAAATAACATTTTACTAGTATACTGCAGCAGATAAAAATAATTTTTCAAATGGTCTAGAATAGAGTTTATGTATGTAATCAGCAACAAGCATAGCAAAACCTGTCAATTTTTTTCATTAACCAATTTTCTGGATTGTTGTGTCCGTATAAATAGATCAAAATTCCTGTCTTTTTCACTAAAGCACCAGAGATTTGGAATATGGTATGCT
The DNA here is from genome assembly GCF_004193775.1 of Glycine soja. Classification (NCBI taxonomy): domain Eukaryota; kingdom Viridiplantae; phylum Streptophyta; class Magnoliopsida; order Fabales; family Fabaceae; genus Glycine; species Glycine soja. The sequence goes on from NC_041005.1 coordinate 9,910,286, forward strand.
TATTAATATGCCCTAGGCTTTCTAAAGAAATATTAGTTACATAGTGTGTCAGTTTTGACGCCAGAAGATAGGTGTCCTTTTGGGTTACCTTCCCACGACGGTGCTGGGTCATGGCAAGCATGGCTGTCATTTGTGCACGAATCAAAGCTGATGTAAATATTACATCAACAGGAATGCTGCTAATTCTTTTTCCAGCTTCAATTGCCTCATCTATACCCTTCTTGCTTAGAGGGACATCAACACACCCTGTGAATAAGTTCTTCTCATTCCATAACGACTCACCATGCCGAATAAGGATTAAAGCTGCTTCATCTAAGTTGGAACATATTGAACAACAGTTAGACAACACCCAACCAACAACTTGAACTGCCTGAATGTTGCAACCACCTCAAACTTGGTGAATCCAACTTCAAGAAGCAATATACATGGACACATTTAGCAAACAAGGATGTCCAGCAATAAATATAATTGTCAGGAACGTTTAACTTACTTGATTTCTTGTAAGTGTCACCAGCATTGCTTCTTGAAGGGGACAACACTGGATCAACGACTGATGTTTGCGAAGCTAGAGATCGAATTACACTACAATTCCTCTGGCCAGTGCAGTTACTTCTTCTCGTTGACAAGCCATTACTGCTGATAAAATCCCTAGACACCAATGTTACTAAATTGTTTTGATGCTTTTGGTGATGATTTAAATTATTCAGATAAGAATGGGACTGCAAAGTACCAATAGCCTGGTAATATACTTCAGCAGCCATTATCTGAAAATTGAAAACAAACAGCTGAGTAAGAAAAAACAACTTTAGAGTTGACAATTCAGGAACAGGGCAACAGTGCTAGGTTGCTGTGGTGCACAAGAGATGCAGCTAACATGTAGGTTTTTTATTTTGATGAACATGTAGGTTTGTTTTAGTATCATGATGTACCCTCAAAACTCAAATATTAGAATCAAGGAAACAACAAAAACATACTTGCTTAGAAAAATGTTCAACACCAGGGGAAAAAAAAAAAAAACAATCTACCTTACATCACTATCTAAATCATCATAGGCATAGGGAAATTAGAAATAAAGAGATAGCAGATCTATAAAAGGAATATAGCAACGAAACAAGAGAAATCCCACATAGAAGTTTGATGCGTAAATAAAAAAAAAAATGAGAAAGTTACTTTTTTATTTTATTTGCAAAGAGTATTAAGTCAAAAATCACGAAAACAAATGGAATCAGCGTACCCCAGATGCAAGTAGTCAAAGAGAAGAGCGAAATGAAAATGTGGAAGAGAACATTACACTATAAATGGAGAAAAGGAGGTGGAGGCAATGCAAGAGTGCGAAGAATGAGTTTAAGGAGAAAAATGTAAATACAGAAGCGAAGGTAGTTGTAATTGTCAAGAGTATCAAGTGGCACGACAAATTGACAAAGCATAGAAATAGAAGAAAAAATGGTGGTAGGTTTGTTTGTTAGGTTGTTGGACAAAAACTAGACTGTGCCACATCCCGCTAATGCCATGCGCATAAAACCTTCCAAACTAAATTCTGTTTTTTTCTTTCTTTCTTTCTTTTTTCGCTCTGCTTCAATTTTTCCAAAGATTATTATAAATAATAAATTGAGTAATGATATTTGGGATATTCCATTATTCTATACACTTAATTAATCTTCATTATTTCTCTTTATCTCTTTCTCTTCTTATAAGGTGTCAAAAATGATGATAATGTCAACGAATTTTGTATGCTTGTAATAGGCTTTTTCTTAGAAAGAAAAAAAAAATCCCCCTCGCTTGAGTGAGTTTGTATTCAAAAGGGGAAAACACTAGTGGGAGTAAGGTGAGAGTCTAATATTAGTAAGTATGGTATCATTATATTTGACCTATTTAATTTTATCCTTTAAAAATAATTGGGTCAAATTATTTAGAAAATTAAGGAATTTGTTTTTTAATAAAAGAAAAGAGAGGAAATAGTATTATGAAATTACTTTTAAAATAAGTTGCAATAGTAACCTCACCCAAAATAAACTACTTCTTATTTTAATGCATGCCAAGTCTACCAAAATAAATTATTTAGAACCTTTCTATAAGGGAATTATTAAAAAGAGGCCCAGCAGTAAACCTCTCCCACTCATTTTCTTCTGTTCTCTATACATAGTTTCTTGGTTCCAAAATAAGAAGGAAACACCTAACAAAATAAGGCTTAAACCGGTGAAATTAACATCATCTAACACCACGACTTATTGTATTTAGAGGCCTAAAGTAAATTTTAAAATGAGATATTTTTTAATTTAATATTTTTTTTAATAAAAATTAATATTTTTATTGAAAATTTATTTTTCAAGCTTTTAAGGATGTAAATTTATTTATTAATTTATTATAATCGATTTTCTTTAACATTTATTTTTCAATTGATATTAAAACTAATTCATTAAATTTTTCTTGAGACATTGTTGATCTTAAATAAGATTTAATTAATTTTAGTTTTGAAAAATTTCTTTCCGTCGAAATAACACTTACCAAAATTGTTAACATTATTCTATAAGCAATAAAAGTATTCGGAAAAGAATTAATTTTTTATATAATTAAGTATATCAATTGGTGTATAATTATCAATATTCGCATTAAATTATTTTTTCTATGAATAAAATGTTTTTCCACGAAACTTAGGTTCTATATCCATTTCAATAGTAATTTTTTGGACAGATATTTTAGCATTTTCAAAATCATCTCTATATTTTTCAAAAAAAAAAAAAGAAATAAGACCTTTCAATTATTCTATAGCAACATCCATACTCATATCTTTTGATTGTAACTTTTTACTAATGGAGTTTACAGCAAATAATATGTCATACCAAATAATCATACTTAACAAAAACTTAAAATTTTTAAGCTCATAAGTTATTAAACAATTAGATTTGTTTTTTTATTTTAAGATCGCCATTGATTTCACTTAATTTTAATAAAGCATCTCTTATTTGTGGAGTTTGAAATCTTAAAGCTTTTATACTTTAAGTACAACTTTCCCATCATGTTTGTGACAATGGTTAGATAGTTAGACTAGGAATATGATCTTGTAGAATTTTTCATCTTTTTGTTGAAAAAGAAAATAGAGTATATATGCATTGTAGTACTCCAAAAAAAAAAGATGTAGCTTTAGGACAAGAGTTAGTCATATCACAAAGTACTAAATTTAGACTATAACAACCACATGAAATATAAAATGATCGAAGATTAATGTCTACATTTTTTTTTTGCACATCTTGATGTTTTTTCTTTCATTTTGATCCATTATCATAACTTTGTCCTCTTAAGTTACTAATATCAAGTCCAATATTATTTATTTAATTCATATTAGCATCAAAAAAACTTTTTCCAGTTGTATCATCTACTTTTAAAAATTTTAAAAAATATTCAAAAACTTGTATTTGAGTTGAAGAAATATCTACACATCCTAATACAAAAGATATTTGTTCTTGATGACTAGGAGTAGAATCAAGTATGATTGAAAAATATTTCGCATTCTTAATATTTTTTATAATATTTGTTTTAATTTCACTTGCTAACAAATTTATCAATTCATCTTGTATCCTATGTCCAAGGTAATGATTATGAATTTTATTATCTTTAATTCCAAGAATATGTTCTTGCATTATAGGATCAAATTCTACAATTGTTTCAATAATACTTAAAAGTTTTCATTACTTTCTTTGTAAATTCTTTCATCCGTTCCACAAAATGCTAAGTTATTTTTTGCAAGTATTTTAACAACTATAATAATTCTAAATAAAACATTTCTCCAATGTTCCCTATCTCTATTTATTTATTCTTGAACATGTTTGTCAATTATTTTATTTTTTAATAACCATTTTTCTAAGTCAATCCATAAACTCATATTAGCAATGTGCTCATTACTTATCTCATGATTCCTCAACCTATGACTAATATTTTGTCAATCCCTACTACCTTCATTAGCTAATTTAGTAAACAAAAGACTTTATCCAAATCTTGAGAATAAATTAACCATCTTCTTTCACGTTGTTCACCATTAGACAATTTTTAAATGTAAAATGATGAAGAAAAGTGCCTTGAAAATTCGTCCTTAGAAAAATCTATATTAGTAATTTTAATAGGACCTTTTTCTACTAATAAATCTCTCAAACTTGTAATAATATTTGTCCATTGACTTGGATCATATATATTTTAATAATTATTTCTTTTAATTTATTAATTTCTTCTTCTTTTTCATTTTGAGTTTGGAAATCAATATAATTATGTTCATTAACTAATAATACTTCTTCGCTATCTTCATTTTCATAAATTACTACATTGTTAACTTGTTCATTAACTAATACTTCTCTATTTTCATTTTCATGAATTTTTACATTGTAAACTTGTTTATTCAACGAGCAATTACCTATATGTTTAGATTTATTTTATTTGTTTTGATAAATCTATCTAGAGTCCCTTCTTGAGATTCAATTAAAGCATCAATTCTTGTTTTAAGTTTTGAATAACCATATTCTAATTTTTTAGTTGACATTTTGAAATAAAGCAACTAATGTATAAAAAATAAATAAAAGTTATAAAACAAGATTGTGAAAAAAAATGTTGGAACAATAAAACCTGATTGCCAACTTGCAAATGGATTGTTTTATATATTTCTTTGAGTTGAAATACTTCACTGCAATGCTCTATGAACTCTAAAACCAATAAATGTAAAACAAAAATATTTTAGAATTTCAAGAAATTATACAAAAAAATACCAAAACTGAATTATAAAAATTATAATCATATTTCAAAAAGCAAAAAAGAGCATAAATGATTCAAATGATTTAGTCTAATGGATAGAAAAATTATTAAAATAACATGTATAATACCTTACATGTGAATCACTATAGGAGCAAAAGTAAAGTCAAACCACAAATCAAAAGCAAAATAAGAAATAATGAAGAAAAAAAATCAATATGCCTATTTAATCAAATGAGAATAAAGAAAGAAATAATCTACACAAACAGAGAATCACATAAAATAAATGAGAATAAAAATGATATTTTAGTTAATTTGAAAAAAAATAGAGAATGACTTTTTGATTACTTTCGTAATTAAAAAAAATTCAAATTAATTTTATTGAAAATTGATATATTCATATTAAGAGACCCTTGACATAATGAATCAATAGACAAACTAATTAATAGAAACTAATGAGTAATTAATTTTAAGTAAAAATTAAATAAAAAAATTATGGATCTTACCGAAAATTAAAATTATATATTTTTTTACAAATATTATAAAAAAATATGAATCTTATAATTATTAATATACATATTTTTTGAGACCTAAAGCAACAACAGTTACTCATTGGGTCGACATAGTTGACACAAATGGCACGTGTTTATGTTTATGTCATCCCGAAGTTACGTTCTTTGAAGACAAAACTCGACAAAGGCAGTCTCTCTCTCTCCCACCTACCCACCCTTTGCTATTATCACTGTTTCAATTCAACGATGAGATCAAGGGCCTTGACATTGAAATTTTCTTCTATAAATTTACCATGATCACGTGTTACATACAACAATCAACAATGTCAATTGTCAACAACTACTTCCGGTGGCTGCAATGGAATATGCCCTCGCATTCTGCGCCTGCCTTGGAAGGAGAGAGAAGTGAATCATCCAAAACCTTCCCGTACCAAATCAGGAATGAACTTCCATCTAATACAAAGTTTAGATTTTTTTTAAATGATTTTATACTTCCGGAATTGCATTCAAATTTTGTGTTATAAGGTTTCTTTGTGTAATATTATCGTATTTTAAAGAGATTAATTTATATACTGAAAATATTTTTACACAGACATTTAATAAATAAAATTTGATCACTTTATTAGGTCATCATATTTATTATTTTGATGTGATATTTTACATTGGCATTATATATAACTTAATTAAACTCTTTCTTAAAAGAAAAGCCAGTGTCTTTGTCATTGAATAATTTTAAATCATCAGACTATACTTTCATAAATTCTTTTATTTATTTTAATAAAAATGTTGACTAATTGTTATATTTTTAAGATATTAAATGTATTTAATTTTTATTTATTATTTATTCTATATAAAATAAGAAGGGATTATAAGAGAATTTTAAATTATTTTTATCAAGTAAGAATTTGTTCATCATGAGCCCTTATTATTACAGTTTCTTTTATATAAAACACACTTTTATAAAATTAATTTTTTTAAGTTCGTCATGTGTTTGTTTCGACTTTTCAAAATAATCAGAAACTTTAGAGCATTTAAAATCTAACTAAAATCCAAAGTTATTTGAATAGCTTTCGTTAAGCAATTTTTAATATTCAAACAAACATAAATTAGCTTATTTTTTAAAAAATCTCTAAAAAATAATTACTAGATTATTTAACACCATGTAAACATTCCCCAATATTATTAAGCAAAGCGTTGATGCCATGTTGATGCCCTACCTGGTAATATTGGAGTGTTGCTTATTCGACTTATTTTCTTCAAATAAATAATAATAATAATAATAATAACCATATGACCGTTTAATTACTGATAATAAAAAAATATGACCGCTTAATTTTTCCCAACTAAAGTCCGTGTCTTCGGTCTTCCACCAACCTCTTCTTCCTGTACACTTTTCTCTTCTTCCATACTTCAAGTGGGTTCAGTAATTCAAAGCCAAATGGATCACATTTGACAATAATTTCGGTGGCTGCATGTGTACCAAATCTTAGATGATGATGATGGTAATGTCGTATTTGAACAGTTTAAATCAATATGCAACTAAGCATACTGTTAATAAATTACTGGGGTGCTAAAACATCCCATTCACATCCCAAAAAAACGGCCGAAGAAAATAATTTTGCTTTTGCTGAGAACCCAATAAATAAATTGGAAAGACGTTCCCTAGAGTGGCCTACGGACCTGAACTATAGGGCTAAGTCAATCAAATATCAAGGGACATAACTTTTTAGGATGGGTTTGATAGAGTATAAAGAAAAGAAATAGAGAAGAAATTTTAATGAAAATAGAATCGTAGAGGTGTGATATTTACATTAATTTTTTTAAAAAAATTATTTCCATCCTATTTCTTCTCTACTAAACCCACCCTTATTTATTATTGAGGGACTCATTTATATTGAAAAATATTCGTGATTGTGAAAAGTATCAAAAAGACAAAAAAAAGTCTAGCTATTTGCAAACTATTAGATTCGATTTCGAGATTTATGTATATAAACAATATTGTTAGAATGAATTTCCACTTTAACACTTAATCATACTCTAAAAGATCAGGGAATCCTCTTCGAAATTTTAAAAAATAAAATGAAAAGCAATTTAAAATGTGAACAAAATAGTTATATATAACATAAAACGTTGTTTTTTTATTGATAAATATAATAAAAGAAATTTTAAAATTTATGTCGTGAAGGATTTTTATAATAAAAATAGCTTTCAGCACCCGTTTTTTTTTTAGGAAAACTCTTAGCATTTAAAAAAAAAAAATTAAAGTCCTTTTACAACACTTTGTCAACTTTCCAGGTTTCCAAATGGACATATCCAATTATCCATAATCCAATCCAACATGCCCCAAGACCTGACATGTCCACTGCGTCATTGTGTCATGGGCTACTCATAGGTTATGGGCGAATCTCCGTGGTTTGCTGCCATTTCTTTTTGCATTTATCTTTTTTCTATTTACATCTCCACTTATTTTTATTTTATTTTTTTATATTCCCATTCATCTCACCTTTACCCTCCTCCCCTTCTTACAACCTCCCGCAAGAGAAATAATTAGGTTGTTATGGTCCCTAATTAATCATTACATTACATGATATGTAATTGAATATTATTATTTTCTTATAAATTGAAAAACTTAAAAAACATATCATATAGAATTGAATATTATATTTTCTTGTAAATTGAAAAACTTAAAAACATATCATATAGAAATTGGTTTGAACGATGAACTCTTGGTAAACTACCTAATAATGTTTCCTCCCACACTGCACAGGAAGTACACACTTTGTTGTTTTAAGCCTTAGATATTGCTATTGAGCAGAATTCTCTGATTACTAGTGTGCTCAATATTGAACTGTATTTCTTGTTGTGTGATGAGCGAGAACACCTTGTTATTGGTGGAAAGTGGCTCCATAGCATAATTTAGGAACTTACACCTGAATATTGTTCATTGAGTGCTCCTAAAATCTGACCATATAATCCGAATTCCTTGCTCTTTAACCATGACAAATGCATTACATGTGCATGTTTGTATAGGTTTTAAAACATTCAATTCATCCCATAAGGTCTTCAATATCAATGAAAACATGTCTAAAGCTTCAAATCTCTTTTTGAAGCTGACATTCTGAGCAAACCGGCTTGAGATAATGTTGTATACAATATACCTGCATCATTGACAAAAGGGGGAAATTGGATCAATGATACTTTCTAGATTTTAAGTAAGCGAACTCATCTCCATATACTTGGACCAACTATGGAAATTTGTTGATAAGAACCTCCATTGGAAGTCCATCACTGGATTATCTAGGAATGAAATTTAAGTTCAATATTCAACCTCTAGCACATATTGTTAACAAACTATCTTATGTCATGTTTTACTCCTCAGAATTGAGTGTTTCTAAAATGAGGAGAAAGAACACTTTTTGAACTACACGATAGACTCAGAAAACACCGAAAAAGGCTAGATATTTCAAGAGATATAATTTGAGATTAATTGAGACGAAAATTGGGAATTTGAGAGTTAGGGTTTGATTCGATGAAAATTTGGAAACAAAAATAAATGAACAAAAATTGGAAGGTGTCACATTCCAAGGATTGATAAGCCTATGAATGCCACAAGAATAAGCACCTTTGATAAGTTTAGAGATTCTCAGGAGACCCTAAGAGAACTAGTCTCACTCACAATGGATGAATTGTAATCTGATTTGCCTTTCATTCACAAAGTAGGAGATACATATAGCTAGTCAGTCATAGGATACTAAAAGTCTAACTCCTATTATTTGTTGGTGATAATTATTTCAATTAAATGTCTTAATTATCATTTAAGTCACTCAACAGACATAAAAATATACCAACAACCAATATTATTCTAAACATCTTATTACAAACTTTATATAGTAAAATAACATAAAACAAGACATCATTCCTCAAGTTGTTTTATGTTGTTCAATGAAAGTTGTCATCATTTGATTCAAGGCTTCCTTCGCTTTCTTAGCGGGTGTCTTTGTCATTGATTCACCAAGTCCTTGTATTGCTTCAATCTCCTTGTTCCTTATTTGATTCTCATCATTTGTTTTAGAGTGAGGTGAAACTAGCACCATGGTGTTTTCAATTGGGTGAATATAAAATGGATTGGAACTTTGGAAGGATTGATCTTAAGCACCGTCCACTGTTGCACATAGTTGATTGATGAGTGCTCATTGTGAGAAAATCAGAGATTCATGCAGCAGGACCCTCTCCCATACAAATGAAAGATGCTAAATGAAAAGTTTGAGTATTTTCTTTGTTAAGCTAACTGCGAAATCAGAAAGATAGTTATTATATGTTGATTCATATATAAGTTATACGACCAAGACCAACTGTACGTGGTAAGTTGAACTAACTGTTAGTAAATACTCCATTGGTTATCTGTCAGTTGGGTTGCTTGTATCAGCTGTGTCATGGAATCAGAGTCCCAAATCGAGACTGTTAAATAAAAGATCGAACAACTCATATTTTAAATGTATATTTTAAGTCTCATCTATGAATTAAATATGATCCATCTGATCTTCATCAGACATGATCATTAACTGACTGCGTGAAAAATTCGACTGCGGAGAATCCAATTCCAGTGTGGTCAGCTTGGGCTGCTGTATTACTTTACATTAATAATTCTTGTATAGGAACAGTTAATTTTTTAACCAATAATTGTTATTTATAAACTGTGGTCAACGACGCCATTAACAAATTTAGCTAAATGTGGTGCGATTATTATTAATCATGAAAAGAAAAAATTGACGTAAACTTTAATTTGATTTAAATAAATAAAGGAAACAATTTGACCAAACCGAGCCCAATTAAAATCGGTATCGTTCAAAACCAACCCGAACCGCAACCACACAGTTGAACTGTTGTATCAAAGTGATTTGTGACTCAAATACTACCAAAGAAAATGTAGGAACCTTTAAAAGCCACCAACGGTCAAAAAACTTAACCATCAATAGCCTAAAAGAAAACAAAAAAATGATTGATGTATTTCACAATCAAGCCCTAGTATAATCTTAATGGAAACAAACCAAACCAAGAGCAGTGACCTTAGCTTCCTAGAAATCATCATCCTTGTTCTTGACGAAAAACAAAACCCTTCAATGAATGCAGCTATAAAAGAATAGTTTATTATAACGACACAAAATAGACTGCTACCATCCTCAAGTCCAGGACAGATCTTGATGTAATTATAAAATTAAGCAGGGTCGTTCCATCAACATATATAACATGATAATATGAAAATGTCGAGATAACACTCCACATCAAGAGATATTAGGAAGTAGATTAATAATATACTGAAATTAATTACGTAATTAATTCTCATTGTCGAACTCCTGGTATTGCCTGAGGATCTCAGCACAGCCAGAAGCAACCTCCTGAGACATGAAGCCCATGGCATTGGCGAACCTATCGTCGGAGGCAATGCCGTTGTAGCGGGTGAGAATCACGACGGCTTCGTCGCGGCCTGGGGTGACTTCCTTGCATTGAGGGTGAGGGCTGCTTACAAGCTTGGCACTGCAGATCTGATCTGCGTGATCCTCATCCACGTACATTGTGTATGCTCCGGTTGAGTCGGTGTACCCCTTCTTCGTGTACACAACCTCGTTGCTAACCCTGCTCTTGCATTGCAACATAATCTCAGCACCTGCAAACAATCATTAATCAAACAATACGTGTTACAAACTAGCAACAACTACTAAGGTAATGTTTCCATTCACATTAAATCATTCAAAATTACCTTCTAATATGTAATTTTAAATATATGTTCACATGTTTAGTCTCATGCCAAAGAAATGATGTTAGATCTAAAATTAATTTTGACTCTAATTTTATTTCTAAGTTGCTTCCAGAATAAAAAGATCCAAATATAAATAACTTTACTTCAAATCAATTTTAACTAAAACCAACGACGGAAAAACAATTTTGCAATACCAATGAATAAATTAACAAGTAGCTACTATCATCGAGTGCAAAAATTTAGCATGACAACAGTAACAAACCACTAACTGACATAGATTTTTGCTAAAATATATTCTAGGACTTGGTTACTAGATCCTACAAACTGCATAAGCTAATTTACAGCCACTTATACAGTCAGATCTGACACCCCAGCAGTAAAATTCGAAATGAACTACTGCATTTCCCGAAACTAAATGTTCTTAAGTGTAAAGGAATGAAATTTAAGTAAGAAAACAAAAGCAATATGAACGAAAAGCTCAAAGATTACATTGAAACAACAGATATTCACTTTATGAAACAGATCTGAGACTTGGTACCGTATAACATAAACACTAGTATTTTTTTAAAAAATATAAAGAAAAGGGTTAGCAATTACCAGCAATGTAGGTGGTAGCTGAGGTCTCAAAACCAGCACGGCAAGGGTCACAGTAGACACGACCCTTCACGCAAAAAGGGTTCTTTGCTGGGCGAATGGCCACAACCATCGCCGGAAGCACACACATAGCCAACAATAACACTGCTCTTGAGGCCATGATGCTCGTCACAGATAGAACAAGATGAAGAGGGTTTCGTTGTAAGAGATGAGTGAGCACAATGGAAGCTCAGGATTTCAATAAAAGGGGTGGTTTGAGTGTGTGGGGAAGCTAGAAAAATGCATAAAGAAAACAAAAGCAAAGCGCGTGGTAAGTGTTCAGCTGCGTTGGAGTGCACCGTAGAGGAAGGTGGTCTCGCAACAAAAACATGCCACGTCATTATGATAAAGGATTCTCGGGCCTGATGGGGTTACGTGGAAGGGTGTAAAGAGAAAGGAGCATAGAGGAAAAGAATTGTGGCAGTGTGAGTGAATTGTACAATAATGTTTGCAGCTGGCGTTGTCGGTGATCGCATGTGACTCTGCTAGTGAACACAAGCTGTTCGGTTCGCAACATGAAAGTGTATGTGTATCTATTAACCCCGCGTCACGCGCCGAAAATTTTGCCTTCTCTCTAATTTTCACTTTTGGGAGAGTTGAGTAGCCTTAATCAAAGTCCATGGAAGTCAATTATGGCAGTTGGCAAGTTTTTTCTATTCTAAATTTTGGAATCTTTAATTTTCTGGAGACTTTATTCAATTATCATCGGTCTTTTCTTTTTTCCTATGCAGAAATTTAGGGAGAGGCTATCTTTTGTAACCAAAAAATAAGAGTGAGAGTATCATATTTAAATTAAAGTACGAAAGTCTTTTGAATAAAAGAGTATTTGTAGAATAACTTATAATTATCTTAAGTCAAAATAATTAATTAAACTTGTGACTTGTTAGTGCATGTTTAATTAAAATTGTTGTAACATGCATTCCAATACAGATTCAATGAATAAAAATAAAAGTAAGTGCATTGAAACTGGGTTATATGTAAGAATTATCTTACAGTTCGTTTGTTGAAATTGGGTTTTGACGATCAAAATGTGAATTGAAATGTTTTATTGAATATAATGGAGATGGTGTTGGTCCTATCCTTCCTCGAATCCAAGTTTTGAAAGCAAATATTTTTCTTAATGAGGATTTCTTGGAGGTCAATCTAGGGTATAATATTAATATAAGTTTTGTATGGCTTAGAATCCACATTTCATGGGTTTTGATTAAAGGTCTAAGATGACGAGCTGGGAATGGAGAAAACGTAAGGGCGTGGACGGATCCTTGGCTAAGGTTAGATAATTCTTTTGCCCAAACTACACTTGATAGCATGCCAACTTTGAAGGTAGGTGATTTCTACAACTATGACTTGGAATCACGAGCTTCTTCAAGCAATTTTTATCTCACATGATTTACAAATTATTCAATCAATGCATTTATTTTCTACTGAAGATGATGATAAGGCGGTTTGGAAATTGAGTAGAGATGGCAAATACTCGGACAAATCGGCTTACTATCATGCCATGGAGAAAATTATTGATAATTCTCATTATAGAGTTCCTAATGATTGGTCACTCATTTGGAAGTTAAATATTCCCTTGAGAATCAAATTGTTGCTATGAAAATTGGCAATGAGATGTTTAGCAACAAGACCACGCTTTACCTAGAGGTGTTGAATGCCCTTTAATGTGTCCCCTTTGCCATGGACGCCCGGAGAATGGAGAATGATCTAGAAGATTTGATTAATTGATTGTCTCGATTGTGATGTTTTTTTAATTTAGATAGCATCGATTGTGATGTTAGGTAAATATGAATTAGTTGAATAAATTATTTATTAACCTCAAAATTCTCATGGTGATTGAATATTTTTGGTATATAATGGCCACACGAAGATTGAAATATATGACCTTATGCATATCACTTTAAACTTATTATACTACTCGTGTTGATTAAACGATATTATATTAAGGAGGATAAATTAATTTCTTACATTTGGTTTCCTAAACTATGAAAAAAAAGCATTCAGATACACAATTTGACTTTGTGGAGAAATAAAAATGCAAATAGTTAATAAAGGTTTAAAAGCATGTAAATATAGTAATGGAAATATTTAACTCTTTTACATTAATAAAATGTTAATTATATTTTACAGTATTCTCTAACTTTAGAGAAGAGTCAAATTAGCACTATAAGTACACATGCTTTCTCTGTATCTATCTCGATCTCTACCTCTCCTCTCTCCCTTCCCACACACATGCACACTTGTAATTTCTTTTATATATATATATATATATATATATATATATATATATATATATATATATATATATATATAAAAGGACCACACTTGTAGATTGACTTGTGAAATGATGCAATTTAAAGTTCAATAAAGTAAACTTTAAAAGCAATATATAATTAAATTTTAAAAGAAAATGCTTAAATCTAAAGAAATCATTTTAAATTGAAAGAATATTTTAAAAGAAAAAGACTGTAAAGTGCACTTAATCTATAGGCAAAATTTCGAAATTAAAAAAAATGAGAAAAAAATGCATAAATTAAACTACTTGAATGTAATTGACTTTTTTTTTTACAGAAGAATGTAACAAATGACTTGAAACTGAAATGTGGGCAAATTTAAATGGAAAAACTAACAATTGTAAATTAGTTTCTGTAAAGTTATTTATATGTTAAAAGCTAACAATTTAAATGGAAAAACTGAAATGTAAAGTTTCTGTAAAATTAAACTTGCAAGCTGCACATATTGTAAATTTTTGAAAAGGTAAATGGCAAGAAATTAAATTGAGAGCCAGTGTCAAGAAACAGGGAATGTAAATTGAAACTTGAAAGAAGAAAGAAGTAGAAGATGATTTACTTAAAATAAATGATTAGGAATGTAAAATGAAAACTAAATGGAAGAAATGTAAAGAGACTTGCATGTAAATTTGGTTGGAAACATACATGTAACTCTTTGAAGTTTGAACCAATAGTAATTTGATGTATGAGGCATGTTAGGTGTTACAAAGCGTTTGTGTAATGTGTTTCGATAACAAAAATGAATTATAAGAGTTCTATTTATAGATTGATTGAGAGTAAAGAAATCTGATACAGATCATATATATGCTAAGTTGTCTAGGTTAAGCCGTCTAGGATTGACTAACTGAGATCATTCTCAATCCGTCTAACACCTGATAACTATATATAACAATAGTCTGACTTGGAGCGGTGAATGTTATGAATTTTATAATTTTTAATTAATTAATTAATGTGGGTTATATTATATTATAATATTTATGAGTTATTTATATTTTTTATGGGTTCAATATAAGTGATTTAATTTAGTGAGTCTATTAGATTATTATTAGAAAATTAATATGTTCTTAATAAGTAGAAACCGGTTTGGCTTGACTTTTGTTGAGAAATTTGGACATGATTTGGTTGAAAAAGATCACAAAACCAATTGTTCTTTATAATTGTTAAGTCCGATGCGTACTATGGACCTAGGTATTCTTCATAACCCCTCATGATCATCTAATGTAATGTGTTCTTGGTAATTATTGGTATTTTATAAGGATACCCTCAAATTTCAACAAGTGATTCTAATGAGGCAAATATTGAGAAATGGACCGTTCCAATCGATGATCATGAAGTGCTTTATTCCAGAAGCGTTTTGGGACCGAAGGGTGAAAATGCAAAGAAATTTCTTGAGAAAATTGAATAATACTTTGCCAAAAACGAGAAGGCAGAGGAGAGTAACCTTTTGGCTAAACTCATCTCCATGAAGTATAAGGATAAAAGTAATATAAGGGAGTGCATAATGAAAAATGTCCAACTTGGCATCAAAACTAAAAGCACTTACGCTAGAGCTTGGTGAAGATCTGCTAGTGGATTTAGTTTTCATCTCACTTCCTGCATACTTTGGGTAATTCAAAGTGAGTTATAACACCCAGAAGGACAAATGGCCACTTAATGAGCTTATATCTCATTATGTGCAAGAGGAAGAGAGGTTGCAGAGAGATAGATTTAAAAGTGCTAATTTAATTTCGACATCTCAGAATAAGAAAACTAAGGGTGTTGTGGAAGGGTCTTCTCAACAAAAGAAACAAAAGAAAGATGAAAATTTTACCTACTACTTCTTCAAGAAGTCTGGACACATGAAAAAGTGTCCAAGGTATGTTGCATGACGTGTTAAGAAAGGTAAATCTCTAGTTCTTGTTTGTTCCGGAGTTAATTTAGCTTTTGTGCCTAAAGATACTTGGTGGGTGGGTTCTTGTGCTACTACTCAAGCGTAACCATGCAGGGTTGTCTGTGGAGCCGACTACATGACAAGTGACGATGAAAGATTCATATTTATGGGTGACGACAAAAGGGTTGCAGTGAAGGCTATATGAACTTTTAGATTACAGTTGAAAACTAGATTTTATTTGGATTTATTTGAGACTTTTGTTGTACTATCTTTTAGACGGAATTTGATTTCAATTTCTAGTTTGGACAAATTTGGTTTTTCTTGTTCATTTGGAGATAATAAAATTAGTCTTTACCAAGATTCAAATTTGATTGGTTCCAGTTCTTTAATTGATCATCTATATATGCTAGATGTTATTTGTTCCTACAATGAAATAATGCAAACAAACTCATGTGGTACAAAACAAAAATGAAATGAGAATTCAACCACCTTATGACACAAATGCTTAGGTCATATCTCTAAATAGAGAATTCAAAGACTTGTGTCGGATGAAATTCTTGAACCTTTATATTCATCAAACTTTAAAGTCCATGTTGAATGCATAAATGGAAAATGAACAAACATGAGGAAATTAGGTGTCGAAAGAGCTAAAGACGTCTTGGAACTAGTACATACGAGCATTTGTGGTCCTATTCCAACATCTTCTTGGAATGGACAATAATATTTTATCTTGTTCATAGATGACTACTCTGGATACGGTTACCTATATTTGATACATGAGAAATCTCAATCCCTAAATGTTTTTAAGAGTTTCAAGGTTGAAGTTGAACTTCAACTTGGAAAGAAAATTAAAGTTGTCAAATTTGATCGTGGTGGTAAGTACTATGGCAAATATGATGAATTAGGAGAACAATGTCCAGAACCTTTTGCATTTTTTTGAAAAGAGTGTGGAATTGTTCTACAATACACTATGTTAGGAAAACCTAGCATGAATGGTGTAACAAAATGACGAAATCAAACTCTTACAGATATGGTTAGAAGTATGGTTAGTCATTTTTCTTTTCCAGAGTCGCTTAGGGAAGAAGCCTTAAAGACCGCAACTTACATCCTTAATAGGGTGCCAAGTAAAGCAATTAACAAAACCCCTTATGAAATTTGGACTAGCAAAAAGCCAAGCATTAAACACTTGCATATTTGGGGTTGTTTGATTGAGGCACAACCTTATAGGCCACATGAAAGAAAGTTGAATTTAAGAACAATTAGCTACTATTTTGTTGGTTATGTCGAACGCTCTTAGGGCTATAAGTTTCACGGTCCCATTTTAAGATCCTTTTTTGAAATGGGAAATAAGAGATTTCTTGAGAAAGTTGAGTTTAGGAAGGAAGAGAACATAAGGAATGTTGCCTTTAAGGAAGAACCTGTTATTGACAATGCTCAAGTCCTTATACCTATTACTGTTCAAGAAACAACTCTAATAATAGAAAACAATGTCCCAATTATTGTTGATGACATTGTTCAAGAATAAGACAACAATGAGGTTCTCCCTCAAATACTTATACAACAACCTCAAGAAATGTCATTAAGGAGATCTGTTAGAAAGAGGAGAAGTTCAATCCCTGATGATAATATGTATTTCTTTGGGGTAATGCAAACTTTTCTATTAATTATTCAACAATTTTCTCTGCTAGAATCCCACCTTATACTTCTTAACCAAATCAACCAAATCATGTAAGCTCGTTATGAAATAGTACTTTGATACAATGTGCCTTTCAAGTTCAACTTCCATATGCATTAATAAATGAAGCTTATGTACTTGTCTCTATATTCAGGTGATGAGAAAATTGTTAATCATTCTCTTGGACCAGTCCATGCGAGCCATGGTATGTCATTGCTAATCATCACCTTTATAACAAAAAAGTAGTTTGTAAAAGAGAAAAGGAAGGTTAGGTTAAATATGTTTTTACTCCTTATAAATATAGAAAATTTTGGTTTTATCCTTTAATTTTCTTTTTGGTTGGTTTTGATCTTCATAATTTTTTGAACAATCCCTATTACTATTTATTTTGGTATTTATGACATGCATTTAGAAATGTCACATTAGTGACAATTCTAGCATGTCATGTGGCGTGACTTGTAGTGGTTGTTGGTTTAGTATTATAGTGGTTGCTGTAGTTAGTTGGGTTTGGAAGATAACTTATGATAAACATTACATGAACTGTGTTTGCTTACGGTGTGATGAGTAGTGGTAAGACACATACTATGCAGGTAAGTTTCACTTTTAAAATTAATGTTTTTGATTTTTAGCTTTGTTATTTGGAGTATATACGATGGAAGTCAAGTTGTTATGTTTTACCTCTTCATCATATTGCAAAATTTTTTGATACATCATATTGCAACATAAATCTGTCATTTAAATATAAATTAGTAAAATATGCATATTTTTATAAGGGGTGTTGTCTTTTTACTCCCTTTGTTTCAAAAGTATTTGGCCATTTAGAAATTGTTTTGCTTCAATTTATCTCTAGCTTTAGGATTTTAATAAAATATTTAATGAGTTTATTTTATACACTATCAATATGATACTCATTACACGATTATAAATCATGGTAGGTATAATTTTAAAACTAGTTAAGAGTTAACCAAGTCACCATACTTGTCAATTTGTGATTAGATAATATTGTATAAATCAAGTTATATTTTTTTCACCTCTATCCATATATCTTAATATCTTCAATAAGTGCATATTGGTTTAGCCTATTTTGGAGAATGATAAAATTTTTTTTAATGAAGTGACAATACTATTGGTATTTTTAATGAAGATAAGTTAGTCAAATGTGTATTGTTATTGATACTATTTTATAATTTTCTTGATCCTTATGAGTGAATAACCTTGAACCGTGTATATTTTGAATGAAAGAGAGTAGTTCTTATGTCTCATAGGCTATTTGTCAATTTTCAATTGTGAGGTCTTTTTGATAAGTTACTAATTTGCTCTGCTTTCAATTTTCTAATACAAATAAAACATATGCGACATGAGACTAACTTTCGTGTAAGCATTTAAGTTCATAATCATTCTTATCATATGTTGAAAATTTGAATGGCACTTGAAAGACACGGGAATTGGTGATTGAGTTAAAAGAAGTACAACTAAAATTAGTAGAAAAGAAACATTTTTATTAGTATAAAGGTATGATTATTAACAGAAATAAACCTTTTTTTATTAATTTAATATAAAGGTACAATAAGTTAGCTTTGGAAAAAGGTCTTGTACTCGGATAGTGGAACTGAATCATTTGATTTGAGAGTAGATCCTTAATCATCACATAAAACTAGTAGCCATTTTTATTGTTGATTTATTACTTGTCTATACTAAGTCTTATAAAAGAGATGTATATGGAAATGCCTAATATGCCCATGCTCCAGGTGGTGACACGTGTCCCCCTGCAATTAATAGAATTGAAATTTTGAAAATTTTCTAAGCTTGACGCGTGACCCTACAACTGTCCATTTCTCCTGTGTCTCTTCCTTTCTTTCTTTTTCTATTTTCTTCTCTTCTCTTCCGATTTGAACACAACCAGCCACAAGAAAGTCATTTTTCTTTCCGCTTCAAGCTTTGGTTGCTCCACGTGCCTCCTTCTCCAGCCTTCTCCTGTTGTTTCCTCTGAACTGCGTTTCATCATTTCCTCACCTTCTCCCGTTTGCTTTTTTTTTTCTTCATTTTTGTGGTCCGTTTCTTCCAGCTTCACTTGTCATTGAGTTTTCCCCTTGCTGAGGTTTTCCATTTTCTATTTGCTACACGAGGTTTCCTTCGTGCTTTCTTTCTTCTCCATTTTTGTGGTCTGTCTCTTCCATCTTCACTTCTATTTTTTGCTTTGATTTTCTGTTGAGTTTTTGTTGTTATGCATGTTTTCTTCTTAACTGATAGTTATTTTTTTCTTAATGATTTTTTTACTTTGTTTTTGGTTCCTTTTTTATCTTTCCGCTTACCAGGCTATCGATGAAGAAGCATCTTGCAGGCAAGTTTTTTTCCCTTTTCCTGTTGTGCATGTTTGTTTTGGTATTATTTGTCTCTATTTCCAAGGTTTTAATTTTGTTTGTTGTTATGCATGTTTTCTTCTTAATAATAATTATTTTTTGTTATGCTGTTGCTCATTTTTTGTTGAGTGGAAAAGTTTTGACTTTTGCTTCCTGTCGTGCTTGGTTTTGTTGTTGTGCATTTTTTCGATGGCAAACGAGGTTTTACTTTTCTTTTCCTGTTGTTCTTCTCATGCATATTTTCTTTTTGTTCTGATGCATGTTAAGTTTTTGTTTTCCTATGTTTTTGGTCCCTTTGTTGTTGTCCATTTTTTGTTGAATGGAAAAGTTTTGACTTTTGCTTCCCTTTTTTATAATTTTATTGATGGTCTAACTTTTATCCGATTTCTTTAGAATCAATTGGGTTTTGATGATTTTTAATTGTAGGTTTCTTGGTGTTGTTTGTGCATTGTACATTATTATTTCTACATGTTCTGGTGAGATGCGCTTCCATTATTATCTCTACATTGGTGCTTTTTGTGAGCTGTTGCATTTAGTTTTGTTGAGCCTATTTGAAGTGCCCCTAAAACCCTGTTTGGATCAACTTATGTACTTAACTCTTATAAAAGTTGTCTCATCTAACTTATGGGAGGAGTTTAATTCATTTTACTTTCTTATTTTCTTCTTTTACAAGTGCTTATGAAGGAGGTAGTCTCAATCGGGCGTAAATCACTATTTTTGCCTAATTTTTTTGCTTAATGATGGATAGACATCGCACAAAGCAGACTAATTTTTTTCCCTTTTGATGTTATGCATGTTTGCTTCTATTTGCAAAGTTCTAATTTTGTTTGTTGTTATGCATGTTTTTTTCTTAACTAATACTTATTTTTCCCGATTGTGACATTGATCTTGGCTACCTAATATGGTATTTAACAATGGAACTATGCATGCTTTACTTTTTTAATAATATCTCTCTTTTCTTTTCTTTTCTTGGCTGGTATATTGCCTGTCTCGGATTTATTATTTGTGGTAAATTTTTTTATCTCCACTGATAATCTGTTTTTGTTACACAAGTTTCATTTCCGTTATGTAGTTTTCATAGTCCTTTTCTCTTTATGCCTTTGATTGTATTAGTGCGCTTAAGATTACCAATTTACCATGTGATGAGTTTTTTTGCTTTTGTTGTTGTGCATGTTTGTTTCGGTACTATTTGTCTCTATTTGCAAGGTTTTAATTTTGTTTGTTGTTATGCATGTTTTCTTCTTAATAATAGTTATTTTTTTTTTACTGATTTTTCATCTTTGTCTTTGGTTCTTTTTTATTTTCCCGGGCTATCGACCAAGAAGCATCCAACAGGCAAATTTTTTTCCCTTTTGCCGTCATGCATGTTTGTTTTATTACTATTTATTTTTATTTGCAAGGTTTTATTTTTGTTTGTTGTTATGCATGTTTTCTTCTTAACTAATAGTTATTTTTTCCAGTTGTGGCATTGATCTTGACTGCCTGATATGGTATTTAAGACTCCAGGCAAGTTATTTTCCCTTTTACTGTTGTGCATGTTTATTTCGGTATTGTCCCTATTTGCAAGATTTTAATTTTGTTTGTTTTTATGCATGTTTTCTTCTTAACTAATAGTTATTTTTTCTTATTGATTTTTCTGGTTTGTTTTTGATTCCTTTTTTATTTTCCCGCTTACCAGGCTATCGACGAAGAACTCTATTTGCAAGGTTTTAATTTTGTTTGTTCTTATGAATGTTTTCTTCTTAACTAATAGTTATTTTTCTCGGTTGTGACATTGATCCTGCCTGATATGGTATTTAAGAATGGAACTATGCATGCTTTACTTTTTCAATAATATCTCTCTTTTCTTTTTCTTGGGTGATATATTCCCTGTCTCGGATTTATTATTTTTTAACAGTTCAATAATATCTCTTTTTTCACTACTGGAAAACGCGTATTCTACATCGGTCAGAATCGCGATTCAACAACGGTGCTTGACCGTTTTTGATTATAATGATGTTGAAACTTAAAAATTTCAACGGTCCATAAGCAAACGTTGTAGTAAGCTGTTTTTTTTCTACATCGATGCTGACGTAGGCACCGATGTAGTAAGATTAGTTTCTACATCGTTTTTTAATTAAGAAACGATGTTGATCCCCTATTTTCTACATCGGTGCTGACGTAGGCACCGATGTAGTAAGATTAGTTTCTACATCGTTTTTTAATTAAGAAACGATGTTGATCCCCTATTTTCTACATCTATGTAGTAAGCTACGCTTTCTAAGTCGTTTTGCAGAAAGAAACGATGTTGAAATATGATATTTCTACATCGGTGGTGACGTCAGCACCGATGTAAAAACATGTTTAACCTGCAGAGTAATTTGAGGTTATTTAAACTAAATAATTTATAATATGATAAAATTATCTATAAATAAAATTATATAAGATATTAAAAAAAACTTGAGTAGAGAAATTTGCTAGCTGGTGAATACACGAATTATATGCGAATTAGCATATGCAACAGCTGATTTGAGAAGTTTCAGCTTCCAAAGAAGAGTATCCCTTGGTATAATATCAGCCAGCTCCTGATAATAGATAACACAGTAAACTACAGATTGACAGTTCAATATAATCCCATATTATATGGACTTTAAGAATTTGTCTAGAAAATAAAACAAGGAAAAGGGAAAGAGGAAAAAGACAAGACAGATACTACTACAATCTAGAAAATAAGAGGGATACTTTAACAACCATAAGGTTTACCAACAAGGTGAAAAAGAAAGCTTCATAATTGTGTACGTGTTAGTGTGTTACCATAATTTAGGAGCTAAATCCATGCCAAAAGCTTGTTATTCTTGTCAATTAACTAAAATTAGATACAATATAGCCAATAGCCCTTAACATCAAGTAAAAGAACAAAGAGACAGAGAGACCAAAGGACAGAATATCAAAAGATTCTTACAGGAAGACACGGCAGCAATGCAGTAATGTTGTATGACAATTGTTCAATTTTTTTGGCAGGAGGAAGCTTATTTTCAATACTGACTGATGCCATCTTCACTGGATCACCTGATGTTGTTAAATATAACAATGTATATGAATTAATAACAGATATATGTGCAAGTTTGTTATGATACTGATATCAAGATATCTTGTTGAGCATCATTCAGTTGTACCAGAACATAGAGATTAGGCCTTTTTGTTTTCCATTTGGTTGTTATCCGCCTAGTAATGTGCTACACTAGTGTACATATATGTATCATCACTTGTACTCTGATATCTTGAAATTCCTTTTTTAAATGTACTAAGAAATTCCTTTTATAATAGAAGTTTTTATTTCTTAAGCATAATCCACAAGTTTTTATTTGCAAATGAATTATATCTTCATGAAAATGTAACAACTAGAATCTGAAGTAAACAGATTAATTACCCATGATAAAACTAAGAAGAAAGGAATGAAAAAAAATCTTATTGAATTTAACTTGAATTTAAATTTAAAAATAGTATTATAGCTTATTGGACCACTGAACCATAAATTTTTTGTTTGAGATATTTAATCTTTTGGCATGAAAAAAGTGTTTTAGAGAAACATCAACTAATAATATAAAAAAATATTCAAATTCATATTCTTAGAACCCTCTATAAAAATTGTCACTGTGGAAAAAGATATATGAATAACATAGCTGTTCGGATAATTCCTATATCTACATGGCAATGCAATTTCGCAGTTGCCCATAACCACACACATATATATATGTACATGATATGATATGTATATGAACATGAAGTATAAAAATTTTCTAGTCGCATATATAGCAGTACTTATCAATGGATCAGTACTTCCTGAGAGCTGGGACAACTTTGCATAATGAACCTAATATTTGTGCTTAATGTTTTGACAGCTGGAATGGAAATGAGATGCAGGCCATCTTAACATAAATGAAACTTACTACAATCTGATTCAATGTCACCTTTATTTTTAAGTAAGGAGATGCAGGTCTTCTAGCACCTTAAGAAAAAAAATATAAATAACTAAAGCAAAGAGTATGAATCACCTTTATTTTTAAGTAAGTTTTTTTATCTTGGAGATTTTTCCAAAGAATTGCAGATGCATCAACTGAATCAGGGTCAGGCGTTTGAAGTTGTGATTTTAAAAATGTTGCTCCATTTGACTCTCTAAACATAAACTGCACCCTATAGCTGGGAGTTTCATAAACCTGATTGGAATTAAAAACAATTGCATCTGGGCTCCACCTATAAAGAAAAAAAATGATACATCTCATGATCTCAATGTGGCCATCATAAGCAATTGTTTTGCTTAATTTTTAAATCCTCTTATCTTGGCATTTGAATTGGACATTTGAGTTGCTTAATGTTGTCACTGGACCTTTGACAGAAAATCTAATAGAAGTTTATTTATTTATCCAAAATAAAATAAAAAAGTTCTGTACAAACACTGGAAGGCACCTTGTAAGATAACAATGTCACAGGCATTATGGTGATAGCAAAGCCAACAACTAGTTCAGTATAAAGAACACAAAGGAAATTATTTGCAGTAAGCTGTAAGGTTATATCTTTTATAGACTGACCTTGGGAACATGATCAGGAAGAACACCCACCGCAAAGCTTAGCAGCTTCATCAATAGTAATATATCAACGGAAACCTACATGGCAAGGTGAAGATTTTCAGAACCTGATGCTACATATAAAAAACAATCTGTCAACATGGTCACTTACTTTTCCTCCCACAAAAATTAATGCATTGTCCTCCAACTCTAAATCCTTTTGCTTACTCTGCATTTCATTTTGTGAAATTGTACCTTTATATTCAATCCAAGGCCAGGAAACAATAGTTACAATACAATAGCAAGTACGGAGCAAACTTTAGAACTTCTGAACACATTTCAATGGAATACTCATGGGAGTATAACAACAGGAGATTGATTAGTGAAGGTTAGATCTTTTAAACCCCTAATTAATTTGGTCTTCCATATATTATTCATTATATTAGTCTTCTAAAGATTATTTTCACCGTGCAAGTCCCCTCAAAGATCTAATTAAACATCACCAAATTCATCCTTATAAAGGACCAGTGAAAAAATCATTACAAGACTAAGGTGTCACCACGCTAATCTTTGGGTGACGAATATAAGGGTTAGACTTCTAGTAAACCCACTCAATCATGATTAATATTATCCTACATCAGCAATGATTTGATAAATACCACATTGCCAGTCAGCTTGGGTATTAAATAGATCACTTTTAAGACTCAACCTGTTCAGATTAAGCGTTCATAGCTAAGCCATTAGTGCAGTACACATAAAAAGATTTAAAAAATAGGAATATGATATACTCATCAGGAAAATGGTAGGCTTTGCCAGGCTCTAAATTTCCCAATCTTATTCTTGGCAAAAAAATATCAAGCAAATGCCCTGCTGAATGCAATCTACACAAATGAAAAATCAAGAAAAGAATGAGATTTACAAAAGCAGAATTATAAATTTTCTTATAAGCAGTGTAGTAATCATACATTCAAGAGAAAATTGAAGAATTTCATAGTCTGCAAAAATTTAAACCTGGAGTTCAGTTTTCGTCTGAACTCATCAACAAACAGTGAAACCTCCTTCCCTTTTCTCGAGTGTAGGCTCAAATTTCCCACCTAGGTTCTCAAAGAAACCATAGTGAAAGACCTTGACAATAATATAATAATAACTACAACCCAGAGACAGGTTAAACAAAAACAAAAATAATCTGAAATTTGATTATTGAAAACTTACAACTCCATCTTAGGATGAAACATGAGAAACTAGAAATTTGTTGTTGGAACCATATCTTGAGGTAGAAAGCGGTGTAGGAGTGGCCGGCGGCGTGGAGCAGCTGGCGAGCGACGCTGCTATCGACGCCTCCGCTGACAAGAACCGCGAGTTGGGGCGACGAGTTCTGTGGCATGGAGCAGCGGAGGTAGCGGTCCAGGTCGCCGGAGAGAAGAGGTGAAGAGTGTGCGACGGTGGAAGAAGAAGGTCAACAAAAAAGCTTGAAGGTGTGACATCGAGGCCTAGGGTTTAGCGTGTGGAGATTTTGGCATGTGAAGGGACTTTTGGTTTTTCCTTAAAAAGAGAAGCGCAATGGAAGGAGAGAACCGAAGGATGAAAAAGTGGAACTGTGGGCCCGAAAAATCAAAATTTAATTTTATTATTTAATTTGAAATCAAAGACAGTCATTATTAGAAAAACGTCCTTGTAAATCCTTTATATCAACGATGGTCTCTATATAACCGTTTTTAAAAAGTTTGATTTAATTTTAAAAATGTCATCCTTTATTTTTTTACCCCAATTCTTAAAAACCGCCTTTAATTTAACAACGTTAAAATATCATTTTTTAGTAGTGTTTCTTTTTCTTGGGTGATATATTCTCTGTCTCAGATTTATTATTTTTTAACAGTCATGATTTTTAGACACTCCATTTTCCTTAATTTTATTTTGTTTTCTACAATCATTCTCCTTAAAATGTTAGTGAATATCTTTCATTTTTCATTATTGCTTTATCACATAATATCATCTTTCATAGTTATGTTTTTGTCTTTGTCAATAACATGATCGCTAATATTGTTATAGATCTCTATTTAAACAATATTTTTCTCCTGAAGTGAATTGATTGTCCATTTAATTTGTTGTTGTCCTAGGTTCTAGATTGACCCCTGAAGTAATTTTTAGATTTTAGAGTACTGATAATATGTTTTTTTAAGTAATATTTGTTTGACTTTGGCAGCTTAAGATTATTAGTGATATTGTTCATGTTGGTCTATTTTGTAGTCCCCCAATGATGTTCTACTGGAGGAAAAAACTCTCATATACCTGTCTTCAGTGAAGATCTTCTCTTCATTTACCTTCTTCCATCCATCATCTTCAATGCCGGGTTAGTTCACTACTCTTGCTTCTTTTTTATTATTTTCCTTATTCAACTTTCATTTGTTGGAACAAATAAAGTTCTTCACACACACTCACACTATGCACTCACTCACTCTATGTTAGAGAATAAGAGAAGATGAAAGAATTGATTGAGAAAATAGATGAAGCTTAGAATTCTGAATTAAAACTTCTGCACTCTCATCTTTCTCATTCATGATCATTACTATTTTTATACACACTACACTTGTAGCTATAACAACCTTCATAGCTGTCAAACTAACTTCAAAATGAATCACTAACTAACTCTTAACTAACTAACTGAATTACAACATACATCAACATCCCTCCTTAATTCAAATTTGTCAAGGATGTCACTCCTAACTTGTCTCTCAATTCCTTGAACTTGATAGACTTCAATGGCTTAGTTAGTATGTTTGCAACTTGATCTTCAGACCTACAAAACTCTAATTCAAGCTTGTCCTTACTCACTTGATCACGCAGGAAATGAAACTTGGTTTTAATATGTTTACTCCTGTCATGTGCCACAGGATGCTTAGCTAAATCAATTACTGATTTGTTATCCATCAACAACCTCATAAGACTGCAATTTCTCAAGTTTAGTTCTTCCATTAAAGCTTCCAGCCATAGAGCTTGACAGGCTGCCATAGCAGCAACAATATATTTTGCTTTACATGTTGACAAAGCAACTACACTCTGCTTCTTTGAGCACCAAGAGATTGGTGATGTTCCAAATTTGAAAACATAATCAGTAGTGCTTTTCCTATCATCCTTTTCACCACACCAATCTGAATCACTATAACCAAACACTTCTCCTTCTATATTCTTCTAACTGTAAGGATATAAAATGCCAAGATCCAATGTTCCTTCCACATACCTTAGAATCCTCTTTGTTGCCAGGAACTGAGGTGTCTTTGGTTTCTCCATAAACCTGCTTATCAACCCAACACAATAGGCAATATCAGGTCTGGTGTTACATAGGTACCTCAATGAACCTACAATTTGCTTGTACAAGGTAGGATCAACTTCTTTCTCATCCCCATCTATTTGCAGCTTAATTCCAGTTTCCGTTGGTGTGATAACAGAATTGGAATCCATCATATTGAACCTCTTCAAGATGTCTTCTGCATACTTCTTTTGATGCATGAAAATCCCTTTACTGGTAGAAACAAATTCAATACCCAGGAAGTATGATAGTTCACCAAGATCAGACATCTCAAATTCTTCCATTATTCTTCCTTTGAACACTCTTATATCTTCTTTACTACTGCCAGTCACTAGCAAATCATCTACATAGAGATATATTATCAAAAACTCACCAGAATCTGTGTTTTTGACATAAACTCCATGCTCAATAGTGCACTTGGTGAAATTCTGCTGGACTAGGAAGCTATCAATTTTCATATTCCAGGCTCTAGGAGCCTACTTGAGGCCATATAGTGCCTTATTCAACTTGTAGACTTTATCCTCTTGTCTTGCAACAACATAACCAGGTGGTTGAGTTATGTAGACTTCTTCTTCAAGTGGACCATTCAAAAATACTGACTTCACATCCAGTTGATATAGAGACCAATTTCTGTTGCTAGCAGCTGCCAAAATGAGCCTAACAATTTCAAGTCATGCAACTGGAGCGAAAACCTCATTATAATCCAAGCCATGTTTTTGCAGAAATCCCTTTGCTACTAATCTTGCCTTATACTTGGACACATCTCCATTAGGCTTTACTTTAGTCTTATAGACCCACTTCACATCAATTGGTCTTTTTCCTTGAGGTAAATGGACTAACTCCCAAGTCTGATTCTTCTCAATTGATCTCAATTCTTCTTCCATAGCTGCTCTCCAATGCGAACTTTGAGAGGCTTCATCATGACTCATTGGTTCTGATTCAGCAAGTAGAGCAAAGTGCACAAAATCCCCTTTTGCAGTGATTGCTGTATCAGGATACAATTCATATTCTCTGAGTGTTTATGGTACTTGTCTCTCTCTTTGTGACCTTTTGAGTTGCTCTCCACATGATGGTACATCCTCTTCACTTTGTTTGTCTTCAAGGTTCACATCACCTTTCTTTCACCATTTTCAACAACATTTATTTCCCAATTCCAACCCTTTGTTTCATCTATCAAGACATCTCTGCTAATCACAATCTTTTTTATTCTAGGATCATATAGCTTGTAGGCACCAGTTGGATGATATCCAATGAGTATCATTGGTTCAACCTTGTCATCAAGTTTCTTTCTGTTCTGCTCAGGCACATGCTTAAAACACAGTGAACCAAATATTCTGAAATGACTCACACTAAGCTTCTTTTCTGACCATGCTTCTTCAGGTGTGTATTCCTGCAATCTCTTAGTGGGACACCTGTTCAGAATATACACAGCAGTAGAAGTTTCCTCTCCCCAGAAGTAATGAGGCATTCCCTTCCCTTTCATCATGCTCCTGGCCATGTTCAAAATGGTTCTATTTCTTCTCTCAACAACACCATTATGTTGAGGTGTATAGGGAGACATCACTTCATGAATTATCCCCTCTTCATCACAAAATTCTTGAAATTCATGTGAGTTATACTCACCAGCTCCATCTGTTCTTAGCACTTTGATTACCTTATCACTTTGCTTTTCACTTAACAACTTAAACTTCTTAAAAATGTTAAACACTTCACTTTTTTGCTTAATGAGATAGATCCATATTTTTCTAGTAAATTCATCAATGAATGACACAAAGTAACTGTTACCTCCTAGGGATTTCACTTCAAAAGGATCACACACATCAGAATAGATCACTTCAAGCTTTCTTTTGGATCTGATTGGAATTTCTGACTCAAAAGAATTCTTTGGTTGCTTTGACACACAACACTCAACACACAATTGTTTTGGTATCTCAATTTGGGGAAGACCATGAACCCTTTTCTTACTTTTCAATTCACTTAAACTCCTGAAGTTTAGATGACCAAACCTGTGATGCCATATCCAGCTTTCATCACTTATAGAAGCAGCCAAGCATTGAAATTCTACAATCTGAATTCCAATCTTGAATGTTCTATTTGTTGACAAGGGGCCTTTAGAATCAACCTCCTATTGGTATCAAATATCTTCATTTGACTGTCCCCCATCTGCATTGAGTAGCCCTTTTCTAGCAACTGTCCCAAACTCAGCAAATTATTCTTCATATTGGGAACATATAGCACATCATTGATAAATGAGTGTTGTCCATCCTTCCTCTGAATCATCACCTTTCCAATGCCTTCTACAGTTACAGAGTTGTAATTTGCAAACTTGATCTTGCTCTTCACCTTATCATCAATGTTTACAAACCACTCTCTATGTCCAGTCATGTGATTGGAACAACCTGTGTCAAGATACCACAGATTAACATTGTCTTCTTCTGAGTTTGTTGTTGCCATTAGTAACACTTTATCAGAGTCAGAATCCTCATCTTGTGCCAATTGAGCCTCATCAACATTTCTTGGAACCCTTTTATTTCTGCATTCATCTGCAAAATATCCCCATTTCTGACAGTTATAACACTGAATCCCTTTCTTGTTGAATTTCTTCATGCCCACTTTGTGATTCCCTCCACTTTTCTTGTCAGTTTCTTCATTCTGGTTATGATTTCCAGAGCTGCTGGAGCCCTCACTTGACCCCTTCCACTTATTGTTCTTCCACTTTCCTTTTCCCTTCTTATTCTTGCCACCATCATAGTTGTTCCCTTTGGTTGTTTGGGATTGCATAGCTTGCTCATCTGATCTTTGTGAATTTCGTTCGTTAAGCCTCATCTTTTAAGCTTCAAGTATTCGTTGCAGTTCTTCAATCTTCATTTCTTCAAGATTCTGGCCTTGCTCAATTGCCACCACTATATGATCGAATCTTGGTGTCAAGGTTCTTAATACCTTGTTAATGATCCCTAAGTCGGATTGCTTGTCACCATAAGCATTCATTTGATTTATAATTGCCAAGATTCGAGAAAAGAACTCACCAATGCTTTCTTGATCACTCATTTGTAGAAGTTCATACTGCCTTCTCAAGGTCTGCAACTTCACCTTCTTGAGTTTGCTATTCCCTGCATAGAATTTCTCTAGAGTATCCCATGCCTTCTTTGTAGTATCAGCAGATCTAATTTTCAGAAAATTATCTGCATCTACACACTGATGAATAATGAACAATGTCTTTGCATCTCTTTTCATCAAGTCACGGTGAGCCACCTTCTGTGTATCAGTTGGGTTCCTGTCAGGTTCTTGAACCCCTTCTTGCACCACTTCTGTCACATCTTGAAATCGAAAGATTACCTTCATCTGAGCACACCAATCATCATAGTTCTTGCCTATTAGAACAGGCATAGATGCTGAAAAATTTTCATTCGAGGAAGCCATCTCAATTTCGGTATCCAAGGATCTTGAACCTCAGCTCTGATACCAGTTTGTTGGAACAAATATAGTTCTTCACACACACTCACATTATGCACTCACTCACTCTATGTTAGAGAATAAGAGAAGATGAAAGAATTGATTGAAAAAATAGAGAGAGCTTAGAATTCTGAATTAAAACTTCTGCACTCTCATCTTTCTCATTCATGATCATTACTATTTTTATACACACTACACATGTAGCTATAACAACCTTCATAGCTGTCAAACTAACTTCAAAATGAATCACTAACTAACTCTTAACTAACTAACTGAATTACAGCATACATCAACATTATTTACATGTTGAACTGCATAATTTAAGTTGCATTATGATTTGGTGGAAACAATGATTCCAACAGTTTAGGGAAATCAATAGTTGTATTCGTTGAACTGATACTTCAATCAGAATGCATTTATTTGAATGATTGTGCCTGCTTCTCTTAGACTAACTTCAATTTCAATTTATTCTTTAACCATTCCAGGTTTCAGGTGAAGAAGAAACAATTTTCCTGCACTTTTATGACTATAATTCTCTTTGCAGTTGGTACTTTGATATCATTATCTTTTTTAGACACTCCATTCTCCTTAATTTTATTTTGTTTTTTACAATCATTCTCCTTAAAATGTTAGTCAATATCTTCCATTTTTCATTATTGTTGTATCACATAATATCATCTTTCATAGTTATGTTTTTGTCTCTACCAATAACATGATTACTAATTGTTATAGATCTCTATTTAAAAAATAATTTTCTTCTGAAGTGGATTGATTGTCCATTTAATTTGTTGTTATGCTCTATTCTAGATTTACCCCTGAAGTAATTTTTAGATTTTAGAGTACTGATAATATGTTATTTTAAGTAATACTTGTTTGGCTTTGGCAGCTTGAGATTATTACTGATATTGTTCATGTTGGTCTATTTTGTAGTCCCCCAAAGATGTCCTACTGGAGGAAAAAACTTTCATATACCTGTCTTCATTGAAGATCTTTTCTTCATTTACTTTCTTCCACCCATCATCTTCAATGTCGGGTTAGTTCACTACTCTTGCTTTTTTTTTAATTATTTTCCTTATTCAGCTTTCATTTACATGTTGAACTGCATAATTTAAGTTACATTATGATTTGTTGGAAACAATGATTCAAACAGTTTAGGAAAATCAATTGTTGTATTCGCTGAACTGATACTTCAATCAGAATGAATTTAATTGAATGATTGTGTTGCTTCTCTTAGACTAACTTCAATTTCAATTTATTCTTTAACCATTCCAAGTTCTAGGTGAAGAAGAAGCAATTTTCCTGCAATTTTATGACTATAATTCTCTTTGGTGCAGTTGGTACTTTGATATCATTCTGCATAATATCACTAGGTAATTGAAGTCATTAACTAATGCTTCTTTTATAAATTGCATTACAAAGTAGTAGCAATTCCTATTTGGTATTCAGTGCCTTTGTGTCACAATTTGATTATAAATCTTATTTATTTTGAATAGGTGTCATACACTTTTTTTCAAAAATTGGACATTGATTATAAATCTTATTTATTTTGAATAAGTGTCATACACTTCCTCTGCTCACTCTAAAACTGCTTATGAGAGTATTAGCATGCAGAACCCAAAGAGGTAGAAAATAAATTGTTGGTTTGTTGAGTGGGGCAAAAAAATGAAGTTTTAAACAAGCACATGTCTTCTTTCTACTCTCTCTTAGTTTCTGTTATTTTTTTGTTTTGTTTAATAATAATAATAATAATAATAATAATAATAATAATAATAATAATAATAATAATAATAATTATTATTATTATTATTATTATTATTATTATTATTATTATTATTATTATTATTATGTGTACTGTCCAGAGTATCATCTTGGACAGCTCAAGGCAAAATCATAAATTATTGGAGCCTCCAAAAGTATGCTGAGGACACAATTATTGGAGCCTCCAAAAGTATGCTGCTATTTATACTATTTATATCATATTGTAATTTTACATTTTAAATCATAAAGTGTATTGTTGTTGCAGGAAGCTGGATTAGATATATGTACAAGCATTCCCCTTTTGACATCTTAATCTGAATGTGAATGTCAATTTTCCATCTTGACAATATGGGTATGATATAGTATCATCCAATTGGATGTGAATGTCAATTATGCATGCTTGTGTTTCACTTCTTATATTTGCTGTTTGGAGACTTGCGGTTGATTGATGTTCTGTTATTATTGAGTGTGCCTTTTTTCCGAATTTGTTTTTGCTTCTTTGCTGGCTTTGCTGAGCTCGCTTTGTCTTTCAGTTTGCGTTTTGTCAGGTGTTCCATTTGGTTGTGACAAGAGTAAGATAATCCTTTTCCAGTGATGGCGTTGGATATTTATGCATGCTTGATTTTCCTCTGTTGCTGTTTGTTGGCACAACAGAGGTTTAATTTTTCCTGGCTGATATTCATGTGTGACTTTTATCTTTTTCTTTATCCATGATTCACTTGGGGAGGATATCACATTTTTGTGTTAATTCCTCATGATGTTTTTCAGTGTGGTTGGTATAGGCTGATCGGATGAACAATATAAATGATGCAGAAAGTGAATAACTTTATGACACCATTGTGATAAGGAAGGTATGAAATTTGAAGCGAAAAGAGAGAGAGGAAGAACCTTGCATTTCTCAGCGAATGTCAAGACAATTACTTTGTTGCGTTTCATGGGTCTGAAGAGTGCACACCACCTGCTCGATAAAACTACACTATACTACGATAGTCTATTAGGGTCTGCAACCAAGGCATTGTAGGCAAAAGTTGTGGTATTTTCAACGGAAGAGAAACATGAGAGAAGTGAGAGTTCCTACCTAAGAAAATAATGAATCCACAAACTCCCTTTGAGCAACAACAAACACCTGTTGTGTGACATAAGAAATGGAAGTCACAACAAATACTTTCTAAAGATATAGGAACTAAGTTCAATACCCCAAGGCATATATGCCATAGCAGTTGACTACTTCTACCCATAGGTCGTAGGCTCTAATGGTCAAACCCTGTTTAAGGTTTGCTATGGTGGTGCTTCACAGGTTCCAATTTGTGTTCCTATTTCACGTATTTTCTTAAAAAATCTTTTTTTTCCACAGGGTAGCAGAAGCTCTTTATGCTAATGTTAAAAGGTGGTCAAGCTTGAAAAAGGAAACTTGAGGGTGTTACCAAGAAAATTACTATATGTATGTGTAAACATTCTAAATGTGTTTAAGCTCAGTGCATATGTTGAGATTGTTATGCCTTGATAGATATGAACTTGCCATGAATCTTTCTTTTTTTTGCTTACTCTCTTGAAAATATATCATTTTTAAAATTGAGCTTATTGCTATAAGAATTTGGTTTGGTTACCAAAAATGAGAAAGGCAATATTGTTTGCAATATATTTCTTGGTGTTGTAAGAATGGAGGTTGGTTCTTTGTAAATATTGGTTTGGAAGTATGTCCATTTTCTGTGTTTTTTTCTTCTTCTTTTGCTCTTTTAATATGATCCTTCTTTTTTTGAACTACTACTTTATTCATGAAATTGCACTCCATTAATTTTTGTTCAACATCAATTGTCTTCAGGGCAAGTATTGAAGCATATAAATCTTGGGGGCTATTTAAGTTCTAGAGTTCCAAGCTTGAAGGGGTGCTCTGGACAGAAACCAAACGGCGAAGTGAAAGCTTCCTCATTAAAATTACTTGCCCACATTATGAAATTCCTATAAAGGTTAGTCAGATTCTTTGTGATATGGAAATACTATCATAATTTGCAATTGTTGTTAACATTGGTTTGGAAAGAATACCGCGCTTTTCAATCTGTCGGTTGTCTTTTCTTTGGAATTATTTTACATACACAGCAGCTTTGCTTCTAATGTTTGATCTAACCACAGCTTAGCCATGTCATAACTTCTGTTTTCAAATGTTATTCCTCATTGTGGATTTGCATAATTATATAGTGACTATGGAAGTCTTCAATTATATAGTAACTATTTTCTGAATCTAGTTGTGCAGGCATGAATTCAGACTTAAGCATGATGATTGGATGAACATGGTAAAACCTGATCTTCATCCTGGTGTTTCAGCATAATTGCATGAAAAATTTGAGGTATCTGATGCAGAGATTGAAAACTCTAAATCTGTTAGAAGTGAGACGCGTGCTGCTGTAAATTCGCTTTTGAAGGTAATTATTTGACACCATTTTGCATCCTACTTTCCTCAAGTCCTTATTTAATGAAAATCTTTGTGCTATCTCTATTTTAAATATTATTAAATCTAAAGTTAATTAATGATTAATCTCAAAATCAACCTATAAGATCAAAACCTGTAAAAATACGTTGAAGTCTCACTAAAAAACCCAATCTCATTCCAATAAACTCATAAGCTAAATAAAAAATTATAGGTTTCAAAAATCAAATATAATTATCTAAATCAACTTTATACCAGCAAGACTAACATATTTTATATATAATGTAATATTATTATTATTATTATTATTATTATTTAGTTATGCCCAATATAATGAGAGGAACACTTACTTCTGTATTAGCTGAGTTATTTTTTCAACCATGTATCTGTGTGTGTTATTATTATGATTATTATTATTATTACTCAAGTCAAGTGACCATGATTACGCTAGGGTGTTGCCTAGGATATTCCCGTGATTTAAATTTGTCACCATGAGTAAGGCAACCACGGGATTTGAAGAAGTGTTCCTCTTATTTTTCACTTCAATTTTATTTTATTTTAATTTTTCATGCTCTGTTACACTAGCTGGTCTTTTTTGTTTTGGGGATTCGACAGGTTCATGCACAAGAAATTTCAGAGTAAGTCTGATTTTTCACTTCAATTTTATTTTATTGTAATTTTTCATGTAAGCCTGATTTTTCACTTCAATTTTATTTTATTTTAATTTTTCATGCTCTGTTACACTCACTGCGTATCGATCCACAATTGTCTTTTTTGTTTTGGGGATTCGGCAGGAACATGCACAAGAAATTTCAGAGTAAGTCTGATTTTTCACTTCAATTATTATTATTATTATTATTATTATTATTATTATTATTATTATTATTATTATTATTATTATTATTATTATTATTACTCAAGTCAAGTGACCATGACTATGCTATGGTGTTGCCTAGGATATTCGCTTGATTCAAATTTGTCACCATGAGCAGGGCAACCACGCGATTTGAAGAAGTAAGTGTTTCTCTCATTTTTTCACTTCAGTTTTATTTTATTTAAATTTTTCATGCTCTGTTACAGTAGTTGGTCTTTTTGTTTTGGGGATTCGGCAAGTACATGCACAAGAAATTTCAGAGTAAGTCTGATTTTTCACTTCAATTTTATTTTATTGTAATTTTTCATGCAAGCCTGATTTTTCACTCCAATTTTATTTTATTTTAATTTTTCATGCTCTGTTACACTCGCTGCGTATTGATCTGCAATTGTCTTTTTTGTTTTGGGAACTCGACAGGCACATGCATAAGAAATTTCAAAGTAAGTCTGATTTTTTACTTCAATTATTATTATTATTATTATTATTATTATTATTATTATTATTATTATTATTATTATTATTACTTAAGTCAAGTGACCATGACTATGCTAGGGTGTTGTCTAGGATATTCCCGTGATTCAAATTTGTCACCATGAGTAGATCAGGACAATCACAGGATTTGAAGAAGTAAGTGTTCCTATCAGCTTTGTAAACATTTGTACGAGTATTTTCTGGTTTTAACGGGTGTGTATTTGAACAATGTAGCTATGGAGAGTAACATGTAATTCTGCATCTATAATTTAGAAAGCTGATGGAACTGTTATTCTACAATCAATATTTGCTTTATGTTTGGAAATTTGCATTTTGAATGTGGTTCATATTATTCTAATGCAAACTTTTTGTTGTTTTAGCTTGGAGCAGATGCCACATTGGCAGTGCCTCTTGCAGTCTGAGAAGCTGGTGCTGCTGTCCTGAAAGTTCCTCTTTACAAGGTATTTATCCATGAGCGGTGGTACTTGATCATCTCAAAATAAAATGCAAAGGGAGGGAACAAAAAAAACTCAGCTAATACAGAAAATATAAGCACCGATTTATAGTCTGACACACATATTTTCTTGAACTACTTGCCAAGCCTGTTGAGAATCTTTCCACTGCTAAGATACAATTGGAGAAGAGGGGAGCAGAACGATCTGTGGGAGCATTATGTTTTGGTTACTGTTCTTGGCAGTAGAACATTCAACATATTTTTGTTATTTAAATTTATATTATGCAGAAGACCAGCTACTGTATCTTTACCGTTGCTCTCCGTTTACCCTTTGTTAGCATATAAATTAAGCTCCAGTTATTTTGATTCTCTGCCATAAATTCAAACTTAAAATTTTCTAACTGGCAGCTAACCTTTTTGCATACCTTGAACCTAATCATTAAAAATCTTCAAATCACAAAAATATGTTTTTAAAAATACTAAATCTTAGAATTTTTGAATTTTTTCTTGGAAAGCTTGATTTAGTTACTTTAATCAAATTGCTCAAAGTATTTCTTGCATTACTAACTGCAGATCTAGAAACAGTCCAGAAATATTTAGGACAACTTTTTGTATAGATGTCTATCTTTTTACAAGTCACATATTATACTGATCATTTATCTGACAAGCTACCTTTTTTGTTGCTTCTTTTGTGCTTGGATGTATCAATATCATACAAGTGATGTGCCTTTGCCATTTACAGGTTCAGAATCTACATTGAATTAAATACAATGGAACAATTCAAGGTCTAAAATATATATGGAGAACTTAAGGTTTTCATGGGCTGTTCAAAGGAAATGGTACTAATAATTGTCCCAAATTCTGTTGTCCAGTTCTTCAGTTATGAGCAAGCTTTCAAGTAAACTTTGCTTTAGATATACCCTGATGTACTGCACTTTTATGATGATAAATTTGTAATGATGAGATTTTGCCATCCTTTTGTATTTTAATTTTTTCAAAACAGTTTTCTCTAAGCATGGTCACGCTTTTGGCAAAGTAGTTTCAATTTTTATATCCATGTCTTACATATATAGCTCTTTCTCCTCTTTTGACTGAATGTTTCTTTTCTGGCAGAGGTATACTGCATGATTATTGTCTCATGCTTATTCCAAATAAATCTTTGCGTGAACTTTACATAGTTTTTGAAATTCCAGCATTTTTATATATCCAAGATTAATGCATGGGAGAACTTACAAAAGGTCAAAGCTGAGGCATGGAGTTATTGTCTTCTTCTTCATAAGAATAGAATTAGTGACAAGAGGCTGCCTTTTCTTTTGCTTGGTTTCTTACGCTAAAGGGAAATTAGAAAATAGAATTAAATATTGTGGTTCTTGAATCTTGATTTATTGACTCTACCTGTTGCTTTAATTTGTTCCCTTATGTTTGCAAAACTAATGTAATGGAATTAAAAATATAGCAGAAGTTGAATCCAATGTGAAATGTTATCTTAATATTTATTATAAGCCTGCAGTAATAAGTAATATTGTATTTTGTTTATGAAATGTGGTTTGATTAGTGAGGCTAGCTAACCAATTTGAAGCCCTCATGGTCATATAGGTTTTTTTTTTTGTCATAAGTATGCCTCCTGTATAAAATTAGTCGTGTATGCTTACCTGTGCAGCTGTGCTACTAATATATTTTGAGAAATCTTAATTACAAGATAAAATTATCCATGTACTAAGCCAGAGCGAGGTTGCCTAGGATTATTATTATTGTTATTATTATTATTATTATTATTATTATTATTATTATTATTATTATTATTATTATTCAAGTCAAGTGATAGGATATTCCTATGATTCAAATTTGTCACCATGAGCAAGGCAACCATAGGATTTGAAGAACTAAGTGTTCCTCTCATTTTTCACTTTAATTTTATTTTATTTTAAATTTTTCATGCTCTGTTACACTAGCTGGTCTTTTTTGTTTTGGAGATTCGGTAGGTACATGCACAAGAAATTCTAGAATAAGTCTGATTTTTCACTTCAATTTATTTTATTTTAATTTTTCATGCGTGTATTAATTCGCAATTGTCTTTTTATTTTTGGGAATTCGGCAGGCACATGCACAAGAAATTTTAGAATAAGTCTGATTTTTCACTTCAATTATTATTATTATTATTATTATTATTATTATTATTATTATTATTGTTATTATTATTATTATTTTAGATGACCTGCAATTGAGAATTACTGTTGTGCCATCTTTTTACATCCATCACAGTAATTACTTAATTATAAATATTAATTAACTTTCTTCATAATTCACTTGTGAATTTAATTTTAAGTCTATATTACAATTAAAAAAAGCTTGCAAAGTAACTTAACAAACAAATAACAAAACCTATTCCAGTAGATGGAATCACTTTGAATGATATCACTAAAATTTCTCAGAAGATTATTTCCTGACCTCTCACTATAGCATCATATGGGGATGGTCACAATCAATTAATTAGTAGTAATTTATTGGTTTTTTTGGGCATTTTCGCTTCAGGCTTTGGTTATTATTTATCCTCTTTTGCAGAATCTTCCAAGCCGTGTAACTAGACATCTAAATGGCTGCGATCAACATATGACAATCCTTAGAAGATTAGGGTCTCTGTTACAGTGGAATGAATGTTATCGTTCTTGATATTGGAATTGGGGAAAAATATGTTGTGCAACCTTGATATAAATTCCTTAAAGAAAGTGATTTTTCTCATGGTGATGAAATCTCATTCTACTACAGGCGTCATGAACAAATTTGGGAAATTATTATTAGAAGTCAAAAGGATTGGGACGACAGTGATAGTGACTAAATTAAGTTTAGGTTGTTTGTTTTGTTTATTAACATTACCTTGGTCAATGAGTAATCTTGCTTTTTTTGTTTATGCAAACAATCTAATTATTATTAATGTTACATATATTTTTATTTTCGTACTATTTTTCATTTTAATATTGTATTATAGAATAAATAAATATTCATACAAAATAAATTACAAGTGACCCGTGCGTACGCACGGGTTACCAACTAGTTACTTAATATAAATAAATTTGCAGCCTAGTCGATGCTAGTTGAGTTCTACAGAGGGATGTTGTTGTGTTAAAAGAAAGATAAATGGAATCTACTGATGCTTAAATTGTTGAGGTTGGCTGCAAATTTTTAGGAGAACACAAACATTAATTTCAGTGTAAGAAGTTATTCATTACTATGCTTTTGTGGTTTCCACTCTTTGTAATTGGTGATTAATTAGATGTTGTTTTGTTTTTGGGTGATGCTAGGTGCACCCAGCATTATTGCTGGTGCACGCAACACTTAACGTTAAAAGAAAAAAGTACCCCTGGCTAATTTCTTAAAAGTTTTATGCACCCAGCCAGTGCTTCCCTTTCTCACGCGACTTCTATTCTTCTTCTTATTCTTCACCCAACACTTCTCTTTCCCTGCGCTGTTGTTCTTCTTGTTTCATTGTCGTGTTCGTTGCGCTGCCGTGTTCGTTGGGGCATTGAGGAGTTGCAGTGAGGATGTGCATTGAGGACCTTCTTCTGAGGACCTGCACCACCATCGACCATCGAGGTAAGTGTCGTTTCCATTTCTGCTTCTACTTTTGTGCTGGTGTACTGTTAACTCATTGGCAAGTGCACCAAATTTGTCACAAATAGTAAAGTACTCAGAAGTCCGAGTGTCGAATCCACAGGGACTTTGTTTGTACTTAGATTAATGCAAACCCAATTTACAAGCAAAAGATAAGAAATTTAAAATAACAAATAAAGAAAGATAGAAGATAAGGTAAAGATTTAAAAGAAAAGATAAAATATTTAAAGATAAAAATAGAAGATAAAAAAGATAAGATAAGAAAAGTGAAAGATAAGAAAGATAAAAGATTAAGATAAAAAAGATAAATTCAAGATATGATAATGTTAGGACCTGACCTGCCTTGTTTGCCTAGGATGTATGATTTCATTATTTTTATTTATCAATTCAAGTGAATTTATCCTACCCACATCTATTCATTTAGTTGCCCTTGATTCCTCACGATGACAAAACTATTTTATTTATTTATCACCCAAATCCCTATGAAAAGATTCAACAAATAAAATGCATGAAGTCTGAATTCTAGATGTTTGTAGAAATGCATGGGCATAAAATTATCATTCTATGTCTAGCAATGACTTTCTTATGAAATCTTTTCTTTTTGTTCTATTAGAGGTTACCCTCTTCCAAGCATCTAATCCCTAAAACTAATGCATGCATATTTTCTTTAAATCTTATTTAGAAGTAACCCTCTCCTGAGCGCCTAACCCCTAAAAGAATGAAAAGATGAATAATGCATGAAAGATAAACAAAAAGGACAATAGGATAGAAAACACCTGGTATTGCATTGATAAATAGTGAAGAGTACATCATACATCGCTTGGCTTTTTAGGCCTGTTAGGCCCTAACTAGGGGTTTAGCCTCTCATGGCCATTGAGGGCTTTACACTGAAATGGGGGTATAAGAATTGATGGAGGAGAAGGGATGGAAAAAAATGACATAAAAAGAAAGATTTCCCCTACTAGAGATACTCAGGCTTAGGATGTATTCATTGTAGAGCTCTGAGTCTCCGGGGGTTGTGTCGTGGTGATCTTTTCTGCTTGGCCTAACTCCCTTTTTATAATTGTTGTAGTGGACTTGGGCCTGATGCTAAAAATCTTCCTTTTTGATATTTTCATGATCTTTTTCTCTTTTAATCTATCCTTTTCATATCTGCAAGCCATAAATAATAAAAATATCAATTCCCATCATTTCGGCCAAAAATAACTGCTAAATAAATATTTTTAAAGATATTTCAATATATTTTTTTTTTATAAAAAATAGCTCATATTTAGCAGTTATCATGTACTGTGGTTCATCCGCTAAGGATGTAGTTGATCCGCTAGGGATTTAGTTGATCCGCTAGGGATTTAGTTGATCCGCATTAGAGGTAGGTTATATAATGTAGATGATAAGCAATTGATGTAGGTGATCCGTAATGGAATTTGGTATACGAATCAAGTTGATCCGCAATTGATGTAGCTGATCCGTAATGGAATTTGGTATACGGATCAAGTTGATCCAAAAGAAGTATACAGATCAAGTTGATCCATAAGAAGCATACAGTTGATTTGTAAGCTTCTCACGGATCAACTTGATCTGTATACTTCTTTCGGATCAACTTGATCCGTAACTCGTATACGGATGAACTTAATTCGAAAGAAGGTTATGGATCAAGTTGATCTGTAACCTTCTTACGGATGAACTTGATCCGTATGACCCGGTTTTAATTAAAAAAAATGTAAAACATGTTTAAATTGATGAAATATGTTTTTTATTTGGGTTTAGGGTTAGTTTTGAGGGTTTTAGGTTGAAGTAGAATACGAATGAATAATGAAATAAGTTTAAAATTTTGCTGTAATTGTTTGATGTTGATATTAGTTTGAAATTTGATTATGCTACATTGTTTGGTTTGTATTGTACTATTTGATTTGTCTGAACATGAACATGTTGATATTGGTTTGAAATTTGTTTAGTTTGTATTACTTTTGACTTCAGTGGAAAACCTCAATAAATCAATTTAGGGCAAGTATCCCTTTGGTGAAGACCAATTAAAAATTGAAACAAATGTGTGAATTGGGGAGTGAAAATTACTTGTTCTTATTGCCTTTTTGGATTATACTCATCAATAGCTAATTTTGTGCAAGTATTACACACAAAATCATGCAATTGAATAATTGCATAACATGTACAAGGTTGCATAGAAAAATGTAATGTACTAATATCTTTGTTGAGTTGCACATTTTGAAATATGCTTTCCTTTTTCTCTTCATTTTAAGGTCATCAACATAAAATAAAGACATTATAACATGCAACTAAAAACAACTGAGTCTTGACTCTTAACTAAAACATGAGCCATCTCTTCTCTTTTTCTTTGCTTGTTACTAAATTTGAGGCAGAGGCATGAACTTCTTCAGCATATGCCAAAGGCTTGCGGGTTTCATTTAATTTTCTCATAGCACCCTTATACATAGCCTTCTCTTTTCTATTGGCATTAACAATGTGCTCAAGCTTTTCAACCCTAATCTTCAAATCCTTCACCTTTTCCTCATAAGCAACCAATGCTCGTCTATCCACCTTCTTACCTTCCTCAGAAGCTTTACTTTGCCGCTTTTTCATCGATCCACCCCCAAAAGCCTTGTTGTGCAATGCCAGGTGATTGTTTATTAATGCAAAGACATCTGATGGCGATTCTTCATCCTCTTTTGTTGCACGGTTCGCTTTTGCAAATTTCTTCTCGCGTTTTCTCTTGCCACCTCGGCTCTATTTCTTCTTGCCTTGCTTTTCTTTGTTCTGTTCCCTTTTATGAGACTCGAGTGCATAATCTAAGGACTGCTTTGGTGGAAGCACCTTCACTGCTATAGGGTCCAACATTCCCTGACCGGTTATACCTAAACCCATTCCTTATTTGTACCCCATATTAGCCATCATTTTGGAAGCTATCTCTTTAGTGTGGTTCTCCCACTTGGCAAATGTCGCAGTTTCAGTTTGAATACCTGTCTGTAGATTGGTACTCTCCAA
The DNA here is from genome assembly GCF_004193775.1 of Glycine soja. Lineage (NCBI taxonomy): Eukaryota > Viridiplantae > Streptophyta > Magnoliopsida > Fabales > Fabaceae > Glycine > Glycine soja. Next base: position 9,954,014 of record NC_041005.1, read on the forward strand.
AATTCCTATACCTTGCGATTCCTCCTCCTCCTCATAGCCAATTGAATTCGATTGATCTAAGCTGGAATCGCTCTCTATGTCACTCATTTCTGCATGCTCAGACAGTGCCATTTGTTCTGCACCAAGTAACGCATTTGAAAGGTCACGGGTTCCATTCCTCTGCCAACACAAAATTAACAATTAAAAACCAGTATCCCTCTGGCATGTTTCGACTGAGTTGAGCAGTTGACAAATAGTACTATTTTCAAGAATTCTTGTCATCCCTTACATCTAATGTTGGACAAGAAAATGAACTGCGAAATTGGGAGCACTTCAATTCAACCTTAAGGTCAACTTTGAAGATACCAAACACCAAACATGGCCTTTCACATTTTTTTAAATAATAAATACATTAATATAGAATTATGACAAATGTAGGATTAGGGCCAGGGCTAGGCCTAGTGTAAACCTATTCTTTTCCAGTCATGACATACGAGGATTAAGTCAAATGACTTCCTGTCCCAACATCTTTTCCATTTCTATTCTTGGTTCCTAGCAGTATGAAATTCGAGTTAAACCAAATGACTTTAATTAAGCGCATATACAATTTGTGATGAATTTGCTAAACATATAAAATTTGTATATGTTTAGTGATGGAATTTGTGGTAGACATTTGCTAATCATGGTTAGGACTAGAGGTTTAGGTCGTGCCTTAGGTAGGGTTATTGGCAGAGCTCTAGGGAGAGAGGATCGTCATGATTCAGATGATGCTCTCCAGCGGCGAAGGCCTACAGCATCAAAACGTAGGCAATGGGAAGCTGCCCCTGTTGTCGAGGATGAGCCTGTGGTAGCTGCAGAGGAGCCTGTGGTAGCTATAGACGTACATGCACCTGGTGCAGACACAGCTGATGATGTTGAGGGATTTCCAGGTGGGCCGCGTGACCCATTAGTGCTTACAGAGTATGCTGACCATGTTGCAATCAGCGTATAGAACGAAGAGGTATTTATAATTTTCAATTTAACTTATTTGTTAAGTATATGTTATTATTGAAATTTGTGTTCCTTTAAATTATTATGTTAATAAAGTGTTTGTTCCTTTATACTTCAATTCATGACCGTCCTGAATTGAAGTTATCCTTCCATGAGAGGAAGGTGCAAAAATTTGGTAGGCCTACTTCTGAGATTGAGGGCCTAGTTGTTGCCATGAGACTAAGTCCTTTGATTGCATGTTCAGTAGACACTGGCGATTGGGGACTTATATCCGCGTTCGTGGAGAGGTGGCACAGGGAAACTAGTAGATTCCATCTTTCCGTGGGGGAGGTTAGCATCACCCTCGATGATGTGGCATCTCTGCTTCATCTTCCCATTGTTGGCGCCTTCCATACCTTCAAGCCTCTGCACGTCGACGAGGTCGTGTTGATGTTGGTGGAGTTACTAGAGGTCTCTGGAGAGGCAGCCAGGGCCGAGACAGCACAGTGCCATGGACCATATGTACGCCTATCTTGACTATGAGATATATATCATAGCAGATGTCAGGCCAGACATTGGACAATTGCAGCTCATGCCTATCTTCTTCATCTTCTAGGTTGCACTCTTTTTACTAACAAGAGTGCAACCCATGTTCATGTTGTCTTCTTAGACGCTCTGCGTGACTTGAGTCAGAGTGGGAGGTATGCATGGGGAGCTGCTGCCCTAGTGCATATGTACGATCATTTGAATGATGCTTGTAGGAGTAGCAGTCGACAGCTTGCTGCTTGCTGGTTACATCACTCTCTTACAGGTAATTAATATGTTTTTCATAAATTAATTACAACAATGTTTTAAATAAGGTATTTAAGACATTCATTTGAAATTTGTATGATTTTGATGTAATAGTGTTGGATATATGAGCACTTTTCATCAGTTACGGAGTGTATGGTTGATCCGGACTACGATGAGGTGTCACCACATGCATATCGGTGGATAGCTACGAAGGCGATTGTGAAGTCCATATCTAGAGCGATGTACAGGCAGTGTCTGGATCAACTCAGGATTCCCATGTTTGTTGGATGCCTTATGGGGAGCACCGACCCTTTCGGTAGTTTGATTTGATTTCATGCTTTTCCGGTCAGCTCTGATGGGAGCCCGTTGCCATCAGACACCGACCAGAGAGGGTCATGCGCCAGTTTGGATACGTCTAGAGTATTCCTGTAGAGGTTGTCGTTTCATGGGTGTCATTTGAAGAAATAGACGATAGCTGGATGCACTACTCAGACCATCTTGCATCAGCAGGTGAGATATGTCTTGTGCCAGGTCAGTGTGCGCCCGACTACATGGATTGGTTCTTCGTCATTTCTCATCCTTTCATGACCGCGACGCAGCAATCAGATCCGCCGCGACATCCACCTGCGACGCATGATGCCTCATTCGTGGAGCCACATATCCTTTAGGTCCCCGAGCCACCAACAACACTGACACATGCCCGTTCTGATGTGGACCGGACTAGACATGCAGTGGTAAGTGTTACTATTTTCTTAGTTGTATCAAATGTCATTTACGTCAATTATTTTAATACTAATTTGTTTGTTTTGTATTTAACAGGATGCTTGCCATGCGATCGCTGAAAGGTTGGAGCGTCTACTCAACCTTAGGATAGTCATGGTTGGCACAGAGACACACGAGGTCATGGAACAATGCATCAAGATTGCCAGGGGTGTCATAGAAGACCACATTGTGTATGTGAGGTCTCGACGTAGGCGGCGCACGGATTAGCCATAGTTTCTTTACACATTTGATATTATCATATTTGGACAATGTATATATTTTTCTTGTATTTGAAATTTTTTTGTTTTTGACTGAACATTTTGTATATTTGAAGTTATTTTGGTTTATAATATTAGTATTAACATTAAAATCTGAATTTTCAATTACTTAATTCCAAATTCATTCCAAATTCGTCGAAATAGTCTGAATGTGATTCCAAATTGAAGCAAACAACTAAAAACTATTTTGAAATAATACAATATGGATCTCACTAATTTTGAAATTTATTTTTTCTTATTCTCTTACCAATTTAACCAATTTTTTCTTATTCTCTTACTTACCTGTAATTTTTTCTCAGTTTCTCTAAACTTAGTTATATCTAATTCCATAATATATCATGACACTACAAATTAAAATACTCCATTTAGAGAGTACCATATTTAAATCAGACTTTCTTAACATTTTATTTTCTTTCTTTGGATTTGCATTCACTCATTGCATATGCAATTAGTAAATAGATAAATATCTTAATTATATGAAATTACTCTTTTTTTTATTTGTAAATTAAGTTTATGGTAACTAGTGAAATGACTAGTTATTCTTAAGAGAGTGAGAGAAACAAATTTGGACTATACAACTATATAAAAATGGTCAAAATTATGATAAAAATATTATCAAAGTTTAATGTCATACGATCACTTAAAAAATTATATAATTTTTTTAAAAAAAATTCACATAATATTATATGTTTTAATCTTTATCCTTCATGATAAGATTAACTACCATTATTTATTTTTCTCACTAAATAAATCCCTTGTATTTTATATTTTTTGTTATTAAATGAAATTAAATTTATAAAGTCTTATAAAATTGTTGAATTTAAACCACCAACCACACTAATGCTAGGTGAGTAATGTCGGAGTAGGACTCGAGGTCCTTAGGACAATCTATTTTTAAAAATTGAAAATTAATTCTACAAAAATTTCTCTTTCTCAGTGGCGTGTTCTTTTCACCTCCCTAACCACATTTCACAAGTCATGACAAGTGCACTCATGGCGTGTTCTGTTCCTCATTTGTCTGTATATCTATAAACGTTAATTAAATGTTAGTTTCTTAGTTTTTATTAACAAAAAAGATCGAATGCACTCATCCTTTTCTTTTCTTTCGTTATTTCTTATTCATCAAACTAACTTTATATAATAACATAGATATTTACACACGCGCGGTGTTCACTTTCCAACTTTACATTTTTGTCATTAGCTTCTAATATTTCGGTTGGGTTAGGTTACACCTTTCTCTTCATCTTTCAACTTAAATTTATTAACCCATCACTAATTATTTTTTCTGCTCCCACTGTTATCATTTTAATTTAACCAATTTCTTGATTTAGGTAAACCATGAACATAAAATAATAATCATACGGTTTCATTCCGTAATGGACACGAATTGAAACATTACATTAACTTCAACATAGTGGAAAGAAATAAAATTTGCATGAACAATCGATCCATTTGGAAAAATAAAACCTAATGTCGAGTTCACAATTGTCTGACTGCTTGTTTCTCCCAAGAATGTCATACTTTGTTCTAAGAATTGGGTTGGGGGATAATGTGTGATTTTTTACAGTGTTCGGGTGTGTCATATATATAGATGATTTTCACTATCATTGCTTCATTTTAAAAAAAAAAATAGAAATGTGTGCAAATGATTTTTATTTATGTTGTCAACTACACCAATGTTGTGTCATGTTTTATCTTGCATCAGAATGTGTTGTCAAGTCTAACAGTGACTTGTCACGTTTTATGTTAATACACATGCATTTCATAATGTGTTGTCAATTCAGACAACAATTTATCATACATGTGTACATTAAAAAATTAAGAAACCAAGTTAAATCTTAAAATATAATTAAGGGACTAATTCTATGTGTTAAAAATTAATGTGTTCAAACTTAATTCAACAAATATACAAAGATAGGTAACTGTAATGTGAGATTAAAATTCATAACGATCAGCCATTAAAAGGTACATCTCCAGTCTTCATTTATGTCTACATAGTCTTTTTTGAAAATGATAAAGCTTTTGTAATGTTGCATTCTACTAATATATGGAGTTGGCCACTGCTTTGCCTGAGGATGACAATTGCTAGACCATAACAATGCTACAGGCGGTAAAGGACAACAGTCTTTTAAATAAACCTATTGTACATGCAAAAACAATATTAACTCAACCATAGACAACTGATTGCATCAATTTAAAAATAATGCTATATATCTTGAATGTACCTGAACAAAATGATTGTCATAGACGTGACCGATACAAATTATGCAATGCACTAAAGAATCTGCCGGTGGTTGACTTCTAAGAGGAAAGAACGTCATGCTTTGTTGTTGAGACAACGATACAAGGATTACATTATACCTTGATTCAATGACATATCCTATGTCGGTTATATCCATCCACTTATCCATATTCACCTGAATGAAACAAATATTGACGTCAAAGTTAATTTTAAAGTTATCTCTTAAAAAGCAAAACATAAATTACATACCTTGGTTAACTCATCAACAAGTAGTGACATCCTTAATTCTTCAAATCTGTCCGTGCCATCGAAGAGTTTGATATAGTCATATGAGAATTTGCCAAGTTCTTTAAGCAGATGGTTGTGAACCAACGACCAAGAGTCTTCACCCATACCTAATAATTCGGCAACTGACCGATATCCATAGTTTCCGTCAGGTTTGACATCCACAATGTTGTCAATGAAATCCTGCATAAATGGCTGAAATTGATCCAACATAGGCATGATCCTTCTTGGATTGAGCTAGTCAGAAGATGATGCACTACGCCTCACTGATGAATTGCTATTTTGCACAGAATGAAAAGCATCTACATACTCCTAGTAAGATGGATTACGCTTTGTTGACCTTGGGTTTCTGTTCATCGGTTTCTTTGCTGCACCTTTTGTGTTAACCTTTGCTGGAGGAGGACACATAGAATTTTGATCAGGGTATGCAATTTCCCAAAGTTTACTCTTCAGAGTAAACTTACCACAAACATCAAGTTCTTCAAATCTTTTGGATATGGTTTCCATCTCTTCCTTGATGCTCACTTCGGGCTTAGATAACCCTTGGTCTGAAAAACTGAGTCTCCTCTAGAACATATGGATTGGAACTAGTGGGATGCAACCAACAACATATTTAGATAGCTCACATGCACAAGGAAGACCGTGCATGGTTCTCATGACACAACCACAAGTCGAAGGATTCTTGTCAGCATAATGTACACGCTCAAACTCAACAGCAATCTGATTTAAAGCATACCTTGAAACCATTCCAAGAAGCCTCCTGTATAAGGTTATTTTAAAGACATGTTGAACGACATGTGTACTTGTTTCAAAGGATGCTTTAATTTCAGTGTGCTGCAGCGTCATCATGTTGTTCATGGCATCCCAGACACTGCATAAGTCTCCAAGGCTATTCTGTAACACTCTTTTTAAAGCCCAGTGAGCAGATTCAACCCTACATTTCAAATACACAAATTTTAATAAACATATAAAACAATAAAATTCCATCAATTCATCAATGTTAATAGAAATAATTGAACATTTTCATACCTGTTTGTTGTTGTGTTTCCTAAGTGCATCACCTTATTTGTCCAGGCAATAACAAATTTTTCCTTGTGTGAGATTATCCATGTTTCGTTGACATAGTCAACAAACATTGGCCAAGGTGAACAAGCCATTTCAAACTTCTTCAGGCATTCATCGAACTGCTGCTCCAAAAGACAATCAACCAGACTTCCCCAAGCATCCATGACATACTCCCAAGCATTTTTTTGACCAATTAATGATTTACATTTGGCCTTGACATTCTCGTTTATGTGAAAGCTGCACAACAAATTTGTACACTCAGGAAATACATTTTTCACTACATTCATTAATGTTAGGTCTCTGTCAGTCACAATAACTCCAGGGAGGGCATCAAGTCTTAAAAATATACCTCGGAACCGTTCTAAAGCCCATACCACATTATTAAGATGTTCACCCTCTAGATATGCAAAACCAGCAGCGAATGTCATCCCTGTTGGTGTCACCCCAACAAAATCAAGCCGTGGGACTCTGTACCTATTTGTTTTGTAGGTATTGTCTATCAAAAACACCAAATTACATGCATTGACTAACTTCACTACATCCGGGTGACACCAAAAGATATCACGTACCACGTCTTCATCCTTTAATCTATACCAATGAATATATTGATCCCGTTCAAGAAGGTTCATTAGATGTTGCATTTCAGTATCACTTCCTTTAATGGAAGAACGATATGCACTTCTTGCATTGTATATTTGTTTAATGGTTGTACAACTATTGGCATTATGCTCCTTCAAAGTTAGCAAGATGTTTCTTGGTTTCACCATTGACTTGGTCATATCATCAATAAGTGTCTTTTCAGCTTTAGTCAATCACCCAACATATGGATGTCCAACTAATAACTTAGTCAATTCATGATTATGAATCTCACACATCAACTTCACCATCCAACCTTGTCCTCCAACCACTGGTTTGCCACGAAGCTTGAAGGGACACCCTCATTTCCTAGTCCCAGTATCTCTTTTAACAAATTCTTTCTTCCTACACCTATACTCGTCACTCCTTTCACAGCCAATTAACACAAACGAAGTCCTTCCTCTACTACCAGTGTTTGTGTCAGACCTTATAATGACCGCCACAAGTCCATTTTCATAAGCAACGGATTGAGCCCACTGCAAAACATCATCTCGACTGTCAAACACCTACAACGCAATCCAGACAATTTTAGTTTTCTACAACACAGTCATTTTATTAAATCACTCACAATAATGAACATTATTACCTGAGAAGTATTGAACTCATCCGAATAATCAACTTCTGGTTCATTCACACCACATTCTTGTTCATTTTGATCATCCGTATCAACTTCTTCAAACATTATAGTGTCATACATGCATTGATCTTCGTTCATCTTAACAATAAATCATAAATTTCAACACAGACATACAATACCTAACCGCACTATACATATAATACAAAACACTACATAATAACTCATGATTAGTAACCGCACTATACATATAATACACCTAATCATTTACTGTCAATCACAATAACTCATGATTAGTAAAATGCAAAAACCCTATATCATTCTACATGTATAAACAATTAAATTATTTTTTAAAATGACAATACAAACAAAGTAATAACTAAAAAAAAAATTAAACTTAAGTAAATGTTACAAATTCAAAATCCATATAAGCTTACGAATCAAGTTGATCCTTATAAGCACTACAGATCAAGTTGATTCGTAATGCTTATACGGATCAACTTGATCCGTATGCTGAATATCAACATACAGATCAACTTGATCCGTACCAGCCTTACGGATCAAGTTGATCCATACGATTTATGGACCACCCAAAAATGCACACCTAGCACAAATGCGTACCTCGAATGCCACCGCCGACAAACCAACCACCGCAATAATGAACACCGGCACCTTCACCTTCACCGAAGCTCACCGATCGCAAGAGAAAAACACACCCAAGAGAGAAAACGGAAAAAAATAAACGTTTGCAGCGAAAAGCATTGCGCACCCAACACCCAACTTTTAAAGGAACAACTTTTAAAAGAAGAAGATAGCAGAGGGACAATTTTGGCATTTTAAAAATGCTTGGTGCACCAGCAATAATGCTGGGTACACCTAGCATCAGCCTTTGTTTATCTAGGAGAAGCAGCCCCAAAAACCTTGGCCCAAAGACCGGATTTGGTCATTAAAAAACTCCACCAAATTTTTTGGCAGCCCAATGCTAAACACTGTAATTAATAACCGTCCACTTGACAAAGGGATGGTTCATTGGTTGAAGCACAAACCTGCAATATTCCAGGCCACGTGGGACCAATGAAGTTTTGCTTGCTGAATGGTTTGGGGAAAGCCCTTCTTTTCTTTCTTTCTTTCTATTTTTTTAATAAATGGTTCCCTATTTCTGTTTGGATCAGGTGATAAATGACTTGCTTGATCCAACTGGCCAAAATTTAAGTGTTAGAGAAGATGCACATGTTTCTTATATAAATTCTTTCCATGTCTTTCTATGAACTATTTTCTTACTCTGTTCTTAATTGACTCAAACTAACATCAGGTATCATTTACTTTTCTCCTCAATCCTATCAATGCTTTTTCATTGTGCTCTTATTACCAAACCACTGTTGACATTAATGCCATATGTTTTCAGTTTTCCATTCATAATTGTCACAACAGATGCACCTAAACATATTGTAATCAAAGTAAATTTTAAGATATAGCATTTTTCATTCTAAGATAATTAGTTTATTTAACATTTATTCTTAATATGACTTATACAGTGTTTAGGTTGCAATTTTCATTTTTAAAATGAAAATATTAATAACTTATAAAAATAAAAAGTGCTTGGTGGACCAATATTGTTTAAATTATGTTGGCTGTTCTCCCCGAAGAAGCGAAAATGGAGGTGCATAAACCACACCCAACATCATTTATTCATTGGTGCCATTTTCTAATAGAGTGGAGCAGTTGTAGCGATGTTGGCTGTCCTCCCCGAAGAAGCAATACTTATATTGCATTTTGTCAGCTTGTTTTAAAATTAGCCTATGTTCTCAGCCACATTCTATATTTCCATGTATAATTTTCCTTCCTTTTACTATAATGATAATATTAACAGTGTATTACATCACATTGTTGACGAGGTAAAGCATTAATTGCCCTCATTATATCATATTTACATTAGAATATTATTGAGTGCTTGGAGCTGAGGGAGAAATCACTCTTGTCCCCTTCCTTTCCTCCTTTTTTTCTTTTTCTGAAGATGTCATCCTTCCAAGCCTCTTGTTATGATAGAATAGCAAGCCCTAATCTTTCTACCAAACTTAATAGAATCCTCGGTGTTAATTAAACCAACCCTATATTCAATCAAGTTAATCTAATATCCACATGTACGTAACGTACCTTTATATTTCAAATAGAAAAGTTATAATTGAAACAAAATATTGCAAAATGCCCTTAAAAGAATTAATAAAAATCAGCCCCCGAATAGCTAACATTTGATGTATTAACATTGCTAGAATTATAGGTATACTGTAAAAACAAAGTCTTATTAAACACACACGCATTGAAATTGTCTCTATTAACGTATTTTTCATCTAACAAAAATTAATTTTTTTGGATAAAAATATATTATTATCTCCTTAAATTATTAGGTTTGTTACACTCTCAATCCTCTAATGTTAGTACTTTACAACTTAATTTAACAATTTATTATAATTCCACTTTTTATCCATTTTAAGAATTAATTTCAACAATTTTAAAAAGAATACTAAAAAAAGTATTTTTAAAATATCAAATGTGTATTATTGACTTGGTAACCATGTCCGTAATAACATTTTAACCATAATAAAATTCTTTATCGAGCTATACATATCTTACAAGTTGCACTCACGTGAGGACTATTGCATCTTCGGTGATCACATTCAATGTCTTTGTCATATAGTCAAAACTAATTGATAGTTTTATACAGGGAACGTGTGAAGTAGGTGGAAGTACATGTCTACACTACTATAAAAGCGTGTTTTTATATCAGTTTTACAACACATTCAAAAACGATTTTGAATCATCTTTGTAGGCAATGTCGTAGAAAATCAAGACTTTCTACGACGGTACCAAAAACAACCGTCTTAGAATGTGCATCCCTTTCTAAGACGGTTATTTAGAAAACCGTCTTAGAATGAGATCATTCTAAAATGATCCTTAGCAAAGAACCGACTTAGAATGGTCTCTTTCTAAGACGGTTCTCTAAAGAATCCTCAATATATTGAAAAAAAATTAAAAATCTATTGAATTAATTATCTCTAAATAGTTATTATTAAACTCATAACCAACAAACAAATTTAATGAAAAAATTAGGAAATTTATCATACACTTAATCAACAACATAAGAGGCAAATGATACATAGAAAAAAACACCAATACATTTAATCTATAAATTCTAAAACCAAAAGATTTGTCATTACTATTTTGCAGTCAACTATTTAGCATACACCAAAAACATGGATAAAGGTGGAAAAGAGACGAATATTTAACGGTCAAATATTTACCAAATCTTCAAGTGCCTTAAAGATCTGCGCCTCTAACAAGCCTTCCAATTTGTTGCCTTTCTCAACACCCATAAGCTAGAAGATAATCAACATTATATCATTAGTATCCTCATAATCGTAGGTTCATAATTATAGAAACTCGTATTTTCCAAAGGACTGTTTGTAAATGAGAGATAACCGAAGAACTATTTGTATATTATAACTTATAGGTGATTTATTATAAATAATAACTAAACAAAATAAAATAAACAACCTGATTACTAACAATACAACCAACAATGGGTCAGCTTGAAATATAAGCTTCCACATAATTGGAAACATAATGATATCATAACCCAAACACAATACTAAAACTTCAAAATAAAAATTAAGTAGAGAATGAAGAAAGAATGGAAAAAATAACCATACTTAAGTGCTTGAAGAGGTTTAGTAGGAAATGAAACAAGTGAACCCTCCAAATCCTGAAGATTGTTGAATCCATCCTGCAATAAGAGATGTAAATCATGTCCAGTATACTTTAAGAAAAGTTTATAGTTTGCAAAGAACATAAGGTAAAGAAAACATAAGATCAATATCAGACAATAACAGTACCTCCTTGTCCTTTTTATAACTTCACAAGTGAACAACTGAGAAAACACATACATAAATTAGCACCAAACAATGTAATGAATAATAATGATTGAAATCATCCTTTTTATAAATTCACAAGTCATTGAATACAAGCATGCTCCATTTAAGTGAAATGGAGAAGTACTATAAAATATGAAAACAATATGTAATCTACATACCAAGTCATTATTGCACTTCTCTAGATCGAGTGTTGGATCGAGTGGCCTCAGAATAATTAAGAAGGGGGGGTTGAATAAATTATTCCTAAACCTTTACTAATTAAAAATTACTCTTCTAAGGCTTTTACTAAATTGTTAAGAGAATGAAGAGTAGAAGAGAAACTTAACAGAAAGTAAAAGCGGAAATTAAATGCACAACGAAAAGTAAAAGAGTAGGGAAGAAGGAAACAAACACACAAGAGTTTTTATACTGGTTCGGCAACAACTCGTGCCTACATCCAGTCCCCAAGCGACCTGCGGTCCTTGAGATTTCTTTCAACCTTGTAAAAATCCTTTTACAAGCAAAGATCCACAAGGGATGTACCCTCCCTTGTTCTCTTTGAACCTAGTGGATGTACCCTCCACTAGAACTGATCCACAAGAGATATACCCTCTCTTGTTCTCAATCAAACCCAAGTAGATGTACCCTCTACTTGTACCACAAAGGATGTACCCTCCAATGTGTTGAGACAAAGATCTCAGGCTGTTAAACCTTTGATACTTTGTGAATGGGAATACAAAAGAATTCTCAGGTGGTTAGTCCTTTGAACACTTTTGTATTAGGGAATGGGAAGAATCAAAAGAATTCTCAAACTGTGTCGTTTTGAATTCTTTGACAAGGGAGAAGGGAGACACAAAAGAATTCAGGCGGTTAGTCCTTCGTTCTTTTGGAAAAGGGAGAAGAGAGACACAAAAAGAATTCAGGCGGTTAGTCCTTGGTGAATTCTTTTTGGCAAAGGGAGAAGAGAATGAAAAGATGAATAGCACAAGTTTTCAAGGTTTGGAAAACCAGAAAACTTCAGAAAGCTTTTGGTACAAAGAAGAAGAAGAAGTTCAAAGAGATTCAAGGCTTGCAAAGGATTGATTGAAATGAATGTAAAAAGTATTCAAGATGCTTGAAATGCAAAACAAAGCCTTGCTTTTATAGACTCTTCATGTCTGGTCAAGACAACCATTTAGAAGAGTTATATCTTTTAGAAAAACTTAAAACCAATTTGAAAAAGTCAAAAACCTTTTGAAGAGTTACATCTTTTGATTTATTCAGAAACAGTCACTGGTAATCGATTACCAAATTAGTGTAATCGATTACACAAAGCTTTGAAGTGAAAGGATGTGACTCTTCACATTTGAATTTGAATTTCAACGTTCAAGGGCACTGGTAATCGATTACCAAAACATTGTAATCGATTACAGCTTTTTGAAAATAATTGGAACGTTGTAAATTCAGTTTGAAAACTTTTTCAAACTCATTTTGCTACTGGTAATCGATTACAACAATCTGGTAATCGATTACCAGAGAGTAAAAACTCTTTGGTAAATGGTTTTTTCAAAAACTCATGTGCTATTCAAAGTTTTGAAAAACTTTTTAATACTTATCTTGATTGAGTCTTCTCTTTATTCTTGAATCTTGATCTTGATTTTTGAGATCTTGAACCTTGAATCTTGATTCTTGTCTCTAGACTTTCTTCTTGAGTCTTGAATTGTTCTTGATTCTTATCTTGAACTCTTGAATTGTTCTTGATTCACTTGAGTTGTTCTTTGATTGATCTTTGAGCTTTTTGTCATCACCTTTGTCATCATCATTGTTATCATCAAAACACCTTTGAATCACCTTTGATTCACCATGAAGCTTTGCTTCTACATCAAGAACCTTGATGGCCACTATCTCATTGAGTGGAATCTTCTGCATTAAGAGCAAATCTTTTCTCCAAAACATGCTCCATTTTTCTTCTTATACCATAACATCAATATGTTTATTATTAAATGCACCACTGAAAAAATAGACAACATACTGGAGTAGTGAAATCAATGTTATAATACTTCCAGGTTGCTAGCATTTCCCCTTTTCTTAAACCAAACTAGAAAGTACATTCAAAAACTTTACAAAGATGCTTTTTCCCCAAACCAAAATGTTCCTTTCAACTCCACTGATAATGTAATTGACAAATGCTCTCATTCAATGCTAATTAATATCGCAAAACTTTAAATTTGAGTATATTGATCTACTTATTATTCAACATGGTGTAACAAATTAAACAGGCACTATTAGATGTTACACAAGTAAAATAGCATGAGATAAAAACAAGAGGTATAAATTCAACACTACATGCAGATAGGTAGGTGAAGAGGTCATCACATCAATCTCCAATATCTGCAACAAAGGTTACAAAAGACAAATTCACTACTCAAGAAAATTAAACAATTGACCCTACAATTTTTTTTTAAAAAAATATTACAAAACAAAATTAGAAGTGAGATCCATAAATCGTGCAATATTAACACAAAAATAAAATAAAATCACATCCGCAGAGGAGATAAGGAAGTTCTAACTAAAATCGGGAGAAAAAATTAGAGCAACGTGGATAGGCCAAGATCTACAAGGGAGGGGAGTTGTTCGCATCCACGACACCTCTCCGAGCACCCCAACATCGTCCACGGCACCTACGAGGACGCCACCTCCGTCCACCTCGTCATGGAGCTCTGCGAGGGAGGGGGTTGTTCGACAGGATTGTGCAGAAGGGACACTACAGTGAGCGCCAGGCTGGTTTATAAGCCAGGTTTGATTGCTTTCTCATTGGATCTGGTTTTTGTGGAGGATGCTAAGGGAGAGGGCCTGGTCGTGGGTTTTGGTGGAGGTGGGGATTCCGGCGATGTCTTTGAGTTTTCCTTAGCGGAGGAGCTCGTCAATGTGGTCGACGGCGTGCTTGGCAGTGGAGTCGGTGCCGAGGCCGAGCACCATGCCGGACTCGACATACTCGACGGCCTTGTAGGCGGCGATTTTCTTGAGGTCGTCTTGGGTGAGGATGACGAAGGAGGGGGAGGAGGGGGAAAAAGGCTTCCTGAAGCTCGCATTAGGGTTTTCTAAAATTAAAGGAGACAAATTAAAAAAAAAAGATAAAAATAAAGAGTGAGAAAGAGCTTGTTGGCATTCCTGAAGCTCGCATTCTACATCGATTCTACAAGAACCGATGTTGTAATTCCTTTTCAAAGACGGATTTGTCAAACCTATCTTTAAAATTTTAAAGTTATTTACAAAAATGCCACTAGTTTACTTACGACATCAATTTTTGTACAATCGTCGTAAAACCTGCGTCGTAAAAGGCCATTTTTGTGGTAGTGGTAATGTGGATGAACGATTCATCTTGACATGGAAGACATGCTTTGTCGAAGGAAATTAAGCTTGCGCCTCATGAAAACAGGTTTGGGTAGGCAATGTTGTGTGCTTGAGAAATCAAGTACTATGACACCATAACACTAAAAAAAGGTCAATTTAGCGGCCACCAAAGAGTATGGTCACAAATGGAAACCATTTTAGCCATCACATTTGTTTTTTGTTTAACAATTTTACTACAATTATTTAGTGACGGATTATGATCATTGGACATAAAAAAGAGAAAAACTCATGAAATTTGTGGATCTTTCCACATAAAATGACTCATGGAGGTTGTCTCTCCTATCGGTTTAGTATGGAAGAGGAATCGGTTCCCTCTATTTCTAGCAACAATCCATTAATCAACCTTTATGAATATGATTATCCCCACAACTACACGTGACTCACGCACCCTTTATCCATCCGAATATGGCACCCAGACACCACCATCACATTTCCTTAGTGGGAATAAGTACCGAACCTTCTTCTACTATTTGTACATTTTTGATAGAGCCTAAAACTTGAAAATAATGTATCAGTGTGTTCTCTTTGGTATAGATGCTATATGGTGGGCAACTGTGAATCACTTGCATACCATCACCATCCCTTCGATGTAAATCTTTGTGCCTGCAAAATGAAGTCAAGGCTAGGTCTCTAAACTTTATAGGACCTGCGAAACATAATAGAGACCCCAAGATTCAATGAGAGGGAGGATGGTGATGTCGTTGTGGCAGGAAAGGTTGTCGAAGTAAGTGGTGTTTGCCTATGGACTAATTAAAGTCAATGAGGAGGGAGTGGGAGGAAGAGGTTGGTTGGTCAAAAGAAGACTTATGCTTTGTTTGGTTTGGGAAGTCAAAGAAAGTGAAAGAAAAAAAAAGAGTAAAAAAGTGAAAGATTTTTCAAGTTGTTTGGTTATATAAAAAAGAAAATTGTATATATACAGACACAAATACTCCAAATAAAAAATATATAATAAGTATGAATATTTTTATTTTTTTCATCCATTTTATTTTGTCTTATTCACTTTCTTTTTAAAATGAGAAAAAAATATTTAAGTGAGTCCTATCACTTTTTTTCTTTCTTTTCGTCCCTTGTATTTTTCCATTTCGAAAGAGGATTTTTTTTTTTAAATGCATACCGGCCCCTTCCATTTCTTTTCCTTCGCCTCATTTTCTTACATTTCAAATAAAGTGTAAGTGTAGCGTATCTTACTAAATGAAGAAGAGAATAAAGTAATAAACTTTTGTGACAATTCTAATTTTGTTATTCATTTGTACACACAAAAATCTATGAATACTTGTTAATACAACAACTGCCAAATTTATTTTAGTCACTCTAGGTAGATGTATGGCTACTGACAAAACTCTTTTCAATTTGTGTGATCTAGCAAAGAAAACAAATTTTAACAACCACATCGACAAGAATTCCTGATGCTCTACATGACTTTCGTTTGCTTCATCCATGAAATATTGTTTATCCTTTTGGCCAAATTTTCGAAAAGCAAATGATCAAAACACTGCAATCAATTATTTTTCTATTTCTTTTTTCTTTCTGGAAATAAATCCTTACACCGTTCAATTAATTAACCATATTTTTCTAAAAGAAATTAAGCAACCATTTCAATATAAAAATATTTTACAATTTACGCACTACTATTCTAATTGACTAAAGTCTCATTATCTCAAATGTTTCAATAATAACTATTTTTCTTTTATTTAGGTTTAAAGTCAAATGCTAACAAATTTATTTCATGTTTAGTAAGAATAAAATAGGGAAAAAATAATTTAAATCCCATATAAATCTTACACCTATGATCTACTTTAATTTAAATATCTTTTGTTTATCCTCTCTATTAAATAGAACAATAGTGACTCAAACTATTAACACTAGAATCAGAGTGAAACCATATTCTATTAATAAAATAAAATTATAGTAACAAAGTAACTTTTCATAGTATATATGTATATAAAAAAAATGTGATTTTTGTTTTATTATATTTGAGTGTTATTTCATTTTACTTCGTTAAGTTCTAAAAGTTTTATTTGAATTTTTTATGTTTTTAAAAGTTTTATTTTGGTATATTAAGTTTTAAAATTTTCATTTTGATCATTTCTTCTGATTTTCGTTAGAAAACATTAATGTGTCATTAACTTTAAATTTTGAAATAATTAATTTAAAATAGTGATGACTAAAAATTGCACTATCTTTTTAAAACACATTCAACCACCTACTTTTATAGCCTCATCTTTTTGTGCAAACTCCATAATCATCACAACATAAACAATGCAATCACTGTTCACTCGAATCTACAACCTCCACAATATTACAACCATCAATAATAAACAAATCAATCCATAACCTCCTTCCACTAAACAATACCATTGCGTCCATGGTTGTTAAAATCGTGTTTTAAATCGTAAAATCGTACTATTTTACGATTCCACTAAGGTTCAACGAGTTAAATCGGAAGCAAAATCGAAACCGAAGTAGACTCGTCCGATTTAGCGCAGACTCGAGTGAGTCTGGGTAGACTCACGATTCTACTCCGAGTCCGCGGGTTTACGAAAACCTGAAACGGCATTGTGCTGGTGCAAAGCTACTCACTTACGAAAACCCGAAAATGGCTCTGTGCTATGCTACTCGCAGCTCTATCTACTCACTCTGCCTTGTTGAAGTTTAGTTTGGGTGCTGAGCTGCTCGCATCGGCGTCGTGGGGGTCTTCGTCATCGCTGGCCCTCACTCGCGACTCTGTCTGACTCGCGTGGTGCTGGACTACTGGTCCTCATCATTACAGAACACTCGTCGAAAGCCCTCATTTTCTCCTGAGCTACTCGCGTCGTGTTGGACTGCTACTCCAAGCTTTACTCCACGATGCTAAGGTAATTTCTCCTCTCCTTTACAGTCATAAAAAACCAGGGTCATAAGATTTGAATGTTGGATCAAGTGACCTCAAAATAATTAAGAAGGGGAGGTTGAATTAATTATTAATGTGTCTTGACTAATTAAAAATTTATCCTTTTTAATATTACTAGATTCAATTAGGCTTTACTACTAAGTTATGAGAAAGTAAAGAACAGAAACAATAACTTAGACAGAAGTAAAGCGAAAATAAAAAGTACACAATGGAAAAGTAAAGAGTGTAGGGAAGAAGAAAACAAACATAAGTTTTTATACTGGTTCGACAACAACCTGTGCCTACATCCAACCCCCAAGCAACCACCGGTTCTTGAGATTTCCTTTAATCTTGTAAAATCCTTTACAAGCAATGGGCCTCAAAGGATGTCCCTTCCTTTGTGCTCAGTGTAACACCAAGTAAATGTGCACTCCACTTGAACTGATCCACAAGAAATGTACCCTCTCTTGTTCTCAGTATTACAACCCAAGTAGATGTATGCTCTACTTGTACCATAAAGGATGTACATTCCAATGTGTTAAGACAAAGATATCTCAGGCGGTTAGTCCTTTGAAATCTTTTGTATAGAGGGAGGAGGAAAGAATCAAAAGAATTCTCGGACGATTAGTTCTTTGAATTCTTTTGGCAAAAGGGAGAAGAAATGAATCAAAAGAATTCTCAGATGGTTAATTCTTTGAATTCTTTTGGCAAGAGGGAGAAGGAATGAATCAAAAGAATTCTCAGACGGTTAGTTCTTTGAATTCTTTTGGCAAGAGGGAGAAGGAAAGAAGAAGAAGAATAACAGAAGTTTTTGGCCAATGAACTTTTCTTGATAAAGAAAGTATTGAACAAAAACTCATAGAAAGATGTTGAGAATAATTGAATGAAATCATTTTTTTTAATTCGTGCCATGATCACATATTTATAGTCATTTGATGACTCAAGTTAAAGTTTGTGACTCTTGGCAATTTCTTTAAAACTAGTCACTTTAAAAGTTGTGACTCTCTTGAAAACTAGTCACTTTAAAAGTTGTGACTCTTAAAAAATCTTCAGAAACTAGTCACTTTAAGAATTGTGACTTTTGGTAATTTAATTTTCAAAATAAGTCACTGGTAATCGATTACCATTGTAGTGTAATTGATTACACATCAACAGATGTGACTCTTCATGTTTAAATTTGAAAATCAACGTTTAAAAACCCTGATAATCGATTACAAGTATTGTGTAATCGATTACACAAGTTTGAAACTGTTTTATCACAAGTTGTGACTCTTGAAATTTGAAATCTAATGTTTTAAAACATTGATAATCGATTACATGCTTATGGTAATCGATTACAACTTTGTAAATTAGTTTGAAAAGAATGTTGGCTACTAGTAATCGATTACTGCCTTCTGGTAATCGATGTAAAACTCTTGGTAAAATATTTTTCTTTGAAAAATTCTCTTGAACAAAATTGTGCAATTCAATCTTTTCTTTTGAAAAAAAATCTTTTTATACTTATCTTGATGCTTTTCTTGAAGTTCTTGTACATCTTGAGTCTTCTCTTGAATCTTCACTTTAATCTTGATTCTTGATTGAATGACTCTTTGATTCTTGATACTTGCTTGACTCTTGATTCTTGACTTGAGTCTTTGGCATCATCAAAATAAACTTGGAAAGCTTTGTTTCCACATTGAACCCTTATTCCTCGAACATTTTGCAAAAAGTTACCTGTTTTGAACTTGTTTCTTCACACTTTACAAGACTATGTTTTCGCATCTGTTCCAAGTTCACAGTCTACTAATTTTATCTAATTTGTTATTTCCTTTTTCTATTAATTTTACAATCATATTTCATTTTTTACTTCATTACTATGTTTTGTTTGCTCTTAGATTGATAGTTGTTGTGTGTGTAAGCTGTGACTAATTAGTTATTGTTTACATGAATTTCTTTAACTATGGTTTTCTTAGTATTTGTGTAGTATAAATTATTTAGTTTGCATAGTATTTAAAATGGCTGTCATCCCACTTCTCGCACTGCCAATCCGAGATTGATAACCATGTCTTATTAATTTAATTTCTTCCATTATATTGGAGATCTTTGTCTTAAATTTTCATCTCAAGAATATTTCTGTTTGTTTTCTGATTTTTGTTTATAATCCTATATTTTTTTTAGTTATTTATACTATTGGAATAATTACTTGGAATGCATGGATTTTGTGAAAAGAAAATGCTAGTTTGAGTGTTGAAGCATTGCCTACCCTAGGATTTAAAGTTACTTTTATACCACTGTGGTTGAGGTCCTAATGTTCTTTCTCACTCATACATGAATCATCCTCATTCTTTAACCCCACAATAATTTTGTGCAAGGGAATAGAAGAGAAGGGAAATTGATTGAAAAGCAAAACTTCAACACTTTGTTCTTGTTTTTGCTCAACCCAAGTTGACCATCCATACTATTTGCCACTCATCACCACCTTGATTTTGTCCATTTTGACTATGAGCAGAAATACAATCGCTGCATATTTCAAACATGGAAAATCATAGATAGCCACAATTGAGTGTGGATTGTGGACTATGTTAGTTTATTGAATTATTGTTAAAGTTTATTATTTTCATTTATTTTAGGGTTAAAATATTTACTTATGATTTTATAAAAAAGAATATTAATATATTTTTTTATTTGAATAAACTCTTACGAGTTTAGGATTTGATTATACAAATCGAATTTACGGAGCCTCCACGATTCTACATAGAATCGCGAGTCTAATAACCTTGATTGCGTCACTCTATAATCACACCGCGACCCAATACCAACATAGATAAAAATAATGTTAGACTTTGGGGTGATGAAAAATTTTAAATCTAACGTTGTAGTGGTAATTTTGAATCTTGATTCTATTTTTAATCACCATTATTTTAAATTAATTATTTAAAAAGTAAAAAATTAACAAAATACTAGTTATTTGTTAGCGAAAATGAAAAGAAAAAACAAAATGAAACTTTTTGGAAAATAAAAAAGATCAAAATATAATTTTCAAAAGCATAAATGAACAAAATAAAACTTTTTAAATTTAATATATTAAAATAAAAATTTAAAAATATAAAAGATTAAAATAAAATTTTAAAATTTAATATATCAAAGTAAAAAAATCCTAAAACCATATAAAAAGTGATATTTAGAAGAAAAATAGAGGAGCATTATTGACATCTGAAAGTTACGGAGTCACTAAATGCAGTGGAATCCAATCTTTCCTACAATGATGTGAACATTTTGGTTGGCCAATGATACTCGTCCTAAGTGATTTTTTTTTTGGGAGACTCGAAAGTATCCGAAGTTCCTATTCCAGTTGCCAATTGGCATTTAAAAACCAAAAGGAAAAAAAATTATATATTAAACTAATAATAATACAGCTCCAATAATGAAATAAAATGATGGCAACTGAAAAGGAAAGGTTGACGTATTTGATTTCTCGTTAATGATGAACATCAGTCTCATAATCAATGGCCCCGATTCAGTCCTCGGTTTTAGGTTCTTGTTTTTATTTATCTCCCCCAACCTTCGCCGTTTTCTTCTCCACCTACTTGTATATCCTTAACCTGCTCCCACAAAACAAAACGCTACTCTAGTCTCTAGTAGTATCAGAGAATCATCATAAAAAAGAGAATTAGAAGAAAAAGATGTTGTTAGGGAAGAGACCTCGTCCTCCAATTATGAAGAGAACAACAAGCATGTCCGAAATAACCTTCGATCTGAACACGACCTTGGACGATGATCCGAACAATCCCGTGAAGGGACCAGGAGGAAATCAGAACAGGGTTTGGGCCATGGTTTCACCCAGAAACCATTCCGAGGATACTACCCCTGACTTCTTGCGCGTTTGCTTTCTCTGCAAACGCCGTTTAGTACCCGCCCGAGACATCTTCATGTACAAGTAATTATTTTTACCCTTCTCTGCCTTAACAAGGATTCCATTCGGTGCCTTCGATGTGTCTTTTAATTTATGTTTTGTTGATATTGGACATAAGCTTAGTTTTGGTGTCTAGGCAATTTTCATTAATTGTTGTTAATTTGGATTGGAAGGGTCAGCATTAATTGAAAATTATTGCAGAGGTGATAGTGCTTTCTGTAGTTCAGAATGCCGTGAACAGCTGATGAAGCAGGATGAGAGAAAAGATAAGTATCGTGTGGGATCAAAGAAACAAGTTGCGGAAAAGCCTAATTCTGGGTCTCAAGTTAACAAAGGCGAAACCGTGGTTGCCTTGTAACTAATTGTGGCATCGCACGAAGGATTATTATTATTATTCCTATATGCCCATGCCCTTAGCTTATTTATGTTCATATACCTAGGCTTCTTCTTTCTCTTGGATATTTTTCATTTTGTTATGGCTTTGTTGTAATTTTTATCATTGCGCTTTTGGAATGTTTTTTTTTTTTTTTTGCGTGTTAAAGGGCAACATGGGCAAGTATTTTTGAAGCACGCTGTAGTGGTTTCCGTGGTGTTTTTGAATCTGATACGTAAAAAAGAATGAAAAAGAAAAACTGTAAATCATAATCTGTTTTCTTTCTATGGGGAAAACTGCTTTCACGTCCTTAGTTACCTCACCTCTTCTTTCACGTCCTTAGTTACCTCACCTCACCTCTTCTTTCACATCGTTGTGTTGTGTTTCTCAGTGGTGGACTAGTTCGTTGATTGTAAACTCCGTGTGTTTGACGAGCAAATTAGGTTGTGTTTAGTTTTTTTTTTTTTTTTCATATAATTTTGTTCTGGCTTTGTAATTTTCATCTGGGCGCTGTGTTTTGGAATATGTTCTTGCTTGTTAACGGGTAACACGGGCCACTATTTTTTAAGTGTGCATTCTTTGCATATTGGAACGTGTAAAACTTTTTGTAGTGATTTCCACGGGATTCTGAACCGGAACAAGTAAAAAAATAAAATAAAACTTGTAAATCATAATCTGTTTTCTTTCTGGGTATTGGAAAACTTCATTCACTTGCCTATGTCACATCGTTGTGTCTCTCAACGTTGGCCTCGTTCATTAGTGGGTCGAATAAGATGGTTTAGTTTATTTGACCATTTTATAAATATGTTTTGATCAAATGAAAGAGCTTGGCAAACATGAGTATATTTCACTAGCTTTTAATTTAATTTAGCTTTTATTTTTTAATCGCTTTTATGTTACCTTTTAGTTATCTTTAAAATACCAATATGAATTTAAAATTAATTAAAATCTAAAATTATAATTAATTATATTTTTTGGCAAAATAAAAATGATATAGATATATCTTTTTATTTCATTTTATATTTATTAATTATTTCAACTATTAATTTTATTAAATGCTTCTAATTTATTAAATTAATAAGTCTTTTTATTCAAATTAAAATATGACATAGGAATAAAAAGTACAAAAATGTAGTTTTTGCAGATTTTAAACTAGCATTTCAGCTAAACTTGCACAACGTACCTTCTATATGTAGAGGATGGTGAATTGGTGATGGGATTTAGAATTTGACAAGTTTTTAACTTTTAATGGCGGCACTACTCCGCTGATGAATGATCTCCCCCTTTTCTTCCTAGTGGCGATGTTAACAGCGAAATTAACATATTTAACAGGTAGGTTGCGTAATCTGACCCCGATTTAATTTTTTATATTTAATTATTATTGTTTAATGCTCAATAGTGAATCCACATGACATGCTCAACCCACCAAATCTTTCTGTTGTTTATGTTTATACTTTATTTGTACTTGAAGTAGTAACGTGGACACTTAAAGACATTTCTTATTTCTTGAACAAGTTCTTTTTTAGGATTTTATGGTTATGGATTATTTATCAAATTTATTTATGATTAATTTTTATTGAAAAATTTGAATGATTATTTTTAATGAGATTTTTTTAATCAACTTTTTATTTATAAGACTTAAATTTGAGATTTCACTTAAAGAGATTAATATCACTCAGATATGAACGAGAATATTTAGAATTTATTTGTTTAAATTTAAATATAATTAATTGTAAATTTGATTTGAAAGCATGTTAAAATAAGAAGAAATGAATTTTTTGCTTAATTATTAATTTGATCCCTAAATTATTTAAAATGATGAAATTTGGTCCATAAATTTTCAAACACTATAATTAAGTCTTCTAATTTTTTAAAATATTTCAATCAATTTTTTTCCGTCAAATTCAAACGGATACTCTTAATGAAAACTAATGAAAATCGTCGAAATTTAACGGCCAAATTAATGGTGTCAGTTTGAATTTAATGATTTAAAAATTTAATAACCATAATAAATTATTTTAAATAATTTAAGAATCAAATTAGTAATTAAGCATTTTTTTTTCATGCAGGCACTTGCTTAAGGCTTGGAATGTTGTTCATAACTTTTTCTTTTGCACCTGATCAAAGAGATGCACTTGCAAGCAACTCAAATCATGAACAGCTGCGTATAAATCTATCGTACTTTTTAAGATTTGGTACTTTTAAGTTTTAACCACTTGACAATGTTCTGTGCTTGCTTGCTAGTCGAAAGAATTCAGAGATATAAAATTCAATGTTAACATTCATGTTGAGATACCAAAATCTTGCTTGAAAAAAAAAACTTCAAAATAATATGGACAGAAACAAGAGGGCCACATATGTGGATGTGGCATTCTTGAAGCTTTTCCTTTTTTGCTTTACATAATTTTTATTTTTATTTTTGCTTTACTCTTGAAGCTTTTCCTCAACCTTTGCGTCACACAAAGCAACTTGTAGGATATGACTCCTCCGTAACATACATGGATTTTAATATTTTTTAATCATTGTTCATCGCCAATTGACGATTAGATATACTGAGTAAATTTTATTGATAGATGACCGAATTTGTTAAATATGTTAACAAAAGTTTGATTTCATGATGGTATGCATGAAGAAGGTTTTGTTGGAAGAGACCAAATTTATTTTAATAATCTCTATATCTCTCATGACTTGTGACTGTAGAGATATCTTCCTTCAAAAAAAAAAAAAAAAAAAAAAGACATACTGAGTGGACAACTCGTACTTATCCATGGGAGGTTGTCAAGAGCTCTAATATGCAAGACATGCATGCATCCTTCGGATGCAATATGCAACCATGTGAAAGAAGCCACCTTTTCAAGTGATTTCATTTTTCTCGGGCTTCATCAGATCATGCTCACTATTGCCCACCCATCATGGTGCATGTCTGCATGGATGGCTACATTGACTAATTCCAAAAAATGTATTCTATAAATTAATTAGTTTTCGAGAGAAAAGTATTTTTTTTTATCAGTAACTTAGGTGTCTACTTGAACAACATCACCCTTGAAGAAAATATGGATTCACTAAACTTCAAATGAACAGATTCGGAATACTACACATTGATAGCAAATGAAAAATTTAGTCTTGAACAAAGCAATATGCAAATTAAAGGCTGGCTTTGAAGTTGACTTTAAGTCATGAAGCGAGCATAAGTGACAGAACAAATGCAGAAGTACAAAAGAAACTCAAGCAGATATTAATAAGTCATAGCTAGTAAAGTGATAGAAAGAAGATATAACCGGTGAGCATGGATGCCTTCGCAATTCACACATTAGAAAGGCAAATCAGACCAACTTGCCATGTAGGATATGGATCAACCACAACCTGCATCTTATTAGTCACTACCCATATTAGGTTCTATTTTCAAGCAATGAACCATAGCCATCACCAAGAAGCCCAACAGTCTTCTAGGCAATACTTCTCTATAAGAGAAAAAAGAATGAAAAATAAAATAAGTTTCTTCCTAAGTTAAAATTAACATATGCATAAACTTATTTATAATAGTTTTCTTACATTAATTTTTCTAGAAGATGATTTTTAATTTATACACTAGTTAAGTTTAGCTTATAAATTTATTTATTTATTTTCTGTTTATGGAAAAGTTTATCCAAATATATGTGGTAAGTGCAGTTTCCTGATGTTGAAACAAACAATTAAGATAATCTCCTACTGCAATTCTCTGTATTAGAATTTTGATCCTGCACATTGACTAAATCTACAAACCTATCTACCAATACAACAACATTGTAACTTTTTGCATGAGCTCACCTGCAAATACTTTTTCTAACACGATGTAGCAAGAAAATTAAAATATCAAAGATGTCCATTCAAATAAAAGTTGCAACAAGAAGCTTCATGATCTGTGCCACTTGCACCTCATAGAGCGTTTCAAGTTTCAAGAATCTGCACAACCTCGTCTTCTTCAAATAACAGAGCAGAATGTTTATCATGCAAATGAAAGAGATTACGGCAAATTTTTCATATATTCCTAACTCAAGTACACAACAGGTATGAAGAACACACTACTACAAAGATAGCATTTTAAGACAGGGACTATGACGGTTGTAAAGGAATCGCCTTAGAAAGGTGTGCGGTGGCATTTTTGTAATTATTGTAAGAATAAAAACATTTTACGATATTTATTCTAAGATGGTTAATAAAAATCGCCTTAGAATGTTAAATATAATTAAATTTACGACGGATTTTATAAAAAAATCCATCGTAATTCATTTGGATTAAAAAACTCACAGCACGTGGTCCTTTCTCCTTTCGCGCTGAACAAAATCTTGCCTTCTTCTAACCCTAGTCGCGGTTACAGCACCTCCGTCTCTCTCAATCAACAAATCCTATTTTTTCTATTTCCACACTCTCTCTGTCTGTCTCTCTCAATCAATGCTATTCCCTTTGTAGAAAACCTAGAAATTTCTACAAGCGAGTCTACCCTTTCCATCAACGATGCCGATCAATCCAATAAGGCTCACAAAACTTGTCAATCTGGTGCCAAAACCAACAAGAAGAAGACTAAGAAGAAGCAGAAGCAGAATCCCGATGACGTCGGAGGTGAGGATCCGAGGAAGCAAAACCCTGAGGCATTCACCTTTTCTTCCTCCAACAAAGCCAAGCACTTGCAATCACGTGTCGTCAAGAAAGAGCAGTGCCGCCTCCATGCTCCCGTCATCGATTGCTCCTACGGCGAGCCTGCTCCCTACGTCGTCGTTGTGTAGGGCCCTCCTCAGGTGCATATTATTCTATTCTCTTTTCTTTCTCTCGAATTCAACTCAACACAACACAATTAGTTGCTAATCTTGCTCTGATTTCAGGTTGGGAAGTCACTATTGATAAAGTCTTTGGTTAAGCATTACACAAAGCATTACCTGTCTCAAATCAAAGAAAAACATCAGGAAAGAAAATACATACATACATACACATATAAATATATATATATATATATATATATATATATATATATATATTTATTAAATTACTCATGGGAGTATTTAGTAGTATTCCCAACCCTTTTCGTTGTGCAGCCTATATGTAGGCTATCAGCTTGACAAATATCATTTTGAATGAAAATCATAGTTCACATCATTTTTACTGCCATAATTCATAATTAATTGCATAGAAAATTTAATTATCGTGTAATTTGGCTATAATGTGAACTTATAGATTAAGTTGTGTTCCGTGCTTAGTGATGGAATACAAGTTTGATAGGAATTGTTTCAGCCAAAGTTGGCTTGTCTTTGAACACTAATTAGTAGTTTAAATGAAAGTCGTGAGTTGCCACCTGCCACCTACCTCCTTAATGGGTTGGGTTTAAGGAGTTGAAGAGCTTCTAGAATTTTCTGATGTTGTAAAATTTGTTGTGCTGATTGGTTACTGTTTTCCTGATGCCATATTTGAAAAATTAGACCAACCAATTAGAATTATTAAAGGTTTTTCTGATTTATCTTGTACTGTTCTACTTCGACAGTAACCATGGTATCAAAAAAGTACTTATTGAGAAAAAAACTAAGGTAAAAAATATAGCAGAAACTTGCCTTAGAGCAAGGTCAGTGTTAGTTGTTTAATAAGTTGCCTATGCTAAGATATTGTTGCTTAGTTTCTTTTTTTTTTTTTTACTATTGGAGGAGATCTACATGTCATGTTGAGTTATTTAAAATTAAGTTTCGGTTGTTTCTATAAGCAACAATGACTTATGATTAAAAAAGTATTTTCTTGTCATTTAAGGATTGCTTAAAACTGTATCTTTGGAGCAAAATGTGTATGAGTTGCTTAATTATGATGTGATATTGTGAGGGTTAATCATCATGTGATAATCCAGTAAAGATGCTCTTAGGTGGTATGGGCATGTGTGGAGATGACATCTAGAAGCCTTAGTAAGGAGAGTAGGTAGAGGCAGAGGCAGATTGAGAAAACTGTAGGCTAAAGCATTAAGGGAAACCGAGAAAAACAACAGTCAAAACCATTAAACTGAAAAGAATTGCATTGGAAGTTTTATACTTATGCTAGGATTCTGATACCAATTTATCTTCAAATTTTTGCCATGGTAACTTGATCCACACTACTAAAAAAATTAATTTTTACGACGCGGTATCTACAATGGTTGTTATAAACCCGGCTTAGAAAACATACTGGTGGTATTTTTATAAATATTGAGATTTAAAACAAAGGCGGTTTTAGTTACCCGTCTTTAAATGAGCTATTCTACGACGGTTATTTATAAAACCGCCTTAGAATGTATTTATACTTAAGACACTCACACTTAAAACTTAAGAATGAGTAGTAGTGAGAGGCTTCTGGAATCCAAATCACTCACTCTTTTTCTTCCCCGCAAACCCTAGAGCGTTCCCTCCCATGGTCCCCCCCGGCCCCCTTGCCCTCCTCGGCTTTGGTGCCGGCACCGCCGCCTCCCTCCTCTTCCTCCACCACCCCTCCGGCCTCCTCCACCACATACCTCAGAACCTACCACGCCGGCGATTATGTCGCCATCAAGGTTAACAATGTCGTCCACAAGGGAATGCCACACAAGTTCTACCATGGCCGCACCGGTCGCACTTGGAATGTCACCAAACGTGCTGTTGGGGTCAAAGTCAACAAGCAAGTCTCACACTCTCTTCCTTACCCTAATACTCTATTTACTTTTCTGCTTCTTGATCTGTTTTGTTATGTGTTTTTTATTGTGATACTATCGCTTCCAATTCAAATTCTATCTTCTTAATTGTTGATTTTTGTTGTTCGTTAGCTTGTACTGTTGATTTCGGTTTCAAGGTTCATGTGCGTTTTGTAGGCAATGATTTATCTTTTCTGTGCATTATTGTTACCCTTCACATATATTTTAATGGCATTTGCTTGATTGGGGTTCTACCCGTGTGTTAATTTTAGTTTCTAGGGTTTTATGTGTATGCCTCATTGATTTGGGGATTTTATGTGTTAATTTTAGTTTCTAGGGTTCTGCCCGTGTGTTAATTGTTGATTTTATGTGTATGCCACATTATTCTCTCTTACTTTTTTCGTCTTGACCAGTTTCTTTAGTCAAGGACTGGGAGTAAAAAACCTTTTAATTGTTTATGCACATGGTGCCTCAAAGATCTCACTACTGAGCAATTACTAAAGTACTGCTTGAATTTATGACTGTATGGGAATTTAGCTGTGAGGTTGGCACTAATGGTAAGGTGTTGATATCTGGAGTAACTACAACTGGAGAGAATATTGTATCCCAGTACTCTCAGGTATTTGAAATGCAAACTCACAACCTTTGTCCACCGGGCCAATTCTCCATCTCGTTCCAGCTGCCTGGCCCTGTTGATCCGCATCAATTTTCAGGTAATTTTGGAACTGATGGGATTCTTGAAGGAATTGTCATGAAAGGGAAATGTACATGATGGCAAAGTTCTGTCCAATTAGAGTCCTTTCATTTATTCCACCACACCAGGCACCGGCGAAGGTTACTATAAATTGATGCAAAATGTCAAATGGGTGTGGTTTTGTTTTGAGTGACAATATCCTGTAGTGTCAATCTTTGTCTTATTTATTTATAAAT
The DNA here is from genome assembly GCF_004193775.1 of Glycine soja. Taxonomy (NCBI): domain Eukaryota; kingdom Viridiplantae; phylum Streptophyta; class Magnoliopsida; order Fabales; family Fabaceae; genus Glycine; species Glycine soja. Next base: position 9,983,613 of record NC_041005.1, read on the forward strand.
TTAGTGATGCACATGCTTAGATGACTCTAACATTATCTTCATGTTAAAGTGATCATGACAATATTAATTAATCCATTTTATGGACATATGTGGGAGTGCTTCGCAGATGAATATATTCAATTCTTTTGAAAAATCAGTAGGATGATTTTAGCCTTGGGCTGACTGATCCTGCTACTTTAACACAAATTTTCTCCATTTATTTTTGTCATCATTTTAATCCAACTATAAATGTGTTATACATTGTTGCAGGTGGCTTGTATGCCCCAAATACATGCACAATCCTTTCATCCGCAATTATCGTTGTCTATTTACCTATTCATGTAAAAGAGTCTTTCTACTTCTCTTTTGTTCGAGTTAGAAGTCTGCCAATACAATTTTACATTTTTATTTCCAATGATCCATTGAGATGGGTCATTAACGACCATCCAGCGATCCTTGTAAAGCATTTTGGGTAGGTGTGTGTGACTCCTAAGATGAATTGGGTAATGGTAAAACTTGAGTGTCTTGCTCTCTTTGGGTCATCAATGACCATCCAATACTCTTTTTTGTAGTTCTGTCTTGCTTTCTTTGGGACCCTTGTCCCTATTTACCATAAAAAAAGGAGTGGATACGTATTTATTTAAAATTTTAATTAGTATAACATACCATGAGCTACTTAAAAGTTATAATATCTTTAGATTTTTTTAAGTTTAAGTGAACTTTTAGTCTTTATTCCTAACGCTCATTTCCATTCTGGTCCTCACATAAAAAGTTTTCATATTGGTTGCAAACATGATGCCAACTTGATGTACTTGTTTTACATGTATAATGGAAGCTGAAATGACAAACATGTGTTAGGGGCAAGCTACTCTGGTTTCGAGGACTAGAATCTCCTACGAAGAAGAAGAAGAAGAAAAGCTAGAGATAAGTGAATTTTCATTGATCTACAGGTTTATTACAATATGGTATTTATAGTGTATTCCTAACAGAATTGTAATTCTGTTACTAGAAAAGACAAACATGGAAAATGGAAATATCTAATGGGAATATTCTATGCAAATGGTTGGTTATTGTTGTCCCCTGATCATAGACAACAACCCTTCAGATGATCCTTTGAGCCCACTCAGCAGCCCTTCACACGTAGTCCCGCAGGTATGAAGGCCTTGCAATTGCTCTCTTTGCTCTGTTTTTTAATTGCACCTTGCTGTTAGTGTGTTTGCTTGGTTCCTTTCCTATTGCTTGTTGTACCCCTGCTTGTCTATCATTCCACAGCCCATGCAAATGCACCTTGTCCTCAAGGTGATATTCTTTACATAATTGAGTCCAGCGTTCCCATGAGGTTTCTTCTGGTGGTAGTCCTGACCACTGCACGAGAACTTCCCAGTGAGAGTCTTCTCCAGCTGAAGCTTGGCGATAATCCAGGATTGCTAAAGGGGCTATCAGAGGTTGGTTATGAACAACTTGATCAAGCAATGGGACTGAGTTAGTCATCTCCGGGGAACCTTTAAATGGCTTCAAAAGGGAACAATGGAACACCGGATGGATGTTGGCGCCCTCGGGAAGTTTCAAACGATAAGCTACAGGTCCCACACGATCCACAACCTGAAATGGGCCATAATAGCGCTTGGACAATTTCCCTAAAGAGCCCTGTTATGGTTTGGCCGATACTTGTCTGTGTGGTCTTAGCTTGACCATTACCCACTCCCCTAGCTGGTAGACCACCTCCCTGCGCTTGCGATCAGCATACTTCTTCATGAGCTCTTGAGCTTTAAGCAATTTCTTGCGAATGAGCAAGAAGGTTTCTTCTTGATTAGTCAGCATTTCATCAACCACATCCACCTTGGAAGTGCCCGTGAGGTACTCCGGAAAATTGCGTTCCTCGCTGTATTGTGGGACCATTCCACCCACAGTAAAAGCTTGCCCCATGATCCCGGCCGGCGATGCACAAAGGATCGAAGATATTGCTCAATCACTCGATTAAGAACTTTAGTTTGTCCATCACTCTGTGGGTGATACACAGAACTGAGACGAAGCTGTGTTCCACTCAGATGGAATAATTCTTGCCAAAACCTGCTGATGAAGAGAGGGTCCCGATCGGAGACCATGCTGCGTGGCAACCCATGGATCTTTTCGACAATGTTCATGAACAAACAGGCCACCGCGTGTGCCGTGTGAGAGGCTGGCAGCATGGCCAGGTGAATACCTTTCAGAAAATGATCCACCACTATGAGGATAACAGTGTTCCCTTGAAAAGAAGGTAACCCCATAATGAAGTTCAATGAGAGGTCCTCCCATGGCCGATGTGGCACCGGGAGAGGACAAAGTAGCCCCGCCACCCTCTTTGTCTTGTACTTAGCATATTGGCAGTCCACGCAACTTTGTACAAATTTGGAAACATCTTCGCGTAGCCCTTCCTAAATGAAATTATCCATTACTCGAGCAATGGTTTTCGCGATTCCCAGGTGACCACCTGTCGGAGTGGCATGGTACTCTCGAAGAAGAGTCATGATCAAGGGCAATTGTGGTGGTAACCAAATGCGGCCTTTTTTGAGTATCAAGCCATTGGTTATAGTGAGCTCGGGGTACTTGGTCGGGGCAATTGTCCTGGTAAGGTTGATTCTAAGCTAATTGAGCTCGCAATTCCTCCATAAAGGTTAAGCAGGGCACCTATAAGGTAAGCAACAGAGAGGTGGAATGTTCAGGTAATCGGGACAAGGCATCTGCAGCTTGATTGGAGGCGCCGGAACAAAATTGGATTTGGTAATCGTACCCCATCAGTCGAGCAAGGTACATATTTTGCTCTAGGGTCTGAATAACTTGCGTAAGTAGCTCCTCCAAACTGTGATGATCTGTAAGGATGATGAAGCAGTTACTGAGGAGGTATTGCCGCCACTTTTTGACCGCCGCCGTCATAACAAACAATTCCAGGACATACGTGGAGGACCTTTGGAGCTTAGGCGGAAATGGCTTGCTAAAATATGCAATGGGGTGGCCCTGCTGGGAGAGAATTGCACCCATGCCTACCCCAGAAGCATCGGTCTCAACCGTAAATGGTAGCTGGAAATCTGGCAGGGCGAGTACCGGAGCTTCGGACAGGGCTTGCTTCAGACGGTCAAATGCTAGCTGAGCCACCGCGGTCCATTGGAAAGGATCCACCGTGGTTGCTGCCACCAATGGGGCAGCTATCGAAGCATACCCCTTGATAAATCTCCTATAAAAGCCCGCGAGGCCAAAAAAGCTTCGAAAAGCTTTAATGGAGTGTGGAACCGGCCACTGTCATACTGCCTCCACTTTGGCTGCCACTGGTTCAACTCCTTTCTTGGAAACCATGTGCCCGAGGTACTCCACTTGTTGTTGTGCGAAAGAACATTTGGATAATTTGAGAACAAAATGATTATCCAAAAGGACCTGAAAAGCTTGTTCCACATGTGCTACATGCTCCTCAATTGTTGCGCTGTAGATCAGTATATCGTTGAAGAAGACGATCAGGAAACGACGAAGGAACGGTCTGAAGATCATGTTCATGGTTGCCTGAAACGATGAGGGAGCATTGCATAAACCAAAAGGCATTACCTTGAATTCGTAATGCCCATGGTGGGTGCGAAATGCTGTCTTGGCAATATCGGAGGAATGCATCCTGATTTGATGATAGCCCTGCAACAAATCTAATTTCGAAAACCAACAAGCCTTACCTAATTCACCCATGAGCTCATCGATGGTGGGAATGGGAAACCGATCACGGACATTCATCGCGTTCAGAGCCTGATAATCCATGCAAAAATGCCATGAACTATCCTGCTTCTTTACGAGTAGCACAGGGGATGAGAAGGGGCTTGTGCTGGGTCGAATGAGTCCCTTCTAGAGCATGGATTCGACCTGAAGCTCAATTTCGTGCTTCTGAAAGTGAGGATACCTATAGGGACGCACGTTCACTGGGGCAGCTTGCGGAATTAAATGGATGTGGTCGTCGGTGATCCTCTCCGGCGAGAGCGAAGTTGGGGGTTGAAACAAGACAGCAAAGTGATCCACCAAGGTTTGAATAGACGGGTGCAGAGGTGAGTTGGAATCTGGTATCGGCACCTCTGCTAGCACTGCAATATGATAGAAGGAGCTAGTGTCGGAGTTATGGGATAAACGGCGAAATTGATGTGGGGTCAACATTGTCAAGGTGGACTCCTGATCACCCTGAAGTTCAATGAGTTGGCCCTCCGAGAAGAACTTCATGCTCATAGTATTATAATCTGTGAGTACTGGCCCGAGCATCTTCAGCCATTGCACACCCAGAACTATGTTCGCTCCTGCAATTGGTAGCACATACAGGTCCACCACACAATGGAATTGTTGCATGGTGAGGGAAAGGTTAGGGCAGAGACGATTGCAAGCCAAATGTTGGCCGTTTCCAATCATCACACGAAGAGGAGTTTTCTGTTGAGTCTGTAGGCCAAGTTGGGTCACGAGGGATTCTTGAATGAAATTGTGGGTGCTCCCACCGTCCACCAGGATCACTACGGTGGTGCCGGCAACCGTGCCTATCAAACGCAGCGTTTTCGGGGCTAGCTGGCTCGCTAGTGAATTAAAACTAATTTGGGTCAGGCCCGGGTCGTGGATATCAGGCGAGTCGGGGCTTGGGTCAATTCCCTCTATATGAGGATCAACAGCTTCATCTTCCTCCGCAACCAAGAAGAAAACCCTAGAGGCACAACGGTGGCCTCTATGATACTTCTCGTCGCAATTGAAGCAGAGACCTCGTTCCTGGCGAGAGCTAATTTCCTTTGGTGAGAGTCGCTTCAAGGTGGGGGGTAACCGGGGTGGCGGTGAATGCGGAACTGGAAGAGGAAGCAACGCAGGGGAGGGGGCAGGCCGCGGTGGAATGGGCACAACAGAGGGGGCACAGTTGCGAAGTGAAGGCCGCGTGTTTAGAAGCTTCTCTTCCTGGAGTCGAGCGAGGCCAGCGGCTTGCACCAATGTCAAGGGTTGCAGCGCTTGCACCTCACGGCGAACGTTGGGCGACAACCCTGATATGAAGCAGCTCAGGAGAAATTGAGGGGGTAGCCCAACAATCCGGTTGGCTAAGTCCTCAAAATCAGAAAGGTACTAAGCCATGGTGCCGGTCTGTTGTAATTTGAAAAGGGAGCCCGTGGGATCGTCGTAGTGCGAGGGAGAAAAGCGGGTTTGAAGGGCTTGGATGAAGGCGGGCCACGACGTGAACTGCCCATTGTTAGCCATCCACTGAAACCATGCGAGGGCACGACCATCCATGTAGAAGGCAACAATGGTAAGTCGATCGTGCTCAGGGGTAGCGTGGTATTGAAAATACTGATTGATTTTAAACACCTACCCGAAAAGGTCAGTGCCATCAAACTTGGGAATGTTGAGTTTCATTTTGTGTTGTGATGCAGGAACAGGGGGAAAATTGGGCGTGCTCGGGTTCGCGGAGGAGGAAGACAATGGTGAAGATGGAAAACGTAGCAAGAGGGCGTCAAACTTCTGAGCCATGCTTTGAACGGTCTCACCCAGAGAAGCATGGAGGTCAGTGAGTTTGAGGAGGGCAGCCTCGAGGGGGTTGGGGGAAGGATCAGGCATGGCAACGAGAGCACCAAATGTTAGGGGCAAGCTACTCTGGTTTCGAGGACCAGAACCTCCTACGAAGAAGAAGAAGAGAAGCTAGAGTTAAGCGGATTTTCATTGATCTGCAGGTTTATTACAATATGGTATTTATAGTGTATTCCTAACAGAATTGTAATTCTGTTACTAGAAAAGACAAACATGGAAAATGGAAATATCTAATGGGAATATTCTATGCAAATGGTTGGTTATTGTTGTCCCTTGATCATAGACAACAACCCTGCAGTTGATCCTTTGAGCCCACTCAGCAGCCCTTCACACGTAGTCCCGCAGGTATGAAGACCTTGCTATTGCCCTCTTTGCTCTGTTTTCTAATTGCACCTTGTTGTTAGTGTGTTTGCTTGGTTCCTTTCCTGTTGCTTGTTGTACCCCTGCTTGTCTATCAACTTGTATGGTTAAATTTTCATTTTTGTCGTTATGTGTGACATTCATTTTTTATTTGAACCTATACATAGTGTTTTTTTTTTTCAGTTTTGTACCAAACCTTACCACTCTTCTTCTCTCACCATATTTTCACCAATTCCATATTCATTCACTGCACCTTGGGGCTAAAATCCATAGGCACAACTTCCCTTATGCTAATCTGTTTCAATGTGTTTCTGACAAATTTGAGTCTCTATGTTTAATTTGGTTTTCAATGTGTTGTTTTCAGACTTTATGGAAGCTGTAGAGGCAAAATCTTCATCTGGGTATGGAAAGCCGTCATGGGTATTTAGAGGCAGGCAAGTGTAACAAACCTTCTATATATAGTTACTATTATTGCTCACTAAGGGTGGGGATTTAACTAATTAACTGGTTCTGTTTCTTGGTTTATCAGCGCCTGGTATCAACTCCATCTTGTGAAGGCAGAGAAAGCTCGAGCTTACATTCCAGAAGAATTCAAATTGGTTGAAGCTTTTGGGTAGGTACTTCAACATATCCTATGGTGTCTTTTATTGAAAATTGCTTTAGAAGGGTCACTAGAAAAATGAGAATATATTTTATCACTAATTAGTTTTCCAATTGCCCCTGAGATTAGATTGTGCAGTTAAAAGAGCAAGTGATTTTCTGCTTATTTATTTCCAAGTATAATCATACTCTCTTGCCTTCAAGAAGAAACAGTTCATCTTTTATATATAATGTGTGAAAATTGTTTTAGTTTATGCACTTTTATTGTTGGTTTCTATTATTATTTTTTATCACGTACTGCACAATTCAATTAGTTATTTCAAACAGTACATTGGTTCAAGGCCATTGATTTCTATGCTTATGTGAATGCAAGGGTTAGCTAAGGATTTTATAGCAAATGAAGTTGTTAATTGGAACAACAGAGGTAATGAGAAGAAAGGAAAGGTACGTGGATGTTTTTTATTATTATTATTATTCACTCTCAATTTCTTTTGTATGCATCTACAATATATAATGATTTTTTTTTGTTTTTGTTTTTCTTCAATTAAAATTAGAATCTCAACTAATTTATATTTTGATTAATGTAAGTACACGAATGACTAGTGAAACTTTAATTCTGATTTAAGAACTTTATATAATAAGTTTTCTAAATAGTGGCTTATTAATTATTCATTTGTTAACATTTATAATTTCTATTCTTGATATAATAATGACATCAAAGTTTAGATCTAGCCTTTTATGCTAACTACTCGTATCTTTAATTATTATTTCACTAATGAAACCAAATCTTAATAATACGTATAGATTTTTAAACGAAATTGAAACATAATAGTTTAAAATTTCCAAGTTACTTGTTTAAAATTTCCAAGTTACTTTTTTATTCAGAGAATAAATTTTTTCTATGTCAATGAGGAGGGCCTAGGCCCAATTTAATTTAGTATTATTATGTTTAGCATGAGTTGCACGAGGAATGATTTTTTCTGTTATAAGAGAAGTTGCATATAGTTAATGTTATAGAAGAAGTATTGATAGCATTATTCATATAAGTGTAAATCGAGAAAATAGATGCATGTGTAGAGGAAGGAGAGAGAGAGAGTTTCACGTGAGACTGTGAGAGTATTCACGAATCATTGAGATCATGAAAAAGAAAAAATGAAATATCTTTCATTTTAAGTATTATTTAAGATTCTTTTATTTTGTTTAAAAACTATTTTCTTATAAAATTCTTATCATTTTAAAAAATACTATTATCATTTAATTCTTTGGATTTGATTTAAAATTCCCATCCAAAATTCCAATAGAATTCAAACTTGCAGTTTGTCTTTTTTATATGGCAAAAGTAGTTTGTAGTTGAGTCTTTTAGTTTTACCAACACACGATCTTAATTTTCTTTCTGAGTGCAATTCATAACCTGACTTTAAGTTCACGCTAGCGGTAACAGCCGTAACTTTTAATAAGTAAATAAGAAATTAATAAATAAATAAATAAATAAGTAAAAAAAAAATAGATAATAAATTTCCACTATATAAACCAAATGTTAACCTAGAGCAGCTTTTTAGACAACACATTCTGTTTCTTTCTTCTTTTCTGACGCACAAGAATTCTAACAGAGCAATCAGAGGAGGAGCTCTAGAGAGCACCAGAGACGTCACAATTGCTAACAGAGAACATTTAAGCGACTACATTGAGGTAAGGGATGAGTTACTCACACTTGAGGATTAGAATAAACATGTGTAGGGATCCCTAGATGATCAATTTTTGGGTTATTTTTGGGTGTTTATGAAGTTTAATTATGTTTTCATGTTTAATCGCGGACGAAGTGTGTTTGATGAATCAATTGGTGTTTTGTTGCGAGTTTGTTGTAGAATTGATGTGTTCTAGTATTAGGTGTGTACCTTAGGAATTAGAATTCTTTATAATTAGCATAAAAATTGTGTGGTGGTGATTTTGTTTATACCATATATGTTGGCCTTTCAATCTTGTTCTTTTTTTTACACCGCAGTGTATACGTGTACATATATATTGATACCTTTTCTTTTTTTTTTTTTTTTTTACAAACTTTATATTTTATTTCACATGGGTGATTTTTCGCCATGAAATTCATATGTGTAGGGATTGTTGGATAATTAAATTGGCTAAAATCATTTAAAGAAATTAACTAAAGTTGTATTCACAATGTAATTACGCATTTTCTCGATGTTGGTAACTTAGTTGAAAAATGTTTAGAATATAGGTATAAATGTTGTTCATATAAATCAATATGAGTATATATTTTATTGTTATATATAATTTGTATTTACTTAATGATATGTTTGATATTATTGTGATTAGTTTATATTAATATATGCTTAATACTTTTGATATATATTATATATATATTTCACGTGTATTTTTACAATTATTTGTTTATAAGTCTTAAAGTTAAATATTGTATGTTATTAGTATTATGATACATTGTTATTTAATTGTTGAGTATATTTTGTAATTAGTTAAAGTGTGAAATGTTAAACTGTAGACATGAAATATGGTTGTGAATGAGTGTGTGATTGATATTTGTAGTGATATTACTTGTCTTGTGAGTTATGAGTTTTACAGTAACCCGACCAATGTTTACCTTGAGAGAACTTTTATGCGCAGTGTTAAAGAAAATTGTAGGATTCCTAGTTAGGATCCTGAATGGTTAAATTGTAGCGCAATTTGTTAAATATCTTTGAAATATAATAGTGAGGTCGTGAGTGTTATATAACTCATAAACAGTGTCTGCGTGCAAAAAAAAAATATTTTAGGGGTTGGACCTGAATCAGGAAGGTGAGGCCCAAACGGATTCTTCGGAGTCTAGGCCTTGGGGGTAAAGATACTCGGTTTGAGTGCTCCTTTAAGCTCATGTTGATCCCATGTGGTTGGGGCATTCTCGTAAAACAGAGTAACCCTGACTGGTCACCTTATGATGTTACTTAGTGAAAGTGACTGAGTATACCCATTGTGTGGTGTGTTTTGTCATGTACTCCTAAGCGCCCCAGTGTTATTTTTCACTAACATGATACCACATTGCATATAGGCTTGAGTCTTAGTATAATTGTTGCATAACACTTGTGTTTGAATTTCATTGAGTTAACAAATGTGGTTGATGTTATTTGATGGAGTATGTGAACTTGAATGGGTGTGAATAATGTGTGCGATGTTGTGTGGTAATGTTATTTATATAAATTCAGCTTTAAGTATTATATGTTTCACATGCTAAATATTTTATTATATACGAATGTGATAACTTACTCCCGGTGTGTGTTTGTGTTTGGGCTGATTGCCACTTTGTTTCAAGTGAGCCTTCATATGATGAGTCACATGCTAGAGATGGAGAGACTTAGTCTGTGATAGAGATATGCTCTGATAAGTGTGACATTGGGGTATAGGATTTTACTTCGCTTATTATGATTTTCGCATGTTATGATTTACTGAATAATATAATTGCATTATACTTTTCTATTTTAGTTTTTTTTTATCATTTATTTAGAGTGGACGACCTTGTTTTGAGCCGGGATAATTTTATATTTTATTCAAAAAATTTCTATTATCTTTTCACTAAGTGGATGTGAACCTTTTATCCTTTTGAATTGATTTAAATTAAATGTGTTTAAAAACAAAATTATTAATTAATTTTGCATGTTTTTTTTCTCCTTCTTGTATTATTATGTGTTTATGAACTTAATAATAAATTTTGTATGATCTATTTAGTTACTTATTTATATTTGTGAGGGTAGAGGGTGTCACATTTAGTGGTATCAGAGCAGGTCGGACCTTTTGGCTATGTGCGTTATGAGCTTTCTGTGTTTCCTTGTGTACTCTGATGTGTTGTGTTTGTTTTGTTTGATTAGAGGTGTACTCTATTGTGTTGGTATATTTTTTTTTCAAAGTTTTGTTTCTTGCGTGACATAGGAAGTAATGACTGCGAGAAATGAGCGAGAACAACTTCTTACCGAGGCCTTGAACAACTTGGCGCAAGTTATGGCCAATCAGGGAGGTGGTGGAAGAGCAACTATGTACCATGGGTTAGATCGCTTTCAGAGGAACAATCCACCTACTTTCGAAGGGGGTTATGATCCTGAGGGTGTTGAGGCTTGGCTGAGGGAGATTGAGAAGATCTTCCGGGTGATGGAGTGTCAGGACCATCAGAAGGTGTTGTTTGCTACTCACATGCTAGCAGATGAGGCAGAGTACTGGTGGGAGAACACTTGCCCACGTCTAGAGGGAGCAGGTGGTGTTGTTGTCCAATGGGAGACTTTCAGACAAACTTTTCTGGAGAATTATTTTCTAGAAGATGTAAAGAATAGGAAGGAGATGGAGTTTCTCGAGCTGAAATAGGAAAGTATGACGGTGGCAGAGTATGCGGCGAGGTTTGAGAACCTTGTAAGGTATTTTCCTCATTATTAGGGGGAAGCTGGGGAGAGGTCCAAATGCGTGAAATTTGTCAATGGCCTTCGACTAGAAGTAAAGATGATGGTAAATTATCACAGTATTCACAACTTTGCACAGTTGACCAACATGTGTAGAATCTTTGATGAAGATCAGCGAGAGAAGGCTGCTTTTTACATGAATGCCAATGCTAGTCATGGGAAAGAGAAGAAGCCTGTGACTCACAGTCGTGCTAAGCCATATTCTGCCTCTCCCGGGAAATATGGAAACCATTCTGGAGGACAGAGGACTAGTGGAGGAATTCAACCAGTTGGTGGGAGTTCTCAACCAATTAACAGGGTGTCTCCGCCTGCGGGTAGAGGTAGTGGTGGTAGTGGTGCTCCTGCTATTGTTACTACACCACTCAGGTGTGGGAAGTGTGGTCGGCTTGGGCATATTGCTCGTGAGTGCACAGATAGAGAGGTGACTTGCTTTAACTGCGAAGGTAAGGGCCACCTCAGTACCAATTGCCCATATCCGAGGAGGGAGAAGAGGAGTGGAAGTCTGAATAATCATAGTGGATGACCAAGGACCACAGGGAGAATGTTTGCTCTTAGTGGTGCTGATGCCGCACAGTCTGATGAACTCATCCAAGGTATGTGTTTCATAAGTCAAGTTCCCTTGGTTGTATTGTATGATTCAGGTGCGACCCATTCATTTATTTCTCGTGTCTGTGTTGAAAAACTTGCCTTGCCTGTGTCTTCCTTGAAATTTGACTTGATTGTGAATACACCTACTAGTGGGTCTGTTTTAACTTCTGATGTGTGCTTGCAATGTCCTGTCTTAATTTCTGATACACAATTTCAAATTGATTTAGTTGTTTTACCTTTGAGTCAAATTGATGTTATTCTTGGTATGGACTGGTTATCTTCCAATCATGTCTTATTAAATTGTTTAGAGAAACTTGTTGTCTTTCCTGAGTCTGGTGTGAGTGAAGGTGATATGTTTTTGTCTGCTAACCAAGCTGAGGCATCTTTGAGGGAGGATGCACGGGTATACATGATCTTAGCTAGTATGAGTGTCGAGACTACAAACCCTGTGAGTGATATACCATTGGTGAGAGAGTTTCCAGAAGTGTTTGAGGAGGTGTCAGGATTACCACCAGAGAAAGAGGCTGAGTTCTCTATAGACCTAGTGCCCGGTACTGGACCCATATCCATAGCACCTTATAGGATGTCCCCTGTAGAGTTGAGTGAGCTTAAGAAACAGTTAGAGGAACTTTTAGAGAAACAGTTTGTGATGCCTAGTGTGTCACCCTGGGGAGCACCGATGTTGTTAGTTAAGAAAAAGGATGGTACTATGAGGCTATGTGTAGATTATCGTCAATTAAATAAGGTAACGATTAAGAATAGGTACCATTTGCCTAGGATAGATGACCTCATGGACCAGTTAGTAGGGGCTTGTGTGTTCAGTAAGATAGATCTTAGGTCAGGTTACCACCAGATTAGAGTGAAGCCTGAAGATGTTCCGAAGACTGCCTTTAGGACCCGTTACGGTCATTATGAGTACTTGGTTATGCCTTTTGGTGTGTTCATGGATTATATGAGTAGGATCTTTCACCCCTACCTAGATAGTTTTGTAGTGGTCTTCATAGATGATATCTTGGTGTATTCTAAGACTAGAGAGGAACATGAGGAGCATCTGAGAGTTGTGTTGCAAACCCTCAAAGACAATAGACTGTATGCTAAGTTTTCCAAGTGTGATTTTTGGCTAGAGGAGGTGAGCTTCTTAGGGCATGTTATATCTAAGGGAGGGATAGCAGTAGATCCTTCCAAGGTAGAGGCGGTGATGAGTTGGGAGAGTCCTAAGTCAGTGTTTGAGATTAGGAGCTTTCTTGGCTTAGCAGGATACTATCGTAGATTCATAGAGGGTTTTTCTAAGCTAGCCTTACCTTTGACTAAGCTTACTCGTAAGGGTCAAGTTTTTGTGTGGGATGCCCAGTGTGAGAGTAGTTTCCGTACCCTTAAGGAAAGGTTGACCACTGCACCAATTTTAGTGTTACCTGACCTGAGTGAACCTTTTGTGATGTACTATGATGCGTCCAAGCTGGGTTTGGGTGGAGTGCTTATGCAACAGGGACAGGTAGTGGCCTATGCTTCTCGACAGCTTAAGATACATGAAAGGAATTATCCCGCACACGATCTTGAGTTAGCAGTCGTAGTTTTTGCTCTTAAGCTTTGGAGGCATTACCTTTATGGATCTAAATTTGAGGTGTTTAGTAACCATAAGAGCCTTAGATATTTGTTTGATCAAAAAGAGATTAACATGAGGCAGAGGAGATGGTTAGAGTTCCTTAAGGATTAGGATTTTGAGCTTAGCTATCACCCAGGTAAAGCCAATGTAGTAGCTGATGCCTTAAGTAGGAAATCCCTTCAAATGTCTGCTTTGATGGTTAGAGAGTTGGACCTCTTAGAGCAGTTTAGAGACATGAGTTTGGCATGTGAGATCACCTCTAGTAGCATTAAGTTGGGTATGTTGAGAGTCACCAACGAACTCTTGAGCAAGATCTGTGAGGGTCAGAAGTCTGACCCATTCTTGTCAGCCCAGTTAGAGTCCATAGTCGCAGGGAGAGAGAGTAGTTTTAGAGTGGGAAATGATGGAGTCTTGCGGTTTCAAGATAGGGTGTGTGTTCCTAGTGTACCCAAGCTTAGGAGAGCGATCTTGGAAGAGGGCCATAGAAGTAGTCTGAGTATCCACCCTGGAGCGACTAAGATGTACTAGGACCTTAGGTAGATGTTTTGGTGGCCGGGTGTGAAGAAAGAAGTTAATGAGTTTGTCCTTGCATGCCTAGTGTGTCAGAAAGCTAAGATAGAACACCAGAAGCCTTCAGGGAAGTTGCAACCTTTAGAGATACCCGAGTGGAAGTGGGATAGCATCTCCATGGATTTCGTGGTGGGGTTACCTAGGACCCCCAAAGGTTTAGATTCCATTTGGGTTATTGTAGACAGGTTGACCAAATCTGCTCACTTCATCCCAATTAACATCAGATATTCTTTAGAGAGGTTGACTAGCTTGTACGTCAGTGAGATAGTTAGACTACACGGTGTTCCTTCTAGCATAGTCTCTGATAGAGATCCTAGATTTACCTCTAGATTTTGGGAGAGTCATCATAAAGCCTTGGGGACCAAGCTTAGGTTGAGTTCTGCTTACCACCCACAGATTGACGGTCAAACCGAGCGCACCATCCAATCCTTAGAGGACCTCTTGAGAGCCTGTGTGTTAGAGCAGAGGGGTAGTTGGGATAGTTTCTTACCCTTGATAGAGTTTACATACAACAATAGTTTTCACTCCAGTATAGGTATGGCGCCTTACGAGCCTTTGTATGGTAGAAGATGTAGGACACCTTTATGTTGGGTAGATTCTAGTGAGAGCATTGCCTTAGGACCTGAGGTAGTTCAGCAGACCACTGAAAAGGTCAAGTTGATCCAAGAAAGGATGAGAGCAGCCCAAAGTAAGCAGAAGAGCTACTATGATAAGAGAAGAAAGGATCTTGAATTTGCTATAGGTGATCATGTATTTCTGAGAGTCACTCCGTTGACTGGGGTTGGTAGGGCGTTGAAGTCCCGTAAGCTCACACCTAGATTCATTGGTCCCTTTGAAATCCTAAAGCGTGTCGGCCCAGTTGCGTATCAGGTGGCTTTGCCACCATCTCTCTCAAATCTCCACAGTGTCTTCCATATCTCTCAGCTTAGAAAATATGTCCATGATCCATCGCACGTGATCGAATTAGACAATGTCCAAGTGAAAGAGAACTTGACATATGAAACACAACCATTGAGAATCGACGATCGTATGGTTAAGCAGCTAAGGGGGAAAGAGATTCCCTTGGTCAAAGTAGTATGGGGAAGTGCTTCGGGTGAGGATGCCACCTGGGAACTAGAGGGTCAGATGCGTGATGCATATCCTACCTTATTTGATACCGGTAAGTTTCGGGGGCGAAAATTTTTTTTAGGGGGATGGAATTGTAACAACCGTAACTTTTAATAAGTAAATAAGAAATTAATAAATAAATAAATAAGTAAAAAAATAGGTCATAAATTCCCACTATATAAGCCAAATGTTAACCTAGAGTAGCCTTTTAGAAAACACATTTTGTTCCTTTCTTCTTTTTTGATGCACAAGAACCCTAACAGAGCAACCAGAGGAGGAGCTCTAGAGAGCACTAGAGACGCCACAATTGCTAACAGAGAACAATTAAGCGACTACATCGAGGTAAGGGATGAGTTACTCATGCTTGGGGATTAGAATGAACATGTGCAGGGATCCCTAGATGATCAATTTTTAGGTTATTTTGGGGTGTTTATGAAGTTTAATTATGTTTTCATGTTTAATCGCGAATGGAGTGTGTTTGATGAATCAATTGGTGTTTTGTTGCGAGTTTGTTGTAGAATTGATGTGTTCCTGTGTTAGGTGTGTACCTTAGGAATTAGAATTCTTTATAATTAGCATAAAAATTGTGTGGTAGTGATTTTGTTTATACCAAATATGTTAGCCTTTCAATCTTGTTCTTTTTTTAATTTTTTTTTCTCACCACGGTGTATACGTGTACATATATATTGATACCTTTTTTTTTCTTTTTTTTACAAACTTTATATTTTTATTTCACGTGGGAGATTTTTCGCCATGAAATTCATATGTGTAGGGATTGTTGGATAATTGAATTGGCTAAACTCATTTAAAGAAATTAACTAAAGCTGTATTCACAGATGTGTTTTCGCGATGTTGTGCGGTAATGTTATTTATATAAATTCAGCTTTAAGTATTATATGTTTCACATGCTCTAATATTTTATTATATACGAATGTGATAACTTACTCCCAGTGTGTGTTTGTGTTTAAGCTGATTGCCACTTTGTTTCAAGTGAGCCTTCATATGATGAGTCACATGCTAGAGATGGAGAGACTTAGTCTGTGATAGGGATATGCTCTGATAAGTGTGACATTGGGGTATAGGATTTTACTTCGCTTATTATGATTTTCGCATGTTATGATTTACTGAATGATATAATTGCATTATACTTTTCTATTTTAGTTTTTTTATTATTTATTTAGAGTGGACGGCCTTGTTTTCAGCCGGGATAATTTTATATTTTATTCAAAAAAAATTTATTATGTTTTCACTAAGTGGATGTGAACCTTTTATTCTTTTGAATTGATTTAAATTAAATGTGTTTAAAAACAAAATTATTAATTAATTTTGCATGTTTTTTTTCTCCTTCTTGTATTATTATGTGTTTATAAACTTAAAAATAAATTTTGTATGATCTATTTAGTTACTTATTTTTATTTGTGAGGGTAGAGGGTATCACACTAGCAACATGGTTTGGGGCCCTAGTTTGTCTTTTTGATATGTCGTGACTTTGCCAACATAACTTATAATTGCTTATGTAGAATCTCATAGTCAATTCAGCGATATCTATCAGGAAGAGCATTCTATTAACTACTTGACTCTTGATAATCGGATAGTGAGGGAGCTTCCAAAGGACAATCTTTGGACTTTGAGGCAATTAGTACTCTTGTAAGTAACACCTTAGTCCCTCAAGTAAACTGATTAAACTTGACTATTTTTTTTATTTATCAAATATGTATTTAATTGTTGGAATGCTCTTCCAGGTGACAGATGTTGACATGGAGAAGGAGACCAAGCCAAGTTTTTACTTAAAACACATCTTACCTATTATACTTAAAAATCAAGTTGTTCACTTTGTTGGATTTGGTAATCGTCTGGCATTTGATCCAATAGCATTTGAGCTGCAGGTAAATGTTCTTTGAAGCATAAATTTACAATATAACTTTCATGATCTCATGCCCTTCAATGCTTTGTTTTTACTGTCTTTCTTGATCTGGGCCTTACTATGCTCTTCCTAATTGGGGAACTTCATATAGAGACTTTGTTGCAGATGTAATTTTCATGCCTTGCAATTTGTTCCCAGAATACAAGCAGCTTGTGCTTTGTTGGACCATTGGATCCTTACCTTGTTGGTCCATTTGCAAAATCAATGAAGGTGAAAAGTGAAGGCCTATGTCCTTTGACACCTGAAGAATCCATCATTATGCTTGGTGCTCTTGGTTTTAACCGCAAAACACACATATTTGTAGCTGGTTCTAATTTGTAGGGAGTTTGCTCACGATTGGTTGCTTTGACCAACTTGTACCCTAAATTGGTCAGCAAAGAGAACTTGCTTTCTTCAGCTGAACTTCAATCTTTTGCTAATTATTCCTCTCAGGTTTGTTGCTAAATTTCATTCTTGTTTCATTTACATTGATGATTTTTACAAGTCTAATTATATTCCTTGTCACAAGAAATTTTATTCAGTGCTTTATGTTACAATTTACATTGCTCTTCATTAAGTATATAAGTGCAACACAACCATCATCTTACAAACCTGTTTTGCAAGGTTGAGTAAGGCCTAAATCCAAATTCTCTCATTGCATATTATTCAAATTTTGGTGTTATTTGGGCCTGGATACCTGCTCTATTTTTCTCTTTTTGTGAACATGATTACTGAAATAGAACACTGAATTTGTTTTGGTTCTAATCTTAGTCTTTTGATAAATGACAATAAGTTGTTTCTGTTGTAGTTAGCAGCACTGGACTTCATAGGCTGCACTGCTTCAGATGCATTCGCCATGACTGATTCAAGAAGTTAGCTATCATCTTTGGTGTCTAGGTATCGAATTTATTATGGTGGTGGAAGAATGCCAACAATAAGTTCAAATAAATGAAGACTTGCTAGTATATTTATGAAGAACTCTACCATAGAAAGGCTTGTTTTTGAAAAGAGAGTGAGGAAGAAAGCAGTTAGGCAAACTAAACATGTACAGACAAGGCCGAAGGCAAGAAGTGTTTACTGGTATCCTAGGTGTAAAGACAAAAGTAAAGTGGAAATAAAAAGTGCACAACGGAAAAGTAAAGAGTGTAAGGAAGAAGAAAGCAAACACAAGTTTTATATTGGTTCAGCAACGACCCGTGCCTACATCCAGTCCTCAAGCAACCTCTTGAGATTTACTTTCCTTGTAAAAATCCTTTACAAGCAAAGAGCCACAAAGGATGTACCCTCCCTTATGTTCACTATTACAACCAAGAAGCTACCCACTTCTTACACAGAATTCTCAGACGATTAGTTATTTGAATTCAGTGTTTGGGCAAAGAATTCTCAGACGGTTAGTTCGTTGAATTCTTTTGGCAAGAGGGAGAAGGAATGAAGAAGAAGAAAATAGAATAAGCAAAAGTTTTTGCCCAATGAACGTTTCTTGACAAAGCAAGTATTGAAAAAAAAACTCTTAGAAAGATATTGAGAATAATTGAATAATAAAATCTCCTTTTAAAAATTCGTGCCATGGTCACATATTTATAGCCATTTGATGGCTCTTGAAAAAACAAGTTAAAAGTTGTGACTCTTGGAAATTTCTTCAAAACTAGTCACTTTAAAAGTTGTGACTCTCTTGAAAACTAGTCACTTTAAAAATTGTGTCTTTTGGCAATTTATTTTTCAAAATCATTCACTGGTAATCAATTACCATCATAGTGTAATCGATTACACATCAACAGATGTGACTCTTCATGTTTAAATTTAAAAATCAAAACATTTAGAAACACTGGTAATCAATTACACAAGTTTCAAAATGTTTTATCACAAGTTGTGACTCTTGAAATTTGAAATCCAACGTTTAAAAACATTGGTAATCGATTACATGCCCATGGTAATCGAATACTACTTTGTAAAACAATTATAAAACTGTTTGGGCTTCTGGTAATCGATTACCAAATAGTAAAAACTCTGGTAAAAGATTTTTCTTTGAAAAATTCTTTTGGACAAATTGTGCTATTCAATCTTTTCTTTTGAAAAAATATTTTTATACTTATCTTGATGCTTTTCTTGAAGTTCTTGCATATCTTAAGTCTTCTCTTGAATCTTCACTTGAATCTTGATTCTTGATTGAACGA